>NC_090351.1:31476875-32109388 GCF_035084215.1 Heptranchias perlo | reverse complement strand
CCATTATTCGTCTCTGAACTGGCGTTGGTCCTAGGACAAACTTGACCTCCCCCTGCTGCAGCAGGACTTGAGGAGTTCTGTCCTCAGTTGCAGAGCAGTGATTCGAATGGCTCCGCATCATTTCAGAGACTGACGGCCGTGCCTCTGGCAGACCATGAACACAGGGTTTTCTCTTCCGCTCCTCATCAACATTGGAAGTATTCACATATGTGTGAACCTGTAGGAAAAGGGACCACGAAAAAATTACAGTCACTAACTGTATGCTTAGGATTTGTTAACATTACCAAATTTAATCAGGATTGCGCATGGATCAGAAAGATATATGATTATTGGAGGAAATAAAGTTATTTGACTTGCCCATATTATTGTAATACAATCTGCTTTAGTTCAATTAAAGAGATTTTCAGTCCACAGACCTATCCCTTTGTTTACTGAAAGGAGAATGTAACCTTATTTTCTTAATTTTAAGCAATAGGGGAAAAAAAAATCAATAATTTACCTAGAATCATAATCATCTGCTCAGTGTCCTGATCTGTGTGCTGCTCTGTTGTGAAACCAGCTTGAACAGTATAAATAAGCAGGAACCTAGGAATCCTACTGAGTTCCCTCCCTATGTAATTTGGCTAAGTTGACATCACAGTGGACAATTTGAATTTAGACTTTAATTTTTCCAATTAAAAAAAGCTATCCATTATATTTTATCTTCCTTTTAAAAAATTATACATATGCACTAACAAAATACACTATTTAACATAGTAGTCAAATAATGTTCCTTTATCAGATAATGGGACAGAGTTTTACTGCCAGATAATTTAGTTAATAATACATATCTGAAACTATTTTGATGACAGATACAATCGTCCAAATAAATGATTACCTGGAACATTAACCACTTTGTTAGATGTTTCTGTGACTCACATGCAATGGAGGATGTGCTGTGTACTGTACATCCTACCTACATGTCCAGTGTGACGTTTCTAGCACACACATGGGTTGAAATAGTTTCCAGAATATACTACTACGAAATGTACTGGCTTTCTGATCGATCAGATGAGTCAAGAAAATACCATAATAGATTTAACACTACATTTCTCCGGAGGTTGCTGCTGCAGTAGAGTTCAGTACTAGATTCTGGTCTCTAAATGACTAATTGTGTAATGCATTTACTCCATCTAGTGGCTGAACAGAGTATAGTTTCTTGCCCAACAAAATATCACAATCTAAACTGGCTTGCTTATCTTGCAGTTTCCACAAAGCATTCATCTATCTTTTCTCTTTTCAGATGCTGACATTTGCTGTTTATTCCTATAGTATATTATAAAGATGTATGTCTCCTGACTCCAAAAAGCTTTGCAATAATGCAGAGTTTTTTTTAATGAAAAGGGCTTACTTGCATCAGCCCAAAAATATAATTTTCACTGGATTACAATAATAATTTTTATTTTAAAAAGAGACTTTGGTGATTCATACAGAGGAACTTTCAAGCTGTGAATTAAGCTGGTCATAAATGGATGTGCACGCACCTGATCATCACCTCCTACGATCAGAGGGTGTGTGGACTCTTCGCCCACTGAGGAGAGACGTGTGCTTCCTATGGAAGGATGTCGAGTTGACGGGTGAGAGGAGCCATCGCCTATTGGAGGGTAACAAGGGAATCCATTTGGAAATCCTGGCACAGCGAAACCAGGGGCTGAAAACAAAGTCATTAGCACTCGGTTTTAGATCAGCAAATTGGACTGCATGTTCACACTGAGACTATTACTAAGTCTTTCCCATCTCTATTCCCTCAAGTCCCAGGAGTTCAGACTTCAGCGTATCTGGTGCACATCTGGTTTAGCCATCAGTCACTAGATCTGGCTGACCACATAAGAGCGCTATTGGGCCTTGCTTTCCTCTGCCAAAATCACACTACTCCAGGATCATTCTGGAGAGCAAAGATAACCCCAGCTCCTTTTCTCCACTGCTAACATTCTCCTTAAACCCCTTGCCCTTGCCCATGCCCCCTCCACCCTCACCTCCAATAACTGCAACAAGCTCATGGACTTGTTTGTCACTAAAATCGAGACCATCCATTCATCAGCTAAACCTCCCCTAGGCTCCCCCCTGCCCTAACCCTGAACTTATGTTTTTCACTCATCTCCCCTGTAAGAAAAGGATTATACAAGCTGTCTATATAATATTGTTAACCTTGTTAGGGAAAAGCATTATGTTAGTTTTCCCTGTGAACAAAGGCTTTCTGTCTATCCAAAACAAGTTTTTTTATGACCTTGTGCAGAGAGGGCCTCTTTGAGTAATGAGCATCTGGTGTCATACATATCTCTTGTTCATAACATGGGTAAAGAGAGTTATCCATACTTTGGTAGTAGTGCGAGATGTTTTAGACAGAGATAAGAGTTGATAACTCGGAGGCAACTAATCATAAGGGAGGCTAATGATGTCAGGTATTCTGTTATCTGAGTTGTCCGGGGAGTCTTTGCACGCACGGATCCTGAGCAGTTTTCATAAGGGGGGGGTTTGAGTAATGTGAATAATAAATGTTTAAAGACTGAGTCATAGCTTGCTGACAGAGAAAGCTATTGATTTTTGCACATGATCCATATAGAGCTAATAGGTTTAAAACGTTTATAAGTTGGGTGCAGCTTCGTATTGGTTAGAACATTCTCGGAGCAGCTGGACAGCTCGATAGTACAGGGACCTTATGGGTTTGATCAGTCTGGAAGTCTTGTGTAAAACTTTGTCATGTTGTATTCATCTTATTAGTATGTTTAATTGTATGCTTGTATTTTAGCATCTTTGTTACTTATTATAACTTCTTAATAAAGCTATCATACTTTGGAACAAAACACCTTGCAGCCTTTTTGCTTAAAGACTAAACCTGTAAAATAGATTACTCACGTCCCCTCATGCCTTCTTCGAGCTCATCTCATCCATGAGATCCACTTCTACTCCCTTGATCCATTCCCACTAAACTGCTGACTACCGAACTTCCCTTCCTAGCCCCATGCTAGCTGAGATTGTAAACATTTCCATCTTCTCAAGGTACTGTAGCTCAACCTTTCAAAACCACCGCCGTTACCCTCAACCTCTTTGCCCTTACAAACTATTGCCCCACCTCCAATTTCCGTTTCCTCTCCAAAATCCTTAAACATTATATAGCCCCCTAAATCGGTGACCTTCTTTCCCACAAGTCCCCATTTGAATCTCTCCCATCAGGAGCCCCCCTGCCACAGCACCAAAACGGCCCTAACAAATATCACAAATTACATCCTCTATGACTGCAATACATTATCCCTCCTTGTCCTCCCTGTAGCCTTTAACACAGTCGACCACATCATCCTCCTCCAACATCTCTCTTTTGTTGTTCAGCTGCGAGGCTCATGCCAGGTTCCATTCTTACCCACTCAATCATAGCCAGAGAATCAGCAGCAATGGCTTCTCTTCCTGTGCCCCAACCATTACCTCCAGAGTCCCCAAGTATCCATTCTTGGCCCTCTCCTCTTCCTCATTTACATGCTGCCCGATGGCAACATCTGCAAACATGGGATCAGCTTCCACATGTATGCTGATGATGCCCAACTCTACCTCTCCACACCACTCTCAACCCATCCACTGCCTGTGTTGTCAGACTGCTTCTCTGACATCCTGGACTCCATACTACACCCTCCCATTCAGGCTAGCCTCCCATCCTCCACCCTTCATAAACTTCAGCTCATCCAAAGCTCTGCTGCCCACATCTTATTTCACACCAAGGCCCACACAGATCACCCTGCCCTTGCTGACCTACATTGGGGGATTAGTCCCCCAGCACCTCCAATTTAAACATCTCATCTCTTCATGGCCTTGCCCATCTCTAGCTCTGTAACCTCAAGCTCTTCAACCCTTGATCGCTCTTTTCCTCTGACTCTGGTCTTTTGTCCATTTCTCCCACCCTTCACCCCATCACTGACAATCATGCTCACAACCACCTCTCTCCCTCCTCCTTTAAAACCCTCCTTAAAACCAACGTCTTCGGCCAAGCTTTTGGTCACCCCTCCTAGTATCTCCCTTTTTGCTTTGATGTTCATTTAGTCATTACGCCTCTGAAGCACCTGGGGGCATTCTTTATACGTTAACTGCGCTACATAAATGCAAGTAGTTGTTGTTGTCACTCACTGGTTGGTGTCTGAGGCGTCCTTGGTAAATCAATCTCGGTTGGATGAGTGTTTCTCGATATCATCATGGGCTCCTCAACTACGTTAATACTGTTACACTGCATGATCTCCTGAAGAAGGTTAAAAATCTCCTCTGCACGTGCACACTTGAAAGCAAAAATGCCTGCAAAATAATTTGTTATTGCATAAAAAGTGTGAAAATCAAGAGTCCTGATGAGAAAAAAGGCATCAAGGAGTGCATTACTTTGAGATTTTACTCATTGAAATCTACAAATGTTTTGATGGGATCACCATTTGACATCTGGCTATGAGTGGCTTTTTTCAAATTATTCTAATTTCATACACCATCAGCATAAAACTCAGCCCACCCCATACAGCATCAAGAATAGATGCATCAAACACTGCCTTGAAGTACTACCTTAATAAAATAGGCTATTAATTCTATGTACAGTGTGATGGCCCTGCATTTTCCTGCTGCAGCTCAAATCAGTGCTACACTACAAATTTTCCAGCAGTTCTTTTACCAAACAGTAGATGGTGCTCAGAATCTATTACAGATTTAAAAATACAATAGAGCTTCCCAACATCAATTTCAGTTTGCCAGAAAGAGATTGATTTTAAACTAAAGAAATAGCTCAAGTAAATAGTGATTTTTACACAATTAAACAGGATATGATTTTGTAAATACTGTATTACATTGTACAGAATGTACAACATAATAAATGAAACAGCATTTTACAAATCTTATCTCCAGTCACCTGGAGGAGGAGGGAGTGTTAGGAGACTTAATGCACAGCCATTAACAAACTGCTTTGCAATGAGAAGGGCAGGGAATTAATTTTAAATAACTGGGCTAAAGTTCTGGTCAAAACTATAATCTTAAAGAGTGGATAACACAGTGGAAGAAACTATAGGGTCTTTCTGGATAGAAGAACTCATTTGGGCCAAATGGCCTTTTCATCCATTATCATCTGGTGATCCCCAAAGTGTAGTGGTGCTCTATCTAGTGGCGCTCTATCTAGTGGCCCAGTTTAACACGAGTAAAAAGCAACAATTCAATCAATGCCAAATAAACTCGGGCAACAGACAACTACAGAACTTCAGCTTACAACCTTCTATCTGGATGAAAGTACTCTTAACTACCTGAGTAACCAACTAAAAATTCAAATTGACCAGGACAGCAACATTATGGGACAACAAATAGAACGTACAAAAAGTATGGGTAGGGTCACTGGTTTACAGGTGGCTGAATAGGTCAATTCAGTTTTTAATTATATGGGGGTCCAGGATTTTTATCTATGTTTTGGAAATTGCAATCCACAATTCCATTCATTTTTCCATTAAAATAGAAAACCAGTAGCCTTGTCCATAATTTACAAAGGGACTGAAGTCAGTCAAATTCTGTTTTAATTGTATCAAGACTTTGGGATTTTAACTGATGGTTTTGGGCTCATATTCTGCTCTTCCAACTGTTTCTTTTAAACAAAAACCACTGGACTGAATTATATGGGATTAGTTTAGTATGGTTTAAGTATAGGTGGGTGCAGGCAGAAGTAGAAGAACAAAGATTTTCAGTTTCTGTAATGTTAATGCACAGTTTTGCTGACCATTCAAAAACTAACCTTGCCCAGTCTGACACCGTCTTCCACTTTCAAATGAGAAGAGGTTGGAGTCGTAACCATAGCGCCGCAGACAGAGGTACGGCCATCTCACAGCATCTCGTTTTCTGGTGTGCAAAATCAGTTCAGAGTTGGTCAGTTCCATGATCCCAGAGCCCAGCTCATTACCATCATCATCTACGTTTGTCACCTGTGAGAGAGAATACCATTCTGAAGATAACAAAGTACAATGGTTCATCTATCAGAACCACACTCACATTCACACTCTACAGGTATATGCAAGTTCTATTATATATATTATTGTACATTATGGTATGCTTTATTATTCATTCTTTCTATAAATGCAGTCAGCTTTCATACGTATGCCCATAGTAACCACCTTTACCTCTCCACTTCCACCCTTGGTCCCATGTCCTGTGTTGTGCTAAGCCATCCAAGTGCTTGTCCAACATCAAGTTGTGTTTGAGCCAAAATCTTCTGTAGCTAAACACAAGCAAAACTGAAGACTTTCTATAAAGGTCCCCGTCAGAAACTCTGCACCTTTTCACCATGCTTTCAGGGGCAGCTCCTAATTTCCCCTGCTACTCCTTCTGTGGACTGATTCCTAACTGCAAGGCAGTTTGGGACATTTTTTTTATGTTACAAACACTAAATCAGAGGTGTTTCATACCATAGCACCTTGTCCATATACAGCCTGCACGCCTAGGCAACTCAGATCTACTTATTACTTGTTAATTTGCCCTGTTTGAATTTCGTGCACCTGAAGTTTTGCAAAGACCTCACTTGATGGGTAAATACCAAATCAGAACAGCAAGTTAGGTTAGTAGCCACACCTTGAGCTCTATGCAAAAAGATTTCATGTTTTGCACCTAAGTGGCCCATGAAAACAAAAAGCTTGGGCTCTCCTGCATTGTATAAATGCAAGTCGCTACTGCTTATTGCAAATAGGGAAAATATTAATGCCTGCTCTGGCTTTCACAAAAAAGTTATTTACTTCAGTTGAGGAAGGTGTCAGCTAATTACAGCCAAGGGTTCTAATTGCTTTAGGTTATTGAAGGCGAGACGTTACCTTGAATTTGGTTGGGTGGTTGTCTGAGATTGTGTCTTTATCCAGACAGCTCCAGCAGCTCCCCATGGCTTCAGCAGACCAGCTGATCTCTAAATAAAACAAATTAATGCTGATCCATTGTAGAAATCATGTGTCAATACAAAAAAAGTTAACCTTTAAAGTACTAATCACTGGATTTTATGTGCGAGCTCCACTTAAAGTGCTCAACCTGGTAAAAGTTTAGAAGTCATTAAGACAAGTTTTTTTTTCCATTACAATGCAATTAATATTTATAACTGTGTGAAAAATCCACTCTGCAGAGCAAAGATGCTAGCGTTAGCATTTAACACTAAACATTCTCTTTTTTGAACAAAGATTTTTCCCCAGTTCCTCTGGCTGAGGGGAGACACATGATTCACACCCTGCCTTCTCCCAACACTGCTCTGTAACAAGCTACCAAGAGGTACAGTGGTTCTTTTAAAATCCCCAACCCAAACAGTTTCCCTCCAGTATGCCTCAAAAGTCTCCCGCAAGGTTCAGCCCTTGAAGTCACTGTAGAACTAACCTCTCTTCCACTCACTCCCTCTACTCTGCTGAACACCTCCCCCAACTGAGATCGGTTACAGGAGCACAGAGAACAGATGTTTTAATACTCCATGATGTTTTGTATTGAATTGCTTCAATTCACTTTTTAAAATCATTATCTATTAGACATACACAAGTTCCTTTAACATTTAAGTTGTCCTTGTTTACACACTTATAAATCAGAACATAGTTAATTAAAATATTAGAAGTTTTCCTGCCATTTTCAACCCTCCAACCGTAGACATTCATTTGGTGTTTCACCTCGGATGTCACATTCCGTTTGGCCTTTGTTACTATCTCCTCCTGTTTACACTAACTCATCCATTCCCAGGTCCTCAAAACTGTGGAACACTCAGCCCGCCCTTCTGCCTACAATCTACAACCTTGTAAAACCCAAGCTGGGCAGCAACTAACTTGCCAATTCTTAATTTACCTCACCGTCTTTCAGTGGCCATTTTAAAGAGCAGTCCTAAAGAAACTATAGCAGCACTTTGTGCAACGTGGATTTCAGCTAAGCTTTGGGACTTCCTGTAGTCATGAAAGGTGCCATATAATGCAAGTTCTTTTTTTCTTGACTATTGCATTTATAAATGAATGTCTTTTTCTAAAACTAATTTGCGTAATGAACATACCCACCATGTGTCAAAGACAGTTCAAAAGATAGGTCTTATGGTTTGGGAGCTTTAAAAGGAATATTAATTTTCTAATTGAATTTGCATATTTAATCATTTATTCCCATTATTTTAATAAAAGTACCAGATTTGTTACAGAAGCAAAGCAAACAATTATAGTTGCATGGAATTCCTTTTTAGTTGGAACCTACATCATTATGCTAGTGTGCAAAATTCAAAGTCCACACACACTTCTATAATTCATCAGTGATCACATATTACTCCATTTTCAATATGCACAGCCCATTTCAAATGGCAAAAACATTTCCTTCTTAGGATTTTATATTAAAAGACATGAAGAGTCCCACTCCACAACGAGCATATAATCTAGGCTCACTTCAGTGCAGTATTCAGGGAGCACTGCATTGTCACAGATGTTCAGATGGACATTAAAGATCCTAAAGCACTATTTGAAGAAGAGCATAGAGTTCTCCCAGTGTCCTGGCTAACACACAATCAAGCACCACCACCAAAAAAAATTTAATTGGTCATTCATAATATGGCTTGTGAAATCTTTGTGCGCAAATCGACTGCTGCATTTACCTACATAATAACAGTATTTCAAAAGTAATTTGTGTAAAGTACGTTGAGATATTCCAGCTGCTTTTCAAAGAAAAGTGACAGCAAAGAATCCTGGTTGTCACTCACCCACTTATCTCTGTATATCTCAGTGGGAGCTGGTAATGGATGAGAAAATAGCTTGGATTTCTGGATTGTACTGTTTGTTCTTACCTAGTCTTGGCCATTAGTGGGAAAGCTTCCCAGTCTCAGTTCCAGATGCCTCTGCTTGGAGTCATGGTAAACAAACTCAAGCCATCATCGAGCACTTGTGGCTTTAACCTAAAGCAAAGTAACACAGTGATAAATGTACTTATTTTCACCGAGGGTATGTGCGGCCAGATGTTATCCTAACCAAGGATATTTAATGTGCAGACATTAATCTCAAAACAAACAATTTTCCTCCATTTACAAAATCTGCAAGTATAGTAGGTACAGACATTCACACATTCCCTCCCGCCCGCCATCCCAATCCCACCAATTTCTCATGTCCTTCAATTCCATAGGTGCTGGCAGTAACTCTTCCAACTGCCCATTCTTCATGAGCATTTACAGTAAATACCAGTGAATGTCAGCAAACTACTGAACCATGGGGGACATCACAACCAAGCCCGATGTCCAGACAATACATTTGCAACAATACATTAGTTTTATGAATTTTATAAGTTGCAAAAGCAAAAGGTTCATTATCTTTTCAAGCAGCCCCTTCAGAAACCCATTTTAAGAAGAGGTATACAAAATTGTAATTTTTGCTGAGAAGAATAGTAATGAATATTAAACTATTACAGCAAGAGAAAAATGCAATTATTTTTGCCTGTCACAAAATTCTCTCCCCTTCTCTACTAAGCCATTGACCTTGCTGGCATATGGTTCCACATGCACCAGATATTCCTTGGTAACCTGCCTAGGTGGCTCAGCCTCGATAGTAAATGTTGGCAGCTGGGGGGTGCATCACAGCCAAGCCCAATCCGATCTCCTACAACACCCAGACTCACTTCCAGCAGGGATTACAAAACAGCAACCCTATTTAATGTTCCCCTTCCTAACCAGGGCCACTAAGATCAGACCCAGTACCCTTACTGTAGCCCCAACACAGATTGGAGACTGAACCTGGGACCTTCTGGTTTGTATAATTTACTTACATGTTTGGATGAACTTGCTGAGCCGTCAGGATACCATATAGGATTTTCTATGATCATTTATGCCCTATCTTCCCCCCTGCATTAAATGAAGATTATATGCCTGTAGACCTGAAAACATACATTTCTTGAAATTCTGAAGAGTGAAATCAGTCAGCCCTAATGGTCTTGCAAGTGGATACATGTGGCTACTGTGCCCTCAGCCATGTTATTCACTAATTTGTTACAATGCTGCTGGTTTTTTTGGAAAGAAAACCATACAACTTATACACACAGTATTATAAAAAAGGGGTGCTCAGGAGATGAAGTGGACTGTATGAGGTCCCCTGCAGGCTCTGGAGCACAAAGATCACTGCAGTCCACTTAAAAAATACACTGTCCAATTCTGTTAAAATCTGCAGTCTTGTGAATACCCACAAAGGGTTGTCACAGTCCTCTGCAGATTACAGACACTGCTGAACACTTTCAGGTACTGCTGTGACAGCACTTTTTAAAAAAACTCAACAAAGCAGTATATAACAGTATCCTGGAGTAGGTTAAACGCTGTAACATAATCTCAGTGCTCTGAGGTTTAAAAACCAATCAAGCATTTCTTTCTCAGAGTATGATACTAAATGCAGCTTGCAAATCCAACCTCAAGTATTGATCAGCTAACAGTCTGTAGTGTTAAACGTACCAATGACATTTTAACATCTTTTGTAGAACACTTTGGTAGCACTGCACTCACTATTTTCCAGTAAACCACTGGTTGCAGCAAGCAGGAGATTTTTACAGTTTTTACTGGAGGTAGAGATGTCTGAATTTAGGATGCAAATTAATCTTTTTTTAAAAAACAAAAAAAGGCAAGTCGGAAAAATGAAATGAGCTGACGACCAAAAATCAATATTAAAAAATTGTAATAAGGTTCTCTTGTATCTTCCATGGAAATTTTACAGAGCAGATTTAAGTCATTTTAGTTTCTTTATGCCCACCTTTGCTTTTTAATATATTAAAGTATCGTATTCCCAGTGGGAAGTTTTGTTTAGCATAATACCAGACAAGTAAATGTTAAGCTAGTAAATCAGTCACATACAGTAAGATGTAAAAGCAGGTTAGTACCACATAGTAATAAGACCCCTGTCCGAACCACGGTGCTCTTAGAGGTCTGGTGTCAATCTTCGCCCGAGTAATGTGCAGAGGTACCAAGCAGAAGTGCACTTTTACAGAGGGAAATCAACAGAGTCAAACAGCACAGCTCAAGCTCATCATATGGAACTGCTAAAGAATGACACTGTGGACCCAAGAAACAGCTTGCTGCTTTGGCTTCTTGGTCAAGCATGGGTGTGGCTCAGGGCTAATACAAATAAAATACATGAAAAAAGTGGAAAATAATAACAATCAGTATTGTGGTGCAGTGAGTCGTGGGATGTGGGGCTTACATCACTTCGGAGGAAGAGACCGGAAGAAAAATCAGAGATCATGAGATCATCAAACCACTCTAGAGAATGTCCTCGAGACTGGTTCATAGTGGCACTGGCAGGGCCCCAGCAGATCAACTACCCACCCGCTCAACCACAGTCAGTATGTGGCCCAGGAAACAAAGCAAATGGAGAGAAACATTATGGGGAAGAAGTATCAGCAGATTGAGATGATACATGTCTGAAATATTTAACCAGTGTTCAGCAAAATCAATTCTCGACCATAAATGTTGCCTTGCAACCAGCACAATAAGTGTAGCTGAAGCCTCACTAACACCAGTTGAAAATAAGCAAAACAGCATGTCAAAAGCAGAAATCTGATCACTTTAAATTTAATCTGTAGAGGGGAAAAAAACAGCACTTAAGCCCCCTGAAGATGCTAGTATTCCTCAGCATGCTGCTGGGATGTACATAAAGTACAGGGCTGAGTTCAACAGGATGCAAAATATTTCTAGTGTCATATAGAGTGGAACCACTAATACAAACGATGAGCGCTGACTATAACAGATGCTGTTTTTCCAATTTCTACAATATTTTCAACAGAGATGCTAAACCAGTTTTGAAGTAGTTTGATAGTGTGGGCTTGTCACCCAGAGCACACAGTCCAATGTTTTTAAACTCCGTGCTGGACTCTTGGGAATTTGTGTTCACAAATGAACAAGACAATTGCCATTATCCCTTTTCCTTAATGTAAACCCTTAATGAGAGGAAGCTTGTTAAAACCTGATCAAGTGATTTAAGTCAGTGTTAATAGGTTTACATGCATATTCATGAATGGTTTCTAATAGATCCCTTTCGGAATGGAAAGGAGAATCTGAGCAGCAAAAGTTGGTTGATTCTGATACATGTGAAAATTCAATCAGAAGTGGTTTTAAAAAGGTGACAAGTTAATATTTATAGACCAATGGTTTAGATGCATGGCCAGGCAACGTTGGTTTCTAGTAACTTCATTTTTACAATGGAATCCAAAACTGGTAAAAGCAAAGGGTCATTCATCAAAACAGTTCTGATATGGGTCCACATCTGAAACATCAACCAGTCTGTTCTCTCCAGAGGTGCTGCCTGACCTGCTGAGCGTTTCTAGCATTTTCTGTTTTTGTTTCAGATTTCCACCATCTGCAGTTTTTTTTGCTTACTGGATGACTGATCAAGTTGGGTTAAAATCGAATGGAATATTTTTACATGCATCAGTAAACTAATCTACACGAGACAGACACACTGTCTGTTCCCAAACATGCCCCTTTTGAATACCATGTTTGAATTTCCATACCCTCTTTCATAACTCGTGACAAACCATCATAAAAGATCTTCAACAGATTTTCTGGGGCCACAAAAGAAAAACGTTTACAGCATGCTGTGACTAGGATTTCAGTTAAGTGCAATGGTGGATGTGTATAATTCTGGTACTGTGTACTCTTGAACTGTGAAAATACCCAGCACAATTATAGATTGTTGCCCTTCCAAATGGGCTGTGCCTGGATAGATGATTTTCAGTTATATAAAACCAGGGTGAAGTACTGATGGTTACAGTACTGTCACTGATGCCAGTAATTTGAGGTGATGAATTAAAGCAGTGCTTACACTGCACTATTGCCCAGAGACCAATAGCTGCATTCAGTGGTTTGCAGCTGGCACTCCTGTTGGCAAAGAGAGCCCTGTGCATGCAAGTACATGTGCATAGAGTCTAACTCCCAGACGGTAAATTTTAAATGTTTTGAGAGCATGTGCGGGAGGGCCCAAATTCTCTAATGGACCCACTCAGCACTTTTTTAATCTGGTTTGGTACCACATGAGTTTTATTTTATGCTGCCCGATGCCCAAGTGATGGGAGACAACATGGTTGAGATCATCAGGACCTGACTCTGTTACACTGTCGCTTTTGCATCACTGCAAAGAAGAAAACATCTCAGCATTGCAAAAATTACATTACAACCGCAATCGTAAAGCGTCAGAGACCATTAAAGAATAATGGCTTGTATAGTTTTCCTCCAGTGTGTAAAAAAATTAATAAATTAACAGATTTGGTGACAACACTGTACAGCAACTACGATAAACTAAATAGGTCACAGCTAGCCATGACATATGATGGATAAGAATTACACTCATCTAGTGAGTGGAGACGAGTGTGGAAATATAGACCATTCCTGACTGTGACTCATCCTCTAATAGCATAGGTAGTAGAAGCACTCAATGTTCCAAGCAGTTTGCACACCCCCTCCTCCTTGTTCAGGGGTGTTTGTACCTGTTCACTTATACCTAAAAGACTGCAACATCTGCTGAAAATTTAATACCATTTTTGTATCAGCATGTATTTCTGTAGAAGTAAACAGAATGCTGAACTATACAGTGAAAACAATGGAGTAAAAGTCAGAAAAAGTCGTTCGCAAAGTGTAGAGTGCTCTAGCCAGACCACAGAGTACTGTGTCCACTTCTGGTCACTGAAACACAAGGGAGACATTCAATCCCTGGAGGCTGTACAGAAAAGAACTACAAAACTAACTCCTAAGGTCAAAAGACTTAGGAGGTGACTTTATACTGTAGAAACAGACAAGATAGTAAATCGTACAGAAAAAGTAAACCCGGAACACTAAACTGAGCATTCAAAATAGTGAAAGGCAAATTTAGATTCTGGAAATGCTTCTTTACAAAAAGAATTGGCCATATATGAATTGGACTTGCAGGTAAGGTATGGTGGTGGAATTATTTACAAAACTGTTGGATGGTGTGATTTTGGGTGGGGGGGGTGGGGTGGGGTTGACAATGTAGTTCGTTCTGGATAGATAAGCTAAGATAGCGTAAATGTCCTTTTTCATCCACATCTATTTTTAAGGACCTTTAAAGTCCGTTTTTAATCGCTGATGTAAGAACCCAGATTTTTGGGCGTGCTTTTCAGTTTTTATTTTTAGCATTAAATACCAGGAGAAAATCGGGACACAATTAGTCCAAATAAACCCAATAAGTTCGTAGGAAATCAGTTTTGAGTTTGAACATCACTAAACCTCAAGAAAACAAGCGACACACCAATCAGGCACAGTTAAACTAAATGACAATCCATAATTATTTGCACAGTTCACGGACAGCACTTTTGTATGAGTCTCAACAACAATTTCAAAAGTTCCAGCAAGTGTATGTTCGCAGCAGTTGCATTTCAACTATCAGCATCATATGATTTTACTAGTGGGTTGTGTTCCTAGTGAGAAGCATTATTCATGCCTGGTGCTTGCCCGTAATATGCTAATTATGCTGAATTGGGTAATATAGGTGGGTTCAATACATTAATTGTCAGATCTGTGCTAAGGTTATGTCACCTAACATGACTGAATGGAGGGCCAACACAAAAATTGGCTTTGCGCATTCATGCTTCCGAAAACGCCACTCTTCAGAGAGCCAGTGGAAGGCATCCAGGAACAGTGCAAGTTTATTCACTGTCTTGAGTTTTCCTCCTTTCCTTTGAGTAATAACTTTGCATCCCCTAGACTGCGTACCTGTTATTAGGAACTCACCATGTAAGGAATATCAAAGAACCCATGTCCTCTCAGTCTGCAGATGACGCCAGAATACCAGAGCACTGACTTACATGACCACTGCAACAAGGCCAATCAATCTATTTTATGGATTAATTTTCCCTCTCCAAAAATAGTGTCTTCTCTTTTTGTGTTTGCTGAAAGTGACAAGGTCACAGGTTAACTTTTTATTCAATGGGTGACATTTAAACTGATGGTGGCCTCAAGTTAATATTGGCACACTTTGGTTCTGGGTCCTTTTATTTGCCCCAGCATAAATATTATAAAACAGGAGCTTATTAAACAATTTATAAGCAATATAATCAAGTCAACTTACCTCAAGTTACTTCCAGAATTTGACACTGAAAGTTGGATCCCAGAATATGCACACATTGTGTTATCATGCATGTTGTACATACTTCATGCAATGTGTTTAATGACAGCAGTAGCATGATATGCATACATTGTGGGAGCCACTAAGAAAACAGAAAATTCCTCTTTCTGCAGGTCAGGATTGGTCAGAAATAGTGTTTTGCTGATCCATTAAACTGGAAAAATGCAGGAATTTAATTGGTGGAAATTAGCAAAAAACTATTTTAAATGTCTCTACCTACCTTGTAAACATTTACTGAGCCTTACTCTTAGTCAATGTGCATTTTTGAGAACAAAATAAGTTTAATTTTAATGTGTAGGCAATTGCCTTTTTGGAAGAAAGAGGAAAAGAAATCATATTTGTTCCACAACTGGGAATGTGCAGTAAAGCTACATTGTTCTTTGATTAATTATAGAATAGATTCACTAAAATTATACCAGAGATGACAGACTTTAGTTGTGTGCAGAGAACAAAAAGACTAGGGCTCTTTTCAGTAGAATAGTGCCCGTCAAGAGTTCTGACGTGGTGTTCAAAATCACGAGCAGTTTTACAAGGTAATTAGGGAAAAACTATTTCCACTGGTCAGTGTGTCTGTTACTAGTGGGCATAACATTAAAGAACAAAGTGGGAAGCTAGAGGATTTTATTTTAAAAATACAGAACATTGGAATGCCCTACCAGAAAGTGGTGGAAATAGAATCCAAAAATTGCTTTTCAAAAGGGAGATGTTAAATATTTGAAAAAGAAAATGTAAAAGGGTATAGGGACAAGGCAGAGGAATGGGACTGAGTGGTACCCTCTTTCAAAAAGTCAGTGCAGGGGAAATGAGCTGAATGCCCACCTTCTGCGCTATTCAGATTGTAAATTTATGATAATTGCATGGTATCCTGTTTTTATTAATTTCCCTATATACTTTACTCACGACATATATTTCACATTGCTTAAAATGCATTCAGAAATAAATGATATACCCCATCACATTTTTGTTGCAGTTTAAGCCCTCTCCCCTTAAAAATGCCAACTTATTCTGAAACCCTCCTATACCACCATTCTAATTTCATTATTACATAATTATATTCCAGCCAAATACTTTACAATACAGCAATAAATTCAACTCAGTATTTAGCAATCTCTTCCACCCCCCCCCCACCCCCGACCCCCAAATTGGATCAGTTGGGTAACGGCACTGCACAGTGCGGTACTGAGCCAAACTGTACTAAGTTAGCTGGTCTTAAAGCAATACTTGGGACAATACAATTGGCTTCTGTCCCCATGTTAGGGAGTGGATGAAGCAAATCAGCCAGAGTTCGCATTCCTAATTGCTAACCAGTGAGTCCTGCTAGAAAGTACGCACACGCAAACGCTGTATGAAAACAGGGTCAGGTTCAGCTTTGATCTTCCCCATTCCCAACACAACATAACCGTCTGCTGACACCGTGTCTAGGCTCGCACGTGAAAAATGGCCACTTGAGTGTGGTTCTGGAGGGCTGCCAGCACCTATAGAATGATACTCTAATATAACAAAGCACCTTTAGAAGTGCAGAAGAAAAAAATGGGGAGGGGTATCATTTTTAAAAAAAGCAATTACTTACCATATATACTGCAACTGCAAATAGAAAATGAAACAGCCATCTTAAAATATTGTGTACTTCGATTTGTGTCATGCGCATTGTGTGTGTTATTTCAGCATCAACTCTGCAGCATAAGAAATATTGCGGGAAGCAAGCTGATCAGTTTCATTGCTGGGTTGTGTTTTCAGAACTTCAGGTCATCGGCTGATATTTTCCTGTGACCAGAGAAAAACAGCAGCATGCGGAAATCCACTGCGACAACAAATATCGCCACAGAAAGTCAACTAATTTTTAAAAAAACAAATGGATGAAAGCAACGGATGTTATAAATCCAAGAGAAGATGAAGTGTAAATCTCAAAAATATACTTCATAAGTTTGCCAGTAAAACAGCAAAATATCAGTACAGAACCCTAGAAATTAGTGTATTCTTGGGATTTAATAGGATAATGTAAGAAGTATGTTCGATAATGAGGCATATTATTGTTCAATATAAATGTATAATCTGAAGTCCCAATAGAAAACGGTACAACAGGATCAAAAGATTGCTTAATTCTATTGCATTCTCAATCACTTTTCCATATAAAATTTGGACAGAATAGGTACAATCGATCAAACAGACAAAGCAGATTACAAATTTTACTGAGGGTTTCTGTATGCATTCGGTATTTAATCTAATAACTGATCAGCTATTCTGTACTAACTTTGAAAGTAATATGCAAAAAAATAATTGAGGTCAATAATTTTTCTAAGTGGCTGTTGTACACGTGTGAGATCCTTCAAATATAACAGCCTTTCATCTCTAAAATAACTGATGTTCTTAAAAATGCTTGAAACCTGATATGTTTGCTCTTATTGAATCTTTGATTTTCATTATAATGCAAATAATTGAAATAATGCACAATACCAATTTCTAAGATGGTGCACAGAATATTTATCATACAAAATGTTAGAAAATCAGCATTTTCTGATATTTAAGCTTGCTGCAGGGGAAAAAAAATTATATTTACGTCAAGAATTGCTTGTCCAGTGCTTTGCTTTAAAACTTATCATTGAGCCCTGGGAGGAACGGGCATGTTCCCAATAAACGAGATTGAATGCAGGGGTCCTTAATGATTCACAGCTTACTGAGTGCATGGACTGCACAGTCAAACTCAAGAAACTGAGAATGGGTAAGTTTCTTTCAGAACACACATACTTGTTCACAAGGTCAGCGTTAGGTACCACCATGCAGCACATCACTGCACGAATATCACCAATGCAAACCATACAGCTTCTTCAGCAGTCTAGTATGAAAGATTAATGCAAGTTAAAGAGATAGCATTATATCATGGGCAGTAATAGTGAAATATAAAGGACAGTTCTATTTGAGCATCAGAAAATTTCCTGCTGATAATATTTCACCCCCCACAGTTTTCTGCCCTCCTCATTCATAGGCACTAACTCATGCCTCCATGGGCACAGGGCACCCTCCAATACAATCACAATTTTCAAACTGCAGCAGGAATTTAAGCAACAAAAGCAGAGTCTAAATGCTCATCAAAGAACATGGTGTGGCGGGGTGCAAAATCAGATTTACATTTTATTGATATTGACGATTTGAACTCACTTGCGACTCTGCTTTTGAGATATTTGGTGGCTACACCAGTGAAATTTTATGCGTCAAAAGGTTATCGCTCCACCCTACCCTGCCCCCCACCCCCATGAAGAATTAACATTTGGATCATATTGTGGAAATCTGTTCTCATCTCTAACTTTACAATGAGGTAGCAAATGTAGCTATGCAAATTTTATCCAAGAAGCTATAATTATGTTTTGTAACTTACAAAAATTCAGATGTGACGATGACTTTTCCGCACAATGGGAAAGGGTCTATACTTTGACTGAAGTGATCTTCGTGACAGCTTGTAGCTGTGCAAATGAAATATTGTACATTTGCATTCCTTTAGAAGGAATAGACACTAAAGAAAAATGGTACCCAGAAATGCAATTATTTGGAGCTTTATTGCAAGTTAGACTCAATCTAGCCCTAATATACTTTACTACAGATATCTCAGTGAAGTCAGGGGGCTACTGAGGCAACATAAATCAAACATGTGAAAGGATACTTTGCTCAACATCAATCGTGGTTTGGTTAGTCCATCATTTATACCAAGAATTCAAATGCAAATCAGCTGCAAATTTGCATTGGAATCGAAACAAGAAACTATAGTGCAGTGGAGAAAGGCATACAGAGTTCTGTATGCTAAACTCTTTAATGCTAAGTTATGTTTGTTTCTATACAAGAATGTGTATGTGTATGTATATAAAGAACTTGGACCTCCCAAGTTGCGGTAACCACCATAGACGACATGCTAACTCTCACAGAGAGTCATCTTTCTCAATATCACTGCATTTAGAGAAGGGATAATATGAGTGGTGACCAGGTCATTTAAAATTCAAGATCATGAAAAACTGAAAGTTGTCAAAGACCATCTCCCAAATATGTAGTTGACAAAATGAAAATGAAGGCGATCAGAAGATTCAAGGTAAACCTTTTAGAGACAATGAGCTGGACAAGGATCTGCAATACAAGTAGAATGGTTCAGCAACAGATCATTGATACTTCTAACATAGGAATAAAACAAATAAAGCTGTGAATTAGCACACTGCCATTTTACTTCTGCGATCCAGGTCTAATTCAACCCAGATTGATACCATCTGGATGAGTTTCTCCTGTCGCTGTTGGATATAAAGGTCTCAACTTAATTGATGCAGCCTCACAGCACAAAATTGGACACTATTCTGCATTAAGCTGGCAACTTCATTTAAAGGCCACAAAAGACAGCAGAAAAGTTCATACTGGTGAGAGTGTATGTTATGCTGAGATAAAGGCACATTGTTCAGGTGCCATTTTACTGCTGAGGTGACTGCATGGTGCTGACAGTATGGGGCCTGTGGGGGGGGGCGGGGGGGTGGAGTTCCATTCCCCAGTACTTGTATCGGTCACCCTGTTGAGTAAAATAATTCACCATAAAAAAGCAAAAGAAAAACCATTCCCCCAATAGCTTAGTGAGTAACTGAACCGTACAGATCTTAAGGTCTCGATCTGTGCTGATTCAACTGGGACAACAGTAGGAACTGTATAATTAACCTCAGCACCCCTGGGCAAAGGAGAGGAAAGTCAACTATGTTGTGATTGCTATGAAGTAATCCCTGCTGAAAGTGTGTGGATGAACATGATCAGGCTCAGTTGTGATGCCTCTGCAGTCTAATAGCCAAATGTTAAGGCTCAAACATGAACTATAGCCACTTCAGTGAGGGTGCCGCGCCTGGAGAACTGTAGGTAGGTACGGTAAGGCAATTGCAAGTGAAGAAAACCCAAAAAAAAATCAGTGATCAGCAGATGATCTTGTGTCACATGATAAGAAACTTCTTGAAAGGAGGCACCAACATCTGGCTATTAGGTAAGTAATAAGGCTCAAATAACATCAATATGAATTGTTTAATCCCAAGGAAAGTTAAAATCCAGCCTAGAGCCAGTTTAATTGGGAATACGAATGGAAACATAGTGAAACAGACGTGTGTAAGATACAGGAGACTGAACATTTTAAAGAATTCTTCAAAATAAAACTTTGCCAGATGCTGACCATGGCTTACAACATAGACAGAGATCATCCAACGTAAACAGTTACTGTAAATGTCAACACATCAGACATTACCAGAAAACAAGAAAGTGAGACCAATGAAGAATGGCAATGTTCTAAGATTTATATAATAGAACTGACAAAATTCTGAAGCTTGGCAAAATTATTTGCATTTAGTCCAAAAATATGATTTTTAAGTATTGTTTTCAACCAGTTAGCAATAAGTCAAAAGGGGAAAAGGAGGCAAAACCACGGTGATTTAGAAATGCTTAAGAAAAAATGTTTGCAAAATTCTCTATATTAAAACACAACACTTTTTATTCAAAAGTAAACTTTCACAGTTAAGTGAAAAAAAATCACCAGTCACATATTTGGGTTCCTTTACCTTACCTATGTATCATAATGCTGAATAGGTTCTGAACTGGGATTTTTCCACCTTCCTTCAAAATTCAAAGTTCAAAATGTTAAAAAGGCAGTGACATGCGTGCTTGTTGAATGTCACAGAAATTGTTTCACTGTACAACATGATCACAGTAAAATTGCGGTTTTAATGTGGAAATCCAACAAACTGCTGAGGAAGTCTCAAGACATTCTTGAATGATTTCCACACAAAACTGAACACGAGAATAAAGTGAAACACAGTTAGTCAACCCTCAATGCACTAAGCAACCATCTAAACCCATTTTAACTCTTAGCATGCCAAGGACAAGTTTACTGGTCTGGCCACACTCCTCACCAATAACTGTACCCATTCAATGACAGGCCTTACTGTTTTGGCATGTGACCATCTTGCATCTAAGGCAACATCATTTCAATTTTCAGTATTTGGACTTTTAATTGGTTTTAAAATACGGCTTTAAATCTGGGGTTTTAAACCAGGGCTTTAAAGCTGGGGGAAACCCATCCTATTTACTTTTTTAAATTTGTTCCGACCTTCAAAATGAAACATGGAAGCCAGGAGGAACAGCAAGCAAAGTAAGTGTTCATTTTTACAAGAAAAATGTAGAGGAGAGATTAGGTAGAAGAAAATTTTAAACAAAAATGATAAACACGGAAAGAGAAAGAAAGAAAATGTATTCGCCCACACTTGGGTCTCTTTTAGATAAAAATGTCTATTTGGTGCAGTGCTGCTCCCTATTTCTATTACCAAACTGCCAGGAATGTCCACGTACAAATACAATAACAATGCCAAATGCTGTACACACTCTCTTGCTTTCTTGTTTTATCCACCTTAGGAAGATGAAAGACAGTTAACCCTGCCAGAATTCAAACCCAGGACTTTCTGGTCTAAATCCAGCACTGAACTGAGACAATGTGGAAAACAAAGGAAGGCAGGGCATGCAGAATTCAAGTGTTCTAATTAGTCAATTAAAATTGTATTATAAATATTTTTATTGCACTGGAGTAGCATTTTTGTTGTAATAATTAGTGTTTGCCCCCAAGATTACTTTAATAATGATCAAAATTATCACATTACATTTTTCCATGGTTTTCCATGGCTTTTATTGGGGAAAAAAAAAATCAAATTCCGATGCCGCCATAATTTGAATACTGGAAACAAAGGTCTGGCTGTGTTTTGCACCAGCTTAGTAGCTGCTATGTTCACAAGTATAATGTAAACTATTGATGGCAGAGCCCTCGTTATTAAATAGCTATAGTTTGCAGCCTTTGCCTACCACTAGATGTCTCTGACATGTCATTTAAATTCTCATACAGAAGTGCTAGACCGAAAAAGCATGCAAGCAACATCTATGTCTGAAAGCTGATACAGCTGATTAATTTCCTGGACTCGTAGTGAGTTTCTTTTTCATTTGTGCCCAGCTGAGTAATACCTTTGGCATCAGAAATGCAGGTACGTGCAAGATTTTTGTTGTTGTGGCAACAGTACGTGGCATTGTTCAAAGCCATCTTACACAGCATAGAGAATAAGTAGTCAGTGCCAGAACAGTCAGCATTTATTGTGCTTCTGTGGTCTCTCCCCACATGGGTGGAGTACAGGCTGGATACTTTGCCTCCACCCACACAACAGTGACTAAATAAAGGGTTAATACAAGATGCCTGTACAATTAACCAGTTTCTAAAAAGCAATTTCGCAAGAGATTTATTGTAAAATAAAGATGTAAAACCAAGCAGCTTACGATTCGCGGAATTTACAAGATCTGCTCGAGTGCCATACAACTCTCCCAAGTCCTGTCGAAGTTCTGAAATCTACCATCATAGGAAACCTTCCAAAAAATGCAAAATCACCTTGGGCATGGGCGAGGAATGCAGCATAAGGCCACAAGATGATTTCTCAAATAGTATTCAATGATTTACCAAAACAGCATACCCTGCAGTTACCTTCCAGCAGTTTCATTGTAAAAAAAAAACATGAAGCAGCTTAAAAATTACTTCTGCCAATAAAAACTCTTCCAATTATCATTTTAAATTAGCATCAATTAATACTCATCCCTGCCACAATATCAAGTTTACATTTTCAAAATTTAAAAAAATTAAAATATGATCTTATATAGCTAAATCTCTATGCTTTAAAATTGCTGGCTGGTGGCTCATTGCTCCCATCTCTTGGGAAAAACACATCCAGAGCAAAATTAACATATTACTCAACAGAATTAGAGATAAAAATGTACATTTAAAGCAGATCTTTTCAAACATGAACAGCTGCGGTGATTCCTGGTTGAACTGGAGTCACTGTGCTCCCTTGTGAGTAATTCCATCTCCCTTTCCAGCCACTCAGACTAAAACAGACTATGTACAACCATGGCATATTACTTGAACCCAGGCTGAGCTTTATATCCCATCTTCTATCCATCAACAAGATCATGTATTTCCACCTCTGCCCCTTCCTCATTGCCTCTGCTGCCGAAACCCTTATTCAAGCCTACGTCAGCTCCAGACTCAACCACTCCAATGCTTTCCTGGCTAACCTCTACACTCCATAAACTCCAACTTGTCCAAATCTTTGCTGCCTGTATCCTGTCCCATTCGCCCATCACCCCCATTCTGATTGACCTACATTGGCTCCCTGTCACCCAACACATTAAATTTTAAATTCCCATCCTTGTCTATATTGCCTCCGCCATCCTGTGTCTTGATGGACCCACTGGTCTTCTCTTGTCCATTATTTTCATATGTTCATAATCTCTTCCAGCCCTATATCACCTCTGGCATACTCCATTCCTCTGACTCTGGCCTTGTGTTCATCTTTCCTTCCCTTCACTTTGCCACTGGTGGCAGAGCTTTCAGCCATGTCAGTCCTTCTGTCCAGAACACCATCCTTAAACCCTTCTGCCTCTCCACCTTTGTCCACTTCAAAACCTTGGTTGCCTTTCCTAATCTCTCCCTTCCTGCCTCACCATCCTTTTCCCTTACTTGCCTGTATGTGAAATGACTTGGAACATTTGTTAAAGGCACTATATAAATGCAAGTTGTTGTTTACTAAAACCAGAGAAGAACAGTTGCCTGTACCTGTTGTGTTTGTTCAGCAACCCAGTCACTGTTACTGCAACTCTTCGAGTCTGATTAGCTACAGTAGCCAGGCCCAGAGTCCCATCTATAAAGATCCGACAGTTCAATAAACCCTTTCTTTTTGAAGGGTACAGGATTATGATCCCAACACAAGACCAGCTCCACATTTCATAACTGAGACAATTTATCAATAGTCTTCATTACTAACATGCACACTTCACACAGAAATGGACAGTCACTGTAGTAGTGACTCCTTACCAAGAATTTACCAATGTCTCCACTAAACTAACATTTCACAACCTGGGTTAATGGGTTGTATAGAGAAATACAGTTCTATTCCAGTAAACACAGTAAATCAATCCAGATAAATGACAAGTACACCCACTCTTTGCCATTCTCAGCACAAGTTTCGGAATGACGTACGACCACATCAAGCTCCAGTCACCCACTATCACACATAACAAACTGCAGTCTCTGTTAAAGCTTCATTGACAGTGCCAGGATTACCTTGGTAACCCAGCACTCCCATTACGCATGGCTTCTCTTTGATGCAGCCTGCACTGATGACCATGAACTCTGTGTGATACTCTTACTGGGGTCAAGAGTTAAATGCGATTCCCACACAGATTTATTAGCTTACAAACAGAGTCTACCCTCCTACTAAAGCAAGTTTATAGCCTGAAATACACTAATTATACTCATAGAAAAATGCTTCTTTATTTGCAAGAGCAGAGTTGTAATCTTTAACTCTTTAAATCACAAAGGTTCTGACAAAATAGACTCATTAGTCCACAGAGAGTTCTTCTGTGTGGTGCTGTAGTCTGTAGCAGTCAGCAGCTAGTACTATCACTGTATCAGTGTAGGACAGGTGGTACATTGACATTTTCAAACAGTTTGCCCAATATAGTTACACCCTATTAGTTCAGATTTTGAAGTGTCATATTAATTAGGTTACTGGATTATCATGGCTGTTCTGTTTATTGAAGTCAATTCAAATGTGTACCTTGCCCCTTTTTAAGTTCTGTTGGGAAGGTTAAATTAAACAAGATACGACTGTTCTTCCCATGTCCCCTTTCCAAATCTCAATATTCACCGCTGAGGAAGAATTCTGCCACATTGCTGCTTTTTCCATTTTATTTTTTAGCACTGCACAACTATACAGTTTGACTTTGCAATGAACATTTTGTGCTCTTTACCAAAAGTGCATACCAAAAGGTCGTGACTGCACACTGCAGATTGATACTAAAATTTCCACCGTATGAGATGCAAATGCTGATCTGAAAATGATCCTTAGTATAATTCTTACGCTATTAGCCAACTAGACATATATACACACACATAGAAAGAGAGTGTATGAAAATGGCAGACAGAACAAGATAATAAACACAACTAATCTTTGAAAGAAATACCCCACAAGAACTAGAAGTGACTGAAAAAGCATAACAGAATGGCAGACAGGAAAAACAAATATGACATCAGTGACATCAGAATATAAGCATCAAAATGCCTGCACAAGTTAAATCCTATGTAACAAATGTATTTCAATACACAATGCCCATTCACATCATAGGCAGATGCTGATTTGTCATACATCTCAATTCCCACAGATGTTAAATGAAGCAAGATAGGTTAACTGCTAATCAATAATGAAATATTGACACAAAAGTACTTTCAACGATTCCAGCCTTTTAAGTATATGGAATATACATACCACACCTTACTAATACCACAATCATTCCCTGGAAACAGTAACATATTAATTAATGCAGGCCCATGATATTAGTCTTTAGCTGTACTGTCCAATTAATGTACTGAACGTAGAGGTTCTTCCTTAAACATATTTTAGTAGATATATTTCAATGATTTATTGCTGTTTTTTCCCCAAAAGGTTGCTTACTAGGTTTTAGAAATAGGTTTCCTCCCTGATCCCCTCTTTATTTGAATCTTTATTAGTTTGCTAGAACATTTTTTTTTTAAAACACACATGTACAACACTGTACGAACCCCCTCCCATCTCTATTCCAGTGATAACAGTACTACACCGAGGACCTGCCCCTCTCATTTCAAACTCCGCAGTAACAAGAACACCACCAAGAAGTTCTCCATAACCCGATTTCCTAGTTCCAGTGATACACGGATAACACGAAGGATTTTCTAGCCCATCCCAATGGTACACAAATATGCAGACAAGGATCTCTTCCTGGAGACTCACTTTTTCAGTATACCTGAAACTCACCAGTACTGTTGAGATATCCTACTTACTGCAAATGTGCATGACTCCTGATGGAGTACTTAATTTAATTCTGGAACAGCACGAGCTGTTGCCAGACATTAGGTGTTATTTTGCAAAATGTGTGCATCAGCATCTCGGATTTTCAAAAAGTGTTAAATAATTCTTCGGGCAGTGAAGTTAGCAATCACACCAATAAAGTTAAAAAGAACATATCCCAATTCATAAGATTACACTGCATGCCATATGCACATATTAAATAACCCTAAATGGAGTGATTCTCGGAACAATTTCACAGTAGGCTGAATCATCTTTCTCTCAAGTCAGAAACAAACTGTTCTCTACAGCAGTAATCTTGATTACATTTCTGTAGGTTTGAGTTAACATTTGTACTACACTTTCACTTCTTTTGCTTATCCAAAATAGGTAGATTTTTGTTTACTCCTGCTACAACAGCAGTTCACAAAAAGATCATATTAAGTAAAAAAAGCAGACTACCTTCCCAACGACTATTCTTTTACCAAATGTGCAGTAAATAGATTAACACATTTCGTAGATTAAGTTTCCATTTCTCGGAGTCTAGAATTCATCAGGTGACCCATAAAATTGCATTCTGACTGACATTAATGGCAGTTGCAACCAAAATAAGAGAGAAAATAGATGGGGTAAATCGCGGTGAAAAATCACCTCATTATCACGCTTTAAAAGGAATGCTCATCTTGATTTTTCATCAGACTATTAAGTTTGGACTGAAGCTAATGGAAGTTTGAGACAAATGCGATTTGAAATTCTACCTCTGGTTTCCAAAAACAGATTGTCATGGTTATAATTTCACTAAGCTCTCAAACTTTCAGCATTCATTTCTCATTTCAAAAGCTGACATGAACTCTTGCCTATATTTAAAGACAGTAAACCCAACAAAACATAATGACTCTGGCCTCTTCTGCTGCATATCCATACTGTCCTCCTGACCTTACAGTACACTGCACTGGGTCAGCTCAGAGTCTGTCCACTTCAAAATTACTGCATTCTACATAGAGACTGGAGACAGCAGATTTACAAAACACAGAAGATATTTGGATTGATTCTCCCAGGGCACTCCCAGCAGAAAGCGGTACTCACAGGGAATCAAGGACCCATAGTCCCGATTTTCAGTCCATTAATTTAAATGGATGGAAAATCAGGCCCCTGCATGCTTGTGAGTATGCTTCCAGAGAAGAGCGTCCAATCTGGGAATCAGGCTTATAGAACTCTAACTATTATAGTCTAAAGGTGTTTTTACTTTAGAGAAGTGCAGGCAGCTGAAGACACGTAGTTCTCCTGCCATCAGCTGTACATTTCCCACATGGGCTGCAGTGGTTCAAGAAGGCAGCTCACCACCACCTCCTCAAGGCCAATTAGGGATGGGCAATAAATGCTGGCCTTGCCAGCGATGCCCACACCCCATGAACGAATATAAAAAAAAATGTTAGTCTAATGGCCAGACCTGCAAGGACTCAGCGAAAATTTGGGTCTACCAACCTGCCATCAGATTAATAATGCCTTTTGTTTCAGCAAATCAAACGTGGAGCCAAAGGCCAGCACACCTGCAGTCAACAGCATCCAACACAAATTAAAAGGGGGAGCACAGCGCACAGATCAATCTCCCAAGAACTATAAAACCCAATAAACTAAAAGCGCTTTAAATGCTAGAGGTATATTAAGACTCCACAATTATTCAATATTGTTAAAAGTTCACAAAATATGGATTCAAGTGCACTTGCTATGCATGTGCGCCCTGGAGTCAAGTACAATGGGAAGAATTCTTTATACTCTCTCCAAATGTATTCCTTCCCCTCAATTCCTCCCTCACTGGGATACAGTTCCATGGGCAGTGATCAACTTTGAGTATTTCAAGTGGGCATTATTAAGGTGTGGGTCATGATAGTGAGTGCTGGCAGGTTATCCAACTGTGGAGGCCATCACAGCCAAGCCCGATGCTGTCCTCACCAGGCATCCACACACACACTTTTGGTAGGGTGTTACTATATCAGGAGCAGGAAACATGGTTGCTTTTCTCCTTCCTCATCTAGGGTATTTTAACCAATTGTAGCACCCCTATTGCTGCCTCTGCTGAGATAAACTAACTGAGCACACGCCAGGGATTGAACCTGAGACTTTCCTGGTCTTTATGTGTCAGAAATGGAGACTTTACCCCTAAACCAAATGGATAGCCAGAGCTGGTATACACATAATCCCTCAATCTTATAAAGTGACATATCTGTACACTTACTGGTATCTTTCAGAGACCTCATTTGAAGCAGCCTGGAAACCAACATTTTGTATATTATACTCAAGAACTTCTGCTTCATTAATATCTATTATATTAAAAATCTTGTGTCTTCACCAACTTCCTGTTAAACTTTTTCTATTATAAATTCCTATATCCCTCTTTATAACAAAAAATCCCTACGCACACTTGAAATGCGACAAGTACACCCTCCCCCCTCAGTGGAGGCTTTGGAGGCACAGGCACTTATAATGGAAATATAAAAATAAGGACAGAATGTATGATTTTAAAATGGGGACTGAATTAAGTCTGCCGCCCTGGTCCAGTTATCCCTGCCCTTCAACCTGGCTTCACCTGAAGACTACACTTGGTCTCGACTCATCGTGTGCAATGGCACAGGAGATCGGCTTGTCACGAAAAGCGATATCCTCAGAAGGACAGAAGACTATTAACAGGAAAAGACCAGGGTCAACAAAATCCCCTTTTTTGATCTCCACCTACCCTCTATCTCCCAAACCCATTTCTCTTTAGAAACACATCCATTTGTCTTTGATCCATTTATACAATTTGCTTCAATGGCCTTCCCTCTTAATTTATTCCACAAGTCTATGATTATTTGGTTGAAAAGGTTCCTCCTGAATTTCCTTTTTACTCCTAACTTCCTAATTTTTAAACTCGTGTCTCATGGTATTAGAAGCCATCATCCTGGCAAACAATTTGACTGGATCAACTTTATCACTTCCCTTCGTAATCTTGAAAACTTCAATTAGGTAATTCCCTCTGCATTGGGTCGTACTTCCATTATAATCAAAATGCTCAGGTTTTGCAATGTATATACACATCTTGGAAAATATACTGTATTGAGAAGTAATTGCAAAGCTTAATCAAGTTTACGTCATTGATCGCCACAGTATGAATACTCGTTTAGACACTTTGCATTCAAACTGTAATTATAAATCCAAGTTTAACATTGCATGATGCTTCTGTTAAAATTCTGTATCACATGGTTCAGTGTTCTTAACACCTATGAAGAACAGCTTGCCGATCAGTCTGTTCAGCATGAGTGTTTCTACCATAATTCCATTAACAAGTTTATTTTCTCCCACCCCCCACCCCCCCACCCCCCACCCCCCCACCCCCCAAATCAGTTGAACTTTCACACCTTGGTTTAGATAACCCACTGCTACAATACTCTGGCTCAGCTAGATCACTTTATTCAAGGGCGGATTGGCTCCCCCAAAAGGACACGGGGTTCTTCAGGAATCTCATGGAAAAGGGTGGGCACCAATAATACAGCGCTATGGAATCCTTCATGGGGTACTTGGGAAATCTCAATTTACCACATGGCCATGATTATATTTAAGGAAATACAGAAGAGTTTCCAATTGTTTTGCATGACATATTATAAAGTTTTAGTAAAATATTCTATTTATTAATTAGAGTTCTCTGTGTTTTGTATCCACTAAAACCTGCTAAGAAGATTGTTTATGGTGAGAGATCACTCATGTAGACTGACTGCAGCACTTCTGATTTTTCCCCAAGTACCTATGTACCATAGAAAAGATACAGCACAGAAGGGGGGCCATTCGCCCCATCGTGTCCGCGCCGGCTCGAAGGACAACCAGGTGCCCATTCCAATCCCACTTTCCAGTACCTGGTCCGTAGCCCTGCAGCTTACAGCACTTTAGGTGCAGGTCCAGGTACTTTTTAAAAAGAGTTGAGGGTCCCTGCCTCTACCACCAATTCGGGCAGCAAATTCCATACACCCACCACCCTCTGGGTAAAAAAGTTTTTCCTCATGTCCCCTCTAATCTTTCCGCCAATCAGCTTAAATCTACGTCCTCTCGTTCTTGAACTCTCTGCTAGGGGAAACAGGTACTTCCTGTCTACTCTATCTGGGGCCCTCATAATTTTGTACACCTCAATCAAGTCCCCCCTCAGCCTCCCCTGCTCCAACGAAAACAACCCCAACCTATCCAATCTCTCCTCGTAGCTGCAATTTTCAAACCCTGGCAACATTCTTGTACATCTTCTCTGCACTCTCTCCAAGGCAATTACGACCTTCTTGTAATGTGGTGACCAGAACTGCACACAATACTCCAGCTGTGGCCTTACCAGCATTTTATACAGTTGCATCATTACATCCTTGCTTTTAACGGAGAGCATTCTGTATGCCTTCTTCACAACCTTACCTACCTGTACTGCCACCTTCAGGGACCTGTGCACATGCACTCCAAGGTCTCTCACTTCCTCTACCCCTCTCAATATATGTAAGGAATCTTACAACACCAGGTTATAATCCAACTGTTTTATTTGAAAATCACAAGCTTTCGGAGGCTTTCTCCTTCGCTCACCTGACGAAGAAGAAAGCCTCCGAAAGCTTGTGATTTTCAAATAAAACAGTTGGACTATAACCTGGTGTTGTAAGATTCCTTACATTTGTCAACCCCAGTCCATCACCGGCATCTCCACATCGTGGCCTCTCAATATAGTCTCGTTTACTGCTTGCCCTCCCTAGGTGCATTGCCTCACACTTCTCCAGGTTGAACTCCATTTGCCACTTTTCTGCCCATTCCACCAACCCATTCATATCTTCTTGGAGTCAACAGCTAGCCTCTTCACTATCAACTACATGGCCAATTTTTGTGTCGTCTTCAAATTTGCCAATCATGCCCCCTACGTTCAAGTCCAAATCATTAATATATACCACAGACTGCAAGGGACCCAACAATGAGCCCTGTGGCACACCACTGGAAACAGATTTCCATTCGCAAAGACATTCATTGACTTTTACCCTTTGTTTCCTGTTACTGAGCCAATTTTGGATCCAGCTTTTACCTTTCTGACCAGTCTGCCATGTGGGACCTTGTCAAGTGCCTTACTAAAATCCATGTAGACAACATCCACTGCACTACCCTCATCAATCCTCCTCGTCACTTCCTCAAAGAATTCAATCAGATTTGTAAGGCATGACCTTCCTTGAACAAATCCATGCTGACTATCCCTGAGTAAACCATGTCTTTCCAAGTGACAGTTTATCCTATCTCTCAGTATTGATTCTAATAGTTTGCCCACCACCGAGGTAAGACTGACCGGCCTATAATTGTTCAGCCTTTCCCCCGTACCCTTTTTAAACAATGGTACAACGTTTTACAGTCTTCCAGTCCTCCGGTACCTCCCCTGTTTCTAGTGAGGATTGGAAAATGATCCTCAGAGTATCAGTTATTTCCTCCCAGGCTTCCTTCAATAGCCTAGGAAACAATCCATCCGGCCCTAGTGACTTATCAACTTTCAAGGATTCCAGTCCCTCTAGTACTTCCTCTCTCGTTATGTTTACCTTATCCAATATTTCACACCTATCCTCTTTAACTACTACGTCTGGATCATCCCTTTCCTTACGTATGTTATCTCATGATCTGGAGGTACAAATTGATGTGTGCATCGGAGATGTATATGAGAATGCTTCAAAAGGAAAGGCATAGGACTTTATCTATGAAGAAGATGGAGATTCTCCAGACCATGCTGAGGGGAAAGGAAAAGAAAAGTTGCAGAAATATTAGGCATTATCACTTCCTCTCTCCTGAGTGCTGAAGAATGAACAGCATAATAGAGCACAAATGCTGCAAGGAAAATGGCAATCAAAAAAGTGCGTACAATTGCCCATGGATATGGATGAGGCTTTGTCATGTTGCTTTTGATTAAGTATACATGCAAAGTTTACCAGTCAGCAGCCCATGTTATCAGAGACGTGTCCCAACAATACCATCAAATTGAGAGACATGTGTCAAGGTCCTAGCACTGTGGATGGCCGACGAAAGAGGATACTAATGCTTTTCTCAGTATGAGCAGAGGGGCATTTGAAGTGCCAAAGAAACAGGCACCTTTGGGCATTTGCTGCTCTTGAACACTTGCGACCATTCTTGAAAAGAAGTTAGTATTACAATAGTGGTGTGCAGTATATACTAATTCGAGACCAAAGCATTACTATCTTCTATGCTCCTGTGTGTATTTCTAAAGACTCATCAAAAAATACATTCCAAGCATATACAGTCTGAGCATCTAGTGAATATATTTGAATAACCTACTACAGTTAATGTACACCAAACAAAGCACAGGGTTTGAAGTGCACAGTTTTAGGTTGGAGTAGGGAATAAACAAATAATTAAACTTGATATACAAACAAGTGCTTTACTCAACTTGATTTCACTTTGTCCAGCATGAAACATTGGAACTATCATTACAACCATTTGTAAGTACAAGACCAGGCCAACAGTGATAATTTAAGAACCTGCACAAAAATTCATCCTAACAATATGAGCTGCTACCCAAACATCCCACTTTCTAAAAATAATTAAATAGATATACTTGCCTTAGAGGCGGTGCAACGAAGGTTCACTACTTTGATTCCTAGGATGAAAGGATTGTCCTATGAGGACAGATTGAGTAGAATGGGATTATATTCTCTGGAGTTCAGAAGAATGAGAGGTGATCTCATTGAAATGTATAAAATTCTTAAAGGGCTTGACAGAGTAGATGCTGAGAGGCTGTTTCCCCTGGCTGGAGAGTCGAGAACTAGGGAGTCATGGTCTCAGGATAAGGGGTCGGCCAACTAGGACTGAGATGAAGAAAAATTTCTTCACTCAGAGGGTCGTGAATCTTTGGCATTCTCTACCCGAGGGCTGTGGATGCTCAGTCGTTAAGTATATTCAAAACTGAGATCGAGAGATTTTTGGACACTAAGGGAATCAAGGGATATAGGGATAGGATGGGAAAGTGGAGTTGAAGGAGAAGATCAGCCATGATCTTGTTGAATGGCAGAGCAGGTTTGAGGGGCCTTACGGCCTACTCCTGCACCTATTTCTTATGTTCTTCTCTTAGGTTCTGCCATACCTCAGCTGATTGGCAGACACACAATTGGTCCCAAGTCTCCCACACTGTTGCTCTTTACTGGACCACTAAGAAATGAGTCTGATGTATACTTTTGATTTTCACTCCTCCCTTTCCCCACAACATTCAGCTACCATGAGGAAAACAAACATAAACTTATATCCTTCCACTCTACACTGCAGCATAGTAATATGTGATATGATGTGCAATTAAACTGGTCAAAACGCAGGTTTTAAATCCATTACCCCTCATTTAATACTGCCCAATAACCTTTTAACTACTGCAACATATCCCTTTCATAAACCATGGCAAGGTCCAGATTTACAGTTCAGTCAATGAATGCTGATCATAAGGAAACAGCTGAAGTACTGTTCAGTATGTGTATTCCCAAATGATTAGTAAGCTTGTGTACAAATATCAAAATAGAGAATGCAAATCAGGCTTGGATTCTCTTAAATGCTAGGAAAATTCATGGGATTAATAAAAGATAAAAACAATGGATAGTAATGTGAATTACAAAGTCCTTGAGCCGTTTCAGATCTGAAGCTCAATACTGAGTTGCAGAGAATGTTGTATAGGACAGAATATATAGTGATTTGGAGGCAGGAAGAACGTGCAAATGGTAAAATAGTTCCAAGAGTGGGCTAACAAAAACAAAGAGACAACTTCCCAATTAGTTTGTTGCAAATTGGTAAGACAGGATCCCAGATAGAACTCCTTTTACTATTACATCCTCCCTCCCATTGTTCCCAAACTTCTCAACAACTTTTTTCATTCCACTGTACTTCAGACTTGAATATTCAGTTTTAACCACTATTCAACTTGGGTCACTTTTCCCTGGACCACTACTTAGATTCCTGGCTTGAATTTCATAATCTCAGGTCCTCTCCTCCTCCATCATAATTTAGTTCTGATGCTCTTCTGACCCACAAGGAAACCTCAAAACTAATGTTATATTTGTTTCTGCCAAACTTTAAGAATGTATGCTTTGCTCCTGGAACTAAACAGTAGAACATTTAGAATGACTTTAAGGTGATCCCGTTACCTATCTTCAGTGCCCAAGACTCCTTAGTCTTGCCAAATAGGCCGCGATCAAAGCTTTAACAGCTTCCTTATTATACAGCACTGAGCCCAACCGCAGCCATTGCAAGCCCCTTTGCAGCCCTCTGACTGGATTTCATCCAAGTCTATGATTTTCACCCAACACAAAGTGCTAGAGTTCCCACCCGGCATTTCGGTCCTTAAATGACCCAAGTCCCTGACCCAAATGTTTTATTTACCAGCTTTCCCGCATTTGGTAAGATTCCCATGTGGAGATCAATATCTCCTGCAAGCAAATCGTAGTTTTATGATATTCTTTTGCTTCTTCTTTCTGAAGAGCGAGATATCTATGAAGATGGGGCTTCCCCAAAAGCCAAAGCACCCCCTATTAATAGGTGACAATTGCTAGTGTTCGGAATTCTGGGTCACCATAGTGTTTATTTTCTTTCAGTCTTCAGCGACAGCAGCATTTGCACCCACAGTGAGATGAGTGAAATCACAAATAATGAGAAACGGCAGGGAGAGAGGAAAAAAAAATCAAACAATGATAAAAATGACAGAAAAAAAAGGACCAGAAAAAGATAAAGAAAGTGAGAGAGGAAGAGAGAGGAAGAGGAAAAAAAAGAGAAAAAGGTGAAATATACAGTCGCTTTTATACTGCACATAAAGATTCAGTCTTTGCTCTATTTCACAGTGATGCAAGCACGAGTCATGTTTTCACTGTCTTCTCAGATAGTTATGAAACTGAGAAAGGCAGGACTTCATGCGCACACTCAAATGCATGCAAGAGGTGCTGCTCACCACCCTCCCAACACCAGTGTGATTTGTGAATGTCGGTAATAGCAGACTACCAGAATTTGTTTTAACTTTAAACAACTCTTTTGGCAGGCTTTGCACCAGTTGCTTTTATACTACAGTCAATGCCCACTCTCCCCAGTGTGCAACCCCCACCTCTGCTAGGTGATTTCTGATAGGCAACTGAAAGCACTTCTTGGAGTTAACAGGAGGCACATCTTGTTTGTGGTAATGGTAATGAAGAACAACAGTGACTCAGAACAATCACATCAGCAAACAGGGATCAGAGATAGCCCATCTGATGAACACAGCTTGCTGCTTTTAAAACCATATTTACATTTTTGGCATGAGGTGATGCCTCAAGATTGAAATAATGTTTTTAAGCATCCTGAACTTCTTTTTCATAATTTATATCAGAACCACTCGGTTGCATTGGCAATTATCCTACATCAACCTAATACTTGCCCCAATACAATTTACTAACAGTGACTTTAATACATCTGGCATACTCTACTAACACACAGTTTTCTCCCTTATCAATAGCTAGTATTTAACTTTCTTTAAAAATAAAACTAAGAACAATGGTTACCAAAGAACCAGTGAGACCACTCAACAGAATAATTCTGTTAGTGCTTTAACAAAAATGAGTATAATGCACAATATAAAATATACCACATACCATAGGCATCTGCAAAAGCATTCATGTCAGGCCAGTTCCTGATCTACAGTAACTGTCATTGGAAAAGTTCACCTACTTTGAGTAAAAAGTATTAACTTCTCACCTAAACACAAGAATTCAAAAATAACGGAACTGTGTAAATACTACACCTCGGCAAATTCATCCAGGATTTCCATAAGCTCTAGTTTATTTGTACAGTTTTAATAGAACATCCACAATATCATCTTTAACAGCAACTTCCTATTTTCAAACATTACCTGACATCCTGATATCTGCACTGCTTCTGTATTAATCTAGTTCAGTTAAGTTGTCCCAACACTTTTTTAAAAATTCATTCTCTAGATGTAGGCATCGCTGGCAAGGCCGGCATTTATTATCTGGGTCGTCTTCTTGAATTGCTACATTCCATGTGTTATTCTTTTTAGCGATTTGATACAATGGAGTGGCTTGCTAGGTCACTTCAGATGGCAGTTAAGAGTCAATCACATTGGAGGGGGACCGGAGTCACATGTAGGCCAGGCCAGTCAAAAATGGCAGGTTTCCTTCCCTAAACAACATTAGTGAACCAGGTGGGTTTTTATGACAATCAAAAGCTTTGTGGTCACTTTTAATGATACCAACTTTCTATTTCCAGATTTTTTTCAAAAAAACACAATTCAAATTCTCAAACTGCCATGGTGGGATTTGAACTCACATTCTTTGGATTATTAGTCCAGGTCTCTGGATTACAAATCCAGTAATATAACTACTTCAGTACTGTACTTAAGAGTTTGATTCGAGCGAACCCTGTGTAGATTTAACTCTGAAGCAAATACGGCTGTGTGAATAATCCCAAAACTTCAATCTGCCAGACTGAGACCAGTACACTCAGTGATGGGCCAGTGGCAATGGGAGAGCAACCGGTCTAAACAAGCAGTCTGACACATACAGGAAACTCTTTATGCAAGCTTTATAACAAATTGCTTCCAAGAGAGTGAGTGCTTGTGCGTGTGCGTAAAATATATATACTACACATATACAATTTTTTTAATTTCTATTTTTTAAAATTTCTGGTGGGCTAATGGCTTTCAATGTAGACCATTAACTTTCAGTCTGGCTGTGCAATTTTTCGACTGCTTAGCTCTCCAAATAAGCCATTTCACATCGCTGGATATTGATAGCTCATCTGCAGTGCACTATTTCTGAAAGAGCTTTTGGTGAAAAAAAAATCACAACACTTAATGTGACACACAAACATTTCTTGTGACAGCAGCCTCAACCTGCCCTCATGCCAATATTTTCTACCAGTTACAATTGTTTAACATTTGCCACAATGTACATTCCTTGAAGATTATAATCAAGGCCACTGACTTGCATTTTCCATGAAACAACGCATGATATTGTGGAACACAACCTCTAAAACAATATAAAATTTACCTCTGCCTCCATGGGTTTTCCAGTAACTGATGAAATCAGGCTTCCAGAATCACTCTGCAATGAATATCATACAGCACTTTGCATTTGCCTAAGAATACAGATACTCACATGGCAAAGTCTAATGTCACCGACTGATATTTGCCCTCTACACTTATCTAAGCAATGTGGCTGATTGTGACTAGACAAGAGTTGTTTCATTGTGATGAGTAATTAAGACCGACCAGTGGGCATTATCCACCTTCATACCTCAGTGATACACTAATGTTAATGGAATCTAAATTCCTTTCCCAGCTCTCATGTTGTAACACTTCAATACACAAATAAGGTAATAATGAATGTTTTAGCATGTTTTGTTGGAATATTAGAGTTAAGCAGGACATGCATCTCCTTCACTTGTTGGGAGTATCTCAAACAAAAGCTGGGAGAAAGAGCTAAAGCTACAAATTCCTGAAGGTCAAGGGGCTCCTCTGAAGTTGACCTTCAAACATCTGTTGATCGCTCCATATGAAGCAATTCATCTCAGGCCAAACAAAATCACTCAGTTTCCAGCAAAAAAAAGGTAGAAAGCAACAGCGAATGAAATGGGAAGGATCACAGGAGCACAAACACAAGGTTACAGCACAATGAGGATTGTAAATCTCATGGGGTCATCCTTTGAGGCTCAAAAGAACCCCAGTTAAATTGATTAGCCTGCGATGGCTAGCTAGGGTTGGGTGGCAACAGGTCAGTTCTATGACAGCTGACTGGGATTGGGCAAATGTCAATGTGAATGAAAGCAGTTGATCAAGATAGTTTTTTTTCTGTTCAAATACTGACAATTCTGGTCAGCACTGATCCCCATTATCAGGGGTCGTAAACCTTAAATCACAACACCTATATCATGGGGAGATTAAAGACAAGTTTAGCTTTGTCTTATCTCTATTCGTGTCTCATTTTGTTCTCTATTCCTGTGTCAATTAGAATTAAGGTACTGCATACTGTATCTTCTGCAGGTAAAATAACTGGGGCCCTACTGAAGTCTGTGAATCCCTCACTTCCCTTCAAACTGAAGTAATAAACAATGAAGACAGGACAAAAAAATGAATTAAAATTTTAAAAGGAAAAACAATTAATTAGATCAAATGTACCCAACTAAAAATCTACAAAATACCCAAAGTTTTTCCTGAACTGAAAAAGTTCCAAAGTGTACAAAAGCCTCATTATTACAAACTTGTAGGAACTTGTATATATAGATATAGTAGTCTCTTTAAAGAGATTTACAACAATGTGCATTTATATGGAACCTTTAACATAGCAAAAAAACATTCCAAGGTAAGAAAGAATATACCAAACATTTGCACAGCATTTAGGGAAAGTGAACAAAAGCTTGGTTGCAGGAGTAATTTTACACAGCCTTTTGAATCTGGGGAGAGATATAGCAAGGTGGAGGGGTTTAGAGAGAATTCCAGAATGTAGGGCCAAGACGTCTGAAGATCTGCTACCAAAGGCAAAGCAGAGAGGGGGCTGATGTAAAGGAGGCCTGAGTTTGAAGAACTGGGGGGAAGGAAAGGAGTGAGCTGGCACACGGGGCAGGGGGGAGGTTGCAGGGGTGGACTCTGGAGGGATTTGTAAACAGAGACAAGGATTTCAAATTCAATAAGTTAAGGACAGGTATCAGTAGTGATTGGCAAGGACAAAAGGTGATACAGAAGGGGGATTTAGTACAGGATAGGATATATTTTATCAAGGCTGAAGCTCCTCTCTCAACTTTAATGGAACTCTAACCCAAGCAAAGGAAGACAGCTTGTTCTAATGGAAGGTCGGTAATGATCCGTTTGTTATCATGAGGTTTTACTCTACTTTGCTTTTTTTAAAAAAAAACAGAATTAAGCATTAGTCGACGATCTTTGCAGCAGACTGCTCTAAGAAATACTAAAATACTAATTCACCAACAATTTTAAGAGATAATCTACTTGTAAGTTTATAATTTTGGGCATTTCTATAAATAAATATTAATCTGTCAAAATTTATGAAAACGATTCTCAAGAAATCCTGGAGGGGATCTTTATCCCTTCACTGAAAGCATTAATAATCAAAATGAGGTGGGGGAGGAGGAGGAAGAAAGCGCCCCTTCACTGTCCAAAGGACAAGACCACGTTCAGCTACGATGGCCCCCACAATCAAAGACCCCTTTGAGACACAAAGCCAAAGCTCATCTATGAAGACAGCCATTTGGGCAAGCTACCAGAGGATCATTGCTGCTGACTGTACTTTCAAGCAACATTTAACCACTTTAATATTGGTCTAGTTACTAATATACCAATTTATAGAGAACTAAATCGATGAAAGGAACTAAATTTTTAATTCATAGCATATATCTTTTTCCAAAAAAAGGGAAAATCTTAAATGTTTAATCACCAGTATAACATGAGGCTAAGTGGTAGGAAACAGAGAGTAGTGGCGATTGGAGGAAGGTATACAGTGGTGTTCCCCAGGGGTCGGTACTAGGCCAACTGTTTTTTTTATATATATTAACGACTTGGACTTGTGTGTACAAGGCACAATTTCAAAATTTGCAGATGACACAAAACTTGGAAGGGTAGTAAACAGTGAGGAGGATTGTAATAGACTTCAAGAGGACAGAGATAGCCTGGTGGAATGGGTGGACACATGGCAGATGAAATTTAATGCAGAGAAGTGCGATGTGATACATTTTGGTAGGAAGAATGAGGCGAGGCAATACAAACTAAATGGGACAATTCTAAAGGGGGTGCAGGTACAGAGAGACCTGCGGGTATATGTGCACAAATCTTTGAAGGTGGCAGGACAGATTGAGAAAGCAGTTAAAAAAGCAGAAGGAATGCTGGGCTTTATAAATTGAGACAGAGTACAAAAGCCAGGAAGTTAGTTGAATCTTTGTAAAACACTGGTTCGGCCACAGCAGGAGTATTGTGTTCAATTCTGGGCACCGCACTTTAGGTAGGATGTGAAGGTCTTAGAGAGGGTGCAGAAAAGATTTACTAGACTGGTTCCAGGGATGAGGGGCTTCAGTTACTGAAGAAGCTGGCGTTGTTCTTCTTGAGAGCAGACAAGGTTTCGAGGGGATTTGATAGAAGTATTCAAAATCATGAAGGGTTTAGATAAAGTAAATAAAGAGAAACTGTTCTCATTGGCGGAAGGGTCGAGAACCAGAGGACACAGATTTAAGGTGACTGGCAGAAGAACCAAAGACGACGTGAGGAAAAACGTTTTTACGTAGCGAGTAGTTATGATCTGGAATGTGCTGCCTGAAAGGGTGGTAGAAGCAGATTCAATTGTGGCTTTCAAAAAACGAATTCGATAAATACTTGAAGGGAAAAAATTTACAGGGCTACAGGGAAAGAGCAGGGGAATGGGACTAACTGTATTGCTCCTACAAAGAGCCGGCACGGGCTCGATGAGCCAAATGGCCTCTTTCTGTGCTATAACCAATGATTCTATGAGTTTCAGCAGTTTAATCCTTGATGTCCCACAGTACGCATATGCCTTAGGTCAAGAAACTAACAGTGAGAGATTACTATTGTGATGCTGTGGCTCAATAATAACCAATGTATGCAGCAGAGGCAATACTGGCGTAGATGAAAACAAGATCTGTACAACCCCTAGTCTATTCTCTCTTCATGCTGAAAATGTCAGTGCAAAGGGCCATGGACCAGTCAGTAGGATAATTTGCTGTCATAACATTTTAAATAGAATCTGTTTTCAATCTCCTCCCTTGAATCACTGCCAGTCTTTCCCTTTCCCGCAGTTTTTCTACGTGGATTTGTACAAGTTTGGGAGTTAAATTTCACGGGAAGTTTATCTCCTCCACATACATCAAAACGCTCGACCAACACTTTCACTGTTTCTTACACTGTTAGAATTATTGTGCAGCGTAGTACTAGGTTTGATGGAAGGCTGACTTTCTTTGAAAAATTGAAAACATTTGGCCACAAACACTTCGGGAAATAGCTCATTGCTCTGTTGATTTTCCTACCCAATTTTTTTTCTTTAAAAATTTCCAGCGGCAAAAATAAGGCTAATAAAATATTTATTTGGAGCCATACAATACTTTTAAGTACTTGTATAGTGATTAGATTACTTAAAATATGTAGTGTATAAAGTTCTTTAAAAATAAGCATGGTATTTGAAGTGATAACAAAAAAATTTCAACTTTTAAAACAAAACATATGTCTATCGCACTGAAGGAAAGAAAAAACACACACTCACACACTCTCTACCCTTACCCTGCAGGTCTAACCTCCCGAGATCCACGGGAGTGACAGACAACACCGAGTCTACCGTGACTGACACAGGTTCCAAATTTTGTCTAACAAAACAGGACGACAGATGAGAGACACCAATGCATTAGCTGCAGGCTGACTCTAGCTATAGGCATATTTAATTGGCAAACTGCTGGCAGAAGAATCATAATATCCACCAATTACGACAATCCCAATTTAAGATGCAGATTGCCTTTATAGGAGCGTTGCTATTGTTTAAAATCAAGTGGGGAAAAAATGAATTCTCTCACTGTAATCTACAAAACACATTATACTGATAACATTCTTGAGCAGAATGATATTCCAAAATAAAATATATAGCAAACAGAATAATGGGACAATCAAGGATGCATTACAATGAGGATAAGAAATAGCTGGGAGTATATAAAAAGACCAACATGCTGATGGTGCGCAGATGTATTTTTGAACATGTAATGGCAAAACTTGAGTGATTTACAAATCAAGAGTGTCAAGGTGTTGAATGCTTTCACATTATCCATCCTTAGAATTTATATAACCTTTTCATTTTTTCCCTCTAATTAGTAAGCTTTCCCTTTCCATTTTTGCAGCTGAGGTTTCCTTCCTACCACCAACCTTCATCCTAATTCTATTTTTCTCATGCAATTTTGTCTCATGTCAAAGTTTTTTTTGTGTGTGTCAATTTGGCATTCTCATCTCAGGGTCCTAAGTTTGTGAGTTCAACCCCACTCCAGGATCTAACCACATAATCAAATCGAACACCTCAGTACAATACTGAAGCAGTATTGAATTGCCAAAGATGCTGTCTTTTAGATGAGACTTTAAACAGAGTGGCCTGTTCTGGTGGGCACTATTCAAGGAGCAGGAGGGAGCTCTTCTGGTGTCCTGGCCAACATTCGTCTCAACCAACACTACCAAAAGAATACAGATTATCGGTCATTTATCTAATATATTACATCTGAATTCTCGCTGTGAGCAATTGACCACTGTATTTTCCTGTAAAACAACACTCCAAAAGAAATTCATGGATTGTGAAGCACTTTTGAACTTGCATTTATATAGCACCGTAACAATCTGATGTGTTACGGTGCTATATAAATGCAAGTTCCTTCCTTCTTTACAAGATGTCAGAACCAGGTAATTGGGGCTTCCTCTGATGGCCAAGTATACATTACAACAGTGACTACACTTCAACAGTACTTCATTGGCTGTAAAGCCCTTTGGGATGTCCTGAGGTCGTGAAAGGCGCTATATAAATGCAAGTCTTTATTTCTTTTAAATGTAACATGTGGCGTGGCAAAAAGACCAGGAAGCTTGTAGATTTTGGTCTCTGGTCTGTACAGCTTTATCCAATATTTACACCAGTATCCCAGGTGGAGGAAATTGCCAGGGTTCACGATCCTGATCACTATCCAGGAAGCCCCCAGTTGGAAGCGTGCTTGTGCGGACAGAAAGGAGAGTATTCAGCTGAGCCGAGCTGCGATGCACGCCACCTCCATCCCCACCCTCCCCAACAGTTGAATAACTTGTCAATACACCCGATCTATTCTCGTACTTGAAGAATAGCTAGTTGGTTGAGGCACTGGAGATCTGTCAGTGTCTATGAGACGATACATCAGGAAAGGTACAAGGCAAAAACACAGAAAAAAAAAGAGACCAGCTGGCAGAAAGAGAGTTTATTGAAGAATAATGCAGTATTACAAAAAATGCTGAATTTATATTGCAGCTACTGGTCTAAAGTCCAGTTGTTGAAATGGGATTTCCAAAGGCAGCTCCTCATTTACACTCCTTGGCTCTTGCCTAGCTGGAGCTTCAATTCTCCTGCCCAAGAGAGCTCTGTGCATGCGTGCATAGGGTTCCTTTCCTAGCAACGACAACTTGCATTATTATAGAGCGCCTTTGACATCGAGCCACACAATGAGATATTAGGACAGGTGACCAAAAGTTTGGTCAAAGAAGTAGGTTTTAAGGAGCGTCTTAAAAGGAGGAGCGAGTGGCAGAGAGACAGAGAGGTGTGGGGAGGGAATTCCAGAGCTTAGGGCTAGCCAGCTGAAGGCACAGCCGCCAATGGTGGAGCGATTAAAATCGGGGATGCGCAAGAGGCAAGAATTGGAGGAGCACAGAGGTGGGATGGGCCAAGGCCATAGAGGGATTTGAAAACAAGGATGAGAATATAAAATCGAGGCTTTGCTGGACTAGGAGCCAATGTAGGTTAGTGAGCACAGGGGTGATGGATGAACAGGACTTGGTGCAGGTTAGGATACGGACAGCAGAGTTTTGGATGAGCTCAAGTTTACGGAGGGTGGAAGATGGGAGGCCGGCCAGGAGAGCATTGGAATAGTCAAGTCTAGAAGTAACAAAGGCATAGATGAGGGTTTCAACAGCAGATAAGCTGAGGTAGGGGTGGTAAAAATGTAAACATTTAGAGAACAGGGGCAGGACATCCACAATTTATAAACATTCAAATTAACTCCAGGTGGTTTTAAGTGTCCAGGAGATCAAAGGGATCCCCTGAGCATTTTTCAAACTGGGTTTAACACCACACTAAAGATACACTCTACACGGTGCCAAACCCAAGTGGAGTGGAACTACCTCCTCTGGAGAGTCTCACCCTGCTTCTCTCTAGAATCAGGTTGGACTTGACTGTATTTTTATGTTCTAGTGTAAATGCACCCTCTCAAATCCTGTACATGACCAAAGGCACAAATATATTTACCCAGTACTGCGGTGGACAGGAGAGGGGGGGGTTAGAGAGGTGCAACGTGGAGAGATAATAAAGTTATTTGAATATATCAAATATTTGAAGCTAACTTGATAATCTTGGTTAAATTGTGGAACATAGGATTAGAAAAAAATCTCCGCAGTTGGTCCCAAAAACTAATACCTCTCAATTGTCCGGTCCTTCAAATATTGATCCAATTCTCTCAAATTTTCCGTACGATCTGCCTCCACTGCCTCTTTGGGTAGTCTGTTCTACATATTTATCACCATTCTTTTACATTTGAGGTCCTGTCTCCTGGTTGTAGAGTTTGTAGTTATCTTGAAAACATTTTTTTTAAATTCGTTCATGGGATGTGGGCGTTGCTGGTGATGCCGGCATTTATTGCCCATCCCTAATTGCCCTTGAGAAGGTGGTAGTGAGCCGCTTTCTTGAACCGCTGCAGTCCGTGTGAAGGTTCTCCCACAGTGCTGTTGTTAGGGAGTTCCAAGATTTTGACCCAGCGACAATGAAGGAACGCAATATATTTCCAAGTCGGGATGGTGTGTGACTTGGAGGGGAACGTGCAGGTGGTGTTGTTCCCATGTACCTGCTGCTCTTGTCCTTCTAGGTGGTAGAGGTCACGGGTTTGGGAGGTGCTATCAAAGAAGCCTTGGCGAGTTGCTGCAGGCATCCTGTGGATGGTACACACTGCAGCCACTGTGCGCCGGTGGTGAAGGGAGAGAATGTTTAGGGTGGTGGATGGGGTGCCAATCAAAGGGGCTGCTTTGTCCTGGATGGTGTCGAGCTTCTTGAGTGTTGTTGGAGCTGCACTCATCCAGGCAAATGGACAGTATTCCATCACACTCCTGACTTGTGCCTTGTAGATGGTGGAAAGGCTTTGGGGAGTCAGGAGGTGAGTCACTCGCCACAGAATACCCAGCCTCTGGCCTGCTCGTGTAGCCACAGTATTTATATGGCTGGTCCAGTTAGGTTTCTGATCAATGGTGACCCCCAGGATGTTGATGGTGGGGGATGCGGCGATGGTAATGCCTTTGAATGTCAAGGGGAGGTGGTCATTGCCTGGCACTTTTCTGGCGCGAATGTTACTTGCCACTTATGAGCCCAAACCTGGATGTTGTCCAGGTCTTGCTGTATGCGGGCTCGGATTGCTTCATTATCTGAGGGGTTGCGAATGCAACTGAACACTGTGCAATCATCAGCGGACATCCCCATTTCTGACCTTATGATGGAGGGAAGGTCATTGATGAATCAGCTGAAGATGGTTGGGCCTAGGACACTGCCTTGAGGAACTCCTGCAGCAATGTCCTGGGGCTGAGATGATTGGCCACCAACAACCACTACCATCTTCCTTTGTGCTAGGTATGACTCCAGCCACTGGAGAGTTTTCCCCGATTCCCATTGACTTCAATTTTACTAGGGCTCCTTAGTGCCACACTCGGTCAAATGCTGCCTTGATGTCAAGGGCAGTCACTCTCACCTCACCTCTGGAGTTCAGCTCTTTTGTCCATGTTTGGACCAAGGCTGTAATGAGGTCTGGAGCCGAGTAGTCCTGGCGGAACCCAAACTGAGCATCGGTGAGCAGGTTATTGGCGAGTAAGTGCCGCTGGATAGCACTGTCGACGACACCTTCCATCACTTTGCTGATGATCGAGAGTAGACTGATGGGGCGGTAATTGGCCAGATTGGATATTGAGGTTCTATTCCCTTAAAGATCTTGAACACTTGTTTAATATCATTCCGCACAGCTCAGATGCTTTAAGCTAGGTCTCATTGTGGCTGCCCTTTGGTACACTGTCTCCAACGCCTGGATATCTTAGCCATAGTAGTTACCAGAATTGTACACCATACACCAGGTGTAACCTTACAAATGCCTTGTGCAGACTCATTAACCATCCTGGGATTTGTGGTCTACGTCTTCTTCAGCTATATATCCCAAGATCAGGTTAGCTTTCTTTACTGGCGCTTTTCGTTTCAATTAGCAATCCACTTATAATTACCCCAGATCCCTCTCCTGTGCTGCGTCCTCTCGCCTAGAGTCATTTTGTTTATATTTTCACTGTTTATTTTTCTTCCCTGGTCTCATAACTTACATTTGTTCACAATAATACCATTTACCCACTTAGCAGCAACCCATCCAGATCTCTTTGAATCTGGTTTAATTCTTTCCTTTTCTTTGACCTTCCCCCTGCCACCAATTTGGACTCATTTCAACCCTCACTGCCCCCCTCCAAACCTTCATGAGAGCCACAGGAACTTAAAACTCAAGAGACCTCAAAAGTGTACAGTCACATCTCCACATTTTAAACGTGTTTTGTTAAACAGGTCAAAATGCAGCAAGAGTTTTCAGTTGAAATAACACAAGTTACTGGCCAGGACATTATATGCAAGATAACATCTGATTTTTCTGCTTGTGTACTAGTCTACTGCAATACAATATAGAATGACACAAGGATTTGTACATAATATATACCAGCCAAAAACTCAGCATGGGACCGCATGGGACTGTAGTAACCCATCTCTGACCTAACAACAGTCAAAGATAGGTCACTATTGATTTTTGTTTGTTTTTTTGTAATTATTATATTTTCTGCCAGAACCTACAGCAGTCACAGTAGGATATTTAATTATTAATCCTGTACAGTACCACATATTCAGGAGAGTTAAAATGATTCAGACATTCAATTTATAGTATGTGCAGGTTGGCAAATTCATTAAGAAAAAAAACTAGCATTTATGTAGCACCTTTCATGACTTTTAGGAACATAGGAACAGGAGTCGGTCATGCAGCCCCTCGAGCCTGTTCTACCATTTAACTAGATCATGTACCTGAACTCCAATTACCTAAATTTGCTCCCTATCCTTTGATACCCTTACCTAATCAAAATCTTATCACTGTCTTGAACATTTCAATTGATCCAGCATCCACAGCCTTTTGGGAGAGGATTCCACATTTCACCTGCCCTGTGTGCAAAAAAGTGCTTCCTGATTTCAGCCCTAAATAGCCTAGCTTTAATTTTAAGGTTATGCTCCCTTGTTCTGCACTCCCCCACCAGAGGAAATTAATTTCTCTGTATCTAACCTATCGAATCCCTTTACCATTTGAAACATCTCAATTAAAATGCTCCTCAACCTCCTAAACTCAAGCGAATACAAACCGAGTTTATGCAACCTGTTCTCATAATCTAGCCCTTTAAGCCCTGGTGCCATTCTGGTGAATTTGCACTGTACTCCCCTCCAAGGCCAATATATCTTTCCTGAGGTTTGGTGCCCAAAATTAAATGCAGTACTCTGGATGGGTCCAAACTCTGTACAACTAAAACATCAATTCCTCACATTTATATTCCAACTCCCTTGAGCTAAAGGCCAACATTCCATTAACCTTTTTGATTACTTTTCATACCTGTGGACTAGCTTTTAGTGATTTGCATACATGGACACCTAAATCCCTTTGCATCTCCACAGCTCCTAGTCACTCACCATTAAAAAAAATTCCAATTTGTCTTTCTCAGATCCATGGTGGATGATCCCACACTTCCCCACATTGAACTCTCATCTGTCATAGTTTTGCACACTCAGTCTATGTCCCTTTGTAACTTCCTGCTCCCATCTACAAAAGTTACTGTGCTCTTAACTTAGTGTCATCTGCAAACTTGATTATATAATTCTCTATTCCTTCATCCAAGTTAATATAGATGGTGAAAACTGAGGCCCCAGTCCAGATCCCTAGGGAAAACCACTTGTTGCATCCAGTCAGAGAAAGTTCCCTTTATCCCTATTCTATGTCTCCTACCTCCCAACCAATTACTAACCCATGTCACAAGGTTACCTCCAATTTCGGACACTTTCATTTTTGCTAATAAACTCTTGTGCGGAAGCTTATGGAAGTCCATATAGACAAGATCGACCACACTAGTGACCTCTTCAAAAAAATTCAACTAAACTGGTTTGCACAACAAACAAATTATTTTTGAAGTGTACTGACTTATTTTGTAGACGAAAGTGGCAGCCAAATTGTGCACAGTAAGTTCTCAATTAGCAGTGAGATAATTGACCAGTTAATCTGTTTCGGTGGTGTTGGTTGAAAGATGAACATTAGCCAAGGCACCAGAACTTTCTGCTCCTCTTCGAAAAAGTGCCATGGGATATTTTACGTCTACTTGAACAGGTGTCTCATCCAAAAGAGTGCATCACCAACAATGCAGCACTCCCTCAGTATTGCGCTTAAATGTCAGAGCATGCACTAGAATTATGCTGTCATTTTGTACATTCACCACTACATTTCTGTATCTTTATCATCATACTTCCATCACTTTGCACACTTGCGTAGTGAACTCACCTGACTGCAACATTACAACATCTGAAATGCAGGGATTAGCCAGGATGCATTACAACTTTATACTGTTCCTCATTGATTCAGGGCTCATATAATAAATGCACTTTATTCACTTACCTATCCAAAATTAAAGCAGGAAAGACCACATGCACTTTTCAAATCTGACAGTATTTATAGCGTCACTTTTTGTTTTGAACACTTTCTTAGTGTCTGCATAGTAATCACAGTAGCTCCTGGTGTGTGGGTGCAACAGCAGAGCACAACATTCCCAACTAGATAATCAAAAAGCGCAGATCTCCACTCAGGATTGAAACTCGATAATGAAATTTGCTAATTACAGTCAAGGACAAAATATATTCTTCAGTTCTTATCGAGGGCAAGAAACATCTAAGCAGTACTACATTTTGTTTTGCCACAGTTTTTGTGAGGCATAGTTTCATAGGAAAAGTGACCATTCCCCATTCAAGCCTAGACAGTTAGCATCAGCAGGTAATCGACTGTGGGGCATAACAGTTGGACCTGATCTGGTCCTCACCCAATGAGTGCACACATGTACTTTCTGCCATCAGTCACTAGTTCGCAATCAGGAGCAGTAACCCTGGCAGATTTTGGCATCATTAACTATGGAGTACTGAGGCCAATTGTAGTGTCCCAACTGCTACCCCAGCTGAGATCCACTAACTCAGCACACAGAGGAAATCAATCCTGAGGCCTTCTGACCTCTACAGCAGTTCATCATTCTTGCCCAGTGTTGAAATGAGACACGGAAAGGCCAACAGTCAGTGCACGCCATTATAAACACAAATCATACAGCAGTTGTGGAAAAGCCTGCGGCCTGATAATCTACTGCTCTTGGCTGAAGAAGGCTTTATGACGATGAATTAATGTTTGTTGAATTGAGAGCAAATGCCTCACAAAATACCTACTTCTCCGCTACCTGCCCCGAAGTTCTAAAGACTAAAACAGAGTAGCAAAGGATGGCTAAGACACCATTTATCAGACACATCCCTTTACAAATGTAAAAATTACTGGGTGATTTAGTAGAAATAGCACTTTACCTTTAATTTCCTACTGACTTTACCAAATCACATTTATTTTTATGTCACTATAGGATACGAAAACTATAACAATGCAATAACATGAGATTTCAATAGTAAAATATATTGGTACTTCTAATAGTGGCATGCCTATTTTACACTGCAACTCGTTGGTTGCAAAATCCAAGATCCAATAATCAGGCAATAGCATACATACAAGAACTCAAATTGTCAGCATTTTCTCACCTTCAGTGCTATCCTTTGCCCACACCATCAGTGCACATTTAAACATATCCAAAAACATACACACACATGGTAAACAGTCACACTAAACACCATGTATACATATGTTCTGTAAACACCAGTCACATAATCATATGTATATACACTATATATAGTCACAGTGAAAACAACATAGACAGTCAGTGCAAACTCTATTATGCGCATGCATGTACAGTCAGTGCAAACTCTATTATGCGCATGCATGTACAGTCAGTGCAAACTCTATTATGCGCATGCATGTACAGTCAGTGCAAACTCTATTATGCGCATGCATGTACAGTCAGTGCAAACTCTATTATGCGCATGCATGTACAGTCAGTGCAAACTCTATTATGCGCATGCATGTACAGTCAGTGCAAACTCTATTATGCGCATGCATGTACAGTCAGTGCAAACTCTATTATGCGCATGCATGTACAGTCAGTGCAAACTCTATTATGCGCATGCATGTACAGTCAGTGCAAACTCTATTATGCGCATGCATGTACAGTCAGTGCAAACTCTATTATGCGCATGCATGTACAGTCAGTGCAAACTCTATTATGCGCATGCATGTACAGTCAGTGCAAACTCTATTATGCGCATGCATGTACAGTCAGTGCAAACTCTATTATGCGCATGCATGTACAGTCAGTGCAAACTCTATTATGCGCATGCATGTACAGTCAGTGCAAACTCTATTATGCGCATGCATGTACAGTCAGTGCAAACTCTATTATGCGCATGCATGTACAGTCAGTGCAAACTCTATTATGCGCATGCATGTACAGTCAGTGCAAACTCTATTATGCGCATGCATGTACAGTCAGTGCAAACTCTATTATGCGCATGCATGTACAGTCAGTGCAAACTCTATTATGCGCATGCATGTACAGTCAGTGCAAACTCTATTATGCGCATGCATGTACAGTCAGTGCAAACTCTATTATGCGCATGCATGTACAGTCAGTGCAAACTCTATTATGCGCATGCATGTACAGTCAGTGCAAACTCTATTATGCGCATGCATGTACAGTCAGTGCAAACTCTATTATGCGCGTGCATGTAGTCAGTGCAAACTCTATTATGCGCGTGCATGTACAGTCAGTGCAACTCTATTATGCGCGTGCATGTACAGTCAGTGCAAACTCTATTATGCGCATGCATGTACAGTCAGTGCAAACTCTATTATGCGCATGCATGTACAGTCAGTGCAAACTCTATTATGCGCATGCATGTACAGTCAGTGCAAACTCTATTATGCGCATGCATGTACAGTCAGTGCAAACTCTATTATACACACTCATAGGGTCAGTGCAAACTATATTGTACATACACATATAGTCAATGAAAACTATTATATATACACATATAGTCAATGAAAACACTATATTTACAGTGCAAACACAGTGTATACATTTTAAATTGTAAATACAAATGCAACCAGACCTATCAAACCCGCTACTGAAATAATATTCATTTTGGTTTTAAAATGTAACCCATTTTTAAAATCAAAAGAGCACATTTACTTGAACGAGTCTGCTCTTCGGACAACTGCACTCTGTGCCGGAGGATGCACGATGAGAGCAGGCTGGCTGACACCACCGGCCCCGGGACGGAGATTTGAGTTCTCCCCGTGAGAGAATGTTATTCACTGACACACGAGGTCGGGGCTTGTTATTCTCGGAGAGGCCGTGAGGCGGTTGCCGGGCCCGGCGGTGTTGCTGCAGCCGCTGCCGCTGCCGCCCGGGCTCTGTGTCAGTCGGAGGAGGGGGAGAGCCCGGGCCCGAGCCCGAGCCCCCATTGTTCGGTTGAGAGGGGGGGGTTTTCCGCCTCCGACATAAATCCCACGGCCGGGAACAGCCGCCCTCGGCGGTCGATATTTATACAAGATTATAGGCCGCTGCCTGTACTTACACTCACACCACGAGGGCCTCTCCTGCGGCTGCTGATTCAACGGGCGCCGAGCTTTCTCTCATAGTCCCCCCCCCTACCCTACCCTACCCACCCCCCCCGGTCTGACAGCGAACAGCCGCCTCAGGCTCAGCCCTCCTCCCGCTCCCACACAGGCCTCAACTGACATCTCCCGAAGGAGGTCAAAGGGCACCCTCGCACAAAAGAGCCACAACGTGCGGCAAGATGGGAGACCCGCTTTTTGCCAGGCTGCATCAGTCTCATTCTGCCACCAGGGAGTGCAGGTCTTCCACCCTTTTTGCTGAAGAAAACAAAAATTATCCTTTGCATGCAGCCCAAAAAATAAAAATGGCTCGCACATGAAAAAATATATTTGTTCTCTGACTATATATGCGGTAACCTTCATGGAATCCCACACTCACCTGACGAAGGAGAAAGCCTCCGAAAGCTTGTGATTTTCAAATGAAACTGTTGGACTATAACCTGGTGTTGTGCGACTCCTGACATTTGTCCACCCCAGTCCATCACCGGCATCTCCACATCATGAAAAAATGGGCATTCAAACTGGGAGAGATACTAAAGGGCTTCCCTCCCCCCTGGAGCCATACTCTTCAGAAGAGGAGGGAGGACAGTTTTTTTTAATAGAATTTTTTTAATTCATTTGAATTGATTAACATTAGGAAAGTAGTGTAAGTGAGAGTTAAATTAAAAAAAACTAAGATTGCAAATCCACTTTTACAATTTGGAGCATTTTTTCAGAATGAACATAAAAAATTACATTTTTGAATGTAATAAGAGTGAGTCTTACTCTTAGTGAGTGGATCTTAATCAGCCCGCTCATGGTTAAATGCTTTTCCAAACTGTTTCATCCTTTTTGATAATGAACTTCACTCCCAACTTTTTGCCAATATTGACGGCTCTACAGAAAACATGTCGGACTCGCTCATTTTGGCTTAAAGATGTCATCTATTAAAATGTGTTCTGTTCTAAAAAGGAAACAACACTCCATACGTTTAAATGAGTTTGCAGTGGAAGGCCAATTTTCCAACCCCGTGCTCTCAGCAAAGACCTCACCTGCCAATAGTTCATATCGGAAAATCACATGCAGTTCCCCCACAATTTTTTCTACATTGCTTTTTCTTTGATGACCTCACGTTTTTTTATTTTTGAGAAACCCAAGCAAAGGCCAAGGACGTTAGTGCAGGATACCGCCACGGTTGAAAAGAGATGGAGAGAAGATAACACAATGTTTTTTTAAAGCGTGCAGATTGTAAGAGGAAGGGAAAACAGAGGAAGGCAAGGAGATTCACAGTTTTGAGGTCCTAGGGAAGAAGAGGAGAAAGTGCAATGAGTCTCCATTTCAAGATGTGGAGATGCCGGTGATGGACTGGGGTTGACAATTGTAAACAATTTTACAACACCAAGTTATAGTCCAGCAATTTTATTTTAAATTCACAAGCTTTCGGAGATTTTCTCCTTCCTCAGGCAAATGTTTCAAGAGCTCTTGAAACATTTGCCTGAGGAAGGAGAAAATCTCCGAAAGCTTGTGAATTTAAAATAAAATTGCTGGACTATAACTTGGTGTTGTAAAATTGTCTCCATTTCAACACAGGGAAGAAGAGTTTTAAAACAGCATACTTGAAGCTTAGAAACAGCGAGAGGAAAGTTCAAGGAGCAAACTTGTTTGAATGCCATGAACCTAAAGGTATTCACAAACCAGATACTCTTAGATTAACAAACATACTCAACAACATCAACAATTTGCATTTAAAAAGCACCTTTAATGTAGTAAAATGTCCCAAGGCGCTTCACAGAAGCGTATTCAGACAAAAATTGACACCGAGCCAAAGAAGGAGACATTAGAACAAAAGTTTAGTCAAAGAGGTGGGTTTTAAGTAGCGTTTTAATGGAGAAGAGCGAGGTTGAAAGGTTTAGGGAGGGAATTCCAGAGCTTAGGGCCTAGACGGCTGAAGGCACGGCCGCCGATGGCAGGGCGAAGGGAGTGGGGGATGCACAAGAGGCCAGAATCGGAGGAGCGCAGAGTTCTCGGAGGGTTGTAGGGCTGGAGGAGGTTACAGAGATAGGGAGGGGCGAGACCATAGAGGGATTTGAACATGAGGATGAGAATTTTAAATTCGAGGCATTGGTGCACTGGGAGCCAATGTAGGTCAGCGAGCACAGGCGTGATGGGTGAACAGGACTTGGTGCGAGTTAGGATACGGGCAACAGAGTTTTGGATGAGCTCAAGTTCATGGAGTGTGAAAGATGGGAAGCCGGCCAGGACAGCATTGGAATAGTAGAGTCTGGAGGTAACAAAAGCATAGATGAGGGTTTCAGCAGCAGACTCATAAATATATTTATTGTTTTTGGACAAGAAGTACTGTGGAAGTCAAAGGTACCAAAGTAATAACAATTACTCGTGATCTAAAAATAGTTTATGATGAATTAGTAGTTTACACAATGCAAAAACATTATCTTCCCTTTCTTTTTCCAAAGCGATGAAGAGATTAAACACACGGTCAGTACAGGAATGTCCAATGTCATAATTTTGATAATTGTGATATAATTTTGGAATTCTTTCAAACACCCAATCTGGATCAAAACAGCCAGTTCTGAAAAAGCTATCAAAATGTGTGAGATTGTTTTAAAAGTCAGAAAGATCTTTCTATTCTCAAAGGATAAGCAGGGTGTTGTTACTTCACTGTGTAGCTTTCAGGCTTCAACAGCTCCTTGAATAAACAGAAATATCCTGCTCTAAACACCCTCCTCAGACACTGCCATGGAGACTCCTCGGGAAGATTTGTCCTTCACCAGTTGCCATACATAGAGCATCGTAACCTTCTGCAAATGCGGGTAACAGGATTTTTGCTTTAGTTTTCATTTAAATTATCATAAAAAATGAGGGAAATTGGCCCTATTATATCATTTGGAGCACAATCTCACCATTGCACCATCTCTCTATCCAATGCACCTGGGGAGTGCTCAATTCCCAGGTACAAAGGAGGGGAAAGGGGGAAGAGGTCCATGATGCCAGGGGCTCGATTTTACTGTCGGGTTTCCTGTGGGTTTCCAGCGGGGGGGCCCCGAAAATCCCGATATCCAGTCACGTGACCGGATCGCGCCACGATCCCGACCACTTCCGGGTTCCCCGATGACGTGCGGGGCTGCGTGCTCGGCCCCCGCTGGTGGGAATCCCGCAGGCAATTAAAGCCAGCGGGGTTCCACTTGAGTGTACTTACCTTGCTTGTTGAGGTCATTAAATGAGCTGAATCAGCTGTCAAAACAGGAAGTGTGGGATTTTACCTTCAACGTAGAGTGTTTCACACACTGGGGGAAACAGTCTCCCTCCAACCAGGCGTGTTGCAGCCAGCAGCCCGTGGCAGCTGGCAAGGTGCACTCCACGGGGGCGGGGGTGGGGGTGGGGGTGGGGGGGGGAGAGCCCTCACCCACGCAGGAGGCCACCGCGTCACATAGGGCAACCCCTGCCCCCCACCACCCCCCGCCAAGCCAGAGGACAGACCGACGCGAAACCGCAGCCCCAGTCCGAGGAACCACCCACCTATCCTGCACAACCCCTCAGACCAACACCTGCCAGATGAGTGGTGCGTGGACACCCTCGGAGGACGAACAGCATGACCAGCCCCAGCAGCCTCGCAGTCCACGCCGTCCGCCGCAGAGACGTGGAGCCCCCCAACATGGTGCTGTTGCACGCCCACCTGCACAGCAGGAGGGAGGGCTACCGCAGAGAGAGATGCGTTGCAGAGGGCACTACCCTCGCCACAGGGTCCACAGACCGAGGCGCAGCTCCCCGGACCTCTCCAAGCAGCAGTGCACACGGAGGCGCAGATTCACTCGACATGTAGTCGTGGAGATCTGCAGGCTCTTTCATGCCGAGCTGCTCCTGGCTGGCCCCAGCACCATCTGCTTACCTGTCGCTGCCAAACTCACCACTGCCCTCCACAACTTCTCCTCCGCATCCTTCCAGGGTGCAGCCGGGTACACCGCCGATGTCTCTCAGTCGTCTGCGCGGAAGAGCCCTGCAAATACACCTGCACCTACTCTGCAGTAACACAATGGGTGGCATCAGTGGTGGGTCCTCATAGTGATACCCAGGAACGGGCATTATTGGACACAACAGACAGGATTCGCGGAGACATGGCAGTGGTGGTGCCAATATAATGTGTGATGTTTGTTGCTCTGAAATTCAATATAGGTAACACCCATGGCAAACCCTCAGACACCCTTGTGCATCCCCTTCATGCTCACAACACGTTTGCCTTACGCTGCCTACTGCACGTATGTGATGCATGCCCTGTGGCTGCAGCACAGGTGGTGGCAGGTTGAGTGAGGCTGGCCGTGAGGGAGATGCACGAGAGGGTGAGTATGGGATAGAGCCATGAGATTGTATGAGGATTGGGTTGCGTGTTAGTGGCAGGGTGAGTACTGGCGAGGTGAGTAGGTGGAGGTAAGATGAGGATGGGGTTTGAGTGGGTATGAGGGGTGATGTGACAGAGTAGTGTTGGTGGTGCCGAAGGAGATGTGGGGTGGGGGCAGTGTTGTGGCAGACAGAGTGTAGGGGAAAGACTACGTGTTCTCACTGTGGCTGACCTACTGCGGTCATTGGAGCGCCTCCTGCACTGTATGCAGGTGGGCGATATGTTGGTGGCGCAGGTGACTCCCTCTGCCACCTCGAGCCAGGCCTTCTTGGTGGCAGAGGCAGGCCGCTTCCTCCCGCCCGCCGGGTGGAAGATCTCTGTCCTCCCCCTCCTTCTCACCCCATCTGATGATACCTGGGGTGAGAGGCATCATTAAACTGGGAGCAGCCTTCCCCCTGGGCTGCTCCATGCTGTAATTTGATCCATTGGTTGCAGCATCTGTCAGTGGAGGACTGCCCCTTTAACTAGAGAGCCTCCAGCTGACAGATCGTACTGCGCATGCGCAGCCCTCCCGACACGCAGACCAGCAGCGCGGACCCCGGAGAAGCAGGTAAGTGATTCCAATTAGTGTGTTGCCTGCTACGATTGCGCGGGCAACCCACTAATTTCACCGAGCGCGGAGGCCACGCTCCCGAAACCCAACCCACTGGAAACCCACAGGCCTGGTAAAATCAGGCCCCATGTCTCTGTTCTCCTTCACGTTGCACCGGGATTTCTGGCTCTTCTTCCAAGGGGATGTGGAGAACTTTGCCTGCAGCAATTGCAAGCAAGGGGTAGATGTGGTACTGAGATAAGAGGGGCATAACCAGCCCTTCCTTCTAATTTTCCTCCTCAACGCTGGAATTGCACCCAATTTTAGGTGCACCTAGAGTTGGGCTTCAAGCCGTCTTCATCTCCCACCTCCTCAAAAAACTCACCCGCAACCAATCCGTCCGTTCCAACTACCATCCCATCTCTAACACCATCCCCACCCCCGACCCTCCCTTTCCTCTCAGGTCCTTGAAAGTCTTGTTGCCTCAAATCCCTCCAATTGAACTTCCACTCTTCTTACAGAACCAAGACAGCCCTGGGCAAAGTCACAAACAACATCCTGTGTGACTGTAAAAATCAAAATACTGCGGATGCTGGAAATCTGAAATGAAATCAGAAAATGCTGGAAATACTCAGCAAGTCAGGCAGCATCTGTGGAGAAAGAAACAGAGTTAATGTTTCAGGTCGATGACCTTTCGTCAGAACTGGAAGAAGTTGAAGATTAAACCGTTTTTAAGCAAGTACAGAGCAAGGGAAGCGGGGGGAGGAAGGGGAGGGGAGGAAGAAACAAAAAGGAAGGTCTCTGATAGGGTGGGGGGCAGGAGTGATTAAACGACAAAAGGGAAGATGGTGCAAGGCAAGGAGGGTGGTAATTTGGACAAGTAAAGAAACAAAAGATGAGCTGTAAATGGCAACATCAGAACCATTACCTACTTGACAGCGTCCTCGACCTTGTCTGTCCCATTTCCTGCACTTCTGCTCTCACCCCTTCCCTTCCCTCCCAGAACCATGATAGGGTCCCCCTTGTCCTCACCTTCCACCCCACCAGTGGGGTGGAAGGTGAGGACAAGGGGGACCCTATCATTCAGTGTATCATCCTCCGCCATTTCCGCCACCTCCATCACGATCCCACCACCAAACACATCTTCCCCTCCCCTCCCCTTTCAGCATTCCGAAGGGACCACTCCCTCTGCGACACCCTGGTCCACTCTTCCATCACCCCCAACACCCGCTCTCCTCCCCAGGGCACCTTCCCATGCGAGCGCAGGAGATGCAATTCCTGCCCCTTTCACCTCCTCCCTTCCCACCGTCCAGCGCCCTAAACACTCCTTCCAGGTGAAGCAGCGGTTTACTTGTACTTCTTTCAATTTAGTATACTGTATCCGCTGCTCATGATGCGGTCTCCTCTACATTGGCGAGACCAAACGCAGATTGGGAGATCGCTTTGCTCAGTCTGCAAGCATGACCCTGACCTTCCGATCGCTTGCCATTTTAATTCCCACTCCCACTCTGACCCCTCAGTCCTCAGCCTCTTACACTGCTCCAATGAAGCTCGAGGAACAGCATCTTTCAGTTAGACAATTTACGACCTTCTGGACTCATCACTGATTTCAATCATTTCAGATCATAACCACTGCTTCCATTTTTTAGGACGGCAGGTGCTGGTAATGGTTCTGCTGTTGCCATTTACAGCTCCTCTCGACCCATCTTTTGTTTCTTTACTTGTCCCATTACCACCCTTCTTCCCTTGCAGCATCATCCCTTTTGTCATTTAATCACTCCTGTCCTCCACCCTATCAGAGACCTTCCCTTTTGTTCTTTCCTCCCCTCCCCTTGCTCTGTACTTGCTTAAAAATGGTTTAATCTTCAACTTCCTCCAGTTCTGACGAAAGGTCATCGACCTGAAACGTTAGCTCTGATTCTTCCTCCACAGATGCTCCCTGACTTGCTGAGTGTTTCCAGCATTTTCTGTTTTTATTCCTGTGTGTCTGTGACTGTGGTGCGTTATCCCTCCTTGTTGTCTTCAACTTCTCTGCAGGATTTGATACAATTGACTATGCCATCATCCTCCATCTCCTCTCTTCTACTAATCCTGAGCAGGGAATAATGACATACGTTCTCCAAATCAGTTAATTCTTTACCAAAATCACCAAAAAAACACTCAGCCTTTATCCCTGTGTGTTAAAAAGGGTTAATTAGATACGCAGACAAATCGATTCTATACTTTGTTAATTTGTACAGTCAATGACCAGGAGATGGCACTCCTGGTAAGTCAATTCAAATTGTGAGCAGACCAGTGAAATGAAACTACCAATAAAGGCAAATATAGTTTTAAAAAAACACATGTGAAACCCAACATTAAATTTCAATTTACTGTAAGACGACCCTAATGAAAGTAGCAGAGTAATACTAGAAAAATGGGTTATTGAGAATCTAGAGACTGAATTGCAATTTGCTTAAATGTAGTATTTCAGATGTAACAATGGATGTTGAAGGATGAGGTAAAGGTTATATATGATATATGAGTTATATGTGATCCCAAGTACAAGTGCACTTACATGCATAAAACCTGCTAGGGACCCCACACACACTGCAATGAGTGGATAATTGGCTAGCTTCAAGCAAGAGCAGAGATTAAATGTATTTTTTTCCCTACAGTGTAGTAGATATGTTTAATAGATTCCTATCAAAAGCGGCTAATGCAATGTAATTTAATTCCTCTGTAAAGGACGGTATTGGTTAACAACAGAATCAAAAGTTACAAAGATTAGTATAGATATGGGTGATCAAATAATCTTTGGAACACCAGGGGTCGATCCTCCTGTCACAGAAATCTGTGGAATGCAAGTAGTCAGCACTGAATAATGTAGACCACGCTGTAATACCCAATTCTACAGCAATTTTGCTAAGTGAACATCTTTCTTTGTTCTCCCCGTGCTATTTCAGGTGCTTAATTGCCTCCTATTTGCAGTTCACAGCTGATTATGAGGATGGCTCTTTTCATTTCGCCTCATGTGTGGGGGAATATTTTTAACCCCCAGACTAAACACAGCAAAATCAAATGTAAACCGTTGTTACTTCCAACTACTTTTAATAACCCACAGTTAGCACCGAATAGCACACCACCAGCAATTTCTAGGCTTATATTTTAAATAGCGCTCCTCGGTTGTCTACAGAGTGTTCTATTTATACTACAAGCTTAACATACAGAAATGAAGCCAATAATAAATACACTTTGAGTTATTTTCTGTGCTCCTCGAGATGAGACATTTTAGCACTGGAGAATGGAGCATTAACCCTAACACCCTCAACCCCCACCCCAGACCCTTGCATCAGGGGTGCCAAAAGCCAGCTCTGGAAAATGAGGTCAAGGAAAATCAAAGGGAGTGGGGGAAATTCATTTCACTGCAACATTCCTCCCACAACCCAACCCGACCACCACCAATAACAGGGTACAGGAGCTGTTGGCAGAATCTGGAAGCATGTCACTACTTGGCCTTTCAGTTAGAGGAGACCATGGGGAAACGTAATAGAGGAAATAAAATAAACATGTTTACCAAAATGTTCCCCTGAAACTGTTTGTTCCTGCTATCTGACTTGTTAACCTAAAGTGACAAGCATACGACTGTTCATTGTATTGATGAAAATGTTGATAACAGTCGGCTTCATTCATAAGAGAGGTGCTTAATAAATCAACCCTCACTGAAATAGAAACCCTCAAACAATTAGGAAATGGTTGGAAGTGGCAATATTGGTGATAACAATAAGTAAGGACGCCAATTATTTAAAAATACTGGAGGCGCATGAGACAACAAGTAAAAGGGAGAAAAAAAACTACAAATGCTGAAAATCTGAAACAAAAGAAAAAATGATGGAAATACAGAGCAGGTCTGTCAGCATCTGCAAAACGAAAAGACAAGGCTAACATTTCGGGTGTAAATCTTGAGTAGAATTTGTGTTATGACAAAATGGTAAAGAAAACCCAAATTGTTAACCTGTCTTTTACAGATGCTGACGGATCAACCAGGTATTACCAGGAGTTTCTGTTTTATGGCATAAGTGCACAGTCAAGCCTACTTAAATGAATAACTGATAAAATGTTTAAGAGAATAAAATCTCGATGCACTGTAGAATCATAGAATCATAGACGTTTACAACATGGAAACAGGCCCTTCGGCCCAATATGTCCATGTCGCCCAGTTTATACCACTAAGCTAGTCCCAATTGCCTGCATTTGGCCCATATCCCTCTATACCCATCTTACCCATGTAACTGTCCAAATACTTCTTAAAAGACAAAATTGTACCCGCCTCTACTACTGCCTCTGGCAGCTCGTTCCAGACACTCATCACCCTGTGAGTGAAAAAATTGCCCCTCTGGACCCTTTTGTATCTCTCCCCTCTCACCTTAAATCTATGCCCCCTCGTTATAGACTCCCCTACCTTTGGGAAAAGATTTTGACTATCTACCTTATCTATGCCCCTCATTATTTTACAGACTTCTATAAGATCACCCCTAAACCTCCTACTCTCCAGGGAAAAAAGTCTCAGTCTATCCAACCTCTCCCTATAAGTCGAACCATCACGTCCCGGTAGCATCCTAGTAAATCTTTTCTGCACTCTTTCTAGTTTAATAATATCCTTTCTATAATAGGGTGACCAGAACTGTACACAGTATTCCAAGTGTGGCCTTACTAATGTCTTGTACAACTTCAACAAGACATCCCAACTCCTGTATTCAATGTTCTGACCAATGAAACCAAGCATGCTGAATGCATTCTTCACCACCCTATCCACCTGTGACTCCACTTTCAAGGAGCTATGAACCTGTACTCCTAGATCTCTTTGTTCTATAACTCTCCCCAACGCCCTACCATTAACGGAGTAGGTCCTGGCCCGATTCGATCGACCAAAATGCATCACCTCACATTTATCTAAATTAAACTCCATCTGCCATTCATCGGCCCACTGACCCAATTTATCAACATCCCGTTGCAATCCTAGATAACCTTCTTCACTGTCCACAATGCCACCAATCTTGGTGTCATCTGCAAACTTACTAACCATGCCTCCTAAATTCTCATCCAAATCATTAATATAAATAACAAATAACAGCGGACCCAGCACCGATCCCTGAGGCACACCGCTGGTCACAGGCCTCCAGTTTGAAAAACCACCCTCTACAACCACCCTCTGTCTTCTGTCGTCAATCCAATTTTGTATCCAATTGGCTACCTCACCTTGGATCCCGTGAGATTTAACCTTATGTAACAACCTATCTTTTTCAACGATAGCTGTCCCTGTTAAATGAATAACTGTTAAAAAAATAAAATGTTTAAATGAACTCTGGATTTACTTATTTAAGTGTTGTACTGCCTTGCTAAAACCGATGTGTTAAGCCCTTTTTCACAATCAGCATCTTTTTACAAGTGCTTTTGTCTCAGTGTGAAAATTGCCTAACAACCATTTCAGTGATGTTTCCGAGTCTTTTTCACCTCATCAGGTGCTAGGGCTCAAGCACTTTTGGTAATCAATGTGACGAGCATTTTTGTTCAGGTGTGAAAACCGCCTCATCAGGTGCTAATGCTGAAGGTTTGTGATGCTTATAACTTCCTCGTGTTTTAGCGGCACACAAACCCTTTGGCAACAAACTGTGGCAGAAATTCTGGGGGGCATTTTAATGTAACTCGCCGGGCGGGTAACCCACAGGATCGGGTGGAACGTTGGTTTTACACCCCACTCAATATCTCTCTCCATTGACTTTAATGGAGAGTAAAATGGGGCGGGATATAAAACCAGCATTGCACCCAATCCCGTCAGTTTCCCAACAGGCGTGTTAGGTTAAAATTGCCCCCTCTGTCTATGTGAATAATAGAAATGCCGCCTCTAAACAAGATGGTTCTTTCTCTTGCTGATGAGGTGAAAGTAATTGCGATGCTGATTGGACCGAATGTTTCCCAGATTCCCAGAGTGAAATCGTTAAACAGTTTGGTGTATCACAGCCTTTTTTTTATAGATTTGTTATGCTGCACTATAATGTGTATATTGTAATGAAGCAAATGTCATAAGTACACTTTCAGTTATCCATAACTACCACGTGACCATTTTTACAGCACTGTAATTGCAATCCAATTTTGCATTCCATTGTTAGCTTCTTGCCAAAATTGATACAATAGTTAAAACTGATAAAAAGAAAATTATTATTCATTTGATAGTTTTCCTCTATAGCATCGAAAGGTGAGAACTGAAATGAGCAGCGGGGCAATAACCAAGATGGCCATTACTATACATCAATCGTTAAAAGGAAGCATTGGGGTAGAATTTCCACAGGCTTTCTCCCAGTCTCCTATTGTAACTTCAGTGGAAACCCCAGAAAATGACAAAACCGGTTGTTTCTGGCCATTAACACCGTTTCTCCAGAAGTTCCACTGATCTTCCTCTGGAGAACCTCTGCATAAATTCCGGGAGATTGTCTTTTTTCTTCATTCTTTGTGGTTTACTTCACAAAAGTCCAGCCATTTTTCCAGCTGAAACACTTTTCTTTCCATCTTAAGATGTAGAGGATTTGCATTTATATAGTGCCTTTCATGTCCTCAGGTTGTCCCAAAGTGCTTTACGGTCATTGAATTACTTTTGAAATGTAATCACTGATGCTATGTAGACAAACATGGCAGCCGATTTATGCACAGCAGAGTCCCACAGACAGCAATGAGTTAAATGATCCATTAATCTATTTTTGGTGGTGTTGGTTGAGGGATGAATATTGTCCAGGACGTCAGGAGGACTCCTGGAGTTAGATCACAGATCAGCCATGATCTCATTGAATGGCGGAACAGGCTCGAGGGGCTAAATGTCCTACTCCTGTTCCTATATTCCTATGTTCCTCGAAAAATGCCATGAGATAACTTACATCCATCTGAACAGGCAGATAGGGCCTCAGTTTAAAATCTTATCTGAAACACTGCACCTCCAACAGGGCAGCATTCCCTCAGCATCGCACTGGTGTCGGCCTAGATTACGTGCTCACTCCTGGAATAGGACTTGAACCTGGGATCTTCTAACTCAGAAGCAAGAGTACTAAAATTGAGCCACGGCTGACACACATTATAGCAGCATGTGGCTCTCGCAACAAAATGGAATTAATATTGGTGTTGCCTTTGTTTGCACAATCCTTCACATCAATTAAAGATGTATCATGACTGGTAAACGGATTTGATTGAACTTATTAAGGCAGAACAGTTGACTTTAAAAAAAGGAAAATTGGATGGGGTTTATAATGGTTGGCCGATCAGCAATCAACAGTTTTTCACCCGCACCTGAAGTAAAAATGACCCCCATCATATCTGCATCCTTCAATAAACCAATCATCATCATTTTTGAATTGGAAACATTTGTGAATTAAAGGCAACATTGAACAGGGCTGGCAGCTCTAATTAGCTTTGAGTAAGGTAAAAGACGGGGAACAAACTTCACACGTGATGTAACCATTGAAAGAAGGAACTTGCATTTATATAGCGCCTTTCACCACCCCAGGACGTCCCAAAGCGCTTTAGAGCCACTGGAGCACTTTTGAAGTGTAGTTACTGTTGTAATATAGGAAACACGGTAGCCAATTTGCACACAGCAATTCATTCAATTCAAGATAAGTTGTAACGTTACTTAAAATCTTACAGCTAGACAGGCTTTCAAAATCCATTGGAATGTTCAAAATCCTTGTTGTCGGCCCACTACTCCCTAGACTAGTGACCTATGGCCAGCTCCCAATTCTTTTGCCATGGCACATTATGGGTATTTATATGCACAAGAGAGTCATCATGCACTACAAAACACAATAAATTGCTGCAGAGACTTATCACAGGTTTCCTTGAAACAATATGTATTTTCCCTTCATTTGCTCAGAGGCACCAAAGTTAATTGTTATACCCATACTCCTGCCTTTGCTGGGCAGCCAACTCATCACAAACCAGGGATCAAACCTGAATGGAGCCTTCCAAGTCTGCATGGCTCAGCACCAGGTGGTACATTTAGCCGGTGATTTTGTCATCTGTGAAACAGAGTCTTCCTTACTCAAGGAATAAATTTGATGTGTTACAATTCCCCATTGAGAATTTTCTATTTATAATCACAGAATTGTAACATTCTAGGTGCTATAGATTTCCATTGAGTATTTTGTACATAAAATCACAGAAACATGGATTGGACCTTCTCAAGCAACGATTCTGACATATGTAGTGCAGTAGTCATAGTACTGGACTAGCAATCCAGAGGTCAATGGTTCCCACCATGGGAAGTTATAAAATTGACTTCAATAAATTTGGTAATTTGTGGGCTGGCACCAGAAAAATGACCGTAAAGAGCTGTTTGATTGTTGCAAAAATCCAGCTGGTTCATTAATTTCCTTCAGTAAAGGAAATCTAACCCCTCCCCCCTACCCCCTTCCCCGTACCCAGTACCCAGTCTGGCCTGCACATAACACCAATCCCACACTATGTAGATGACTGTTAATGCCCTTGGAAGTGGTATAGCAAGCTACTTAGTTGCAAAAAACAAATGCCCAAGAAGTTGGCCCTCCACCACCCTTTAAGGGCGACCAGGGATGGGCAGAAAATGTGGCTTTACCAGTGTTGCCCATATTCTGAGTACAAATAAAAGACAAGTTGCCTTTTACCAGATTTCAGAACTGAGTAAAACGGTGATGCTACTTAGAGCTTGGAGATTTTAAATGGATGCTCAATAAAGGCTGTTGATGACCAATCAGACATTCGGGCAGCAGAGCAGAATTGTCTGATCCAGAACATAATGCTGCTGCCTTCAGATTGGTGATTAATTAGTCACCATTTACTTCAGTTTTTTTCTCATGGATTGAATGGTCTGCTACTTGACCAGTCTGTCAACATTAATAACAGAATTATAGTGCTTGCCAACCTTGTTATGAAAACTATCAAAGATTATTTAAAAAGGGATACTAACAAGTTAAAGCCTTCATTAAAATAGCAGACATGGGAGTTTAATAGCAATACGTTCCCACATTTGTTACAGATACCACACCACGCAGTTTCAACCTTTCTTGTTGACTCCTTGATGGCTTAATAATAAACTCTGTGGCACAATGATGATCCATTTCAGCAGAGTACCTCACTCTTTTCCTATCATTAACACGTTTTTCATCTAAAGCTGAATTGTATTATCAAGACGTGATGCTTAAACAATTGATGAGATTAGTTGATTGGATATCTAAATTTAAACACAGAATCTCACACAAATACTCCCAACTGAAGTTGTTCCACTGTATGGACAATCTTAGCACAAGGGACACAATAATACCAAGGAGGCTGAAGGAGTCCAGAACCTTGGTTTGATTGTTGTCAATTCTAATGGAAAGTAAGATCATAGAAAGTCCATCAAGCTAATGTATTTTAATCTCTTGGCCCGACTAATAATTTATCCAAAAAGATATTACTTTTCTCATGACAGCTTCTTCAGAAATGAACAAATTAAGAATGTTTACCAACAACGCTGTCTTATTAATGCCATCCAAGGTTCAAAGTGCTCCTCCTGATGTGTACAAGTCATCGTCCAATCCATCATTGTGCAGAAAAGGTAAGGTGCAAGCCCAGAGCCTTGTTCTATATCTGTATTTTAAAAAGTCTGAACTGTTGTATCACATCTTGTAAGTGCAGAGATCACAGATCTGTTCAAGAGTGGCAGCTGAGTAGACACTCAAGTCACAAAGTATCTTTCACAAATCTTTGTCTGCCAAGAAAATCAAGGCAGTTTTTATCCATCTTCTATAAAGCCAGACAGAGAGATTTAAAAATATTTTTCCAGCATTTCTCATCTGCCTGTAAGTAAACAATCAGCTGCCTGAGTTGGGAAATGGCCAGAAACGTCAATAGTTTAAAGTGACTTGAATGTTATTCTCTTTACCTAAAATGGTTTAAACACCAACAAATGTGCTTCTAAGATTTCAAACAAGCTGAGCTATGGTCTTGAAAGGGTTCTTAGAATTCACCATAGAAAAATAACATGTTAAAATCACATTCCTGACTATACAGATTACACAGGACTCGGAGTACACGCGTACAGTTTTCAAACATCATCAGAACCTAACCTCAAAAATGAGGTGCAACAAACCATAGTTGAACCCAAATGCAATATCAGCTAATTTTTCTCCCAGAGGAGTTCCTCAGGGCAGCGTCCTAGGCCCAACCATCTTCAACTGCTTCATCAGTGACCCTCCCTCCATCATAAGGTCAGAAATGGGGATGTTCGCTGATGATTGCACAGTGTTCAGTTCCATTTGCAATCCCTCAGGTAATGAAGCAGTCCGAGCCCGCATGCAGCAAGACCTGGACAACATCCAGGCTTGGGCTGATAAGTGGCAAGTAACATTCATGCCAGACAAGTGCCAGGCAATGACCATCTCCAACAAGAGGGAGTCTAACCACCTCCCCTTGACATTCAACGGCATTACCATTGCCGAATCCCCCACCATCAATATCCTGGGGTCACCATTGACCAGAAACTTAACTGGACCAGCCACATAAATACTGTGGCTACAAGAGCAGGTCAGATCTGGATATTCTGCGGTGAGTGACTCACCTCCTGACTCCCCAAAATCTTTCCACCATCTACAAGGCACAAGTCAGGAGTGTGATGGAATACTCTCCACTTGCCTGGATGAGTGCAGTTCAAACAACACTCAAGACACCATCCAGGACAAAGCAGCCCGCTTGATTGGCACCCCATCCACCACCCTGAACATTCACTCCCTTCACCACCGGCGCACCATGGCTGCAGTGTGTACCATCTACAGGATGCATTGCAGCAACTCGCCAAGGCTTCTTCAACAGCACCTCCCAAACCCACGACATCTACCACCCTAGAAGGACAAGGGCAGCAGGCGCATGGGAACAACACCACCTGCACGTTCCCCTCCAAGTCACACACCATCTCGACTTGGAAATATATCGCCGTTCCTTCATCGTCGCTGGGTCAAAATCCTGGAACTCCCCACCTAACAGCACTGTGGGAGAACCTTCACCGCACAGACTGCAGCGGTTCAAGAAGGCGGCTCACCACCACCTTCTCAAGGGCAATTAGGGATGGGCAATAAATGCTGGCCTTGCCAGTGACACCCACATCCCATGAACGAATAAATTAAAAAAAAGAAGGCGTTGCTTGAATAAAAGAAAGGCTTGCATTTATACAGCACATTTCACGACCTCAGTACTTCCCAAAGCGCTTTACAGCCAATTAAGTACTTTTGAAGCATGGTCACTGTTGTAATATAGGAAATATGTAGTAAACACAACTTCCTTTCCGCTCCACCAGTTGTCACAACCAGAGCAACCATTCCATTAATCTGTACTTTGTTCCCCCCAACAACTTTTCAAAACTTCTATCACCATGCAAATGGGGGAGATAATAATAATGACGCTTCAACCGCTTTTAACCAATTGTGACTTTGAACTGTGACTATGACACCGTTTAGCCATGCTCACACTTTGTGGAGCCATATGGAGATCGGATCATCCTCACAACAAGGAAAGGAGAAGTAGGAAAAATAATTCCCTTGCTGATGTGCACTCTTCAATGGCTAGTTTCTGAGTGGGATTGGGTGAGGCCTGCTGAAGATGGTGTGTAGATTTTTAAGACCAAGAGAGGGAGAAAATACCTTAAAAGATAGAGGGCGCTAAATTGGGCCGAGTAGCACCCGTTGTTTCGGCGCTACACGGCGTCTCCGACATGCAAAATGGCGTCTTGGATGCGCACGCACATTTCCCGCTTGACACGCGCCAGACGCCATCTTGGTATAGGAGTTTGCGCAGGCGCAGATAACGAAAGCTGGAATCATGTAAAGTAGGGAGAAAATGGCTTCAATCAGTGTGCAATGCTGATTTAAAGTGATAGACACCATTTTGGGACTTAACGCTCAACTCAACGCACAGTCTTTACCCCAACCATCTGAACGTGCCTTAGAGTGCCTGGAGGATCCCCCACCGGCGCTATTTAAAGGGACCATGCAGGATTTACAGGTTAGTAGCTGGATTATTGCTTCTGGCTGCCGAGACATTTGTAACTCTTTTTGGAGGTCTCTTAGACTTCAATACTAGGACACGGGGCATAGCCTAACATTTAGAGCCAGAACGTGCAGGAGTGAAGTTAGGAAATGCTTCTACACGCAAAGGGTGGGAGACGTTTGGAACGCTCTTCTGCAGACGGCAGTTGATGCTAGCTCACTTGTGAATGTTAAATCTGAGATTGATAGATTTCTGTGAACCAAGGGTAGTAAGGGATATGAGGCTAAGATGGGTATATGGAGTTAGGTCACAGGTCCACCATGATCTCAATAAATGGTGGAACAGACTCGAGGGGCTAAATGCCATGGCCACTTGCTGCCTCTTGATATGCGCCACCTTCTCCTGCAAGAAAGCGGGACATGTGCCTGGGTGGTGTGCCTGTCATGGTTGGATAGCTGCCAGTGTGTGTGGCCTGTGAGTTGTGGGTGGGCGGCTTGAAACAGTGGTAATGTGTAAGGGCGGGAGGAAGCATCTGGTTGGAAGAGTTGAGTACTGATGGAAAGAGTTTATTGGTAAATGGGTGTTGGGGGTGGGTATAGTGCGTGGTGCAGTTGGTAGGAGACGCCACTTGACAATTGACCTCACTCACCTTGCCCACTCATGTCAAAGCATTGAACTGCTTCCTGCACTGCACCCAGGTTCATGATGCTGTGCACCTGGAATTGACTTCGTCCCCCGCTGCCTCCCGCCGTCTTTTGAGTATATGTCTGGAGGGCCTCATGCCACCCCTCCCCCCTCTGCGGATATAGGATGTCACTCCTTCTGTCCTCCTCTTGCACCCAAGGTCTCTAGTGTATCAGCAGAGAACCTTGGTGCATGCACTCTCACAGGCCTCGTACCAACTTAGATCGGCAGATTGGTGAAGTCTGGTGTGCAGATTGGAGAATGTGGGATTTAGTAGTGCGCAACCTTTATTCAATGCTTTAACATAACTCATCAGTGTGTAAACATAGGGATGGGATCTGCATCTGTGTTTTACGTGAGCGATGTCTGATCTCTGTTCAGACTCCGTGCGGACAGTAGACTGTTATTTTCAGCAAATAACGGGTACCTTTAAGAGATTTCTAAGAAGCATCCTCCCTTTAAGAGATTGAGCTCCCTCTGGTGGTGGAAAGTGAAAATTACATTGATTCCACGTGCAAGGCCTGGAATGGAACGCTGATTGCAGGGTCAAAACTTGCGTCCTGCCTGCGCAGGGTCCGTCGGGCGCGGGGTGGCGCGCTGCCACCGCCCAAAACGGACCCTTATCGAATTTTTCCCCCTGAGTATTATACCAGAAAACACGCAAAGAAGGAAATGCCATTCAGGCCATCAAAACCTTCCACAAAACACACAGGCCACAAATTTCAGTGGGGGTTCTGCCGGTCTCCTGTCACCCCTTACAAGGCATATGATGGCCGGGGACAGAGCCAGGGGCTCCCCAAACCAGGCCTCCCTGCTCTTCAGAGTTGAGCACCAGTTGGAGTGGTGACTGGTACGTCAAGTGCATGGAGGAGTACCGGCCTTGTATCCAGCTCCATGTGGGAGTTGCATAGTTCTATTTAAAAAAAAAAGAAAGGTCTTTTATATTGAAGAGGCAAGGTCCTGATAGACTGGTGAACTTATGCTCTTCAAGCTGTAATATTTCTTCTCCTGACTCACAATGTTTAAAGTATTTGTCTACATAATAACAGCCACTGCGCTTCAAAAATAACTCATCGTGAGAAATGCTGTGGTAGAACAAGGTGTTTGTAATGGCCATTCTGAGTGGCCAGTGAGTGAGTTCAGGAAAAGCTGACTCATGAGAATTACCTGAGTGGAGTATAGCCAGCTGGTGTGTGTGTGGCTTTTTGGAGAAATGATAACAATGCAGGAAAATGAAAGGGGAGAAGAACATAGGAAGACTGAGTGGGACGGGCGTGACACAAGCACCCACCTTTGGAAAGTACAGGAAGGGAGGGCATGATAAAAAGTGCAGGGAGGAAGGAAAAGGTAAAGGGGACAACAGGCTGAGGAGAAGTAACCAAGGAAATGCAGTAGTGAGCGCAGGGAGGTGTAACTAAGAAAGTGCAGGAGGGCGTACAGGAAATCAGCAACTGGGAGACAAAGCTAAGTGCAGTAGAGTAGGAACCAGGGAGAGAGGCCCAAAGGCTAAGTGCAGGAACTGAAGCACGAGCCTACATGTAACAGGAGTCAAAAGCCCAGACCTGAGAGGTTATCTGAGGCTGAAGGTTTTGGAGGCAGAGGTTGAGAGACAGATCGTTTAATTTTCTTTCACACTATCTGCCTCCCTGGGCCTGTCCATTCCGCACGGTCACCACCCTCTCTGTAAATTAATTAAATCTAAATCTAAACTTCCCTCTTCTAAACCTGAACCCATATGCCCAGTTCGAGAGCTTGTGACAATCTAAGACACATCGGGGTTCCATTTACTTATTCTTTAAAGGATCTTCAATGCTTGAATAGTATCTCCTGTGAGCCTTTCCTCCTCCAGAGTAATTAATCCCAGGTTCTTCAACCCCTCCTCAGAGCTCAGATGGTTAAACTAGGTTGCCCTTTCCCACACTGACTCTAATGCTTGGAATCCTTGTTGTCGTACGGTGATCAGAATCGTACACAGTACTTCAAGTGTGGCTGCACCAGAGCCTCATACAGACCCAACGTCACATCCTGGGATTTGTGCTCTTGGATTTGGTGAACTATCCACCAATACCCCCAGACCCCTCTCCTCCAGCTCAGGGCCATTTTATTTCTATTCCCTGTGTTTATTTCCCATCCCCAGTCTCATTACCTTGCATTTGGTACTTAAGGATATTAATAGCTGCAGGATAGGTAAGTGGCCCTGAAGGCTTTATGTCATATAAATATTTATTAAAGCCTTAAAACTGAAAGCATTTATTTTTGTTTAATCTCTGCAAATATTTCAAATTGTTATTCATTTAAAAGGAAATTTTGATGGTTCATTTTCTAAACCAACATAGGACAAAAATAATCAATACAAGAGGGAATGTCACCATTTTTTTGGAGGTTTTACAAGTCGGCTTAATTCCTTAATTTACCTGGGCCAAAATCTGCATCGGGCAGGGAACAATTCAAACTGCATCAGTAATCTGGAACCTGCAGTTCAAATCTCTGAGAACCATTTTAAACAAGGGGCATTTGTATTGTAAAAAATATTTTAAAATATCGTTTCTGACCACCTAATTTTCTTTTTACTGTTTCAATTGTGGGGAGGGTTCAGTTCCAATTGTCTTGTCTCCTCTCCTGAAATCCCTGACTCTTGTTGAGGTATCACTCCTCAAATACTTGCCGGCCTCTTATACTGTGCCCAAGTGACCATTCCTCATGTATGAGACGGGATAGTGAGTGTTAGCAGGCTCTTCCATCATGGGAGGCATCACAGCTGTCCTCATCCAAAGTACAAACACGCGTACTTTCCAGCAGGGCTCTCTAGATTGCAACCAGGAATGTGAACGGTGGCTGATTTCTCCCCAAACCCAATTCCGGTCCATCGCCCAGTGAAACATCTACAGGCACCTCGCTAGAGATCAGCTAACTCAGCACAGATTGTAGATTAAACCCTGCATCTTCAGAATCTGTGTGGTTTAGTTACACACTGCCTTTAATTGCTGAGCTATCGTGGAAGCCACCTCCTAATTTTTAGACACTCCCTTTGTCTCCCTGAAATGTCAGCCTAAATTATGTGTTGAAAGTCTGTAGCTTCAACCCATAACTTTTTGACTCCGAGGTGAGACATTTACCAACTGAGCCAAAGCTGACACTGGACTCATATCTAAAGAATGTCCCGTGGGTGATGTTCCAGAGCATTGCTAATGTCTGTAGAACCATATCTCAGCATGAATCACTGCCTTTAAGAAAGGAGGGGAGAAAAAGAGGGGGAGAAAATCTATACAAATAAGCACAATAAAGATAAGTGTAGTTTATGATCTTAATAGACACTTTGTCCACCTTGCTCTGTGTCTTGGATTATATAATGCAGATAAAGTAGATAGCTAGAGGTAGGTCACTTAATCCCAACAACTAACATTGTACAATTCCCCTTCAAAATGACTGATTTTGAATTTAATCTCTTGTTGTCAAAATATAACCAAATTGTTTTATTCAAGTTAAGTGAAATGGAAACACACATACAAACCCGATTAACTTCAGCCAGAGTTACCACGAATGGCGTGTCCTGCTGGCCTTAAGTACAGGCAAGGGACCTGAGGTAACTGATTCTATCTCAGTCTGTGGTGGACAGAATGGATTAATTAGAAGGGGATCTTTTCTGAATATGTTGAGTGCGTCATGCTTCTGATTCTCAATACACTGGGATAGAAAAAGTGCTTATCGTTGAGGGGAAAAAGCCAATATATTAGATCGGATTTTCTTTATTCTTACTCAACAAAATGTTAATCCTTCTTCTAGGCTCATCCTATGCAAGTGCTACCAGCAGTCCACATCACCAAATGCAACATTGCCCAATCTATCACTAAGTATAGACTGCCTCGGATCAAAACACTACAGCTGTTTTTGCAGAAATCACAAGTCTTTCCCAACACGAAAAGCAGTCAGAAACCCAGCCATCATGTCTCCCTGAGCTGACTTTCAGGAGCCCCACCTTGCCTGTGGTTGGACTGAAGGTTTATTAAATTGCAAGCAAAACAACCACTAAAGCAAACAAAACTACAAAAATATCAGGTAGGTTATTGAATTACAAACTCCCCATTTTCTTTTTCCACTTCATCATAATAACAAACCTTCAGTGCAACTGATAGCTCCTAAACAAGGGATTAGTTATCTGTTGCTTTCACCAAGTTGAGTCTGAAGGAGAATGTCTCAATCACAATTTGAAGCTTACATTATATAGTTAAAAATGTTGAACTATATCTTTCAGAAGTGATAGATTTTTATTGCTTGGAGAATTGCAGCTGGGAAAAGGGGGCTGAATGAATTCATTTATAACCCTATGACTTGGACTCCAAACATTTTGGGGCTTGCCAAATTTGATAAATAGATAAAGTAACTGGCTTACCTTAGGGTAAAAATTATTTTTTTCTAATTTGGACCAACTTGTGACAAGACCAGAAACAATCATCAGAAAAGTTTTGATAGAGTAAATAAGGATAAATTGTTTCCACTGGCAGGAGGATCGGTAACCAAAGGACGCAGATTTAAGATAATTGGCAAATGCACCAGAGGAGAGATGAGGAGAAATGTTTTTAACGCAGCGAGTTGTTATGATCTAGAATGCCTGAAGGGCTGGTGGAAGCAGATTCAATAGTAACTTTCAAAAGGTAATTGGAGAGATACTTGAAAAGGAAAAAAATTGCAGGGCTACGGGGAAAGAACGGGGAGTGGGACTAATTGGATAATTCTTTCAAAGAGCTGGCACAGGCATGATGGGCTGAATGGCCTCCTTCTGTGTTGTTTTGATTCTATGAACAGGATATATAATATTCTACTAATGTCATTGGAGTTGGAACAGAGCCATGACTTGTTGAGTTAGTTTTAAAAAAAAGTTCTAAGAACAGAAGATGCCTAAGGGAAAGCAAAATTACAAGATTAGATACTAAGGTGGAGTGCCAATGCTTGTCTTTTATTGTCCATGAAAAGTGGAGTTTGGCCATTAATATTAGAGAAGTTTCAAAACAAACTAAGTTAGAGCCCCAAGGTGGAAGGTATATCGTCTATCGTGACGTTATACGCATAGAATATATGACAGGATATTATTTTCTAGCATTGAACATGTAAAATTAGAAATATAAAACATACATCCAAAGACAAAATTAATATGAAAAATGGCCAATAAAGGTTGTTGTCCTTACCGTATCTGTGTTGGACACTTTTAGGCAGGCTAGAAGATATTGTGCTTCTCCGATGGCCTAGAAGTTTATCCAGTGAGTGAATGAGCCATACAGGGCAGGAAGTGCGCAGGTTTAAGGCCCAGGCCTATACTCAGTTAGCTAGTCTCTGCAGGGGCAGCAGTAGGAACACTATAATTGGCTGCAGTGCCCTTGGGAGGAGAAAATCAGGCAGGATTCCCACTTCTGATCATTATCTAATGATCCCTGCTGAAAGTGTGCACCCATGTGTGTGCGCGCATGTGTATTTGTGCGAGGAGATTAAATGAGGACAAGATTGGCCTCAGCTCCGATGTCCTCCGTGATTGAATACCCTGCCAACGCTCAGTGTGAAGGGTCTGACTTGTGTAAGGTACCTGAAGGCGACTGGCGCCTGTAGAACTACATTGAAGAAGCAGCCGCCAGTGTTGGAGGAGAGGGAATGTGGCTCAAGAAGTAGGCCTATGTCAGAGCAGTGGAGGGTACACTCAGAGTTAGAGAGATCATGTGTATTGGCTGCAGTGAAAGTAGGGAAGGGCATGGCGACGGACGGATTTTGAAGTTGATTCTCTGGAGCCTAGCAAGGACAGGAGGATGGCCTTATGAGACTTGGTCTGGGTAAAGACACAAGTAGCGGTATTCTGGAGGTCTTGTAGTTTATGACGTGTGAAGACAGGTACACCGGCAAGGAGAGCATTGAAGGAATCCAAAGGTGTGCATCGACGGCATGGGGGAGAGGTAAGGTTGGAGGCAAGCGATGTTTCAGAGAGTAAAGAAGTGGCCTTGGTGATTGACTGCACATGGGAGAAGAAGTTCAGCTGTGGATTGAGCAGTACACCAAGGTACCCTACCTCTGGGCTCAGCCGCAGGCCACACCATAGGTAAGTCTAGTCTAAATCAATGAAAGCTGGCCTGGGATTTACCTTTTCAGCCATTTTGCATACCACTTAAGAAATAAAAAATTAAAACCTGTATGCTGTAGCCATCCTGCTGAAATCTCCACTTCAATTGAGAATAACAGGTACTGGGGAATGAATGACAGGGCTACAAGGCGAGTTAATGGCTTCAGATGATATCATAAACCGCAAGAGTGAAGCATCAGAAATTGATGCTGTAATCTGAGACCTGAAATTAAATTACAGTCTCGAACTCAGTCCCTGCTGGGTTTTTTTTTTACAGTATAGACTGTTTCACATGTTTGTCACATTTTGAAGATCCTCTTGCTGGGTGCACTTTGTGTCTCCATGGCTAACGGATCACTTCATGACCTTGATGAGTGATGATGTTCATTAAAGGATATTAATGCCTCGCAATATTGACAGAAGAGTATTAAGAAGATTTATTGCATGAGAGCTCACCAGAGTGCAGCACACTCCATACAAGTTATACACCCTTAACGAAGCACTCTGGATAAGGCTCTGCAATGGTCTTAATATTCAATATTCATAGGGAAAAAAACTATCCCCTTCCCACTTCATTATCGAACTTAAAATGAGTCTACACATCTGGAATATCATGTATGGAGTAATAGCCACAAACTTCCCATTGATTATGGTTGTTAACATTGGTCGTGATACCACAATTAAATTAATTTCCACAATCTTGCATTGTCCTCTGCACTTTCCATTTGTCGACACAGACTGGTTGGACTGAATGACCTGTTTCGATGTTGTAACTTTTATGTCCTTAATAGAATAGTGCAACTCGACTAAAGACCCATTAAGACGATTATTAGGGGATCTATCTCATTTCATTAAAAGAGACCAATATCATTCCACTTTTTGAGAGTTAAAATGTGTTAACTAAGTTAAATTAGAAGTAGGATTTAATACCTCCATTGCGTTAATACTTGATCGCAAGTATCTCATAATTCTTTCTCCCAACTGTAACTTCAGCCATGGGTGTAGGAATATGCAAATTAAAAGCAATAAAATACAGATATCAATATTAATAAGAATTTAATAGTATTAGGTACATATTTGAATTTTTGTGATTTTTTTTTCTTCACAGAATAAATCCACATCCACTCAGGGATAACTTTAGTCATTGACTTTTTCAGAGGCGTTCCCTAATTTTGTTTCACACAGTGTTGGGTCAGGATTGAAACACATACCCAGTGTCAGCAGCAATCCGGGGCAGGATTGGACGTAAAGTAAAGCTCCCTCTATTCAGCTGCGAAAAAGGACTTCCAACAGCCAAACTTGGAAGAATGCCCCCTACTGTACAAATACACCTATTCTGTTTCCCACAACTGCCATCCTTGGGGAGAGAAAGAATGTGGGAAAGAGGGGAGAAAAGGAAGAAAGAAAAAAAGAGACCAAGGAGGAGAGAGCTAGAGACAACAGAGAAGAAAGAGTGGGAAGGGAAGGAAAGAGCAAGAGAAAGAAGAGAGCAATGGCAAGAGGGAGAGGGAGAAGGACACAGCAAGAGATAAAAGAATGCAAAACTAATAAAGGAGAAGAGGAGAGAGCTAGACAGTGGAGAAGAAAAGATGGAAAGAACCGGAGAGAGAAAGAGAAGGCAATATTAATTTGAAGGAGGAGGAAACAGCATGAGAGAGATGGAGAGAGCAAAAGGGAGAAAGAGAATTAAAAAAATGATAAGAGAAAGAGTGTAAAGGAACGAGCAATAACAAGAGTGAGAAGGAGACAGCAAGAGGGAGAAGGAGGAGAGAGCCAAAGCAAGAGGAGGAGAGCATGAGAGATGAATAGGAGAGCCAGAGAGGAGAGGAGGAGACAGAGTGGGGCGAAGAGAAAACAGCAAGAGGAGGAGAAGAAGGAGCCACCTTTCAGTCTGCATTTGATTCAAGCCTGGGTGCCAGAACATAAAGGATAATAACAACAACTTGCATTTATATAGCGTCTTTAACATAGGAAAATGTCCCAAGGCGCTTCACAAGAGCATTATCAGACAAAAATGGACACGGACCCAAAGAAGGAGATATTTGGAGGGGTGACTAAAAGCTTGGACAAAAAGGTAGATTTTAAGGAGGATTTTCAAAGAGGAGAGGTGGAAGGGCTTAGGCAGGGAACTCCAGAGCGTAGGGCCTGGGGGGCTGTAGGCTGCCAAAGGTGGGCGAAGGGAATGGGGATGCACAAGAGGCCAGAGTTGGAGGACTGCAGAGTTCTTTAGGTGGGGCTGTGTCTGGAGGAGGTTACAAAGATATGGAGGGAGGGGCATGGCCTTGAAGGGATTTAAACATGAGGACGAGAATTTTAAATCGGAGGTGCTGAGGGACTGGGAGCCAATATAGGTCAGCAAGGATCGGGATGATGGGTGAGCAGGACTTGGTGTGGGATAGGCAATGGGCAGCAGAGTTTTGCATGAGATGAACTTTATGGAGAAAAGGGAGGCCAGCCAGGAGAGCATTGGAATAGTCGAGTCTAGACGTAACAAAGGCATGGATGAGGGATTCAGCAGCAGATAGGCCGAGACAGGAGCCGAGGGGGATAATGTTAAGTGGGTGGAAGTAGGAGGGCTTTGTGATGAAGAAGATGTGGGGTCAGAAACTCAGTTCAGAGTCGAATAGGATGCCGAGGTTATGAACTGTCTTGTTCAACCTGAGACAGCAACCAGGAAGGGAGATGGAATCAGTGGCGAGGGTACAGAGTTTGGGGGGGTGGGGGTGCAAAGACGATGGCTTCAGTCTTCCCAATGTTTAACTGGAGGGTAGTGTTCAAACGCATTCAAACACCTCGTAACCCATCTCAATTTTTAAAATGTTATATGACACTATTAATAAATACATTTCAAAATATTAAAAGTCTGTCTTGTTTATCTTCTGAAACCCCAACTATGAAAAAGGGGCACCATCTTTATTATAAAGCAATTGGAAAGCTTCTTTCCAGTTGGAGGAGTTAGAGAACACCCAGAAGAGCTGTGTGTCACTTACATCATGATGAAACGATGATGCATTTTGATACAATTTTGTACCACGCATTTAGAAACCAAATTTTGTTAAATATTTTTTTTCATGAAAGTGCTACACCTTTAAAATCTAATCATCATTACTTATGTACTGAAAGAGTTCAGCAGAGAAACCCATAATCACTGTCAAGGATTCTTCCTATCTGAGTCCATTTAACGAGGTTTCAGATCCTCCACTAGCTATGAAGCAGTTTCCACCAGACCACGGACCAAATTGGTGTAAACCTTGTACCGAAAGAAAATCAGCATCGTCAGGCATAAGAAACCCCTTCGAAGCTGCAAATGGAGTACTCTGTACGCCAACGCAGAAGTCTCGGGTGTTTCACAGAAATCATGCTATAAAGATATCTCCCTGCACACAAATACTGTTTTATTTGGCAAGTCTGTACCAAAACCGTTGTACATGATCTGCACGAATTTGCGCTATGGAACAGAGACTGACTGCAATGCCTGAATGATCACTGATCTGGAAACGGGAGCCCAAATTTATTTTAATTGGAATGAATTATGCGATCATGTGCATTTATTAAATGGAAACATAAACGGTGCATGAAAAACAGCAGAAAAAGTTTGTTATAACGAGACACTGGTCGGAATAGAGTTTGTAATAACGAGGCTCCATCCTACAAAGGAAAAGGACAAGAGCAACTGTTGAAACTGAATTAAAGAAAGAGAGATATAATGCAAACTGGAAGCCGTTAATTGGGACAGAATCATTATCTTGTTGAGGTTGATTGACAGGCGATTTCCACACTAATAAAGAAGAAGCCATGTCAAGTCACTCAGAGGCAAAACTAATTAGTAGAGAAATAAAACAGAGATATGCCACTCACATTTTATCACCCTGAGGAAAGACAAGTGATAGAAGCAGCGTGTGTGACTGCCTCTCACCCAGATGTTTCCCTGGCTGTCACAGATGGTAACATTTGCCTTCATTAGGATTTGTCAATGTTTAAAGAGTTTGAATGAACCCCTTTCACCACGGGCGTTGTATGCCTGTTAACTCTGAATGTCTAAGTGCATCACTGAAGAAAAGTGGAAATAATTTGCGTCCATTCTGGAAAGTATAATAAAAAAGAGAAAATTTCTCTTTGAACCAACTATTTGCCAAACACATACTGTAGCCCTTTCACTGTAACCCTTGCTAATATATCACCACCTTACTATAACACCTGTTGTCTCATGGTTTCCCTCATTAGAAAAGAGAAGTGATATGTAAACCATCTGTAATAAGGGTACATTCAAAGCTATTGGTGTTGGTGCACAGTACGTTTCTGTTAGTTCTTCTATCCAAGCTGCACTCCTCAAATAAAAAATTGATATTTTATCCTGTACATGAATTCCTCTGAAAGCCCTCAGCTGTATCATGTCATGAATCTTCAACAACCAGTGTTAGCGAAGAAGTTCAGAGATCCTTTACCAGTCGGTCACCCAAAGCACCAAGGCAGCTATTTCATTCAGTCGGGCGTCTCAAGATCTGAACAAGGGAGTCAATGAATGCCTTCAGCATGGGAGAAGAGAACGTTTCTAAAAACTGAAATGAAAAAATTGCAATGTTGGTTTATCAATACTTCCTGTTAAAGTTATTCATCAGCAGAAGGGGACCCTCTTTAGACCTGGAACTCAGTCATGATGGAAGACGTCAGCAATGGGAATAGACAACATGTGACATGTCAGACAGAAATGAACAGCATGAGATTCATTAACATATGAACAGTGAAAGAAAGAAAGAACTTGCATTTATATAGCACCTTTCACAAGCTCAGGATGTCCCAAAGCGCTTTACAGCCAAAGAAATATTTTTGAAGTGCAGTCACTGTTGTAATATGGCATCCAATTTGCACACAGCAAGGTCCTACAATCAGCAATTGAATAAATGACCTGATCATCTGTTTTTTATGTGTTGGTTTGGAGATAAATGTTGGCCAGGACACCCGGGAGAACTTCCCTGCTCTTCTTCGAATAGTGCCATGGGATCTTTTATGTCCACGTGAGAGGGAAGACAGGGCCTCGGTTTAATGTCTCATCCGAAAGATGGCACCTCTGACAGTGCAGCACTCCCTCAGTACTGCACTGAAGTGTCAGCCTAGATTATGTGCTCAAGTCTCAGTGGGGGTTAAACCAGAGACACTGTGGTGAGATTTACTGATGCCCAGCTTGGTTTGAGCACCAAAAGTCTGTTTTTGTAAAAGTGTAACCTGTTACTTTTTTTTCCTGAGTTTTATGTGGAGTCATTACTAACTTTTCATCAGTAAAACAGAAAATATCAAGGGAGTGAAACTGGTCTTCGCAAATCAGCAGCCTGTTTTACATCGTGCCTAATTCTCTTTTGCACAACAGGCCGTTGTTTCGTCATGAACCCATTTCATGCTACAGGAGGAGACCAATTCCCCCACCCCCGCCAAAAGAACTCAAGTCATAATCCCAACACCCCGTCCCACCCCAATTCTGTCCCCTTTCTGGATTTGGCAAAAGATTGAAACCTTAGACAATTAAACAATTATGAGATGGTACTCGGCCCTAATATCCATGGAAAGAATACACTGAGTGCAGAAATTTGGATTCAGGGACATTTAATGCTTGACAACGTACTACACAATGTACAGAGACCATTACTTCCTCCCTGAGTATCCAGAGGGCATGCTTGTGAAATTGACGGAAAGTCCAGGGTGGTTAGCACTGTAGTATATTTAACAGGCTATCTGCTAAAACAGGCTATTGAATTGCATCTATTTAATTCACCAAGTGACACACAGTTGCACTATTTTGTTTCATACAATGCTAGTGGTGCAAACAGAGAAATAGGTTAGGCCAGTATGCTCAAACTTGAATGCAGGATTGCGCTGGTCAAAGGATTAAAATGCTGGTCTAGAATCATTTGAAGCCCTGCAGGAAGGCTGAGATGCTTCACACTCTCCAGGTGAAGTCCGTCTCCTTCAACACCGGAGACACCAGGTGCAGCTGTAAAATGCTTGTCCAAAGCTCTCTTGGAATCTGAATTATTCGGTCAATTGCTAAGGTTGAAGGAGGATGTTAATTGTTCACTTTACGAGAAAGGTACTCCATTTCAAGAACAAAAGACATTATTGTCTCCAAAAGGGGGTTGGTGCGGAACAGGTGAAGGTTCATCAATAAAAAGAAACCAAGTGGTTAAAAAGGCACACATTTTGAAGGCTCTTTATTAAGCAGAACATGATTTATTGGTTTTCCACTGCATGACTTCTTCCATGTTCTGTCCACAATCTAGTCACTCAATATGGTTTAACATTGATCTTTCCTCTGTTAAGGTACACATTGTACTAATGACATACACTGGTAGAACACTGATGTATAATAACTCCAGGGGGCGTGGGAGAGATAATTCTCTGACACTGTACTAGGACCTGTCGACCTTTACAGAACGGCAATGTCAGTTTGGATTCACGTATCAGCATCTCTGAAAACATGCTGATGGGGGTGCTGTTTTAGTTTTATCCTTGTCTGCAGCAAGCACCATAGTAATTGTTTGCTCAACGTAAACAGCTTATCTTAGAGATGGAGAACCTGAAAAGGCCAACATTTAGAGAAAGTACTTCAACAAGTCTAAACGGGACAAAATCAAATCAAATGTATCAGATTCTCCAATCTCTGTATTCTAGTGATATCATGCAAATAGCCTGAGAATAATCCGACTTAAAGTTCTACATGACATTATTCATCAAAGTGTTCCAAGGAGGGAAGCAAGCTGACAGAAGATTTCATCTGTTTGCTGCGGGGTAGATTTTATTTATTTACAAGCTGATTTTATTTATTTTTTCGCCTGAACATTGAGCATCAGCTGGACAGAATGGAAAATCAGACAGGGACCATTGCCCATTGGGAGCAGAGCCCGACTGATTTTCCTTCCATTTAAATGCTGTAACTAGCACGTGACTGGATTTTCCTCTCTGCGGTCCACCCAGGCAATGCTCACAGTCCGGGGGTAAAGACAAAAACTGTGTACCTGGGCAAATAGGAATTGTTGGACGAAAGAAAGACCAAACTCCATCTAGTTCGCCTTCTACCACCCTGGTAGTCGCATGATACGACGATAATAGAGTTGTTGATTAATCTTTGCAATCAATCTCTATAACAGTCTGGGGCTGTCTACAACAGCCCCAGATATGACCCAGTGGTGGAGAGCTTTGCAAACAATAGGTCCAAAATCACCTTTTCCTCCAAGCATGCTACACATACAACAACAACTACGACTACTATTACTACTACTTGCATTTATAATGGGCCTTTAATGTAGTAAAACATCCCAAGCGATTCACAAAAGCGATTATCAAACATGTCATGTCATGTCTCAAATTACTCATAACCCAAAATGTTATTTTGTACATTTGTACACAACGGAACATTAGGGAAGATTTCCCTCGTAATCCCATTAGGATTTTTGTAGATATAGCAAACACAGAAAATCTCCCCACTATGGTTATAATATTGGCAAAACATGGCGACCAGAGGAAATCCTCTCCCCATTGACTGGCCTGTAAGTTAAGGCACCGTATTTACAGCAGTTCTCAAACCGGGGCATTGAAACAGGGCATTTCTTCTCTTAGCCTCGGTTCACAGCACCGCCCGCATGGTACCACTGTAATAAAGCTCGAACGAAGGCTTGTGCTTATTTACATGGAACCTGACAAATGGGACAGTGCCTGATTTATATACCTGGATGACCCCTGTGTAAGAAATAGGCTGTCCCCACCGGACGGCGAACATCTGGTTTGTAAGGCTATCCAGATTTCATGGTTGTCAACTGGAATCATTCATCCTAATTCATACCCTGGAGCAAAAGTAACACAAAATAGTTTGGTTGCGTTGAAAACAAGAATTTCAAACACGAGGTAATTCTTGAGTTGGAGTCAAATGTCCAGCTCAAACTGCAGCGTTCCCTTTTTTTGTTTGCATGGTCAATGAGAATCTGGGCCAGGAAATTGGATCACACACGTGGCACGCACCTAATAAAGCCGGTAGCAGGACCATGGCAAATTGATCCGCTGGCCTCATTAGGATAGTATTGGCAAGCTGCGGGCACTGGTCGTGGGTAGGCAGCAAGATTGGGCAGCTGGGATGCCGAGAACCTAATGTAAACTGACAGATCTTTTATGTCCACCTGAGAGGGCAGACGGGGCTTCGGTTTAACATCTCATCTGAAAAGTGGCACCTCCGACAGTGCAGCACTCCCTCAGTACTGCATTGGAACATCAGCCTAAATTTTGTGCTCAAGTCTCTGGAGTGGGGCTCAAACCCACAACCTTCTGACTCAGAGGCAGGAAGTCCTACTGAGCTATGGCTAACATCTAAGGTAGGAAGGCGGAGGGGGTTTAAGAAGGACATTCCAGAGTGGAGTGAAGAGAGGGAATGAGGAAAAGGAAACCAGAGTTTGGAGACCATTGGGCCATTGGTACCTGCGTTACCCTCCCAAGCCCCAGAGAAATTCAGGGTCTTATTTTAAAATATTTCTGTGTTGACGTTCTATTTTTGGGAGGGGTATCTTCAAAGATCTCTGTTACTGATGCAGAGTGGCGAGGTATTGGACTGTTAAGCAGTCCGTCGTTGCCTGTGGCAGTTGGCTCACTCATTTTATGTTCACCGCTTATTAATAAATTGTGAGGCGTTTGAGCCCAATGACTTGCTTCAAATTTCCATTAAAACGCCTGCAAAAAATAAATAAATCTGAATTCTGGATATAGTACATTTTAAATTGCTGTTGATTTCAGGAATTCTTTTGGCAGCGGGGACTAATATCATGTCTCCATGCAATTTCATAGAATCAGACAGCGCAGAAGGAGGCCATTCGACCCATCGTGCCTGTGTTGGCTTTTTGAAAGAGCTGTCCAATTAGTCCCACCGCCCTGCTCTTTCCCCAAGGCCCTGCAAATTTTTCCTTTTCAAGTGTATTTCCAATTCCCTTTTGAAAGTTACTACTGAATCTGCTTCCACTAACTTTTCAGGCAGTGCATTCCAGATCATCACAACTCTCCGTAATAAAAATTCTCCTCCTCTCTCCCCTGGTTCTTTTGCCAATTATCTTAAATCTGTGTCCTCTGGTTACCGACCTTCTTTCCAGTGAAAACAGTTTCTCCCCATCTGCTCTATCAAAACCTCTCATAATTTTGGACACCTTTATTAAATCTCCCCTTAACCTTTCTGCTCTAAGGAGAACAATCCCAGCTTCTCCAGTCTCTCCACTAGAGAGTACTAGAATTTGGAATATTTATTTCGCAACTTCCTAATGGCTCAATAAGTGGCACTGAGTTGTACAGACCAGAAGGTCCCGAATTCAATCTCTGGACTGCACTAAGTTAGCTCAAGTGATAGCTTGGATGAGTTTAGTAGCCCCCTTACATCTGAGTCAGAAGGTTGTGAGGTCAAAGCCCAAATCAAGACTTGAACACACAGTCCAGGGTGACATTTCAGTGTAGTCCTGAGGGAGTGCTGCATTGTCACCCTCGCATGAGTTGTTTAACTGAGGAACTGCCTGTTCCTGGAGTGTGGGTGGATGTTAAAGATTCTGTGGCACTATTTGAAGAAGAACAGGGAGTTCTACTGCTGTTCTGGCCAACATTCTTCCTTCAACCAACATCGCTGTAACTGGTCATTCATCCCATTGCTGTTTGTGAGACCTTGCTGTGTGATTGTACTTCAAAGTAATTCATTGAATATGAAGTGCTTTGGGGCATTCCTGAGGGATGTGATAAGATGCTTTATAAATATACGTGTCTTTCTATCTTTCAGCCTTGCTAAGCTACAGAGAGAGAAATAATCAAGTATATGCTCATCAGTGTTGAGTGGAAAATGGATGGAATTGGACTTGCTCCCAATACTTAAATAATCCATCAACATTTACTGTCTAGGATAACATAGAAAGACTATTTACTTGGGCACTGGAGGGTTCCCAGGTCCTGTGGCATGGTCCTCCAGCAAGACCCCTCACTTTGGGAGGAAATTGCAAAACAAAATGTAAATTGAGACATTTTCTTTAGTAGCTGATCCAATGAAAGAAAGCTCCTGTATCCTGATTCCCAAGCATCTCATACACTATCAGGAATACACAGACAGACAAGCACACACAAGGTGAAATATAGCAATGAAAGTGTAAGGAAATGACAATTAAAGGCATCCTTTATACACAGTCAAGCCCAATGACATAAATTTTAGAATAAATTCTTGCAATTTTGTTTTTACAATTGTTAGAGGTTGCCGAAATTTTGTAACGTTGTGCTATATATTAAAAGTCAAATAAGGAGTTTCCCAATGGTTCAGTGAGTTTATCCAGTGAATAACTAGCAACCCTACTTGTGCAAGGTGGTTTAGAGAAATGATACACCTTCAGGAAGGAAGAGAGGGGAGGGAAGACAAATCAAATAGAGCTTGTCAATTTTCTAAAAGACCAAGAAACTATTAAACATAGCCAGCCGAGGGCTACACTTCAGTCCTGACGTACTGCAGTGAAGTATGGGTATAGTAGCATAGTGATTATGTTACTAGGCTAGCAATCCAGAGAATATGAATTCAAATCCCACTATGGCAGTTTGAGAATTTAAATTCACCTTTTTTTAAAAAAAATTCTGTTTCGGTAAAAGTGACCATGTTGAATTGTCATAAAAACCCAACTGGTTCACTCATGTCCTTTAGGGAAGGAACCCTGCCATCCTTATGTGGTCTGGCCTATATGTGACTCCAATCCCACGCCAACGTGATTGACTTTGAAATATATCAAAACAACTACTCAATTGTATCAAAACTGCTACAGCGGTTCAAGAAGGTGGCCCACCACCACCTTCACAGGGTGTCTGGGATGGGCAATAAATGTTGGCCTTGCTAATGATGTCCACATCCTGAGAATGATTTAATTAGTAGCCACCATCGTGTACATCCAGTTGAAACACGTAAAGATCTTAATAAGCCATTCTAGTCCTTCATCATTCCTGCTAATGTCCTTCTTTCTGAAAACACAGTTATTATTGCACAGGAAATGGTAACAGATTGCACATCTGGCCTCTTGGCTGGAGATGGTGTTTAGCACGAGGAGAACGGGTAAGGGAAGGGGAAGGGAAGAAATTATCTTAAAGAGGGAAAGTAACTCTCAAAAGAAAAAAAAAGCATCACATTTTGTAACAATATTGTTTGATACAGATTGGAGATCAATATGCTCTGGGATCTTTATGTATTGTCCAGCAACTAATGGGTTATCAACTTATAGTAATTGAGAACCACCAGTTTCAACCGGCTCTCTGGTATTCAGTGTAACAGCAGTACTGAGCTTGTTTTTTGAGAACTAGGATCCAGAATAAAGTGACATTGAAGCAGTAAGGAACCACTTGGCCTGGTGTATACAGATGAACCTCATTATAAATGGCACCTTGGTTCTCATCTGGGGATTCATAGTGCACATGATTTCTCAATAAAAATATACACAAACAAATCTAGCAAATCCCCGTACAAAAATAAAACCTCTATCACTCGCAAGAAAAAACTCCAGCCTTCTCATCACCGACTCCAGTGTCAGCTCATGTAGGTTTTGTCCAGCAGCACATCACTACCCTCTGAACTGTGCAGTTTGGAGGGAGAATAAAAGGGAAAATATTATTTTAGAAAGACCATGTAAAAATAACCGTCTAGATATATTACTCTGCAGGCATGTGCGTGTAATCGTAAACAAAAAGATGTTATAAGAAGAAATACATAGAAATGATTATTCACCTCTCATTTTTAACAAGATGTTTGATGTTCATAGAAGCTGAAGCAGTTTGTGATCGTGTTTTTTAAACTGTATAACTAGGTCTGTCCTCCCCTGGCCTGTAACACAGAACAACCATCCATGTAAACCCAGCACAGTGGAACAATGGGCACGCTCCTTGACAGAAGGACATTCAGAATCTGCTTAGATTAAGCCTCTGCTCCTCATTAATATGTGTAGTGTTAAACCAATTCTGGTATCTGGGACATCCACACAATTACTAAACGATGCCAATACATATTTTAGTGGAAAGATTACAGAAAGGCCAGAAAAAAAAAATTCTAAAGGGACGTTCCAATTCAAAGATGAATTTTACTCAAAATCTCAAACCTGTCAGTCAGGTCAGTACTTCTATTAGGGATTGTTACATTTAACACGCAGGTCTGCTTTCTTCTATGCTCATCGAACTCATACTACAATCAATTACACTTTTTTCTTTATCACAATGCAACTATTAAGCCCATTTTTCTACTGATAGATCCACAAATGAAACAGATTTTTTCTTTGCAATCTTTTACATGTTCCATAAGTAAATGTCACTGTACGAGACTTAAAGCAAATGCATCAAAAGCATTTTTGAGTCGATAGAACCGCTATTCTTCTTAATGAAATGGAAGCATATATTATCACCAATAGGTCAGAGGTCATCTTGCAAGATCTGGGCCAAGATACAGCATAACACTGAGAAGGTAATGGTGTCAGAACGCCTGCAGGCTAGAGCTGTCTGACTCTGAATGGAAGTAATTTGTTTTTTAAGCATGTGAGCACAACTTATGTTTAAAAAGATACCAATCCTTTTGTTTGATTTACAAACCAGTGCATGAAAACAATTATGGTTTTATTTTTAAAAAACAGATTTGGACGTCAAACATGCTTTACCCTTCAGGGAAAAACTGCATCGTCTCCAAAAAAAAAATTTTTTTTTGATTCAGTAATTAAAGGGACAAAATAAAATCTTTGCACTGTCATCATCTTTGAGTAATCTTTTCAAAGGTACTGGAAACTTGAGCCAAGGCTGAGGCAAGTGCCAAGAACAAGCTGTGTGGATCAAATAATTAAACACTGCCTTGGAGGCCCTTTTAACTTCTTTTACCTGAGCATTGTTGAGTATCAAAAGTAACCTAATTACAACCCAAAGCTTGTAACAAAAACAATTATATGTCTCTATTGTCAGACTCATGCAAAGATACTAACACCTAAATTTAAATACCGTTCGAGAAAGAAAGAACCTGATTTTATACAGCGCCCAAAAATGCTTCACAGCCAATAAAGTGCTTTGCAGTGTAGTCACTGTTGTTATGTAGGCACTATGTGCATAGCAAGGTCCCACAAACAGTAGTAAGATAAATGACCAGTCAATCTATTTTTTTTGGTGATGTTGGTTGAGGGATAAATGTTGACCAGGACACCAGGAAAATTCCCATGCTCTTTTACAAATAGCGCTATGGGATCTTTTACATCCACCTGAACAGGCAGAGGGGGCCTCGGTTTAACCTTTCATCCGAAAGACGTCCTCTCTGACAATGCCGCACTCCCTTAGTGCTGCACTGAAGTGTCAGCCTAGATTATGCGCTCAAATCTTGGAGTCTGGTTTGAACCCATGTCTTCTGACTCAGAACTGAGAATGCTACCACAGAGTTAAGCTACCATATAATACAAGGAAGGTCGGTTGCCATTGCAGTGGAATAGTTTGTCGATGGTTCAAAATGCTGTGCCACGCAGTGACAGGACACATGGCCAACTTAAGCCTCCTGTGAATCCTGGAGTCACATAGGTACCCTAACTCTAGAGAGGCTCAAAGTGCTGAACTGCACAAGTATATTGAATTCTCATTATTATCTCTATCTATATGTTTTCTTTCTGAATCTGAAGACAGATCACAATTTATTTATAATAATGTCAAGTACAATCTCAATGGACTGAAACTCTGAAATAAGCATTTTTTTGATATTTTATATCAAGTTTTAATGTGATAATTCAGCATGTTCAACTCATGTCCAATTTTTAACATTCAAACTGTTATTCTCTTCAAAAGTAACCCTTCATTTAATTGTCTTCACTGTCTCTACCATATGCAGCTGTAGTTGCTGCAACAAGAGATGGTGTGCAGCAGTTTTGGCTTTGCATTGATACTAAACTTTTGTTGTGAAATCCAGAGTTAAGGCCCGAAAGATCTGAACTGAAGCTGCATTTACACAATAACTGTAAGGTCGATATGAAGTGACAGTGCTTTGCAGCAACGCTATAGTGATCTTTGGGCCCCTCAGAGCTTGTTTGTCGCACGAGAAACAGGCGCTGTGCAATCGAATTTCTAGACCAATGTCACCTGATTCGAGTCATCTGTTCTTCTTGCATTCATGCAATGAATTATTTTTGCAGTTAAATGAGTGAATGAGGAAGAATCTTATTTGCCACACAATAAGCTTCATTGTATGCAAGGCTCAGCTGATTGAACAGTTGGATAAAATGGAGGAAGCATCAGGTTCAAGTTCAGTTAAAGTAAATAATCAGGTCAACTTGAAGTCGCTTCACAGATTGAAAAATAATTCAAAACTCCTTAATCTCCATCCTTTGCCTTTTCAGGTTGCGAGCCTGAGCTGAGACTGATTGAGATCATGATCCTTAGTCTGATCGTCTCCTACAGCTAAACTAGAATGAACATTTTTTTAAAAAAAGGAATTAAGATATTCCATCAGTACACAAACCGAGATTACGATTCACAATGGCTGATGACATTGATTTCTCTTGATCTGTAAGAGACATTCTGTTACTCTTTATAAACTAACCAGCAGCAGATTAGTGTTGGGATTGTCAATACAAGTGAATATTTTGTCACTGTTAATGACATTTCCCCATACAAAGCCTACCTATAGCATTACTGATGTAACACTATATTATATGACTGGAACTCTAATGCACAAAAATGAATGAGTGTGTTATGTTGCAGTTTTTAGAATATCAACTGGAAAAGAAGAACCAACAAATATTTTGTATGAAAATTAATAGGCTTTTTATCAAATATGCACACATTCGATAAAGATGAAAGAAACACAACGGACCCAAGGGGGGAATATTCCCTTCTCACGCTGTTCAGAAAATTCTACAGCTTTATCTTCTCACTGGCCTGGATTGATGCCTTGATATTTATACAGTACTTCCTTTTGTTCCAGTTTTCTGCCCTTTTCTTCCCTCCTCTCCTGAAGGCAATGATTCACACTGTGAATAATCATGTGGGTGCCAACATCCCCTGTGGTCTATCCTCCCAAGTGGTACTTATAATGGGTTAAGTAGAAGCCTGAAAATGTTGCCATCTTTAAGAATTTGCACCATTTTCCAGCACAGTAAAAGCCTCAATTTGAACTGAAGGTTATCAAGCTTCTTGTACCTATTATTTTTAATCACAGGCTGGATATCCACCCATGACATCAAATGTATGAACAGTAAAGGTAAGTAAAGTCAAGGCAACCTATGAATGTTGGCAAAACTTCTAAAACAAATCAAAACTAACTCACTCCAATTAATTTTTATTCTACTTGAGTTTTAATTCAAAATTCAAAAGCTTTCACATTAGAAGCAATGGCACATTTTGATATAAAGGCGCAGTTAATAACACACATGTAGCGTTCATCTTCTGATGTGTCTGAAAGTAGTGAACTACAAAAGCAATCACCTAATTTGTGTCTGTCTCTGCTCAGCCTATGAATTCAAATCTAAATGAAAATATAATGATATTAATTGTCAGCTCCGTGATTCAAGGAATAGAATTTTGTTAGGCAAGGGTATTGAGGGGTACGGAACCAATGTGGGTAGATGGAGATAAGATACAGATCAGTCATGATCTAAATGAATGGCAAAACAGGCTCGAGGGGCTGAATAGCCTACTCACGTTCCTATGTTCCTAAATATCAAAGCCCTGAAGGCAATGTAGGAAAGAGGCATGAGGCTAATCCCTAGTGTCAGGGAATCGAAGAAAGATTGGAGAAACAATGAGCTCTTCATCCTTGAAGAGAGCCAACTGACAGGTAAAGAGGTATATTAATTGGTATATAAAAGGTAAATCAGGTGTACCACTTCAGCTAATCCTTGACTGACATCTTAAATTTAGTGAGCTCTTCTTCATACAAAGAGTGATCAACACTTGGAATGGACTTCCAGGTACTGGAGTTAGAGGTAAAAGTCTTGGTGTTCTTTAAGAGGCAGTTTGATGTGGTGATAGGGACAATGTAGGTCTTTCTAGATGAATGAGCTAAGATAAGCCAAATAGCCTTACTCATTTGTATTTATCTTATGACTTTGTGCCGTGTAAATAGTTACATAGTTGAGGAGCTTGGACAAGATCATAATCTGTGGGCTTTTTAATCACATCTGTTCCCTGAGCTTTATATAATTGCTTTAATCTAAGAATGATCTGATAGTGATTTACTGCCATTCCTTTTATACATTAATATATAAAAATATATCAATATATATAAAAATATAAAAATAGAAATAGCAAGGGAAAGAAATCACTGGTGGGAGTAGTATATAGGGCCCCCTAACAGTAGCTACACTGTAGAGCAAAATATAAATCAGGAAATAAGGGGGGCTTGTAAAAAAGATAATGCAATAATCATGGGCGATTTTAACATGGACAAATCAAATTGGCAAAAATAGCCCTGAGGAGGAGTTCATAGAGTGTATGAGGGACTGTTTCTTAGACCAATACGTCGGGGAAGCAACCAGGGAACAGGTCATTTTGGATCCGATAATGGGTAATGAAGCAGGATTAACTAATGATCTCAAAGTAAAGGATCCCTTGGGAAGCAGTGATCATAACATGATAGAATTTCACATCTAGTTTGAAAGCAAGGATCTTGGGTCTGAAACTACTGTATTAAACTTAAATAAGGGCAATTATAAAGGAATGAGGGTGGAATTGGCTAAAGTGGACTGGGTAAACAGATTAGATGGTATGATAGGGGATAAGCAGTGGCAAACATTTAAAAAGATATTTTATGACTCGCAACACAAATATGTGAGGAGGAAAGACTCCACAAAAAGGGTGAACCAACCATGGCTAACTAGGGAAGTCAAGGATGGTATCAGATTAAAAGAAAAAGTATACAACATGACAAAGATTACTAGTAAGCCCGAAGGTTGGAAAAACTTTAAAAACCAACAAAGGATGACTAAAAGAATAATAAAGAGGGAGAAAATAAATTATCAGAGTAAACTAGCAAGAAATATAAAAACTGACAGTAAAAGCTTCTATGAGTATAGAAAAAGGAAGAGGGTAGCTAAACTAAACATTGGTCCCTTTGAGGATAAGACTGGGGAAATAGTAATGGAAAACAAGGAAATGGCAGAGGAATTGAACAGATATTTTGTATCTGTCTTCACAGTAGAAGACACTAATAACATACCAATAATAGTAGAAAATCAAGGGGCAAAGGGGAGGAAGGAACTAAAAACAATCACTATCACTAGAGAAAAAGTACGAGATAAACTAATGGGTCTAAAGGCTGACAAGTCCCCTGGACCTGATGGCTTGCAGCCGAGGGTTTTAAAGGAAGTGGCTACAGAGATAGTGGATGCATTGGTTGTAATCTTCCAGAATTCACTAGATTCTGGAAAAGTCCCAGCGGATTGGAAAACTGTAAACGTAACGCCCCTACTCAAGAAGGGAGTGAGACAGAAAGCAAGTAACTATGGACCAGTTAACCTAACATCTGTCATTAGGAAAATGCTAGAATCCATTATTAAGGAAGTAGTAGCAGGACATTTGGAGACTCATAATACAATCAAGGAGAGTCAACATGGTTTTATGAAGGGGAAATCATGTCTGACAAATTTATTAGAGTTCTTTGAGGAAGTAACAGGCAGGGTGGATAAAGGGGAACCAATGGATACAGTGTATTTGGATTTCCAAAAGGCATTCGATAAGGTGCCACATAAGAGATTACTGCGCAAGATAAGAGCTCATGGTGTTGGGGGTAATATACTGGCATGGATAGAGGATTGGCTAACTAACAGAAAACAAAGAATCGAGATAAAAGGGTCATTTTCAAAATGGCAATCTGTAACTAGTGGGGTGCAGCAGAGATCAGTGCTGGGGCCTCAACTATTTACAATATATATCAATGACTTGGATGAAGGAACAGAGTGTCTTGTGGCCAAATTTGCTGATGATACAAAAATAGGTGGAAAAGCAAGTTGTGATGAGGACACAAAGGGCTCGATTTTAGGGTCGGGTTACCTGCGGGTTTCCAGCGGGGGGGCCCCGAAAATCCCGATCTCCGATCACGTGACCGGATTCGGACGAAATCCCGGCCACTTCCGGGTACCGCGCTAACGTGCGGGGCTGCGCGCGAAAGCCCCGCTGGTGGGAATCCCGCAGGCAATTAAAGCCAGCGGGGTTCCACTTGAGAGCACTTAACTTGCTCGTTGTGGTCAGTTAATGAGCTGAAGCAGCTGTCAAAAGAGGAAGTGTGGGATTTTAGGTTCAAAGCAGTCAGTTTCCCACACTGGGGGAAACAGGACCCTTCAAACCAGGCGTGTTGCAGCCAGCAGCCTGTGGCAGGTGCCAAGGTGCGCTCCACGGGGGAGAGCCCTCACCCACGCAGGAGGCCACCGCGTCACATAGGGCAACCCCTGCCCCCCACCACCCCCCGGCCAAGCCAGAGGACAGACCGACACGAAACCGCAGCCCCAGTCCGAGGACCCACACACCTACCCTGCACAACCCCTCAGACCAACACCTGCCAGTTGGGTGGTGTGTGGACACCCTCGGAGGACGAAGAGCATGACCACCACCAGCAGCCTCGCAGTCCACGCCGTCCACCGCAGAGACGTGGATCCCCCCAACACAGTGTGGTTGCACGCCCACCTGCACAGCAGGAGGGAGGGCTACCGCAGAGAGAGACGCGTCGCAGAGGGCACTACCCTCGCCACAGGGTCCACAGACCGAGGCGCAGCTCCCCGGACCTCTCCGAGCAGCAGTGCACAGGGAGGCGCAGATTCGCTCGACATGTAGTCGTGGAGATCTGCAGCCTCTTTCATGCCGAGCTGCTCCTGGCTGGCCCCAGCACCAACTGCTTACCTGTCGCTGGCAAAGTCACCACTGCCCTCCACACCTTCTCCTCCGCATCCTTCCAGGGTGCAGCCGGCTACACCGCCGATGTCTCTCAGTCGTCTGCGCGGACGAGCCCTGCAAATACACCTGCACCTACTCTGCAGTAACACGATGGGTGGCATCAGTGGTGGGTCCTCATAGTGATACCCAGGAGCGGGCATTATTGGACACAATGGACAGGATTCGCGGAGACATGGCAGTGGTGGTGTCAATATAATGTGTGCTGTTTGTGGCTCTGAAATTCAATATGGGTAACACCCATGACAAACCCTCAGACACCCTTGTGCACCCCCTTCATGCTGACGAGACGTTTGCCTTACCCTGCCTACTGCACATATGTGATGCATGCCCTGTGGCTGCAGCACAGGTGGTGGCAGGTTGAGTGAGGCTGGCCGTGAGGGAGATGCACGAGAGGGTGAGTATGGGATGGAGCCATGAGATTGTATGAGGATTGGGTCGCGTGTTAGTGGCAGGATGAGTACTGGCGAGGTGAGTAGGTGGAGGTAAGATGAGGATGGGGTGTGAGTGGGCATGAAGGGTGATGTGACAGAATAGTGTTGGCGGTGCCGAAGGAGATTTGGGGTGGGGGCAGTGTTGTGGCAGACGGAGTGTAGGGGAAAGACTTCGTGTTCTCACTGTGGCTGACCTACTGCGGTCATTGCAGCGCCTCCTGCACTGTATGCAGGTGGGCGATATGTTGGTGGCGCAGGTGACCCCCTCTGCCACCTCGAGCCAGGCCTTCTTGGTGGCAGAGGCAGGCCGCTTCCTCCCACCCGCCGGGGGGAAGATCTGTGTCCTCCCCCTCCTCCTCACCCCATCTGATGATACCTGGGGTGAGGCATCATTAAACTGGGAGCAGCCTTCCCCCTGGGCTGCTCCATGCTGCAATTTGTCCCATTGGTTGCAGCATCTGTCAGTGGAGGACTGCCCCTTTAACTAGAGAGCCTCCAGCTGACAGATCGTACTGCGCATGCGCAGCCCGACCGACGCGCAGGCCAGCGCCGTGGACCCCGGAGGAGCAGGTAATTGGATCCTATTAGTGGATTGCCTGCTACGATCGCGTGGGCAACCCACTAATTTCGCCGTTCGCGTTTCCGACGCTCCCGGAGGACCACCCGCTGGGAACCCGCAGGCCTGCTAAATTCGAGCCCAAAGTGTCTGCAAAGGGATATTGACAGGTTAAGCGAATGGGCAAAAATTTGGCAGATGGAATATAGTGTGGGAAAATATGAAGTCATCCACTTTGGGAGGAAAAATAAAAAAGCAAAATATTATTGGAATGGAGAAATACTACAAAATGCTGTGATACAGAGGGATCTGGGTGTCCTCGTACATGAAACACAAAAAGTCAACATACAGGTGCAGCAGGTAATCCGGAAGGCAAACGGAATATTGGCCTTTATTTCTAGGGGGATGGAGTATAAAAGCAGGGAAGTCAGGCTACAACTGTACAAGGTGCTGGTGTGACCACACCTGGAGTACTGCGTACAGTTAGAGTCATAGAGTCATAGAGTTATACAGCACGGATAGAGGCCCTTCGGCCCATTGTGTCCGCGCCGGGTGCTCTTCTGGTTCTGGTGCTCTTATTTAAGGAAGGACATACTTGCATTGGAGGCAGATCAGAGAAGGTTCACTAGGTTGATTCTGGGTATGGAAGGGTTGTCTTATGAGGAAAGATGGAACAGGTTGGGTCTATACTCACTGGAGTTTAGAAGAACGAGAGGAGATTTTATTGAAACATACAAGATTCTGAGGGTACTCAATAGGGTAGATGCTGAGAGGATGTTACCCCTCATGGGGGAATCTAAAACTAGGGGGCATAGTCTCAGAATAAGGGGTCACCCGTTTAAGACAGAAAAGAGGAGGAATTTCTTCTCCCAGAGGGTCATGAATCTTTGGAATTCTTTACGCCAAAAAGCTGTGGAGGCTGAGTCATTGAATACATTCAAGGCTGAGTTGGACAAGGGAGTCAAAGGATATGGGGAAAGGGGGGGAAAGTGGAGTTGAGGTAAAAATCAGATCAGCCATAATCTAATTAAATGGCGGAGCAGGCTCAAGGGGTCGAATGGCCTACTCTTGCTCCTATCTCTTATGGTCTTATGGTCTTAAATGTGGTGATATTCCTCAATCCCCAGGAAAGAAGTTCAAATCTCATCCTCGACTGACTTGAACTTGTTTGCCTTTATGTATTGAGTTTCTTTAGCTCTTGTTCATACTCCATTTAGAGGATGGGCAACTCAAGGAACAGGTTTCTTTGCATTGGCTATCACAATACAGTGACTTAGAAGAGATTGGTCCCAAGTAAGTACAGGTTCATCACATGACTGACACGTTGTAGTAAGCTTTTTTCCTCAGGAAAGTTAGAATTATGGTATATAAGAACATAAGAACATAAGAAATAGGAGCAGGAGTAGGCCAATCGGCCCCTCGAGCCTGCTCCGCCATTCAATAAGATCATGGCTGATCTGATCCTAACCTCAAATCTAAATTCATGTCCAATTTCCTGCCCGCTCCCCGTAACCCCTAATTCCCTTTACTTCTAGGAAACTGTCTATTTCTGTTTTAAATTTATTTAATGATGTAGCTTCCACAGCTTCCTGGGGCAACAAATTCCACAGACCTACTACCCTCTGAGTGAAGAAGTTTCTCCTCATCTCAGTTTTGAAAGAGCAGCCCCTTATTCTAAGATTATGCCCCCTAGTTCTAGTTTCACCCATCCTTGGGAACATCCTTACCGCATCCACCCGATCAAGCCCCTTCACAATCTTATATGTTTCAATAAGATCGCCTCTCATTCTTCTGAACTCCAATGAGTAGAGTCCCAATCTACTCAACCTCTCCTCATATGTCCACCCCCTCATCCCCGGGATTAACCGAGTGAACCTTCTTTGTACTGCCTCGAGAGCAAGTATGTCTTTTCTTAAGTATGGAAAATACAGTGTGGAAAATATAAAACACATTAAAAGCCAGTCATAAATGTCAATAATATTACATAGTATTTACAGCACAGAAACAGGCCATTCGACCCAAAAGTCTATGCCGGCGTTTATGCTCCACACGAGCCTCCTTCCACCCTATTTCATCTCACGCTACCAACATAAACTTCTATTCCTTTCTCCCTCATATACTTATCTAGCTTTCCCTTCAATGCATCTATGCTATTTGCCTCAACTACTTCATGTGGTAACAAGTTCCACATTCTAACCACTCTATGAGTAAAGAAGTTTCTCCTGAATTCCTTATTGGATTCATTAGTGACCATCTTATATTTATGGCCCCTAGTTTTGGACTCTCCCACAAGTGGAAACATTTTCTCTACGTCTACCCTATCAAACCCCTTCATAATTTTAAAGACCTTTATCAGGTCACCCCTCGGCCTTCTCCTTTCTACAGAAAAGAACCACAGCTTGTTCAGTCTTTCCTGATAATTATAGTGTCTCAGTTCTGGTATCATTCTTGTAAATCTTTTTGGCACCTTCTCCAGTGCCTCTATATCATTTTGTAACATGGAGACAATGTATAACATGAAGTGCACATTTTCCTGTCATTTTGCATGTCTGCTATCAGATTTCTGATGATGAATTTTGATTATAGCATCTCACCTCTGATGTCACATGCCATCATTCTGTATTGTCAATGGACACCTTGCTGTCAGTGCACACACTTGCCATTTTTCACAATTATAGGCAAGTAATAAAGGCACCCCGACATCCCATAAAGCACCAGGAGGAAAGGGGTGAATTACTGTTATGTATGGCGACTCCTGCTGGTTTACAACCGCTTCTGTACACACTGACCTAAAAGCAGCTGGACATTGTGTATATATATTTATTATTCACCCCCTGGCTATCCATTACTCTGTCATCTTCATATTCTGATATTTGAATATGCACAAGAAAAAAACCTTGCGCATTTCCGTCCTGCATCAATTATTTAGAGTCCTTCATGTCTGCCTATCTGTGTAATCTGCTTATCATGACAATCAGTTCACACAGTGTGCCTCAGGAAAGTCATCAAACGACAGAGCCTATAGCGGAGAGGACTCATCACCCTTGTCTGTTTGGAAGTGACAAGAGAAATGGTTCACTGACCCCCACAGTGAAACCAGGAAATACAGGAGAGAGAATGGCAACCTCACGCCACAATTGGAGCCTGTAGGGAGAAGGGTTACCGACCTGTTGGTTTGGTGTGAGGCTCTAAGAATGTCGCCTAATTTGATGTATCTCACTTAAAAATAAACACAACTCCCTTGTGCTTAAATGAGTTTCCAGTCTGTCACACATTTTTAATCATGATTCCATCCTAGCATTTCTCCAGTGGGGGTTCTCCACATACTTTACTGAAATCTACAGGGGGGCAGGACCCTCTGAGCTCTCAGTTAAAGTGATCTTCACATTAATGGGGGACTGGGTTGAGCAGCTATACATTCTTCACCCAGCCTCAGTACTAACTTCTGCCAAATAAACAACAAGACATTTAAGACAGGCATCAAAAATTATTTATATACCACTGGTTAGAGAATTATTATAAAGCGAAGTAATTCAAATGGGACTAGAGTAGATAGCTATGAAACTAGCTGTCACCCTTGGCTCAGTGGTAGCGCTCGCACCTTTAAGCCAGAAGGTTGTGGGTTCAAGCCCCACAAGAGAGATTTTAAGCACATAACACTTCAGAGCAGTGCTGACGGAGTGCTCAGCTGTCAGAGGTGGTGCCTTTCACTTGAGACATTAAACCAAAGTCCCATCTGCTCTCTCAGGTGGATATAACAATCTCATGGAACTATTCAAAGTAGAGATGAGAAGTTCTCCTGGTGTCCTGGCCAACATTTACCCCCTCAAACCACATCACTAAAAACAGATTATCTGGTCATTTGTTCCATAGGTGTTTGTGGGATCTTGCTGCACAAATTGGCCGCCGTGTTTCCCTACATTACAATAATGACTACACTTCAGAAGTACTTGACTGGTTGTGAAGCACTTTGGGACATCCTGAGATTGTGAAAGGCGTTATATAAATTCAAGTTTGGTCGTTCTTCCTTTACAATGAGGCACAGGCAGCATGGAGAGAATGGCCTCCTTCTGTGCTGAAGTTTCTTTGATGCCAAAATTCCAATTTGAGGCCAGGGCAGAGAGCAATCATAGCCCCTGATGGGAGCTGGAATTTGGGGCAGAATCTGATTCCACCAGGATTCTGCCCCTTACAGGGTGCTACCTTAATTTCCAATGGAGGGGAAGTAAGCATTTGCCCTCCCCCCCCCAATGTCAAGGAGGAATGTCTGGCGAAGTTCCTAAGCTACCTCGGAATTCAGCTCAGTGCGGTCTTACAAAGCATCAACAGGACTCTCGCTAGCTGATAGCTGTCACATGTTCCATTGAGGCCCCTGAAAAGGCCCCAGAAGTTGAAAGGTATTCGATTCCCTCTGGGATCGATTATCTTTGCAAATTGAGCAAATTGTTCCTTTTAGAGCAAACAAAAAAGTTAGGTGCTGATAACCTTCAGCCTAGGAAGGGGCTCTGTGCCCACTCCGACATTCACTGGTGGATTGGGGCAGGTGCCTCTGAAGCTCCCTTAAAGGTGTGGGCGGCCCACCATAACTGAATAAACAACCATGTCCTTGGGATTTGGGACATTGTCTGCAGCCTTCCATTTTGGCAAATCCGCAGCCCATATGATTCCATGAAAAGATTAAAAGACAATGAACAAAAAGGTAAAACGAGATATTCCTCTGCTCTCACAAGTGGCATCAGAAGTGATACAAAAAAAAACTACTGCACTAAGCTGTTAAATAGCAGCAAATGCAGTGCTGCGAACGTAACCAGTGTAATGGATTGCAAGTTAACAGCCTTTTCCTACATAACTCCAATTACCGGCAGCCAGGCATCACTCAACATGGCTTCTGCAAAAGAAGGTCTTGTCTTACTAATTTGCTAGAATTTATTGAAGAATTTACTAGGTTAGTGGATGAGGGTATTCCACTGGACATTGTCCACTTGGATTTTTGAGAAAGCTTTTGATAACGTACCTCACAATAGGTTACTTTACAAGACAGAACCTTGTGGAAACAGTGAGAAGTTGCTATAATGGCTTAAGAATTGGCTGCATTCCCATAAGCTGAAAGTTGCTACTAATGCTTGTGGATTTGCTTGGAGGTTGGTTACCATTGGTGCCCCATCGGTTTTAGGGCCATTTCTTTTTACTATCTTCATAAATTACCTAGATATAGGTGTTGAGGGAATGGTCCACAAGTTTGCAGATGATACAACATTTTGTGCAAGTGTTAGGACTGTGGAGGAGAACAAATTTCTACAAGCAGATTTAGATGCACTGTGGGAATGGGCCAAACTCTGGCAAATGGCGTTTAACCTAGATAAATGCAGTGTCATGCATTTGGGCAGGACCCACACCAAGTATACTTACAGTTTACATGGAGCAAAACTGAAATAGGTTGAGAGAGAAAATAATCTTGGTGTTAATAGTTCATAATTCTCTAAATGTTCACGACCAATACTGAAAGCCATAGCCAAAGCAAATAGGGTATTAGGTTACTTTTACAAGACTACTCAATATAAAACAAAGCACACCATTATGGCCTGATACAAGACCTTGGTTAGTCTACATTTAGAATACTGCGTCCAATTTTGGTCTCCTCATATGGTGGGTGTATTGAAAGGACTTATGTTGAACGTGCTGAATTACGATATTATTTGCTCTTAAGTACACACACACACACACACACACACACGTAATCCGAAGTGTTCGGGGACTCAAGACTGGTGTCGGAATCAGGGAGAAAATCAATTCAGTGAGAGACAGTATAAACCGGGTCTGTGTGCCTGATACACACTCGAGTGCTCTCAGCTAATGTGAGGATAACTGCATCCTACGGCATTGAGGAGAAAATCGGTTGTTAACAATCTATTTTTGAATTCAGCTGGTGTAGCAGTGCCTCGATGTCTCTGGAACGGGAGAGAGAAAATCAGCAATAGTTTCCACTGCTGATTGTTATCCAATGACTCCTTCTGGAAAGCTTATGTGGGTGAATGTTGGATTATGATAGGATCAAATTTGGCTATGAAGTTTCCAAAGTCAAATAGCCTGCTGATACTCACTGTGTTGGCCTAGACATGAAGAAATGCAACTGTCCATGGAATTGTACCCCAATGGTAGTCACCACCTTCAGGAGAGATGGGGACAAAGGAAGAGGGGGCCAGGAACAGTCATTATCTACTCAGCTGAATTTTAAATTTAAGTTCATCCTCAGTTGGCCCACCATATTACTAAAATCATTCAGGGCAAAAGTGAATGTATCTTACCAGTGTTTGACTCCATCAAGGAGTTCATTGTTCACGTCTTACATCTGCCTCCATTCACTTTACTCCGTCAATCACATTTGGATCAATTGCCACAGACACGCAAACTGTGTTTTTTAAAGGTAACAATAAAAGGTACATCCCATCAACCTGGCTTCTGAACACTGAAATTGCAACCACATTGCACAAACAGTAGGGTGGATGGGACGAAATCGGTCTTCACCGATAGCGAATCATCAGCCCGTTCTACACTCCGCCCGATTGGAAAAGAAAATCGGGTGGGATGTAGACTGGGCTGCCAATTCGCTATCGCCCATTTTGCATTAATGGCCAAGACTATTTTCACCCACAATGTCTCTTTAAGAGCAAAACCTTATCTTACTGCACTGGAAAATAACGAAATGTAAACAACTTCCTTGCTATTGGACTATCGCCCAGCTCTCTTACCTCCCCTTCTGTTAAAGCTACATTTGGCATATTTTATTTATGACAGTTGCAGCCAACAAAGGGGATGGTGTCGCTTTACAGATGAAAACTATCTATTGTACTGCACAAGCGAGAATGCAATTCATTTCAAATTAATTCAGATTCGGTCCCATGTATCCCTGCCATAAGAAATCAGGTATTACTTTAATGCATGAGTGATCAGCTAATTTCCTCGGTACAGTCAGTTTATTGTGTAAGTGTCTAACTGGGCTCAGCGGAGGCTTCTACATACATCAGTGCAGCAAACTCGGCTTTTATTTCAGGTCTGCAACACTTAGATTTCCAAACACAATACGAGCCATTTTACACACAGTCTTACTTGATTAGAGAGTTGCAGTAAAATGATTAATTTGAACATATTTCCTTACTTTTTTTTGAATAAGTAAAAATTAAATGTAAACAGAATAACATTTAACTTAGAATATGTGCTTCGACGCTTCATTGGGCCAGATCTTGCTGGAGTGGGGCATCGTGGGGCGTCGTGGGGCATCTCGTGGCATACGCCGTTGGTTAGACATTTTCCTGCGCCCTTCAGCTTGAAAAAGTTCTGCGCTGTAACTTGCTGGAAATGCAAGCTGATAATGGCCGGCGAGGGCATCTGAGACCTTAGTGAACAGCAGGACCAACAGCCCATCTCCTTACCCAATGAGATTTAAGGACTGAGAAAGAAACAGAGGGACGATGGAGAAGGAGGGTGAATTAGAGTCACATCAGGTACAGAAAGATAAATGAAGAGAGGAAAAGAAAGATTGGATTAAGAGAGAGAGAGAAAAGAGACAGAAAGGAAAAGTAAAACTAAAAATTAAAAATTTGACATTTTAAAAATCTCTGAGAACAATTCACTACTGAGTGACGTAAATCGACCAACAAGGTCTGGAGATTTGCAACTCACGGCGAATCTCTTAATCCCCTGAACTTGCTGGCCGATTTGCACGTTAGTAACGGCATGCGTTGTTAACACACCATTATTTTTCCAGCACGATCCGGCCCATTGCAATCATGGGCGTTGCGGACATCATGAATCTTTGATTGTTAATCCAAACCAAAGACTGTGTTTCGGCTCATAACTCCCTTCAACTCAATGATGCATAAAGCTGGAAATGACATTGTGTGATATTATTGCACAAATACTTAATACGTTTGTATCAAATTCCTTTTTCTGTGATTTTAACAGAGGTGGTAGCTGGTTTAAAGTAGATAGTGGACGGAGGAATTTGATATGAAGGAGTAGATTTTCATCTTAATCACCTGGGCAGATCACCCGCCTGATTCTCATTCCATGGAAATCAGTGGAATCTGCCATATTACAGCCCGAGCAGTGAAGACCAGCATCTACCCTGAAGTCTTTAAGTGTTTGTATGATAATCTTGTACAGCATAATTCCCAGGCTATAGTGCTCGGATTATTTCTGTATTTATGAGTGGGTATAATGCCACAAAGTCTGAAGTTCACCAATCTCCGCTTGTGCCGACCACTGCTGATTGTTACGACACGTGACAGAATGAGAAGGTGCTGTGGTAATTCTAATGAAAGTCCATTTATATATTTGGAGTCAGGGGCTAACCTAATGCCTGAGCAAAGAAGGGTGAGGGTCTTTGAAGAAGAAAATTTCACTCCACTTCAAAGTCAATTTGGGCCATAACACCCCATTTGCACTACGCAAGTTTAGCATTGATGTGAAGCCAAAACTGCTTCTAGTGTAAATGCAACCAAATAAAGCTCTGTCTGCTCAACCTCAATAATATGCCTTAATCGCAATTTGAGAAGAACACCTCCAGTGTACCAATGCGACATTTTAAATTCCCAAGCCAGCCATCCCTGAGACCTCTGAGTTTAAGGCTGACCGTTTTAATAGAAATGAATGCTGTATTATGGTCAGTTTTAATTGAAATGAATGCTGTATTATGGTCAGTTTTGCGCTGTGGACTTTTTGCTCAGCAGAAGGCTGTAGAGCAGAGTGGTGATTTGGGTAAAAACAAGTAGAGTGTGTCAGGAAGGGCAGAGAGTTTAACAAAGATAATAGGGCATTAGTGACTGAGGTCACATCAGGGAAAAATAGTAAAAATTAAAGGTACTATATCTGAATGCACGAAGCATTCGTAACAAGATAGACGAATTAATGGCACAAATAGAGATAAATGGGTTTGATCTAGTAGCCAGTACTGAGACGTGGTTGCAGGGTGACCAAGGTTGGGAACTAAATATTCCAGGGTACTTGACTTTTAGAAAAGATAAGCAAAATGGAAAAGAAGTGGGGGAGGTAGCCTTGATAATAAAGGATGAGATAAAGGCAGTAGTGAGAAAAGATCTTAGCTCAGAAAATCAGGATGTAGAATCAGTATGGGTGGAGCTAAGAAATAACAAGGGGCAGAAAACACTGGTGGGAGTAGTTTAAAGGCCCCTTAACAGTATTTATAGTGTTGGACAGAGTATAAATCAGGAAATTAGAGGAGCATGTAACAGGGGTAAAGCAATAATCGTGGGGGACTTTAATCTTCATATTGACTGGGCAAACCAAATTGGCAAAAGTAGTTTGGAGGACGAGCTCATTGGACGCATTCGAGACAGTTTTCTAGAACAATATGTCAAGGAACCAACCAGGGAACTGCTTATTTTAAATCTAGTATTATGTAATGAGACAGGGTTAATTAGTAATCTTATAGTTAAGGATCATCTGGGGTAGAGTGAACATAATATGATAGAATTTCATATTAAGTTTGAGAATGACGTAGTTAAGTCCAAAACCAGGGCCTTAAATTTAAACAAAGCCAATTTCGTAGGTATGAGGGGCGAGTTGGGTAAGGTGGACTGGAAAATTAGATTAAAAGGTATGACGGTAGTTAAGCAATGGTGAACATTTAAAGGACTAATTCATAATTCTCAATGAATATACATTCCCTTGAGGAATAAAAACTCAATGGGAAAAGTGATCCAACCGTGGCTAACTAGAGAAGTTAAGGATAGTATTAGATTAAAAGAGGCTTACAATGTTGCCAAAAAGAGTGGTAAGCCTGATGGTTGGGAAGGTTTTAGAAATCAGCAAAGGATGACCAACAAATTGATAAAGAGGGAGAAAATTGAATATGAGAATAAACGAGCAAGAAATATAAAAACAGATTGTAAGAGCTTCCACAAGTGTGTAAAAAGGAAGAGATTATCGAAAATAAATGTGGGTTCCTTAGAGGCAGAGAGAGGAGAAATTATAATGGGAATAAGGAAATGGCAGAGACGTTAAACAAATATTTTGTCTTCATAGTAGAAGACACAAAAAACATATCGGAAATAGTCGGGAACCAAGGGTCTAATGAGAGTGAGGAACTTAAAGTAATTAAGATTAGTAAAAATAGTACTTGAGAAATTAATGGGACTAAAAGCCAACAAATTCCCTGTACCTGATGGCCTACATCCTAGGGTTTTAAAAGAGGTGGCTGCAGAGATAATGGATGCATTAGTTTTGATCTTCCAGAATTCCCTGGATTATAGAATGGTCCCCGTGGATTGGAAGGTAGCAAATGTAACCCTGCTATTCAAGAAAGGAGGGAGAGGGGAAAGAGGGAACTATAGGCCAGTTACAAGACCTGCCAAATAGTATGTTAGCCTTTATTGTAAGGGAGTTGGAGTATAAGAGTAAGAAGGTCTGGCTGTGATTATATAGGGCTCTGATGAGACCACACCTTGAGTACTGTGTACAGTTTTGGTCTTCTTAACTAAAGAAGGATATACTTGCCTTAGAAGAGGTGCAACAAAGGTTCACTAGATTGATTCCTGGGATTGGGGGGTTGTCCTATGAGGAGATTGAGTAGAATGGGCCTATATACTCTGGAGTTTAGAAGAATTAGAGGTGATCTCATTGAAGTGTTCAAAATTCTTAGAGGGCTTGACAGGGTAGATGCTGAGAGGCTGATTCTCCTGGCTGGAGAGTCTAGAACTAGGGGTCATAGTCTCAAGATGAGGGGTCGGCCATTTAGGACCGAAATGAGGAAAAATGTCGTCACTCAGAGGGTTGTGAATCTTTGGAATTTTCTACCCTAGAGGGCGGTGGATGCTCAGTGGATGAGTATATTCAAGATTGAGTTTGATAGATTTTTGGACATTAAGGGAATCAAGGGATATGGGGATAGGTCGGGAAAGTGGAGATGAGGTAGAAGATCAGCCATGATCTTATTGAATGGCAGAGCAGGCTTGAGGAACCGTATGGCCTACTCCTAATCCTATTTCTTATGTTTTTATGTTAGAATCTGGATCGAAATTTCTAAATTCAGTTCAGTTAGGAGTCCTGCAGCCATCATAATGAGGAGACTTTCATCCCATTGATCTGTGCAGGATTTAAACTCAAGTCCCAGAACTGAAAGGATTAATGTGCAACCAACTACATCACCTGACTTCTCCATGACCATCTATAAAATAGCGATGTATTTCTGTCCTGTCCTCCCTTCCTCTCCTGAAGATGCTGACTCTTGATGGGGTACGAACAGTGACTGCATTTCAAAAGCAATTCATTGGATGTGAAGTGCTTTGGGACAACCCGAGGCCATATTTATAAAGGACATATATATATAAACACAAGTTCTTTCTTCCCGATGGTATCTCAACCAACTAGGTATTCTGTATATATGAGTCTAGATGGCATGGAGAGCATCACAGACAAACCCAACCCAGAGTTTAATTTTTCTGAGCTATAGATGCGATACTTTGTTTGGACTCAGTGGAACTTTAATAGAATGGTAAGTGCCATGAGTGCTGTGTGTTCGTCCCAGTGTGAGGCCTTTGGTTCTGGTAAAGAGTCCCATCCTTTCTTTTTATCTCAGTTCTTTAGTGTATGGTAAGTGCAAAGAATGCTGTGGGGTTGTCACTCCATCAGGCCTTTAGGATAGGGACAAGTAGAAAGAATGGTATGAATTTACCCCCATTTTATTCTTTCAATTGGGGCCAGTACAAGAAACCCCTGTATTGTTTGTAACAAATTCCTTATTTTAATTTAAATGGGTTAACAGCCTTGTTAAAATAACAAAAAGAAGTTTCTGCTGAATATGTAGATCCCCCGATGTTGGGTCTGATGATGGTGGAAGCATGGAAAAGCAGATAGGGTCTGAATTGTACTTATTTCCTGTCACTTTTGGAGGAAGGAGGTAAATTATATACTTGAAACGGAGAAATTTGCATGGCTATGGGCAAAGAGCCGGGGAGTGGGACTAATTGGGTAGCCCTTTCAAAGAGCCAGCACAGACATAATGGGCTGAATGGCCTCCTTCTGTGCTGCATGATTCTATGAAATTTCAATATTGGTTAGATACCATCTATGAAGCAATTGATTTAGATAGATTGTGGCTAAAACGGCTGGATTTTTAAAAAATTGAGTAATGTCTTTTTGCACATTCTTTGTATACACACACACATAGACATGTCATCAACATATGCTTAAAACAGGGAGCTCTTTGCTTCAACATTTTTCTCCACTTCCCATTCTGTTCCATCTTCATTATCATGCTGTTGATTGCTTCTTTCTTTAAATGACCTAATTCAGCTCTGCAGTTTACTTTAGCCTCATAATTCTCCTCTCGATATGACATCCCTTATTAATCCTATTTACTTATATAAAGCTCTCCTTACCCTCTGCCTATAAACCATGTTCTCAGTGTAAATGTTTGAGGCAATGGAAACTTATCAGGAAGTTTATTAAAGGGGTACTGTCCTCACAAAAGTAAAGTGTTGGTTTGAATAATGTATGACTCAATTAGATTTTTTTTTAATTGAGAAAGGCTCATAATGCAGGACACAACCAAGTTTGAAAAAAGCATGGGAGAAGGAAAGGTAAATCAGGACGCAGTGAATAAGTAATGCCAAATTTGGGGTTTAAAAGCCTGTAGATTGTATGTAGGAAGGAAACACTGAGAAAGGTAAGGAGTTCCACAGTTTTGAGGCGTGGGAAATAATGAGTTCAAATAGAAGATCTTTTGATTTCAACACAGAACGGATACAATTAGGATGAAGAATGGGTAGCATGGCATTTGGAATCTTGAAGGGACAAGACAGGAAAGTCCAGATTACATTGAAACAAATCATTACATCGCTTGTGGGTGATACTATTATGATAAAAATAACCCAGCTCTTCAACCTCCTCAAGCAAAACAAGATTTGCCAAGTACCTTTAAATGAAGCTGATGAAAGGTTTGAATGTATCAGGCTTTCACTAAAACTTTTGAAGCCTAGGTTTGTAGCCAGAGCCACCAAGTTTGCACCCCTGTGAGGTTCGAATGAAACTGATGTAAACAGCCTGATTTGAATCCCACTTGTCTCTTGATAATGGGTATGGTGCATGCTATGAACTGTAGTCGATAATTGTTTAGTGCATGAAGTGATTCAGGAGCACAATGCAATGCAAACCACCAAGCGAGTCAATTTCATTTTGATTCAATGTGATCCAAATGGCATTCAATCACAAGGGTAAATTGGGTTATTACTGAATCAACTGGCTCTGCCTCCAATTTCTCTTCCAGACTCTCAAGCTTTCACATGACTTCAGTTACAGTATTTAATCCCCACTAGACCACAGGGAAATATAAATTCTTGGCTAACACTGACATTGCACAAGAATTGGCTTCAGTCTTGATCATCTTGGCACTTCACAGGAATGCAGATTGAAATATTTATTAGTGTCCTCTGAGCTGACTTTGCATTGGAAAGATTTGTAAAATAAGATGAAATCATTATATTCTGGAAATTGTAACTTTTGGCATTTTAGTGTAAAACTAAGAATTTTTTTCAAGACAGTATGGCAAAATGCATAATCTGGGTAAAAGAGTTTTTCTGGTGAAAATGGCCACTTGAAGGTATTTACTTAAAATTAACTATAATGGGGACAGGCACAGTGTGAAGTTGTTTAAGGGAACAGATAAAAAGAAAGAACTTGCATTTATATAGCGCCTTTCACGACCTCAGGATGCCCCAAAGCGCTTTAATAGTTAACTTTATAACAAGGATTGGTATAGAAAATAAATTGATTAGGATGCAATGGTATCACCCAAACTCTTTGGTTCAGTAGAAACTCTGGAGGCTTAAAGGCGCTTTTACTTAACATTGGAGCAAGTTCTGGGAGAGCAATCTTCATGTGCTGCATTCTCACTTTCACACTCACACTGACAAGGGGCGAAGAATGGGAGAAGACGTGCTGGGCTCTGTTGGTATTTCAGAGACTCACAGGGCAAACGCACTGGACCCACTCTCCACAATTACACTACTGAAACCAATGGCCCTTATCCCGGTGGCAAAATTGTAAACCCACATTTGTGATGCGATCCGTTTCTGGAACCTGGGATTGCTTACACTGTGGACAGAAGCTGACAGAGGAAGACCGTATGTCTGCAGTCGGCTGTAGTCATGCATTGTAAAAGCATTCCCCATTCTGAAAGTAGCAGATAATTAGTCTTCTCCCGTTCTTCGCCCCTTGTCAAGCCATAGTGGTGATTTGAACTCTCTCCACCCAGCAGAAAGTGGGCAGTACAGGAGTTAAAACCTTGGAGGTCCACTTGCTGCCCTCGTTCCATCTGGAGGCTATTTTACAATCGGGCAACTGAGAAGCCCATCTGACTCAAGCTGGAGCCTCATGAATTTCTGCTAATTGGTTCCTATTACATAGATAGGATCCCAAAGCCATTAGGACGGCTACTAGGCAGAGCCTGTGCTGTGGACATGCTGCTCAGTTGGACCAGAAGCAGAGGCCCTCCAAGGTAAGCAAAAAAGCTTATTTTGGGGGGGCCAGGAGGAGCAAGTGTGCTCATTCGGACCTCACAAAAATAGTTTGGGCCACTGTCACCACGGGCTGTCCCTCTACCACGTTCCCGAAACCCACCCAAATCCCCATCCCCCCCTTGCGGTTTGCTCGGTGGCCTCCGGGCTGCCTGATATTATGTTGGCGAGCATCCTCTGGACGCCCATTTAGGGTGGGCAGCTCGCTGGCTCCATTTAAATGAGGCCCGGCCGTTAAAATGGATTAAATCACTTGGTATTTTCAACTCAAGAACCCCAAGTTTGTGTAAAAAAAATGGTGTCAGCCTTGGCTCAGTTGATAGCACTCTTGCCTCTGAATTAGAAGGTTGTGGGTTTAAATCCCACTCCAGAGACTTGAGCATAAACTCTAGGCTGACATCTAGTACTGAGGGAGCACTGGACTGTTGATGTGATGTTAAACTGAGGCCCTGTCTGCCCTCTCGGGTGGGTGTGAAAGATCCCATGGCACTACCTTGAAGAAGAGCAGAGGAGTTCTCCCTGGTGTCCTAGCCAATATTTATCCCTCAACCAACACCTAATTAAACACCAGATTATCTGGTCATTATCACGTTGCTATTTGTGGGAGCTTGTTGTGTGCAATTTGGCTGCCGTGTTTCCTACATTACAACAGTGACTACACTTCAAAAAGTACTTCATTGGCTGTGGTTATGAAAGGCGCTATATAAATGTAAGTCTTTCTTTAAACGTTCACAGCACAAAATTGCCAATAATTCTACCCTGTTTGGATGGTAGCCTAACTTTCGTATGTTGTGGCTTTGACTTCAGTCGGACTGGTGTCACGCAACCAGATGCAACCCAAAAGTAAACTTGCTGGAGTTCGCTAAGGCTGGCACTGGGAAGGGCCCAGTACTTTAGGGTTGCTGTCAGCTGCATGAGACCAGTGTGTCAGAAGCAAGTGCCACCAGCATGGCCCTCACCCCAATATAAAAAAGACCAAAGGACTGACTGGTAAAGGAAATGGAAATTTTATGCTGGTGCTGTGCTCACTGAGCTCAGTGTTATTATTGCAGCAATCTTGAGAGAGTTTTGCTCTACATCCAACCCTGATACTAAAACTGCCCTGAAAGTGCCGTAAATTGACACTAAATGCAAAAAGTGGAAATTGCTTTCCGTTTCCACAAATTTCAGTGCTTGTAAAAAAAAATCAGTTACTTAGTGCATTACCTCATATTCAATAAGTGTATTAGAAAATATCGGCCTTGAAATTATACTGTGCGAATATTTGTTTACTCTTTTAATGAAGGCACTTACCTGTTTGGGTTAATACTTTGCTGAGATAGTGGACAAGGGCATTAAGTGTCCGAACTCTAATATCCGTGCAGTGTAACATCCAGGTTACAGTGTTGCCTGTACTTTCAAAGGCAGCCAATTGCAGCTGGCAACTCTTCAGTAGTCAGCAGTAATGAATAAATCTCAGCCACTTTTTGATCTCTGAGAGTTGCGAAAATCAGAACAACAAGCTAGCATTTCAAAGAAGAAACATAATAATAGAGTCCCATCTGTACTATGTCAAAGAACTGGGGATACCGAGTCAATTGAGAGACTCAGCTTGGTCTCATCCTTTGACTGATCTGCCTATCCTTAATGTCCCGGTACAGTACAGCCGGACATCTATTATAACATGAGATGCATGTGGTGGAAACATATGCCAAAAGCAGAAAAATCAAATCTGCAATAAATAGGTTAGTGACTGCCCCTTTTGTAAACTCTTCAATCTCTTGGCATTCTTTTATACTAATGCTGTTAAAGGCTACAATATTGGCTTTCACCCACAGGTCAGGTCATTCGGTTAAACTGAAAATGTTATGAATTCTAAAGGAGGAACCAGGTGGGAAACAGTTTACGACGTATGAGATTTTACTCTTAAAAAGTCATTTGTATTGGATTTTTAAAATCTGTGGCAAGAAAATATAAACAGCGAAATAAACTAAAGGGTTTCAGCTTCTTCTACAATCTAAACCAAGTAACATTGGGTTTCCAGGCTGCACCAATGAACAAGATAGATTTGAAGAATAAATAAACCTCAGGATTGGAGTCGCTGTGCATTTCTAACAGGGGAATTAACTATGTTTTTGCAACCATTGACCCTGTACATCAGGTGATTGGTACAGTCCCTCTCCAAAGGGCTGAGTATTCTCTGGGTAGCAGGGGGCTGTCAATCAAGGGTCCATCTGTTTGTTTAAAGTGGCCTCTCTGCGCCTTCTGTATATGAAGCGATATCTAACGCTGTCACTCACTGTGCTGATACCCGTGCCCAGCATCGCAAAGGAGCACGCTTGGGAATCTTGAGAATCGTTTCATTTCTTCCTCCTGAAATTCTTATCTAATGATTTCTGGGATGAAATGTTCCGCCCTTACAGTGAGATGTTTGCTGTTTAGCTGCAGAGGGCAGCTGGCTCCCGAACTGATCTGTGAGTCCTCAGGAGTTATGGCAAAAATCTTCACCCCTGCCCCATCTGTATGACATTTCATAAATGCCCACAGCTAGAGGGGCTTTATGTCTTATTGAGCATTGGATTCGGGAATCTGTGCAAGGGGGGAGATGAGGAGATTTTTTTTTATTCAGCGAGTTGTTACGATCTGGACGGCATTGCCTGAAAAGGTGGTGGAAGCAGATTCAATAGTAAGTTTCAAAAGAGAATTGGACCTGTAATAAAAAGGAAATATTTTCACGTCTATGGGGAAAGAGCAAGGGAGTGGGACTAATTGGTAGCTCTTTCAGACAGTGGGCACAGACACGATGGACCAAATGGCCTTCTAGTTGGGGGTCATGTCTTCTGTGCTGCTGGAAAACATGTTTTATTTTGTCTCTTCCCCAGATAATGTGACACATCTTAAAATTTTAGAGGAATTAGGAATCAAGGGAGAAGTAATGTGACAGATGTCACTTATCAGGTTCCTCCAAGATGTGTCGCAAATTGCTTCTTCCCCCCGTTTTCTCCTCTCCCCTCTTGAATGCAGTGAGTCTTGCTGGGGTAGAACTTCAAAGGTACTGTCAGCTTTACAGCAATTCAAGCAAGCGGTCTTCTTCATGTGTCAACCCAGACAGTGAGTTTTGGCAGGTTTTGAAACTGTGTGGTTGTGAGGGGCCATCGTAACCTAGGCTGACCCTACGCTTATCCAACATCCATGCACAATCCAGTTCTTAAAGACATAGTCCACAACACAAAACGTGCCTAAATTGCCAATCTCACTCATGAAGACTGCAGAAGGTTGATGTAGGGATTGGAAAAAAATATAGGGCTATGGGGACAAAACGAGGGATAGCTCTTTCAAGGAGCCCGTACAGGCATGATAGGCCGAACGGCCTCCTTCTATGATGCTATGATTCTTCACACAAAGGGTAGTGGAAATCTGGAACTCTCTCCCCAAAAAAGCTGATGAGGCTAGGTCAATTGAGAAATTCAAAATTGAAATTGATAGATTTTTGTTAGGCAAGGGTATTAAGGGTAATGGAACCAAAGCAGGTAGATAGAGTTAAGGTACAGCTTAGCCATGATCTAATTGAATGGCAGACCAGGCTCGAGGGGCTGAACGGCCCACTTATGTTCCCAGAAGTACAGCAGAGTGCTCATCTGAGACTGGGGTTAAGGCACATTAGGGCGAAAACTTACGATGTTAATACAAATAGTAGCCGAAGGAATTCTTGCCCCATTTTTGGAAAAGATTAGAGAGAAGTTTACTCTCCATCTAACCTATGCTGTAACTGACCTTAGGGGGCTTGATGCTGACACTGGATGTTCCAAAAGGGAAAGGATTCCATTCCCAGTGCTAGCATCTCAGATCTTGCTTTGCACAAACATTCATACAACAACAACTTGCATTTATATAGCACCTTTAATGTAGTAAAACATCCAAAGGCACATCACAGGAGCGTTATTAAACAAAATTTGACACAGAGCCCACATAAGGAGATATTAGGACAGGTGACCAAACGCTTGGTCAAAGAGGTAGATTTTAAGGAGCGTCTTAAAGAAGGAGAGGTAGAGAGGCGGAGAGGTTTAGGGAGGGAATTCCAGAGCTTAGGGCCTAGGCAGCTGAAGGCACGGCCGCCAATGGTGAAGCGATTAAAATCGGGGATGTGCAAGAGGTAAGAATGGGAGGAGCGCAGAGATCTCAGAGGGTTGTAGGGCTGGAGGAGGTTATAGAGATAGGGAGGGGTGAGGCCATGGAGGGATTTGAAAACAAGGATGAGAATTTTAAAATCAAGGCATTCCCGGACCGGGAGCCAAAAGGTAGAATGATAGCCACAGAATAACATTCTGGTACTTCTGCAGTGTTTATTTTATAATTGGGTGTACTTATATATTTGGTCAGGTGCTGATAACTCGCAAGTAAAAAAATTAGACTTAATGGCATACATTAGTTCAATCATAACCAAATAAAGTAACCAAAGTGTGCTCCTCAGCTTCATAAACACTGGGATCAAACGTTACGCCTTCTATTAGATGTTTGAATATTTATCCTCCAAACAAAAAGTGCAGGTGAAGGGATTTAATTAAAGCTGAGACTTCTTGTTTTATGACTGGAAGTGATACGCAGACCCTGGGGCCCAGATTTTTGGCAGAGTGCTGGGAGGGAAGTGCTTAACCACTTGAAATGTGGAAAATTTATTAAGGAACCCAGGCCGTTGATAGAGTGATGTTTTTTACCCTTAGGCTCCGGAGACCACAGCCCCTCTTTCTCAGTGCTAAAACGCATCACAGCACTGCATCTGCCAGCCTCGTAAACCTTGTCTTGTGTGGACACAGATAGGAAGAAGTGCAGAGCCTTGTCCTATTAATGATTTAATACCGTATTGTATCTGTAGACTGTACTACGTTTGAGCAACTGTAATCTCATTATCATCCTTCAGCAAAACATCCTCCAAAGAATCCTGTTCAAATACTATTGGATCCAATCACACCATTATGGACTGGGATGAATGGTAAATCCTTTGGGATTTTAGCCGCCTTAAAGGATTAGGCCTGTATTTATGTATCTGTGCTAAAGTGGTGCAAAGCAGTGTTGCTGGGTACAGTGAGATATAAAATCAATCAATGCTGCACTGCGTGCACTCTTTCATATGGGGGGGGGTGGTGGGGAGAGTAGCCGTGTCAGCAGAAATTCACAGCTGCCCCGCTTTACTGACATTTAGCACTTGTGTTACGAAAGCAAGCTCAATGGATGATGTGGTGAAGATTCCAGGGAGGTGGAAGAAGACTACACTCCCATCACCCCAGAATCAAACCAGCATGAGGCTCCCTCTTGTGCTCTAGAAGCACGTGTCTTCAGCATTATTCCAGGTTCAGTTTGTCCCCGTTTCATGGCCGGAGTGTCACTATCTCCACTGTCCAAAATGATTCATCCAAGTGCATATTTCAGGTATTTTTCTGTCGTGCAGTGCAGCTTCTTCCAGGGAAGGCAGCCCTAATCCAGGTGAAAGCATTATTTTTGATCACCAGTGTGCAGTTTATACAACAGTTAGATCAAATCAGGGAGAAGAATGGATGATGTAAAAACAACTGGGGGAACTCAGGGATGATTGCATACTCTGATGGGACAATATTATGGCTTCACGGACTCTAAAGGAACCCTTTACAAATCCAAGTAGAAACTCTTTACCAGCCTATGAAGGTCCCAGGTGAGATGCTCGTTTGGTGCTGAGTTAGTTGATCTCGGACTGGGCAGTAATAGAGGCGCTGCAGTTAGCTTGGGAAGGGAAAATCATCCAGGGTTCGTACTTCTGATCACTATCCAATTGGAAAAAATGTGTGTGGACATGAAGTGAGGACAGGATCGGGCTTGGCTACAATCTCTCCCCTACCCCTCTGCCTGCGTCAAGTAGTTTGCTAAAACTTATCATGCAGGCTCACACACAAAGAACGACAACTTGGGCAAGATATTTGAGGGAAGCCAGCATTCGGTGGTTGCACTCACCCAATGTCCAGTCAGATCTATGTTTCCAGAAGGGTAGCGATCAGGAACAAGAATTCTAACTGGTTTCGTCTTCCTAACTCAGGGATCATGAGGTCAATTGTGTTTTGTCCAAATAAGCACTCAAATTGGTGTGGTAATGACTAGCCACTTTTATTTCCAGACCTTCTAGAATATCTTCTCCAAAGATATAACATTCGGTATCATGAGGAGATCCTGGAGTGTAATTGCTACAACTTACTTGAAGGACCGAAAAAGGCCGCTCCCTGAGCATGTAGGAATCCACCTTTACCACTCCTCCAGGCCCAGGAATGTTAAAGAATTGAAGCTTCCAAGTCATCATGTTTTGGAGAAGGGTGAGGGTGGGAGGGAGAATTTGGGAGGGGAAGAATACGGCAAAGAGGACGGGAGAATGGGTGGTGAAGTAGGGAGGAGATTGGATGGGGAATGGGGAAGGGAGGATGGAGAGAACTTGAATTTTTTGTGTTTGAAAGCTTGAAAATTTTCTGTAAATGGTCTTGCAGTTTTGTGGACGGGGGTCTCACTTTTTATGTATATGGAGTGCGTGTTTTTTGTGTATTTTTCTGTAGGGGGTCTTGCTTTAGATCTATATTGGGTAGCACCTTTACTGACTGGACCATCGGGAAGAGGGGCTACCCCTGAATTTCAAACTTGGGTTTTATACAGTTACCTGCACTACATCCCCTATTATACTCTCGTGAAAAAAGGACACTATTCAAACATGGGCACAAAAATATGCCCCTCCGATGGTTTTTAAGCCAAGATTAAACGTTGGTCTGTGCCAATGAAGGGGTTAATGGTTGCCTTTTCTTTCAGGTTAGCAGTGAGAAACCAAATGACACCGTAATGTATTTACGATGCGGATTCCAGGTGCTTCCTCTCCTCAAGATTTATTAACTATAAATAAATAAAGAGGTGACATACAGATGTCCACCTTGAACCAACAGGCAACAAATCCTAAACGCGTAGAAAATAACCAGCGTCTTTTGTGTTATCTGATGGGAGGGCAGGGAATTATTTGCACTTTGTTAGGTTGCTCCCTCCCCACTCCGCCCCACCATAGAGCAATCATCAGCTGCCAGCCAACCCCACTGTGCTGCCAGTCGGTGAGACACATTTATATTAGGGGAGCAACTTCTCCCTGAGGCGGTTCCGCAATCCATTATTTTGGCTACCTTTCCCCTGAATTTATCCCACTTACATCATGGGGTGGTGTTCCGAGCTCCAGCAGCAACAAAGAAACAACTTTTGTGGAAAAGGCCCGTTGGCGAACCCCCTCCTCAACCAGCAAAGATGGCGGCTTGTGTAACCTGGTTACGTTTGACGTTTGCCACCAACGGCAGTTTCCCTCCGGCAGCACGAGGGAATTCCTATCTGGTGAGGTGGCACTCCGTGTCGCTGGACGCACTGGCAATGTTGTCGGGGTTAACTCGGGTGTCGTGCTGTGGCCCAGTGACAGCATTCTCGCCTCTGAGTTAGATAGGTCGTGGGTTCAAGTCCCATTCCAGAGACTTGAGCATGAAATCTAGGCTGATACTCCAGTGCAGTACTGAGGGAGTGCTACACTGTCGGAGATGCTGTCTTTCGGATGAGATGTTAAATCGAGGTCCTGTCTGCCCTCTTAGGTGGACATAAAAGATCCCATGGCACTATTTTGGAGAAGAGCAGGGAAATTGTCCCCTGGTGTCCTGGCCAATATTTATCCCCCAACCAACATCACTAAAAACAGATGATCTGGTCATTATCACATTGCTGTTTGTGGGACCTTGCTGTGCACTCATTGGCTGCCGTGTTTCCTACATTACAACAGTGACTACACTCCAAAAGTACTCCAAAAGGCGCTATATAAATGCAAGTTCTTTCTTCTTTCTTTCTATAAATGCAGTATAAGTGGTGTTTGAGAAAAGGCTGGGTGAATCCTGCTTTCAGATCCCTGCTTCCCTGCAGAAAAGTGACTAACCTCCAGCTGCTGGCCTGCCCAGAATGGAAACTTCCTACATTAGGAATTACTGGTAACAACCCTCGTCCCACCACACTATGCTGTCTGATTCCTTTTGAACAGTTTTGCTGATTAAACCCATGAAGATCTGGATCATCCTATATTTAAAATTCAGATTTTATTTTTATGAAACTCTAAAATTAGACCAGTGCTCTTCTCTTCCTGACCCTAATGCTATAAAATTACTGCATTTTTTTTTGCCCAGTCCAAATAACCTGTTATATACAAAATAATAGCGTGGCCTTCGAGGAGTTAAAAGCCCCTCCAGCAACAGCCTTTCCTCTTTCAATATGTGCTTGTTCCTCCCAGCTGATATGCTCCACTGGTATTGGCCAGCTCTGCAGAGGAGGCACTGGAGGCTGGATGTATATCACTCCTTCCTGTGCAGACAGCCTGCAATCAATTGGCTTTAACCTCAGCTCCTGGCCCAACGCCACGCTGTTCACCCTTCAGTTCGAGCCACTGAAGAGAGAGTGCAGCCCGGTTAAAAAAGAAAGCAGCTCATTGCACAAGAAAGAGAAAAAGGAAGCCCAAAGCTGGAGAAGTTGACACGCACGAAATAAAAGCTTGGTGGAGAAATTAAATTTAAACAAAGACAGAGACGAGAAGAGGAAAAATACTGAGGCTTTTAGCCTGTCAAAGAACTTGAAGCATTTCTGCACAGCATTTCAGGGTAAGTCTGTCACCATTATTTTTTAGTACTTGTTAAAAATTTTGGTTTTATTTCCATTGCAATGACTTTACAGCTTAGTTTTAAAATAACTTTAATGGGGTTTAGAATTTCTCTACAGCTCTGCTTACTTCATTCAAAAAAGATTTTTAAAACGCTGACAAGGTTCCTGGGTTTGTCCGATTGGATCCGATTCCCTCGTTTATAATCACCACAATTTCGCTCCTTTGATCTGGCGCTTTAGTTAAATCGTTCCAGTTGTGGATATTTCTATAACTGTTCCATGGCAACAATTACCAGAAACAGATTGTGGTCTTAGATCTGTCGTCAGCTTTTGGTTAAAGAACTACCAGTGGAAGCGTGTTACACGTAGTTCAGAACTGACAAAAGAAAAGTTGCTTCTAAACAGATTGCGTATAACAGGATATTGGTACTGATGCTGTACCATACAATGGTTGGGAAAAGGTGCCAATGCTTGCTGCCCTCCGCATAGGGAGGTCTTGATCTAAGTCTTGCTATTCGTGGCAGTCAGGTAGTGGAGATCAGGCACTTTCCCATGGGGACGAAGGGGGCAATTAGAGGTTGTGTAACCCCCCCTCCCCCATTCTGATGTGGTCCTCTGTGCCCCCAGTACAGAGTAGGTTTGGAAGACACCTGCGAACAAGTCATTTGCACCCCCCTTTCAGCCAGGGAATGTTACGTGCCAAACCCAAGGAGGACTTAGGATAAGACAGGGGAGGAAATATAAAACAACATACTTACTGGGAAAAAGAAGGCCAAGTGCAACTATGTGAGGAGCAAATCTGGGAGTTAATAATATTCGATATGTCGGAATATGTCCAGGATATTGATCCTGTGAGGTTTACAGATGGTGAGTTTACTGTGGAGCAGTTAAAAAATTCTGTACTTAACTGTTACTCCACAGCGTTTGTACATCATAATGAAAGTATGCAGGATGTTGAGTTATTAAATAATGTAAGGGGCTTTTCACTCTTCATGTTTACAAGTTCATGGTTTATCTGGAGTATAGCCTCAAAAGTCTGGAAATATATCGAGAACAATTCAAAAGTATTGTCACCTGTAAAAATTCCAATCTAATTGTGCAGCATTACACATGTCAGAGCTGAGATTCTTTCCCCTTAACTCTGGGATGAGGCTGAGAAAATCAACAAGTTTTCCTTGACTTAGATTTCGGAGTTTCAATCCATACATACAACCATTTATCCATATTATTAAACGTTTCAGGTCTGGAATGTATGTCTGTGTGTCTCCAGTATTGTAGCGAGCTTCTATTATCATAATGCTTTACCACAATAAGTTATATTCTAATATGTTTTGTTACAGATTGTAATAAATATTTTTACACACTAAAAATGGGGCAGAGTGGATGGAACTTTGCATCTACATCTATGATGTCTCTGATGTGGGAGGGTTTTGATAGTAAAGAGGGAATTTTACTGTACAATCTAACTAATACTATACCTAACCTCAGAACACTTAACAGGGAAGGATACTAAGAGCTTTAGCCTGCCTGTGTTAGTCTGATCTGGGGGTGCTTGATGCTGTCACGGGGTTGCAAGGTGTTGGGAAAGATTCCTCACCACTGGCAATACTCACCTTAGTGACTGCAAAATTCAAATTTTGAATAATCTCTGATAAAAGACTCATCTGTACACAGATTCGGTTTAATTCCCTCTGTTTTTATTCCTTCGGTTTGTACATTTCCTTGTGAGTGCAGGCTGCTGGTCTCACGATATTAGGAAGGTACAAGTTTCTCAAACACACAGCTGGTAGAAGGTATCACGTTATTTCTTGCAGTGGGCTGTTCGCTGCCTTGGTATTATAAAACCTTCTGATGTACCACGACCTCATTCACTGTTTATAGTTCTTTGGCTAACAAAGAAATTCTGTAAACACCCTTTGCTGTTCATGCTTTGTGTGCGATTTCCACAGAGTAACAGAAATTTCCAAATGGATTCACTTTAGTGTCTATTTTCTCCTCTTCTTCTTTCTGTCAGTTTTCTCTCCTCCTCACCTGGAGGCGATGGCTCTTGCTGGGGAGGAGCCTCAAGGGTACAAGTCTCCCTCCTGTTCTTCACCTCAAGCGCCAGTTCATCATATGTAAGTGTTGATGGCAAGTCTTGGCAGGCAACATGGCTGTTACCTGACACCCACACTTGGCACACTGTAATGGTGGGTGGGGTGGAGTAGGGGGGGGGGGGTCACTGGATAGCGATTGGAAACAGGAATCCCAGCACTTTTTCCCCCTCCATAACTCAAGATGTGCTGAGGCCAATTCTGGCACCCCTGAGATCAGCTATCACAGCACAGATGAAGAGTTGAACCTGGAGCCTTCTGCTCTGTACGACTCACTGTCTCAACCACCTGATCCATCAGGGCAGTTGCTTCCGTAATAAAGTAATTTTCTTTCTAAGTCAAGTGCAGCCGTATTAATGTTCTGATGTGTGCTGTTCGTCATTCTGTCGTAGGTATAATGAATGTTCCAGTTTTTTACATTGGAATAGAACTAGTTAAAGGCGATGGACGGCTGAGTGACTTAATCAGCTCAATAACCTATATTCCAGTATAAAACATCATGGAACATTGAGTATTAGAATAGATACAGTGGGGGGCGAAAATCGACTTAGGCAGCTCAAAATGGGCAATAGCGAATCACAGCCTGTTTTACACTCCGCTCGATATTCGTTTCCATTGGATGTCAGGCTGAGTAAAAAACTGGCTGCCGATTTGCTATCGTCCACGTTGTGTACCACTCAAGATGGATTTCACCCCCTTTGAAGATTCTCGGGCAGCTCATGGGGCAAATGAACACAACGTTCAAAGATGAGGAAAGGCCATTTGGCTCATCAAAGTCCATCTCTCTAGTGCTCTAAATCTCCCAGCCCAGCATCCAACTCTATTTCAAACACCCTGAATGTCTTTCACTCCACTACCTTGCCTTGCGCCACATTAAGCAGCCTGAACCAAACTGGTCAGGAAAGCCCCCAGTTCAATCCCTGGTCTGTGATGAACTAGCCAATCTCAGCAAGGAGAGGCACTGCAATTGGCCTCGATCTTTCTGGCTAGGGAGGGGAAAAATAAAGTGACATGTGTTTCCCGATCCCAATCCCGATCGCTCTCCACCAACCCCAGCTGGAGGGTGAGCACGTGTGGACATTGGGTGGGGATAGGTCCAGGCTCAGCTATGCCCCACCGTTGAATAGCCTGCAGACGCTCGGTTGTCTAGGTTCATGCACAAAGAACAGCACTTGGGCGTGGGAGAGAAGAAAAGGGGTGAAAAGTAGAGCTTCAGTGATGTGGCAGTTGAGCTTGTTCATGGACCAGGGTTTTACCAGCACTATTGCCCCTTACCCGCCTAATAATACTGTAGAATGGATCCCCATAAACTTGCCTACATTTCAGCTGAAAGTATTTTGATTCACGTGAGGGGCCAGAGAATGGAAATGTCTCCCTGCGTGGCAGTATCCTGTTTTACATTGCCTGCATGTGTCGGATTGGCCAGCATGAGATCAACACGCCCGAATGGAAATTTATTCTGCTGCAGGTCTGTCCATCGCCTGACACACATGAACTATCGCTTTTGTGAATGTTTCACAGTTTGTAATTGTTGGCCAGGAGTTCCGAAGGAGATTTAGAAAGTAATGGATAAAATTAGTCACACATTTCCAAAATGAAAGCCAAAGGTAATATTATGCTTCCTGTCACCTCCCTGGCTGCTTTCATGTGGTCTGTATTTTTATTACTTTGAGTCGGGCTGAATCAGAGCCAAGACCCATGTGGTTTTTTTTTATTGCAGGAATATACTTAAAGTAACAATATGGGGCATCAAAAATCAAAAGGGCTCTGCTGCGATATGTTGCTTTTGCTTCATTTCAAAAACGATGTAAAAGGATTTTGTATATAGAGGGAACCATAACTCTGCAAGAGGATTATTAATATCCGAAAGATTGGGGTGGATTTGCATTGTGACTGCTCTGATTCTACTAATCCAACGCCCAGACCTTATTGGAACACCTTAGGCCATCTTAAACCCTTACCATAATAACACTGCCTCTTCACTCTCCTCTTGGGACATTATAGGCCCTTTAATGAGATTCCTTTTTATGTCTATTTAAGGCAGTATTCCCAAACCATCAGGAAATGAATCTACACATATATTAAAGTGCGCTACGAATATCGCTATTGGCATTAGTGCCTGTATACAGGGGAAGCTCCAGCCTTGAAATGCAAAGAAAGCTTTACATGTCTAGCTGAATGACAGTGCTCCTCTCTTGTTCCCCTCCTAAGCTGCAGATGCACTCTCCATCCTCTCTGCACTCTCCATCCTCTCTGCACTCTCACTGCGTTCAAATCAAGATTCGGCACACTGTCTATTGTAGTCTATTCTAATTCTTTTCCAGGATGTTAAATCTGTGGAACTCTTCAATTCCCCCAGTCTTTCCTTTCTCCTATAATCTACCAGCTTTTAAAATACAAGCTTAATTCCTGATTCACGCCTGACTTTCCATGCTTGAGTGAGAGGATAGGCTCCCCCTACGTGCCCAGCTAGGAGTAGCAGGTGGTGGTGGTGGTGGTGGTGGGGAGATGAACCTGCAGCTCCAGGGGCAGGGAAGTGTCTGCCCCCAACAGTTGAAGGGTAACCAAATCCTGCCACCACTCCCCTGGCTGGGAGTAAAACTTGGCCTGGGGAGATTGACCTCATGAACCTGTGTTGACAATCAATTTAAGAGGGTTCCAGCCAATAACTGGGCCAAGTATCTAGTCTACAGCAGTATTGCAGGACTATCGCTTGTCATCTGCCCAGCACTGCCGGGCAGCCCTGGTACTAGGCTGTGGTCACTTTGGCCGTGAATGGGTTCAGTCGGTGGACTTTCATTGTTGTCCTCACAATGTGCTGCAACCATGTCTACCAGTCTTCGAATTGAGGCATCCTTCACCCTCAGATAATTGACTCTATGGATGATAGAGAGAGTCTGACCACCACACAGAGCCTCTCTCACTATAATCCATTCTATGTGCAGGTTTCTCAGTTAGAATCCATCTATTCCTGATTTACCTCATCTTCTTTTCTACTCTCCGGCCTCGGTGATCACCTGCATTATGAGCCTTGGCCTTTCACCCAGGTTAAAAAAAGTAACTCAAGTAGATTGTTTTGTGTCCAGTTTAATGTTTTTCATCTTTCATTACCTTATATTCCAGCCAAAAACCTCCAAGTGTCCTCTCTCATCGTCCTTGCCGCTATAAGGTGACACATATGGGGCATGGACTTCCCACAATCATCATTGCCAATGTCACGCCAGTAGATGCACGCTATCACTAATGGTGTACACATGCTGAGACTTCCCACTTCCATGAGCCGCCCTCTGTAAAACCCAAGAAAGCATCAAGTAAAAGTGAGGGGAATGGGGGTGGAGAATATTATTTCTGCATCTCATTGAAGTGAACATGAAGGACAAGCACAGTAATGGTAATTTCCCCACCTATATGGAAACCAATGCTTTGGAATCTGGGAGGAGGCACTACCACCACAATGGGAGCAGGCAAGTAGCAGGAGTCATTTTGGCAGGAAGAAGAAGATTCCTTCAAGGTACCTGCAGATAAAATATGTGCACCCCTACATTTTATGAGAATCTAACAATTAATAGTGAGAAAAATGTGGTAGACTGGACCCAGGAGTTATAGAAGATCATCATAATCAAAACTCATAAAGTACAACAGACTGTACCGTCAGGTATTACATAGTATCACATAATATTTACAGCACCAAAACAGGCCATTTGGCCCAACAGGTCTATGCCGGTGCTTATGCTCCAAACGAGCCTCCTCCCACCTTACTTCATCGCACCCTATCAACATATCCTTCTAAGGACATGTGCCAGAGCGCACTGGTGCTGTTGGGTCATGGAGTAGAAGGATACATTCTGGCTCCTGATTCTACAACCATTTACTTCCTAATCTCAGCCTGGCTTTGGAGGAGGGGAAAATCAGAATATTACTTAATCAACAATGGTAATATTTGCATTTGTCATGTCAAAGTGAATCAAAACATTTCACATGAAATGAAAATCGAGAGAGATGTATGATGGCCGGCTGAATCTATATTGGCTGTTTTACACTATTGCTCAAAGTCAAAATTATCCCTAATGAATTACCTTTGAAGTACAGTGACTGTTGTTATGTAGGCAAATGCAGCAGCCACTCTGTGCCAGCAATATCCCATGAGATAAATAAGCAGGTTGTCTGTTTTCAGTGATATTAATTGAGGGAGAAATGTTGGTATAGACACTAAGAGAACGCCACACTCTTCTTCAAATGGTGATATGGGATCTTTAACATCCCCCTGAACTCAGTTTAACATCTCATCCAAAAGACAGTGCCTCAGACAACATGGCATGCTGTCAGTACTGAAGTGCCAGCCTAGATTAAGTGCTCAAAACCTGATATAGGTTACGAACACCCAAGCTGCTGTCCAAGAAGAGGCGAGTTATCGTCTAAGCCAAGCTGACACACTGTTGCTCAGATGCACCTCCTAGTATCTCAGTACACAGTGGCAAACAAAGAGACTTGGGGGGGTATTCTTGGCACAAGAATTCCTTGGGAATGAGAAAAACCATTAACAAAATGGGGGACAAATAAAAGTAACCTAGCACTATTCCTCCCACATGTAAACCCCAAACCATTGAGGTATCTGCTGCACAATCAGTACGAATTTATATCGTCAAATTACACTATTACAAATATACGTGCTTTGCATACAGGTTCAAACCAGATGCATTAGAGCCTGATGTTTTCATCTATAATTGCATCAGTGCAGAGAATAGGGGAATGTATTTGGGGTCAATGAGGGCTCTCATTCTATAATCTCACCAGTTTACTTTCAGTGGAGCATCGTGGTTGTTTACATTGACTATTTTGTGACGCACAAATCTCATTGTTCGAAGTTCGATAGCAGTTTCATTTCAGATACCAATTCTGGGCTCTGTTAGCAGCAGCAAGCATTGAAATCCTGATGAGAGTAATTTAAGTTCAGAGCGAGTGTGTTGTTGGAAAAGAGGAATTGACGGTATCGACTGTACTGCACTGGAATCCGACCCGTGCTATCCTGGGTCACAAAGAAAAACATTGCTCTTGGTTAAACAATCCTGTTTGTTTTTCAGTATGAGACTGCAGTTGGTCAATATTAGTGAGCACACTCGTGCTGAAACACATGCAGTTAACTGCTGGCTGAAATATGAGACTGTTAAACACCTTCACTCAATACCTTTCCTTGTGATGAACTGTAAAATAATCAACAGGGAAATTTTCTTTTATCTTCGTATTACTTTAGATCATAAACATTTTACACTTCCTGAAATGACCTTGTTCCATTTCCAATTCGGCCTGTCAATTTCAGTTCAGTATCACTACATCAAAACCAACCAGCCAACCAACCAGTCAACCAGCATTCGTGCTTCAGCACACCAGCAGGTTTAACACTTTGGCAGCAAGACTACAGTTATCATAGAATGATACAGCATAGAAGGAGGCCATTCGGCCCATTGAGAGGCCAATGTGAAAGCCCATTAGTGCAGGACACCACCAAGAGCAAAAGAGATGAGGTAAAGCAGGCAGTAATAATTAGGTGACAAAGGTTCAAGACAGTAATTAGAAGAATGAGACAAAGGGGGAGAGGGAAGCCAGTAAAAATATATGGGCCTGGCAACCATCCAAGGACACTGGAACATTTTTGTGGCCCTTAGCAGTGTCTATTGGTGTTTTGCATTGCAGGAGAGCAATGTCAAACTGATCTCTATCTGCTGCTCTTCCTTATTTAGATGTACAGATGACCAGGTCGTCATTTTCTCAATTGTCTTCCAACAAATCTACAGGAGAACGGAAGCAAAAAAACAAAAGATTAGTTTTGCAATCTTGGAATTGCTCCCAAGATTTAAATGCATAGGGAGGGGTGGGAGGGGGGAATTGGATGCAGTGAGCTGGAAAATTGAAATTGACATTGAGCTGGCCCATTCATCACAACGTCCATCTCAGGTGCTATTTTGTGTCGCAACACAAGCACAATGACATAATGAACTGGCTCGGTGCATTTAGTCAGCGGGAGGTCCGGATCGTTGTTCCTTGACGAGTAAGTCTCTGCTGCTGGAGCGTGGCGTGCTATCGACTGGTGGTGATTCAAGAAAAACTATCATTGTTAATCTGTCTCCACTAATTCTGCAAATGATGCAATCTTAGATCCATCTAGTTTTGAAGCTCGATGATTTTGGCCAGCGTTGATAGTCAGGCAAAACCAAGACTTTAGTACTTCTTAAAGGTTTATATTGCAGCAATTCAGCACAGACATTGTAGTCAAGCAGAACGCAGCAAATGGTGGCAGCAAATTGATCTGGTCGTCAAGTGCAAAACAGTAATTCAACTATCCATCTATCTGTTTTTTAACTGTGTCCCAATCTTGGAAATTTTAGTTCCCCCTGATTCTATCAGATATCCCGCTTTCCCTTCCACAGATGGTCACATGTATGGGGACCACTGTAAACTGCTCCATTGAACATCCATTTTTTAAGAACCAAGCCTAACCCCATTTCCAAAGGATGCCCAATGGAGCAGTTTACAGTGGACATTAATAATGGTCTGCAAATGGTATCCAAATTCTTTACTGTCAGAATGAATCCAAATCAATTGTGATTGTGTGAAAATGGCCCCAGATTGACTCTCCATTCATTATCTGCAGGATAGCAACCTCTCTCCTGCTCCGCACCCCCCCAGGGAAAACCCAACTAAAACCAAGAACTTATTCTGTGTGAACATCATGGAAGTAAATCTACCTTCAACTGCACCATCAGACAGCACCTTGGTACATTATTTTAGTACACCAACAGACTGGCTCTGTTGAACTTTGTTTTTAACTGTTTTCCTTTTGGTGAAACTACACTACCGCATTCCTTAGAGTTAACTAAGGTTATTTGGTAGCCCCTCCAATAGTTTAGTTAGTAAATGCGCTGCTCAGTTTGGAACTGAATCACAGGAGCAGGAAAGTCCAAGATACAATATCTGGTCTTGCTGATCTCAGCTGGGGGCGAGTGAAGAGACAAGCATTGTAATTGGCCTCAGCACTCCTGGGCCAAGAAGGGGAAAACCAACTAGGGTTCCACCCCCCCGCCACTGTCCAGTAACCCCTGTTGGAAAACATGCATGCATCGAGACATTGGGTGAGGACAAGACCAGTCTTGGCTGTGATGCCCTACAGTTAAATAACCTGCTAGCACTCACTGTCTAGGCTTACACATTAAGAATGACAAGGTACCTAAGGTTGGTCGGTCCCATTGGGTATTAGAGTCAGCATCTTCAGGAAATAAATGCAGGAAAAAAAGACAAAAACTGTGTATTTGCTGAAAAATGGCTTCATCTGAGAAGCTGCACCTTAGTTTTGCCTTACTGAACATGATGGGATTCTGCTGGTGATTTGAATTAGCTGTAAATGATTACAGCTGTAGATCATTAAACTATTATGGTCCATTAATCATGATATTAATCTTCCTTGCCATAAAACTCTGTTACCTATCTGATTTTCACTAGTGTACACAGGGGAACTCTTCCTGGTACAATCAAGAAGCAGGTGGCTGCCAAACCCCAACCAGAGACACCCAATAAAATGCAGTGGAATGCAGGAGGACAAAAGCCACATAGAGATATACACACCCTATCCTTCAGTAAACACACATCGTAACAGCAGAACTGACATTTACGCTCATTAAAGTTGACACTTGAAGTTGCCACTCATTTGAGGGCAGCCTTCTGAAGAACAGGAGACTTTCAGGAATTTGGCGCTTTAACTCTGGCAGGAGGCCATTGGAACTCCTGGGAAAATAGCAGAGGGAGGGAAATACATTTTTGTTGCAGCATCTGTTAAAAGGCCACTGCAGCTTACAGGGCCCAGAAGATCAGAAATTTGTGTGAGAAAGTGAGAGCACAAGAAGAGGATTAAAATGACAGAAGAAGGAGCAACAACAGGGATGTCTGTAGTGTTTGAAGTTTTGCTGGAGGTAAAAGTGACAGAGATAAGGAAAAGAGACAAGTCCTTTAGCATCCGAGACAGGAGGTCCCAGAAAAGGGTAATGCAGGCAGTATGGAGGGAGATGGCTCAGACAGTGAGTGCCACCTCAACTGCCCCATGACCATCAATAAAGTGCCAGAAACATTTTAATTACCTTATGAGGCTGGCTAAGATAGCTGAAGGCACAAGTACCCTCGCTGATCCTGAAATAACGCTGGAAGTATGACTCACCTCCACACCATCCGCATCAGTAAATGAAGAGATGAATGAGTCAGTTAATATGAACATAAGACCTCATGAACCACAATCTCTCTCCCACCATTCTACAGGTCCCTATCCCGCATCCTGGATGTTTGAACAAAAAGTGAAGAGATTGCTGTGCAGACTGCACCTGAAAGCATGATCACAATGGAATATCTGCAAACACACGGGTTAAATTCAATTTTGAATTCATTGCTAGCCTTTCTATATCTTTATTTTCTTTGCAAAGGAAAAAGTCGCCCACAATCAGCAGCAACGAATTGCCATGGGAGGAGGACTGACAACCAGCAGACCCTTAGGTAGGCATGAAGACAGAGCTCTGCAACTCCTGAAGGGACACACACACACACAGGGGAGACGATAGGAGACGGAGAAGTTGGAGGAGAGCTATCAGCTTCGGGTTGGTAATGGAATGAATTATCACTGTACAATAATTGGTTACAGACTTCACACATTCTGAATATTGGAAAAGTGTCCTGTCAATGCTCAGTCACTTCTTCTGAATCACAAGTAAGTGGACATCCTTCTAAAATGAATGTCCTTTGTATCCCTCACAGGTGCTGGATGTTTAGAGAAAGAAGGAACTGACGAGTAGCCTGGCATTTCCACACCACCCATTCCTGCACCAGATCCACCAACTCCATCATGGCACCTTATTCATTCAAGCACCTGCCCAGATACTTGGACACATTAAATACAGAGCACCAGTGAGCAAGAGTAACTGGGAGTAGATGATCAGGGACTAACCATCTCTCCCCAAGGTTAGGAGAAATTCTTGCCCTAGGCCGAGGAGCCCATGGATCCAGATTGCAGAGGCCCAGCCTTCAAAAGGACTATGATTCAGAAGCAAATATCTCATGTGCGGGCAGTGGAGATAGTCTCCTCTCATGTGTTGCAGATCATGGATTAGTTGGAGGAGCTCACAACCAGCATCTGCAACACAATGTGGGAAGTATGTCAGGGCATACAGAATACCTTGGTGAAAGTGGCGGTCCGGGAGATTTCTGCAGCAACAAAACAACAGAAGGAGGTTCTAAGGGCTATCATTGCTTCCAAAGTGGCAGCTACAACTCAAGCATCATAGCTCAGGGCTTTCATGACTTAATTGGAACTATTTGGTTTGTTCTCACACAGACCATTAGCCCAACTGAGCTGTGCCTAGCACAAGAAGGGGAGCAAGGAGTGATTGTAGATGTCACCACATCACTGCAGCTCCTCCAATGCCAGCACAGGAGGGAGCTTCTGGCCCGGGCCTGATATGCATTGACATGTCTCTGTCCATGAATTGTCTCTGCTCCACTCCGCCCTATGACTCCATTGCCCCTCTTTGCTCCACTCTGTTCTATGGCCTGCCTGTGCTCTACCTGCTCCCCCACCCTCCTTGTGTTCTGCTGCCTGTGCCCCACTCACAGCCGGTCTGTGCTCACCCTGCCTATACTCCGCTTGCTTCTCAGCCGTGCACCTGCCAAACATCCCCATCCCTGACAGGCTTTGGCCCTTACCTGCCAATAGCTCCTTGGCCTGTCTTCACTTGCCTCTTCCAGGCTTCCCTTCCTCAGTCTGCAAGCACTGCCACAGGAACTATTAGTGTATAATAAAGCTTTTGAAGTTCTATTGGAAATAAAGATAAACAGGTATCTTGCACCAGCTGTTTCAGTAAAATAAGTGAATAAATACAAGTTTTTGTTGTATCTAGTCAGGTAGATGAGGAAGAGAACTAGTGACATGCCTTGAAGACCTGACTCATTGAGATAAAAAGCAAAACTGCAAATTTTAGAAATCTGAAGTAAAAACTGGAAATGCACAACAAATATATCAGTGTTTGATAGAGAAAAATAGGTTAACATTTTAGGTGTGACCTTATATCAGAATTCACCCAGTCCCATCCAGTTTGCAAGAGTTCCTATTTACAGTTCAGATTAAGTTTAAATTATTTTACCGCTGAAACAGTTGTTCTGAATTCATTTTCTTCCTCATCTCTAAAGCTTCCAAACACACAGAACCTGAACTGGTCAAGTGTAAGCAGTGATTTCTGTAACACACAAGGGTTAACATGGCTTCATAGAGGAGGATAGGTTATATTTTGGATTGTCCTCCAGAAAACATTGTGTTCAGAGAAATATTCCTTTCATGGATCAGTTGTTTCAATATAATTCCAATTCAGATTAATCAAAACTCATCAATCCACTGGACTCAATTCAGATCCAGTCCGCTTAAAGGAGAAAATAAGAAAAATCTAATTCCAGTAGTAACTATGCGATTGACAGTTTTATCCTTTTGCTTGGTTGGATTGATGCACATATATTACAATAAAGATCAGTTTCAATTCCAGGTCTAATGGTCTCACGCCTTTCACAAAGCCTTAATCCATTCGCACAAACGCACTTGTGTAAAAATCTAAACTGTAGTAAACCATTTGGCCCTTCTTAGCACATTCATCAAGAATTAAAAAAACTTGATTTCCCCCATCATCTAACTGTATCTGGAATGAGTCGAAGGTTTTTTTCCTCTGCTACCCTAGCAGGAAAACCATTTCAAGTCTTGATCTCTCTTAGGGCAGAATTTCTTCACACAAACATCTGTCCTAAATGTTCCTTTCACCAGTTTTAACCCATGTCCCTTTGTTCTAGTAATCTTTTAAAACTTTGAAGTAATGCTCAGGTTTAACCTTAGCTATGCCTTTTAATACCTTGTCTACTTTTATGAGATCCCCTCTTTTTCGAGCTTAAAAACAGTTTCTCTCGGCTTTTCTCGTAACTCAATCCTTTGATGCTAGGGATCAGCTTTGTGGTTCTTCTGTGCACCACCTTCATGGCTTGAAAGTTCCTCTTCTAACCAAAACTGAACCCGGTACTCAAGCTCTGGACTACCCAGAGCGTTAGTGTCACATCTACAGATTTATCAGATTCTCTTGCAGTACAATTAAGCATTTGTTTGCTTTGTTTATTATTGCTCCACAGTGATTTGCCATGTTAAGTTCTGAATCTATTATCCCTTTCGGCTTCATCTTTAACTATTATACACCATGCTACATTACAACAGTGACTACACTTCAAAAGTACTTCATTGGCTGTAAAGCAATTTGGGATGTCCTGAGGTCATGAAAGGCGCTATATAAATGCAAGTCTTTCTTTCTTACTTGTAACATCCATGTTTCCTGTAGTGTGTAGTTACACATATAAAGTATTACCCAAAGTCAGGATTAGTATGAAGTGTGGGGAAAGTAGTTTGGCTGGGAGTTAAGAAGAAAAGTGCTGTGTGATCACTGTAGTGGCAGCTGGACTTACTTGGGCTCCTCATTATGGAAAACTGTTCACTGAGGAACATCTGCAAAAGTGCTCAGGAAAGAACCATGCCATGGGAGGAAGTCTCACAAAGGTCGGCCGACATCCAGAGTATGCAGCAGAGGGAACAGACTGAAAGGGAGCAGATCTAAGGCTGAATTTGATCCTTATCTTGACGTTGTACCCCTCACCTCCCTCCCCACACCCATTTCTAAAAACCAGGACATAGAATTAGGCAAGGATTTCAACATTCAAAACTCAGGAAATTCTGCACATTGGTCATGATGTCCAATTTGTTCTTCTAGTGTCTTTGCCCCAGTAACCTGTCCCTTCCTGATGAGATAAATGCAGTGAAAGATTTGCCAGACAGCATCGCTTCTGCTCAAAAGATTCCCAACCGAGATCTGTAAATTTAGACAGCAATTACAGTTATTTGTTCTCCTGTGTGCTCATGTTCTACATCACAGCTTCTTCACTATGGAATTAGAACAATGTGGAGAAGTCTGTTTACAGAAAACCGACACCAGCAATATAAACTCAGCCAGAGGTAGTCGAGACTTCCTTCAGACTGATGAGTTTTAAATACACTCATGTCACTTTATGCTTTTATATCCTGGTTTACAAAGCAGCAAATCTCATGGAACTCAGTTCTCGTTCAACTTGTTTTTCATTTTTCAGCTGTTTTTATTGATGGAATTAACTAGCTGAAGCCAATAAAATAGATTGCTCACATACCCCCATACAGCCAGGTATAATTTATGCAACCACACACAAATTTCCATTTTGCCCCAAGACTATTTTTGCAGCTTTGACGGCCTTGATTGTTTAGAAGATATTAACCTTAAATAGCAGAAATGCAGGACATTATGAAACTACTCCGTGCCAAATATGCCTTGTTTATATTAAGCAAATTCACCAACAATGGGCAACATTTGCATCTGTGCATGCACAATTGCTGAAAAGTTGATATCGTGACTTTCTGATTCTGGCTGCAGACTACACTCTCAGCCCACCCATGCAGGCCAGTGATTTGCCAATAATTTCATGTACAGAGCTTCTTCTGCCATTGGGGAATGTTTTTTATTCATTCTAGGGATATGGGTGCCGCTAGCAAGGCCAGCATTTATTCCCCATCCCTAGTTGCCCCTGAGAAGGTGGTGATGAACCTTCTTCTTGAACAGCTGCAGTCCATCCGGTGAAGGTACCCCCATGTGGTGATGATGGGGGAGAAGTTGGAGGGAGTGAACATTTGGCTGCCATTGCATCACTGCTAAGCCCACCACTTGCTCACCCAGGTACACGTCCAACATCAACAACTTGCATTTATATAGCACCTTTAACGTAGAAAAATATCCCAAGGCACTTCACGGGAGCATTAATCAACCAAAATTTGTCACTGAGCCACATAAGGAGATATTAGGACAGGTGAAAGAGGTGGGTTTTAAGGAGTGTCTTAAAGGAGGGTGGAGAGGTTTAGGGAGGGAATTCTGGAGCTTAGGGCCCAGGCAGCTGAAGTCACAGCCACCAATGGTGGAGCGATTAAAATCAGGGATGCGCAGGAGGCAAGAATTGGAGAAAAGCAGGAATCTCGGAGGGTTGTAGGGCTGGAGGAGGTTACAGAGATAGGGAGAGGCGAGGCCATGGAGGGATTTGAAAACAAGGATGAGGATTTTAAAATTGAGACATTGTCGAACCGGACCCCAATGTAGGTCAGCGAACACAGGGGTGATGGGTGAATGGAACTTGGTGCAAGTTAAGACATGGGCAGAAGAATTTTGGATGAGCTCAAATTTATAGAGGGTGGAAGATGGGAGGCTGGCAAGGAGAGCAATGGAATAGTCAAGTCTAGAGGTAACAGAAGTTTCTGCTAGGTAATCAGGACCGGAAACCTTGGCTGATTTTTTTTTTCTCTCCATAACCATGGGGCATGACATCAACTGTAGCATCCTTACTGCTGCCCAACCTGTTGGCAGCTAACTTACCACAGACCGGAGATTGAACCTGGCACCTCCCCAGTCCGTGTGTCTCATCTACTAACCGGATAAAACTGCTGAACCATCATGGGAATCTTTTTGTGTTCTTTTCAACACAAACTCAAAAAAAGAGCATTTTCACCAATGAGGATTCTGATTATGATTCAGTAGATCGACCAACTTCTCTCTTGCCTCGGGCCCTGTGTTATTTTGCAGACTATTTTACACTCTGGGAAACCCGTGCTGGGTGTGAGACAGTTTTTTTTTCCCGATTTGCTGCATTCTGTAATTAAAAGTCTCAGATCTTGCAAAATAGAAACTCCCTGGGGCCAATCTTTGGGAGGGTCCAATATGGTGATAATCAGGGAGTCTGCCACAGTTGTTGTGACAAGAATTTTTAAACAAGAGTTTAAGATGGGACCCAACATTAGGCCCTGTCAACAGAGGACCTCACAGGCTCTTAGCACATATTGGAAATTTAATCTAATAGTCAATAAAATTACACACACGGCACACCCGAGTTTCTGACATGAGCTACCAGTAAACTAGGCTCCCCGCCTGCAGTGTAAAGTTAGAAAATCACCTCATTGTGGAAATGATTTAAAGTGGCAGCACTCTATATGAATATTAAAAAAATGTTTTCGCCCATTGTAAAGAAAGAAAGTACTTGCATTTATATAGCGCCTTTCACGACCTCAGGACATCCCAAATTGCTTTACAGCCAATTAAATACTTTTGAAATGTAGTCACTATTGTAATGTAGGAAACCAGGTGGCCAATTTGTGCAGAGCAAGGTCCCACAAACAGCAATGTGATAATGACCAGATAATCTGTTTTTAGTGATGTTGATTGAGGGATAAATATTGGCCAGAACACACCGTTCTTCTTCGAAGTATTGCCATGGGATCTTTTACATCCACCTGAGAGGGAAAATCTTACCACCACCCATTATTATATAGTCAAGTTTCAGTCCTGGTGGGGTCACTGACACCACTTCACACTTGGGTTAAGAAAGGGAAATCGGCCTGGTCCTGATGACCACACAGCAGTACTACTGGACGTACACGTGTGTGGATGCTGGACGACAAAGAATCTGGTGTCCTCTACAGTCAGGTAGTCCTCTGACAATCACTGGCTCACATGTGAATAAAGGGGACTTGGGCAAGGTTCTGGAAGGCAGGCGCTGCCAACTGTGCTCTTCCCCAGTGAGAAAATCAACACCTTCAGGGAAGGGAGAAAATTGGAGTGAAAAAAAAAACATAAGAAGGCACGAAATAGACAAGACCATTCAGCTAACCCAGTTCACAAATTGAAGTTAATCTCAGCAAGCGACATTTGCACAGGGGTGTGTGGAAATGAGCAGCTAACATCATAAACACAATGGAGCCTTTCTCTGATCACTCTTTCTAGTGAAATTGTTGACATGACCTTTTAGAAACAGCAAACATGGAAGGGTACATTTAATGAGACTCTACTCCCAGTATGGAGTCTTGCTTGACTGGAATGCTTCTTGGCCCAAGAGATACCTAACAAAAATGAGAAAACAGATAGCATGTGTTGGGTTTAAAGCTGAGGCAGACTGACTGTATATTGTTAGCATTCCCATAAATAACAACCATCTTTTTCAATAAAGGAGCAATGTGCCCACCTCTACTTTCATTGTAATGAACAACCTGCATAAGAAAAGATAAACTGTTATAATCAGTCATCCAGACAACTAGTAGTGAACAGAACTGTGCATCAGCACTGTAGTAGAAGCAGCTTTTGTTCAGTTCCTGGCCAGTTCATTTTCCTTGCTGATCTATCTCAATAGCATAGTTCATAACAGACGATGAGTATGCGTTGGAAATTAGGTCTCTGGGCATATTATTTAATGTGATTTTTCAAATACATTGAGTTTCCTTTAGATCAAAATCTGGATGACAACCAAGCTCCAGTCACCACTAGGAACTAAAGTTAACTGGCTTTACTGTGGGCTTGTTTATTATATTCCGATGCTTATGTATGGGTAAATATGTGTGCAAGTGAGGTCAGAGTTCAGGAGAGAATAAAACAAATAATCTGTGACAAAGATTTGCTGCTGATACAGTGTACATTCTCTCCCTGCAGGGAAACACTCCACTTAACTAAACCCGAATGTAGACACAGGCTAGCAAACACCAAGGTTTAGGGACCACAATCGTGTGAAAGTGTGCAGCTGGAGTTGAACCTGTGAAAAACCGTACAACTTACCAGCACAGAGCACTGGTGAGCGTCCCATTGTTTGTCCAGCTAAGACCAGCCGACACACTAGGGCTACTGGTATTGATGTACTGCAGGTGGGAACAAGCACTGTATTCCAAGGCAAGAGTGTGCCAACTGTTAATTGTATGATTTATATCAATTAGTGTTAATTGTATTCATGTGGTGGGTATCAATTGGAGACTCTCTTGTATCCTTTTTATAGGAGAGCTTAGCTAGGGTGTGGGTGTGTAAGGGGAATCTCTGTGAATAAAGATTGGAAGCAACTAAATACCAGGCTCTAGTATTCTATCCTTCCCTTCACCACGTGGCTATCCAATTTTAACAACAACCTTGCTGTGGCATTGTGCCATTTGTCAGTACAATTTAAAATAAAATATTGGATAGCAGAACAAATTGGAGAGGGTAGCCACTTACCTATTACAGTGCTCTGAGCGGCCAACCCCACTGACCGACATGGGTATAGATGCAGAGCAGGGATCCGGCAGCCACATTTACATCTCATTTACAAGCTGCTTTAGCTCTATTCTGTGCTCTGTCCAAGACATTGATGGGAATAAGTTTTTTTTTCATCTCCTTTCCCGGCACCTAAACGTGCAGGAAAAATTCTAATCAAACGTCAATCTCTAAGACTAGTTTATAAATCAAAAGTACTGTAGAAATAAATTTCAATTTAACGGGTCACTTTAAATGAACATGTTCCCTTCTGTTGCTCATTGTACCTCCAGCTAACGCGTCTGCGATTGCAGACACTGAGGTTGACTTATGGGGTCCTATGGTATGAATTCTGTCAGCAGTGATGGCCTAGTCAGGAAACGGCTTTCATACAGCTGTTGCCGGGCTTCAATAATGATATGGGCCAGTGTATGACCATAAATCATACAGTGCTTTGAGGCATGTCTAGAAATCAGCATTTACACTGACAAGCTTCCTGAATTTTACCAGAAGTGTCCATATAAAGTTGATTGATGGTCGATAAACTGCAGTGTGTGAACTGTCTCTTTAACTCAATAACCAAGCAAAGGGGAAAAGTAATTGATGTAACATTCCTTTATTTTAATTTCCACTTTGCATTACTTTCTCCATATATTCTTGATTTTAATTCAGATCTGCTTCTTTAAGTGAAAATAAATGTTACCTATTCCAAAGGGAGAATAACACATCGATTGTTCCTGTTATGGAAGAATTAAAATAAGATGTTTCAGTTGATCTTCCAGTGAGGAATTAATTCTTTGTCTTCATTTACTGATCAGTGCAAATGGTACACCCAGACTTAGATAGTGTTTCTACCAGATAACAGACCCATATTGTCTAGTATTGGGTACTAGACATTCGGTGTGTTATTATTGGTTCTGTGCTGTTCTGCAATTGAGTACTAAGTCCATCGTATCTCGGTACTAGACACTGAGCTTGTAGTGCTTCACTATTGGGCACTAAGCCTGTGCTATGTTTCTACTGGTATTGCACTGGGAGCTTGACCTGTATCTTTGGGCTATCTGAACACGGATCACTCCTGTGTTGCTATCACGTTTCTGGCCTGTACTGCTGCAGTGTCAGAGAGGAGTTGTGATGGGCTTCTAAAGATCCAATACAATAAGAGCAGTGTTTTAAAATCCTTCTCTCACACCTCTCCTCTCTTTAGGGCATTGCCTCCTTGCTCTGGTACAATTCCACAGGCACCCTTTGCTACTTCATCCAAATGGCACATCCATGTGTGAACTTTGACACTTGAGTGTTGACAGGCTCTTCAATTGCAATGGGAATTTCGCTCAAGCAAATTCTTGTTTTCACCCAACATCCATACGTAGCCAGTTCCAGCAGGGGGCACTGGATAGTGCTTGCATTGGTTACCTTAGTCAGTTCTTTCCTCTGAGTCCAACTGTCGTACTGCTACCACTGACCTAGCTGGGATCAGCTATCTCAGCACAAACTAGGAATCGAACTAGCGTCCTTTCTCGTCTTTACAGCAAAGCTGCTCACTTGATTCCATCTGGGAGGGGGAAGGGAGCTAAACCCCTTAGGTCTAAATTAAAAGTTCTTCATGGACAATTACCTTGGAAACTGTGGCTCTGAAGCAGATGTGCACATCCTTATCAAGTCGGAGATTAGAGCTCAGCAATGTTTTAGTGTCCTTGTTCAGTGTACTGGTGCCATGCCAGTACTGGTGGGCAAATCGATTGATAAATGTGCCATAACAACAGAAATTGTTGAAAGTACACTGCAGATGATCCTTCACCTGTTCTGATGAAGGGTTACATTCCTAAAACGCCATAACCTGTCTATTCACTATAGAGTTACTGAATGACTTGCTATGCTATGTTCAGATTTCCAGATTCTCCCCCCCTCCCCTTTTTTTAATGACAAACTGGCATGAAAACAGACTGGTTGATCTATTAATATGATACTTTTTGAATAAAAACCAAAAGAAATGCCCCCAAAAAAAGGAACAAGAAACAAAGAGAAATCAATGTAAACCACTTGGAGTGGAGCTGTGGCTATTATGGAATATGCCGCAGACACTGGGTTCAGTCTAACTCTTTGTTGGTTTTGGATCCCATGCAGAAGGCACTACAACTGCATATTTCAGATGATTAAAGATACAATATCCCCTTTTGTCTGCCTGTTTAAAAGGAGCTGTCAGAAAGTGCTGAGTGCGAGACTTTCACATATTGCGGTGCTGGTCAGATCAGGACTTTACAACACCTCACTTGAAAGCTGTTGCTCAGAGATCAGACCAAGCTCGAAGACCCAGTAATATGAAAGGCCAAGCTTGCTGCATGCAAAAAAAAAAGATTTTTTTATTAAAGGGGCCACATGTGTCATCTTGCAGCAGAATCCCACAAATAAAAGCAGGACCAAATTGAAGGTGGTTTGCAACGTTGAAATCAGCTTCTTTCAGGCTTTATTTTCAAACAGGTATAATAGATCAAATTGCACCGTACACTGCACTTCACTGCTGAATGCACATGTTTACTCACTTTTTTGACAGCTGCATTGCCCCATCACATCACCGGTCTCAGATGCCCCAACGTATTTTCTTTAAGAAAATATGTTAAAATAGATGTGTGTTGTAATGAAAGAAAAGAAAGATTTGCATTTATATAGCACCTTCCATGACTTCAGAAGGTCCCAAAGCACCCCACAGCCAATTAAGTACTTTTGAAGTATAGGCACTGTTGTAATGTAGGAAACGCGGCAGCCAATTTGCGCACAGTAAGCTCCCACAAACAGCAATGTGATAATGACCAGATTATCTGTTTTTAGTGATATTGGTTGAGGGATAAATATTGGCCAGGACACCAGGGAGAACTCCTTTGACGATCTTCAAAATAGTACTGTGGGATCTTTCACGTCCACCTGAGAGGGCAGACGGGACTTCGGTTTAACGTCTCATCCAAAAGACGGCATCTCCGACAGTGCAACGCTCCCTCAATACTGCACTGGGAATGTCAGCCTGGATTACATGCTCAAGTCTCTAGAGTGGGACATGAATCCACAACCTTCTGACTCAAGAGTCCTTCCACTGAGCCACAGCTAAGTGCTGCATTTACTTTTCCGTGCTGCCGGTGGTGAATGAAGTGGCCACCAGCTGCCTGGGTTGGCGTTTCAAGAGGCGTTTTTCTATTTCTCTGAGCTGCCAGAGGCACAATGCCACCAGCCACCATTTTGTTTCTGGCTGTGAATGGGTTGAGCACTCAGCTTGGTTTGTCACAGTGCTGGTTGTACAGATCTTCCCAGCCAGACTGTGACCGGAATGCTGTGCACGTACACTGTTGTTTCTTGTGTTGCTGTTAAAGCTGAAATAATGCATCCCATAGGGGGCAATCCACCACGCCGACAGTCTAAACAAACAGAGTCACTTCTGTGTCAAACAGCATAACATAAACAAAACATTTCCAAAGTTTACACCACTTTTTTAAATTTCAAAATATACTTTATTTCATAGAATTTTAAGGTACTGTAAATATCACAATTTCAAACCAATACACTTCAAACCAATACATTACAGATCGTACAAAATGCGGTCTCAATATTACGATTCAATCATCGTATATTCCTTATGATTCATGGTCTACAATACAATACAAGGTGGGGTGGCTTTATACTGTGGTCTTTCCCCATAGAGCCTTTGTATAGGTCGCACCTCGCTTCAGTACATCCCGTAGCACGTACTCCTGGACCTTGGAGTGTGCTGGTCAGCAACACTCGGTCATGGACAGCTCCTTCAGCTGGAAGACCAGCAGGTTTCAAGCGGACCAAAGGACCTCCTTCACCGAGTTGATGGTTTTCCAGCCGCAGGTGATATCTGTCTCGGTGTGGGTCCCGGGGAATAGCCCGTAGAGCACAGCGTCCTGTGTTACTGAACTGTTGGGGATGAACTGGGACAGATACCAACGTATCTCTCTCCACACCCTCTGTGCGAAGGGGCAGCCCATCAGGAGGTGGACAACAGCCTCCTTCCCCATCCAGGCTACGTCCTGGTGCCTGTTTGTCAGCTGGGGGGATGAGATGTTTTGCCATCTGCTGCAGCATAAACTCCCCATGGCAAATACCTTGGCCTGAAGAGTGGAGTATTCCAGGCTGTCCCATTAAGTTCGGCCTGACTTAAAAGCTCCTCGTTATGGCAACACCACCTTCAAAATGCCACAGGGTTATCACAGGCACATAAAAATAATGGGTGATGATGGAACTAACCTCTGAAAAATTCATTGTTCAAGGTCAGAAATACCTTGATGTTTAAAACAAGCTGGCATTATGTAAAAAAAAGTTTGAGGAACGTTTGATTTTGAATATTTAAGATTAAAAACAATTTTCACAGAGTTGCTCACTTCTTTGATGAAAACGATTCACTTTGAAGCCCTTGGAAGTTTGGAATGGAAGTTTTTGAAGGTTCCATTTTTAATCTCCTTATTGCATAAAACTACCCACAATCAACAAAGTCATAACTTAGAGCATTTCTCTTTCACTTATCTTTGCTTGATTTTGATTTTTCTTTTTCTTTTCATCTTAAAATCAAAGATCCAACAACTCTTCTTTCTAAACGTTAACAGTCTGCCTGCAGGGCTAACAGAGGTCAGAGGAACGGTGTGGGAGAGGACACTAGCCAGCTGCTAATAAATACAGTGTTTAACATCATGCCTTAAACAGAATCAGATGGTTCAGTGAAGTCCATTGGCTGTATTCCAGGAAGAAAAACCCAGTGGAGGTATTCCAGTTCATTTTTAGTCTGGTTTACTGTTATTCACACAGCAACAGGTCAAAGAGCCCAATGGTATAGTGAAAAGATCAAGTGTAATATTGCAAGGAAATCGGAGTGAAATGAATGCAATCTTATAAGCTGCCTTTTGTTGTTTGATCATTATAAAACAAAAGGTGGAGTATTGAAACTCGACTGGTTACGTGCTTCATTGCAGCTGTTCGTGAGGAGAGCTCAGTCACACAGGAGATTTAATGAGAGACACGTGTGCAAATAACAGAGAGAGAGTGTGCTGGCACTCTATTGAACTGTGCTTGAGTGGAAGGACACAGATTCAGACCTGCGATGATCCACTCTGTGAGGGTCGAATCACCGGGTTGCTGGAGTGGGAGTGGGTCGCCCAAGACTACCAACTAGTGATCAGTGAGTAAAAGAAAATTGGAAAGCAAATCTAGTACTCCATCTAATGGCCAATCGAAGACAGGCACAGGCATGGCAACAATTCACCTGCCTAGCCACTCAGCAGGGGAATAGTGAATGTTACATGACGTGTGTTACCTCAGTAGGAGACACCAAGACAGAGTTTGAAAAATGGGACCAAAAAGAAAAGCTCACTCCTCCCTATCTCTGTGATCTCCTCCGAGAACTCAGCATTCCTCCAGTTCTGGCCTTTTGTGCATCCCCCACTTCCTTCGCCCCACATTGGCGTCTGTGCCATCAGCCGTCTAGGCCCTAAAGCTCTGGAATTCCCTCCCTAAATCTCTCCGCCCTCTTCTCCTTAAAACTTACCTCTTTGACCAAGTCACCCGTCCTAATATCTCCTCCTTTGGCTCAGGGTTAATTTTTGTCTGATCACGCTCCTGTGAAGTGCCTCGGGACGTTTTACTATAATAAAAGGTGCTGTATAAATGGGAGTAGTTGTTGTCGAAGGCTGAGATTTTAACCTACATCGCTAAACAAGAGCCCAGTACTCCCCTGCTGGAGACAGCCATTTTGTAATGATGTACCTCTTCATTCCACCGAGTGCAGCAATAATCCTTTACTATATTTACCTCTACACCACGTTACGTTACAACAATTGCCACTGTGTTGTCGTTACGCGCAGTGATAGTCAGTAGTTGGTAAGAGAAGTTGTGAACTGAATTCATTAATGTGAAAGCAATAAAGTAGGCCTGAGTGTGTGGTTGGGTTGTACTGTTATACAACTCACAGGTGACCCAATATTTACACACATTCCAAGATCACAAAGGTCAATAGATTTTACAGATTAATGAGTTGCCTAATAACAAAAGGTAAATATCTGCCATAATAATCAGTGAACAAATCAAGAGCTGTATATGCTATGCCTCCTCTGCAAGGTGTCAGAACTACTGTAGCAATGAAAGCCGGACAATGGTGAAAGGGTGTCTGTTGTGTGGGAGCTTTTATACGATGGTTTATAGAGCCTGAAAGGTTTAAACATCAGGCTTCAGTTGTGTTGAGTAAATTAGAAAGTGGGAAGTTCTAATTTTTGTATCATAAACTTACCAGCTCTGTTGGGTGGGTGTGGGATATTTGAAACAGTCTGGTAAAGCATGGTGCCAATATTTACAACACCTTCCTATCAGATGTAAACTGATGATATTTAACATGCACTGAGCATAGTCAATCCAGACTTATGTTGCCCACAGGGGTGACAGGACAATGTTTCGGAGTGAGAAACCTGGTCAATTTTTCTCCTCCCTCACACAAAGGCACTGAGCCCGATTATAGCTCTCCACCTGAGATCAACTAACAGCATAGACTATGTATTGAACCTTGGGCCTTCTTGGTCTGTGTGGTGGAGCGATTCATCAGATAAACTGGTTTCTTCTCTGAGGAATTTATATGGGCGAACATGCAGCCAATACTCTGTGATATTGTGTCACTGAACCAACATATCGCACACTAGACCTACCTACAGAACGAGGGTAACTTTTTTCAAATGTGACTATACATTTGAAAATAATAAACATGTAATAACTTTGGATCTCCTTTCATTACATTTATCTGGAGTGACTCCAGCATGGCTTGGTCAAGGTTCTACTGAACGAAAGGCCTGAGATCTTCATCATTCACATTGCAGCAAACCGCAGACTGCAAAAAATCCCAGTGTGCAGACACACTCAATGAACGGCAAAATGTCACAACTCGAAAGGCAGGCTCACCCAATGGGACTGACCGCAAGTCTTCTCCTGTCCCAAGCCTGTACCTGTGTACTCTGCGGCCCACATTCACTCCACACTAATGCTGTAATCCAAACATTCAGTTTGCAGCAAATCTGCAGCCACTACACAAGCTGGCAAGCTATTCCAACAGTCAACGAGAACCGGGGGAAAGAAAAACCTCCTGACATCTAACCTAGTTTGATGCTTGCACAACTTGTACACATGTCCCCTTGCCCTCCATAACTTATCTAATTCAAATAATGTGTCCACATGTACACAGTCTAGTCCTTTCATCATTTTAAATGCTAACAATCAAATGTCCCCGAAGTCTACGTTTTTCAAGAGTAAGACCACTCAGCTCCATGAGCCTATTGTGATGGCCAAGGATTTTGAAACCAAATATTAACCTAGTGCCTAGTGCCTCCATGTGAGGGGACCAGAACTGGACACAGTATTCTGGATTGGGCCTAACCAATATCTTATACTCATGCACAATAACACCCAGGTCTCTTTCCCTCTTATCAGACTTTAATTCAGAGCCCAACATGGTGTACACATGCCTGGCATTTGCCCTACCTATGCATTACACTACATTTGTCTACAGGTTGTCAGCCATGGCTCAGTTGGTAGCACTCTTGCCTCTGAGGTAGAAGGTTGTGGGTTCAAGTTCCACTCCAGAGACTTGAGCATATAATCCAGGCTGACACTCCAGTGCAGTACTGTGTAAGTGCTGCACTGTTGGAGGTGCCATCTTTCGGATGAGACGTTAAACTGAGGCCCCGTCTGGCCTATCAGCCAGACATAAAAGATCCCATGGCACTATTTCAATGAAGAGCAGTGGAGTGCTGACCAATATTTATCCCTCAACCAATATCACTAAAACAGATTATCTGATCATTCATATCATTGCTGTTTGTGAGACCTTGCTGTGTGCAAATTGGCTGCCGCATTTCTTGCATTACATCAGTGACTACACTTCAAAACTACTCCATTGACTGTAAAGCGTTTTGGGACATCCTGAGGTAATGAAATATAAATGCAAATCTTTTTTACCATTAAATACCATCTGCCAGATTCCCCTGTTGCATCTAGACCAGACTGTAATTCACCAAGCACTTCACTGCATTATTGAAGTTAAAGCTGCAGTGTAAGAATGTAAATGGGGCTCTCCAGGAAGGCAGCACCTGTCCACAGAACTGTGTGCACCAATGCAGGTTGTGCAGTGTAAGGACGAGAACTTTACCTCCCAATTCTGGTGCAGTGCTGAAACCTAGAGCAGAGTCAGGTGCCCTAAATTTGCACATTGGACACGTTAATGGGGCTTTAGAACTTTACAATCAAACACCACAAAGAGAATGCGAATAATTCTTCAGTTAACACTGTGTCAGAACAATTAGGCGTTCATTAATGACAATTAGCAGATGTATTATTGAAACCTTGCAATTCTATCAGCTTATAGAACAACCATTAAGACACATTAACAGCCATTGTTCCTCAGCTGCCATAGTGTGATAGTTGTATCAGAGACCCTGAGAAACTTAGGTCTTCTGAGACCATAACGAAATTCAACCATCTGTCCTTCCTGGCTACACAGATCTGATATTTCTCATTTTTTCTCCCCTCGTTAGCTTGGTCCATTTCACATACCGTTCCCCAACCAAAGTAAGTGACCGAGGCTCAGGTCTCTCTGTCACTGTGACTCAGTAACTGGTCAAGGAAAGTGTATAAGGAAGAACATTGTGGGTCGACCCAGATCGTTCCCATGGAAAATCATGCCTCACTCCCATTTACTGCCAGTCCGAGATCAGGAAGTCAGTGTGTGGGGAATCTCAGGGGTGAACCACTGCTGTCAATTTACACAGCTATATTGCCTTTCTTGTGCAGAAGGACATCACAGAGCATTGACAGAGGGGGAGGGGGGAGGGGGAGTGGGCGATGAGCAGGAGGGAAAGAGGAAAGAAGTCAGAAGATGGAACCAAAAGTATGGTCTAGAAAAATCGGTTTTTGGAAAACGTTAGAAAACTTGGAGAAAGATGTCCAGGCCAAGAGATTTAGAGAGGAAGTTCTGGAGAGCACATACTAGTACACAGATGCACCGCTCCCCAGCACCTGGTATTGGAACTGAACAGTCATTATAAAAACAAGTGTTTTTGCTGACAGAAAGTTATTCCAATCTAAGCTAAAAATAACAAGCCATTCCCAGGACCAAGAGGCATAACTTTTCATGAAAAATTGAATCCAATTGCAATCTATTTTATTTTTCCATGAAAAATTCTCTAGTGTGAAAAGGTCTCTTATTGAACCATAAATCTCTCAAAGACTTCCAGTACAGGAAGGGAAGTCTTGGGAGATTTCATCCAGTGACCTGCCTGTTATTACCTTGATTAGCTGATTGCTTCTTAAAGGTTGGATACATCATTCACCTCGATTTAATTAAATACGCTCCTATTAATATCACATGGATGCCGTGACGTTTGTGTACATGAAGGTCAGTGGTGTATTTTCCAATCAACTACATAATTAGTTCAGTCCCTTATCAAAAGTGACCGACCGGGCCATTGGTACCAAATGAATGATCGTGTATCCCTCTATACTGGCAAACCCTATCAACTGTTAACCACAAGGTACTGCACTGGCTGTGTCAAAATATTTATTTATTGGTATGTCTGTTCAGTTATTTTCAGAATCGTTAAATGCACAATTTAAATTTCATTTTTGTTACATAACGCATTGCTGCAAGTAAGCACAGTCTTCCAATGTTCTATTTAATTTGTGTAAAAGCTCCTACTAATCTCAGAGCATGTTCAATTATTCAAATTAATGGTATATGCTTTGTTGCAGGAAACATATTTTAAGAATTACAGCACAACAAGGCTTTAAATAAACGCACTGTAATGAAGTCAGCTCCCCAAGTGATTAAATGTAGAACCGTTTCATTGCACGCGATCAATGTTGTGTGGGGGTAGAGGTTGCGTATTTGAATGCTACATTTTAAATTGCAGATCAGCTCTGTTTCTTGGCACATTCCCTGTAATCGAGCATTTTCAAGGTAACATTTTGGCAGATCAGACGTCTCCACAAATAGATCAAAAAATAACGTGTTCTACAGAGTTAATGAATCAATGTAAAAGAATCCCTCGGGTTTAGTGTCCCAGGCACATCAATTGCAGGCCTATAAACCTTTTCATGTACTTCCAGCATGTTATTGGCATCTCTGATGGCAAAAGTAGTTTGGAGGATGAGTTCATGGAACAATACGTCGTGTAACTAACCAGGGAACATGCTATTTTAGATCTTGTCTTGTGAAATGAGACAGGGTTAATTAGTAATCTCATAGTAAGGGATCCTCTGGGGCAGAGTGATCATAGTATGATAGAATTTCACACTGAGTTCGAGAGTGATGTATTTAAGTCCGAAACTAAAGTCTTAAACTTAAACAAAGCCAGTTACATAGGTATGAGGGGCAAGTTGGTTAAGTTTGATTAGGAAATTAGATTAAAAGATATGACAGTAGATAAGCAATGGTGAACATTTAAAGAAATATTTCATAATTCTCAACGAATATATATTCCATTAAGGGCTGTGGATGCTGAGTCGTTGAGTATATTTTGGACTCTAAGGGAATCAAGGGATATGGGGATCAGGCGGGAAAGTGGAGTTGAGGTCGAAGATCAGCCATGATCTTATTGAATGGCGGAGCAGGCTCGAGGGGCTGAATGGCCTACTCCTGCTCCTATTTCTTATGTTCTTACTTTCTGCTATGTTAGCCCTAGGTCCAGTTTTTGCCAACATGTGAAAAGTTAAACATGGAAAGGAAAGATTGACTTTTCCTTTAGCAAATCTTTGTCTACCGTGAACACAGCTCCTTGTCTGGAGAACCTATTTGTTTTTCACTCCAAACTTTACAACTGATCCTTTTTATTTTTGTTTAAATTGGTATTTAATATTACATTTATGTATTACATACAGAGGTAATAGATGCCAGGGAGTGATTATCCAGCCTGTAACCAAATTGGGGGGAGGGGTGGTTTGGCATGTCTGTAAGGGAACAAATTTGGGACTGATAGCAGGAAGTCTTTCTTCACATTGGGATAGATCTCGACTTTGTGCAATATTGTAAGACAGGTAATAATGTATCGGCAGCCTGTTTTATATCTCTCCCAATTTCCATTCCCATTAACTTCAAATAGAATTAAAAATTGGGAGAGATGTAAAATGGGCTACCGATTCGTTATCACCCGTTTTACGCTATCACACAAAGTCAAAATTACCCCATTGAGTGATCAACACATGGAATGGACATCCAGGTAAGATAGTGCAGATAAATCCCTTGGAATCATTTAAAAAATAGTTGGATATTGTGATGGAAGGAGAACTGTAATTTTTTTTTTCTGGATGGATGAGCTGGGATGAGCCAAATGACCTTCTTCATCTGTATCATCTTGTGAATGATGCCAGAAACTAGGAATGAAAGCTAAGTTCAACCATTTTCTGAATGTTCTGTGAATCTTGAGATTAGATCAGTCTTGAAACCATTCCCTTCTGACTATTATAATTCAGAAATAAAGTGGGCATTTTAAAGTGACCCTTGCCTGGTTCCACTCTTACCTATCCAGTCATAGCCAGAGAATCCCCTGCAATGGTTTCTCCTCCTGCCCCCACATCGTTATCCTTGGACCCCTACTGTTTTTCATCTACATGTTGTCCCTTGGGAACATCATCCAAAGACACATCAGGTTCCACATGTACACTGACGATACCTAGCTCTACCTCACAGCCACTTCTCTCGACCCCTCCGCTGCCTCTGTGTTGTTAGACTGCTTGTCTGACATCCAGTCCTGGATGAGCCAAAATTTCCTCCAATTAAACATTGGGAAGACCGAAGCCATTGCCATTGGCCCCCACCACAAACTCCATTACCTAGCCATTGATTCTACAGAAAAAATTCTACAGAATCAGAGCTTTTTTAATGCAATAATTTTTGTTGACATTTTTTGTTTTAACTCCACTGGGTTTCTTTGGTAAATGCCATTGAGTAGTCACAGAGTGTTAAAACATTTGCACCATCTTCACTACTTGTCTAGAGACATCTATAATACATTGGAATGGAACGTAAAGTCTAAAGGAGTTCCTTTTGTTCACAGTGCTACCCATTGACCTTCCCTCTCCTTTAAATTGTACTCACGGCATACAATTTTACATAAGAAAGGTCAGTGTTGTGAAAAGAGCATGCAGCTCATGGAAACTCACCTTTCTCGTATAGGAGTGTCCAAACCTTTAGTCTTTGTGACCACTTTGGTGCATACCATGGAGCCTCAAGCCGCAATAAAGATTAAATCCATGTTCCTGTAGATTTGCATATATCTCAAGCTGCAGATAGGAACAGATCTTGGTGTTCTGATTTTGGATTTATCCATGAATGAGGCAACAGCGCAAAGAAAGAAAGAAAGTCTTGCATTCATATAGTGCCTTTCACAACCTCAGGACGTCCCAAAGCGCTTTACAGCCAATGAAAGAAACAGCCCTCTATAAAACTCCAGGCCCATAGAATTCAAACAGGACAGAACAGCAAATAAGAAATATGAGCACAAGTAGAACTGTGTTACCTAGGGTTCTTGGGCCTATTTATAAAACACATGGGCCATAGTTTGGATCCCCCTCCTCTAGCACATTAACTCTGCCATCACAGTATTTTGGATGCCTCAGTGCTGTTGTCTTACTTTGTGGATCATTAGAAATATTTATCATTCTTTGGGAAAAAAAAGATTTTTTGCTATATTTTCTATGCACACTGTGCACAAACTAATTACAGGATTGGGAGCTTCCTCTGTTCTAGACCATTCCACGGCATCCTATAAAGTACCTGGTGATACATGATATACTGCTATTCGGTAGCATTATTTAACGTCACTGGCGAGGACCTGAAAAATAATCCACCACAAAGAATTAATGATGAATAACTTCAAGTGTCTTAAAAAAATTACCAGTGAGCATCTCCAATGGCTCAGCGAGTTTATCCAGTGAGTATCTGAGCCATTCAAACTAAGAAGATCTCAGGAGGTTCAATCTGCGGTCTGTGCTGAGTTAGCTAATGTCAGTCTGGGCGATGGTCTATGTGATACAATTGGTCTCAATACCTCTAGAGGGGACAATTAGTCAGGGTTCCCACTGCTGATCCCTGCTGGAAGTACACGTGTGCGGTTGATGGATGAGGACTGATACTGAGGCAAACATGTTCCAGATTTAATCACTGCTCAGTGCTTAGTTAGCCAATCTCAGCTGGGGCAGCACTAAGGTTACCAACTCTGGTTGGATGTATTCCTGGGGGTTTTGTCACCTCCAACTGCCCCGCCCACTCCAACAGCCTTTTTTTTTCCCACTTCCAATATTTTTGTAACTAATAAACAAAAGTGTTCAATGAAAAAAAAACACTCCATTTTTTTTAATGCCTCTTTGATTCTTCTCCTAGGCTGCTCGCAGCAGTGTCCAGCAGATTAATCTTTAATTCCTGGAGACTCCTGGACAATCCTAGCTCTACCTCACCGCCACTTCTCTCGACCCCTCCGCTGCCTCTGTGGCAGCCCTAGACAGCAGTGAAGGGAGGGAGAAAGGGTTACATTTGGTCTCAATAACACTGGACAAGGGAATGAGGGCAGAAGGGAACAAAATCACTTTCTGTTTTCGCTTCTGATCCTTAGCCAGTGATCCCTGATGTAAAGTACATGTGTGGATGTCAGGTGAGGACAGGATCAAGCTTGGCGGTGATGGCCCCCATGGAAACATTCACCATCAAGGCTCACACGCTATGAATGGCCACTTTGGCCATGGGTATCCTGGTGCCAGTTGAACAGTATGTAGGAGACAAGAGGAGGAAATTGGAGGGGGAAAAAAAATGAATGTGCTGCTAATGAGTACATTCTGCTGTTCCCAATTTCCTGTTTCTAGCAGAGTAGCAACATCAAAACATGTTTCTCAAACCAATTGCAGGCTTGGCCCTCTTTCAAATCTAGCACGGATTCTTTTCAGTTCCTGACTGCGGAACTCATTGAAGCACGTGATGGAGGAATGTTCCACCCTATGGAAGAGGAAGCCAGCAGTACCAGTCCACTGCACTGCAATCATCCCCTTCCCCCACTCTCCCATCTTCAGATCACCGAGCCACATTGACAGAAGTCTGGAGCCTGCACCTCCCTGCCCTTCCTCACACACAGGGGAGACTGCAGACTGCGCAAAAGTCTTGCAAGGGAATAATGACTTAGACTTTTTTTTAAAATCCTGTAAACTCATTTGCAAACCCTCTAGGGTTTTGAAATAAATTCAATATGATTCCATTTTTCAAAGTTCATATCCTGCATAATCTTTGGTCAGGGTGGAATAAATAATTCTTAAGATACATATCGTAGAAACTAAACAGGAACCACTTCCCGTTGTACCCCGGGGCAGAGGCATAACCCTGTACAAAGAGTGGAGGAAGCACATCAGGGGCAATTGCAACATTTAGAGTGGCGGAGCAGAAAAATCAGTCCAGAAAAATTTGGAGGAAGGTGGAACATGTCCCTCTTATTCCCTTAGTGGCTGTGTTGATGCCCCAGGATTTTATTTTTACAGCCGAGAGCTCCATAATACTGGAACCCATTTTATTTGTGACACAAGGGATGGTTTAATACAGTTGAATGAAATGGACTTGGACTTATATATATTTCCACTGCACTTTCGCCTAACCACCTGTGAGTAGGGTTAACACCTTCTGCGTGATCCAAAACAAAACCAAGGGACAAGATAGAAGCAGGACAAGGCAGTGAGATCATGGCTTGAGTTGTTTTTGAAAATTGATTGAAAACCTCAATTATGAATTGCCCGCTTATCATAAGATGAAAAGGAGAAATAAAAAATGTTTTTAGAAACTGAACTTTAGAGGAGTACTATTGTGAGCTCTGCTCCCGGTGTGAAGCCTCGCAAGACAGGAGTGCAGGTCAGAGATAGAGCTCCAACATTACAGGGCTAAATAACAAGGCTCCACGCTGGGAGAGGAGCTTTGCAAAATTACCCCTTTGGTGTCCAGATAACATTCTCGAAACTTCCAGGTACCTTACTCAAAAACCCAACTGTATTCTCCAAAACCATACGGGTGGCAATCTACCTACAGATCTACTGGAATCCCAGAACTGCATAGGTCAGGATCTTGCTAGCTGCAATTTTTGATTTAAGTGATAATACTCATGGCAGTTAAGAAAGAACTTGCATTTATATTGTGCCTTTCACGTCCTCAGGACATCCCAAAGCGCTTTACGGCCAATTAATTACTTTTGAGATGTAGTCACCGTTATAATGGCGGAACCACGGCAGCCAATTTGCGCACAGCAAGGTCCCACATCAGCAATGTGATAATGACCAGATTATCTGTTTTTAGTGTTGTTGGTTGAGGGATAACTATTGGCCAGGGCACCAGGGAAGAAGTCCCCTGCTCTTCTTCGAAATAGTGCCATGGGATCATTTACGTCCACCTGAGAGGGCAGATGGGGCCTCGGTTTAACGTCTCATTCGAATGACGGCACCTCCGACAGTGCAGCGTTCCCTCAGTACTGCACTGGAGTGTCAGCCTAGATTTCGTGCTCTAGTCTCTGGAGTCGGACATGAACCCCACAACCTTCTGACTCAGAGGTGAGAGTGTTACCATTCAGCTACCGCTGACATTTAACAGCAACATTAGTACATCATCCGATTATCAGCCAGATGAGGCCCATGGGCTACCAAGTATAACAATTACAATGATATTAGCGGTACATTCTGCATCACATTAATGGGCTTTATACTGATCTCCACCCACCCTTCCATAGATATGCTGCATGAAATTTGAGAAATGGTAATAAATGGGAGGAATTATAATGTACACTGTGAAACAGTATTGCTACTACAATTGAGTTACTAACGTTATTTATCAGTAGCACTAAAACGTCAAGCTTTAGCAAAACCAAATTAAGTGTTTGGGATATAATCAATAAGTGTTTACTGTACAAACTGAGCACAAACAGCATACTTGTTGGAGCACAGGGAAGAGGGCGCATCACCTTGACACTTCCTGCCTCCATAAACTTCAACTCATCCAAAACTCTGCTGCCCCTATCCTAACTCACACCAAGTACCGTTCACCCATCACCCCTGCGCTCGCTGACCTACATTGGCTCCCAGTCCATCAATACCTCGATTTTAAAATTCTCATCCTCATGTTCACATCCCTCGATGGCCTCGTCTCTTCCCTACCTCTGTAGCCTCCTCCAGCCCGACAACCCTCCGAGATCGCTGCATTCCTCCAACTCTGGCCTCTTGTCCATCCCCCACTTCCTTCACCCCACCATTGGCGGCCATGCCTTCGGCCGTCTAAGCTCTAAGATCTGGAATTCCCTCCCTAAACCTCTCAGTTTCTCCTCCTTTAAGAGGCTCCTTAATAGCTACCTGTTTGACCAAGTTTTTTGTCACCTGTTCTAATGTTTCCTCCTTTGACATGCTGTCAATTTTTGTCTCATTACGCTCCTGTGAAGCGCCTTGGGACATTTTACTATGTTAAAAGCGTGATATAAATGCAAGTTATTGCCACTGACTTACCAATTTGGCTCGTGTCAGTGCTGTAGTATTAAGAGGGAAGACATTCCCCAGAAGGAGAAAGGAAGGGGGAAGAGAACTGTTGGGAGAGTCAACCTCAAGGCACTTTCATAAACCGTCTGAACGCTGACTGAGGGGAACATTAGCAGAGGACAGGGACAGAGCACAGGTGGCCTGTCCACCCTCTCAGCTACAGTTGGCACACGACAAACAGACACCAGACGAGAACCAAAGGAAGAATGTGGACGACATTTACCTTCAAATTGAGATTGGGAATTTGAGCATGCTGCAGTGCCTTGAGAATATTATAGATTTTACAAAAATACCTTAAATAATTTCATATTTCTTTATAATTTCAGTCACTTTATGGCACTTTTCTTAGTAATTTCCGTGTCTCCCTTGCGTTTTTAGATGGAGCCTAAAAGCCCAATTTGCCACTTCTCTGCTTTCAGACAAAAATGAATCATCGAGGGTCGGGCTTGTTACTGCATGTCAGAGATGTCAGAATTGATTTTTGTTTCAATTTTATGAACTGCTTTTCACACTTGTTTTTCCATAAATGTCCCATCACCCAGAGGGCTCCTATTCAAAAAAAATTAATTATTTATAACAACGAAAAGATATATTTGCCACAAGGTGGAAATATAATGTGATTGACCTTATTAAGAAATATCACAGCAAGATTTTTGACAGTATTATAATGGTTTTGGGGAGGACAAAAAAAAAGTATCACATAGAATCATCGAATGATACAGCACAGAAGGAGGCCATTCAGCCCATTGTGCCTGTGCCCTTTCCCCACAGCCCTTCAAATTTATCCAATTTCCCGTTGAAAGTTATTATTGTATCTGCTTCCACCATCCTTTCAGGCAGTGCATTCCAGATCATAACAACTCACTGCGTAAAAAAAAAATTCTCCTCATCTCGCCTCTGGTTCTTTTGCCAATTACCTTAATTCACGATTGAGAAAACAAAGCACAGGCTGTCAGCGACAGGTTAAAATACACCGCAACGGGCCAAAGTGAAGCTGAAACTGCTTCTGGAATCATGTCCGCCATGTCAACATTTCAGGTCGACGACCTTTCATCAGAACTGGGAGATGTTACAGATGAACAGCTTATAAAGGAGCAGCAGAGCAGGGAGAAAATAAAGAAGAACGGCCTATGATTAAGTGGAGGACAGGAGGTGACTAAATTACAAAAGTGATAATGGTGTAAGGCAAACAGGAGGCACGTGAACTCGATGCTGCCTAAGTGTTTCCAGCCTTTTCTGTTTTAATTTCAGATTTCCAACATCTGCGGTATTTTGCTTTTCTGCATTATGCAATACCTTATCATGTCTCTCAGAACATCTCAAAGTGCTTCACCATGAATTATTCTTTGAAGTGAACTGTAGTTGTGTAGGCAAATGCAGCAACCAATTTGTACTCAGCAAGATCCCACAAAAAGAGATGAATTAACCATTAATCTGTTTTTGGAGGCATTGATTGAGGTTGGCCAGAATGACAGGAGAATTTTTTGCTTTTCTTTGAATAATGGCATGGGACCTTTAACATCCACCTGAACTAAAAACAAGCAGATAGCATCTCAGTTTAACACCTTATGAGGTCTTTTGTGCGCTAGTTGTTTTATTATACACGGTAACAGTAGGTGAATAAATATGCATGGAGCGATTTTAGGAAGCAGCTTTTCCATCAACTGACTGGGTCTTCCAGGGAGGAAATTACCTCACACAAGCCAGTAAGATTAAAGAGATTTTCCGATCAAGACACAGTCACATTCCCACACTGTCTCTATACTGTTGCCTTCCTTCACCTCTCTTCTCTTCTTTTCCTTCCCTCCCCCCACCTTGCAGACAAGTGACACTGGGTGAAGATATGTGTCGGCCTGATGTCGCTCTCGAGGCCGTACTGTGCAAACAGCACGGTCATGAAAGTACCGCTGTGCGAATGTATTGTGTAGTAATGAAGCACACGGGGCTCTACGATCAACACATAGAATCATAGAGCACAGAAGGAGGCCATTCAGCCCATCGTGCCTGTGCCGGCTCTTTGAAAGAGCTATCCAATTAGTCCCATTACCCTGCTCTTTCCCCTAGCCCTCTAAATTTTTTCCTTTCAAAGTATTTATCCAATTCCCTTTTGAAAGTTACTATTGAATCTGCTTCCACCGCCCTTTCAGGCAGCGCATTCCAAATCATAACAACTCACCGCGTAAAAAAATCTCCTCATTTCCCCTCTGGTTCTTTTGCCACATGCCTATGCTGGGTTAGTTGATCTAAACCAGACAGCAGAGGGGCATTACAATTAACCTCAGCGTCATTGTACTGCTTGGTGTGATGGGGGGGTGATAGGGGGGAGGAGGGGAAATGAGTGATGGTTCCTGCTCCTGATCTGTAACTAGTCGCCCCTGCTGGAAACTGAGTTTATGGTGTCAGGTGAGGGCAGAATTGGGTTTGGCCGTTATGTCTTCCATGGTTAAATATCTCACACACACACACACACCTTAGGTTCACAGGCAAAGAATTTGTCATTTGGCTATGTTTCTGGAGGGCTGCCAATATCTGCGTGTCCATACGCCCTCTGCACAAGGTACCAACCTTAGGAGGTGAAGGAAGAAAAGATAAGGGGGGGGGGGGGAAAAGAAAAACAAAGTGCAGCTGTAGCTAGAGGGGTGAGACTTTACGTGTCAGTTTGACGAAGGGACGCGGTTTACATTCAGAGTTCCGCTTCAGAGCCAAATCTGCATTGCAATCGCTTGGGAAAGTGATTCAAATCAAGCTTTTTTCGATTCGAAACAGCTGTAAATGCAAAACAAACTGCAGGCAAAATAAACAAGGCTCAAAAGGGAACGCTTCGTGCTATCCGCCTGCGCTTTTTCAAACCGACCCTTGTAAATGACTGCAAAAAGGTTAAGACTCTGAGAATACAAACTGATAAAGCCCCTGTGCTCCCAAGAGGTTGGAAGCGAATTCATACTGATGGAAATCTGTGGTCTCTACACTCAGGGCCGAAATGAGCTCTAGTCAAACCTCCCGAGAGATCACGGATTATAGATTGTCTGGAGCATCGATGTACAGGATACCTCACACATGCTTTTTTTATTAAAAGATTGACCTTTACAGCGTCAGTCGATTCTGCTCCTCAGAGCTGAATAGAATGTACACAATAGCAGAATTCAGTACATTTCTTTCTCTTTTCAAAAAAAAAATAAAGCATATTCATCACAATCAGATCTAGATTCTATTGTTATGGAGAATAAACTATTATTCCAGTGCTTCAGCACCTCGAAGGAATCGTCGCACTGTCAGAAGCATCTTAAAGACACTGAAATGTCGGCCTGGATTATTGCTCCGGGATTAATGACCTCTTCCTACTGCAGCCCTTTGATTTTTCCCAGAGCTTCAACAGAACTCACACCAGGCCTCAGTTGCTGGGAGTTTGGTTGGGCCTAACAAAGGCATAATGGGCGGTGCAGTCCAGGAACTGCCCAGGTATGCCCCTTTTACATGGGGAGGTGGGGGAGAGGAGTGCAGGCAGAAGACTCACCCAGTCCCCTTCCCAATCGGAATTTCCTGGGATTCTTGCATGAGGCACAATCCTGGTGGAACCAGGTCTTGTGCCCGCTCTCTGCAACCCACAGAATTCGGGGACCGTATCAAATATAAAAATATCTATGAACTTTAGTTCCATCTCAAGCAGTGGGCTCCATACCTAGGAGACAACTGATGGGAGCCCAGCCTGTGACCTCTGCGCCATTATAAACAGTGCATTGAAACCAAATGCAGAGGTGGTTAAAAAAAAATATTGAACTCTTACTCTGCTGCTGTTACCATTGTCCCATTTAGGGCAAAGTTTCTTTTTAACAACAGGGAGGGGGAAAGAGGCTCCAGTGGAAAAAAAAACAGGCTCCACCGAGCTATTTAACTGATCCCTTCTGAGCCGGGTGTGAGTGAAGGCCTTTGCTACTATTACCCCGCACAGGATCAACCCAGTAATTGGGGAAATTACTACAGCAAAAAAGAACAGGTTTTAAAATCTTTTCCAAAACAACTGCAAGTGCCACTGCTATTTACACACACACGCAGCTGTTTTAAGCCATTTGAGCACTTAATGTAGGCTGACGCCTCAGTGAAGTACTGACAAAGAATTGTTGGAGTTGCCATCTCTGGGTTAAACTGGGGCCCAGTCTGCCCGCTTGAGAGGGTAAAACAGATCCCAGGGCACTATTTGAAGAGAAGGGTGTCCTCCCAGTGCCGTGACCAGTAATCCTCCCACATAGCATCACCTAAACAGAATGCCTTGTTTGCCTACAGTGACTACACTTCAAGAATGACCCATTGGTTGGAAAGCACTGAGGATGTGATAAAAATCATAGTACACAGGAGGCCATTCGGCCCATCGTGCCTGTGTTGGCTCTTTGAAAGAGCAATCCAACTAGTCCCACTCCTCTGCTGTTTCCCCATAGCCCAGCAAATGTTTGCTTTTCAATTATATATCAAGTTCCCTTTTGAAAGTTATTATTGAATCTGCTTCAAATTCTCCTCATCTCCTCTGGTTCTTTTGCCAATTACCTTAAATCTGTGTCCTTTGGTTACCGACCCTCCTGCCAGTGGAAACAGTTTCTCCTTATTTACTCTATCAAAACCCTTCATAATTTTGAACACCTCTATTAAATCTCCCCTTTAACCTCCTCTGCTCTAAGAAAAACAATCCCAGCTTCTCGTGTCTCTCCTAGAATGGACTCCAACCTGCCAATATAAAGGTGCTTTAAAACTTCATTTTAATGTTGCTGGGAGATGGTACAGCAATCTTCCTCTGTTTTGTTGCTGCTTTGTTCTGATTTCTGTGATTTGGGGACGCGGGCCTAGGAACACATCTTTACTTGGGTATACGCGGGCATTTGCAAACACTGAGGAATTCAGAGTCATGGGAAATTGTTACTGCACAGGTCCGCACAGCAGTGATCCCAAAGTACAAACAACACCATTAGAGGGGCTCTCTTTGTTAAACAGTGGGAACCCTTATATTTCCACCTCATGAGATACTTCAGCCATCCTATTATATAAAGCCTTTAACAAACGTCTCATCCTTTTTGAGATTTCAAATGCAACGGACCAGACATGCTTCGCAGCAGCGGGAGTTCCTGGTGTGACTGCAGATTCATAGTTCCACATTTTTGAAGAGCCCCTAAATCTCAGCTCGTTTACATTTGAGCGTGGCGATAATATAATAACACGTTAAAGTATTAACTTAAAATGTTTTGTAATCAAAATATAGGTAAGTATGTTTAAAAAAAGTAGAATTAATTACCGCTCACCTATGTTCCCTGCAGACATTTCTTAGAAAACAGGATGAGTTAAGTAGCAGCATGTTGTTTTATTTTGGGTTTCGACTAGGAGGTGAATGATGGATAAGAGATAATATGCAATTTCTTTTGTCACGATTAGAAAATATGGAAATAATACATGCTTTAAGCAGAACGGAAACCACGAAAATATGAATGAATCTGCACTTGAAGCAAATGTCTCTTTCAGTCAGAGGTTTCACAGAAGACTTATTGTTGCTGGTCCCTGCTTGTTGCTGACACAATCCAGCAAAAAGAATGTGGAATTAATTGGTATTTGAGTGAAGTTCCCTTTAATTGAACAATCTTATCGACGTGGCACCTATTAATAGCTTCTACTGCCCCGTTTGCAGAAGGGAAGTTAGCAGGACTGTGCTGCTGTTAGATAACTGCTTTATTCTGGAATGCATCCAGAAGGGATAAATCTCAAAGTGTTAATTCTCCTCATACGCATACATATACAAATGTACATACACACAAACATATACATACACACATACAGAAACATACAGCAAAGAAGGAACTTGTAATTATAAAGCACCTTTCATAGGACATCCCAAAGCGCTTCACTGCCAATGAAGTACTTTTGAAGTGTAGTCACTGTAGGCAAATGCAGCAGCCAATTTGGGCACAGCAAGGTCCCACAAAGAGCAATGAGATGAATGACACATGTATTTTAGTGGTGTTGATATATATGTTCAAATACATACCTACACAAATAAACATACACATATAGTTTATGCTGTAGAGTTATATCAGGACTAGAAGATACCTTTCCAACTACTTGCAGCTTTCCTCGTGATAGGCCAGTGTAAATACTTGCTGCAAATTCATTTTATGGCCAAGTCCTATGGTTGCTTGGTGATGCTTAAACTGGTTGGTATTCCAATGGTGTCCAACAACCCTTCATTTTTAACAATTTTTTTTATAGCTGCTGTTCTCTTGCTTCTGAAGAGGAAGTAGATGACAAGTAACCAGGTAACCAATTCAATGGATGATGCCATCACTGATTGTCAATTCACCATATCATCTAGCCATGGGTTTGCATTTGATTAGGAACAGTGCATGTGACAGTGGCTGCTCCGACAGCACTGCAGACAGCCCAAAGGGCTTGAGCTATGGTATATTAGTGTCGTTACAGCCTATAATCTAGAATCTGAACTAACCCCATTATGAGATGTAGTGTTCTGTCACCATTGTACTCTACATTATTTGTGAATTAGCTGAATCATTTGTGCAGCAGTACAAACAAGGACCATGCAGTTATCCTGCCAATCAATCAGGGAAGGTGGGAGAGAATCACGTACACACTTTCAATTATATCTTTAGTCCCCCTGGACCTGGCCCTGGGTTTCCTCCAAACAGTGCATCCCACTGAGGTGACAGCAGGCAGAACTCGCTCAACTGATCCATGTGGGTCGAAGCAATATGGACAATAGTCCAGCCCAACAAAATAATCTACTCACTGAAGTTTGAACCAAGAGAAATTCTTCAAAATCTGGCCCCCCCATTTCCGTTCAAGTACCAATGACTAGGTGGTACTTTGACAACGTTCCCTTGTAGCCAAGGCACCACACAAAGGGAGGGGGCTAGATTACTAAGCCACCTGCTTGTAGAAGTTCACAAAATTATAGTAGTACTGCCAAAAAAATCCAATGATTGGCAGTGTCATTGAAAAAGACAACCACAGCAGTATACTCTACTTGTAAACCTGTACAGCTGAGCAGAACCAGTTGGATTGTTCCCTAGCCTCTACCTAAGGCTGACTCCCCACCTCTCTGTACTACTGTGAACCATGCTCTTTGCACACTATGTCAACAGTGTGTAACTGAATGACTGCTGTAACTGGGAATAATTGCAATAGAAAAATCTGCATGTGCTAATACAAGAATGTGTGAATTTATGAGGATAAAATACCAAGAGGAATAAACAAATCCACTGAATGGATTATCAATGGCTGATTGAGTTACAGATCCAGGAAGCTCTGTGTGTGAAGTAATTTCTTGAGCTGCAGTTTCTTTCTAGCTGAGCAACAGGTTGGGAAACATTTAGAACAGGCTGAGCCTAATCTGATGCTCAGCTCTCTTCAAAGATGGTCTGAACACTTCAAAAGTTGGCCTTAAGGTGGCTTCAACCCAGAACCAGGTGATTTGTCAAATCTGAGTCTGATTCAAATCTAGAGTAACTCCAGATCCATGTTTACACAGCACTGAGTCTGACTTTACTGAAAGAGTCAGACATATTGTGCAGGACGCCAATACACGCAGTGTTAAAGGTAACAGCATATCAGATGAGAATGATAATAGGAGCTATATAGAATCTGTACAGGACATATAGACCCTTTGTGTAGGGAACCTGGCTATTTATATAGTTTGCACCTATCTGAGACATTAGACAAATGAGGACTGGCTCTTCTCTCACCAACATTACTCGTCCTGCTCTCAAATATCAAGTCAAAGTAGAAAAAAGGGCTGTCTACAGTTACACAGATCAAACAGAGTCACGTCAAGTCCACACAGCCTGAGTGAAATATTCAGTCAGTGTATCATTTCAATTTCGAACAGTGCTACAGGTGACATACTGTATTAGTGTATACGACAGGTGGGCTAGTAAGATGAAGACAAAATGTGTGAGTAATGTGTAAGCCTTCACAGTTCAGCCCGAAGCTAGCTTTCGTATAGGATGCACGTCTGTCAGCTGTGGATCTACCATAGAGGGGCAGTTACATTCTCGGCCTGTCAAAATGATCAAAGCTTTCTAAATGTGTTTAATCAGTAGCGATGATGTGTTGCAGGAATCAGCTGTTAATTCTACAGTTCTGTAAAAATGACTTTCAGTTCCAGCCGAGTGTTATTAACAAGAACCATCGTGGTTTCTCTAATGGCTGAGCTGGTTACAACAGCAAGTTAGCTTACATAGAAACCAGCATCCTCATTCTGTGTGAGTCACCTGATCGCAGCTGGGGTGGCAGAAGAGCACAAAAAACTCACCTGGTACTCCCGCATTAAAAAGAAGAAACTCATACGGATTCTTGCATTAAAATAATGCAAAATTAATAAATAGCAAACATGTGAGTGAAAGCAACATTATGTGTTTTTTTACCTCTGGGACAAGTGGTTAAAGAAAAGGCTTCTCTCTTTGTTGGCTCTAAAGGCACTAAATATTAGCTTGGCTTCACTTTACTAGCCTACCTGCCACATACATTAATACAATATGCCACCTGTAGCACGGTTCAGAATGTATTGAATTGATTCGCTAATTGAGTCAGAAGGCCATTCTAGGCAAAAGAACCAGAGGCAAGTTGAGGAGACCTTTCTTTCTGCTATGGTCTGGAATGCATTGTCTGTAAGGGCGGTGGAAGCAGATTCAATAGTAACTTTCAAAAGGAAATTGAATAAATACTTGGAAGGGGGAAATTTGAAGGGCCATGGGGAAAGAGCAGGGGAGTGGGATTAATTGGATAGCCCTTTCAAAGAGCTGGCACAGGCACGATAGGCTGAATGGCCTCCATCTGTGCTGTATGATTCTAAGAGGACATATGTTCAATCTGCTGAAGGAAGCCACTGAGCGAAGAGCAATGCAATTACACAGGGGGCAGAGAAAAGGGGTGAGTCATCTCTGGCTCATGGATTCATGCTTCCCGACAGCCGGCTCAGAACAGCATGGGAGAGGGTTTAGGAACAGGTCACGCTGGCCACTCTCCAGGATATGTACGACCCAAGAGACCGGAGGGGAGGGTCAGCATGGCAGATTGAAGACAAAGTGTTTTCTGTTGTTTTTCGTTAGATGATATTGCCAAGTGATTAAAGGAACTGTCGACTTTTTATCTGGTGATGATCCAGATCTAAGCTCAAAAAATGTCATGTCAAACTGGGGACATTTCATCAGGAACTAACTTCATCAATGTTGATACTGGCCCAAATCAGGAAATCTTAACAAGCAGCCTTCGTCTAACTATGTTAATAAAACTAGTTGATCTCCTGTGGTGTTGCATACCGGGTGGATAAAGGGGAACCAGTGGACGTAGTGTATTTAGACTTCCAGAAGGCATTCGACAAGGTGCCACATAAAAGATTATTGCTCAAGATAAAGAATCACTGGATTGGGGGTAATATTCTGGCATGGGTGGAGGATTGGTTATCGAACAGGAAGCAGAGAGTTGGGATAAATGGTTCATTCTCGGACTGGCAACCAGTAGCCAGTGGTGTTCCGCAGGGGTTGGTGCTGAGTCCCCAGCTCTTTACAATCTATATTAACAATTTGGAGGAGGGGACCGAGTGTAACGTATCAAAGTTTGCAGATGATACAAAGATGGGAGGGAAAGTGGAGAGTGAGGAGGACATAAAAAACCTACGGGGGATATAGACAGGCTGGGTGAATGGGCGGAGATTTGGCAGATGCAATACAATATTGGAAAATGTGAGGTTATGCACTTTGACAGGAAAAATCAGAGAGCAAGTTATTATCTTAAAGGCGAGAAACTGGAAAGTACTGCAGTACAAAGGGATCTGGGGGTCCTAGTGCAAGAAGATCAAAAAGTTAGTATGCAGGTGCACCAGGTGATCAAGAAGGCCAACGGAATGTTGGCTTTTATTGCTCGGGGGATAGAATATAAAAACAGGGAGGTATTGCTGCAGTTATATAAGGTATTGGCGAGACCGTACCTGGAATACTGCATACAGTTTTGGTCTCCATACTTAAGAAAAGACATACTTGCTCTCGAGGCAGTACAAAAAAGGTTCACTCGGTTAATCCCGGGGATGAGGGGGCGGACATATGAGGAGAGGTTGAGTAGATTGGGACTCTACTCGTTGGAGTTCAGAAGAATGAGAGGCGATCTTATTGAAACATATAAGATTGTGAAGCGGCTTGATCGGGTGGATGCGGTAAGGATGTTCTCAAGGATGGGTGAAACTAGAACTAGGGGGCATAATCTTAGAATAAGGGGCTGCTCTTTCAAAACTGAGATGAGGAGAAACTTCTTCACTCAGAGGGTAGTAGGTCTGTGGAATTTGCTGCCCCAGGAAGCTGTGGAAGCTACATCATTAAATAAATTTAAAACAGAAATCGACAGTTTCCTAGAAGTAAAGGGAATTAGGGGTTACGGGGAGCGGGCAGGAAATTGGACATGAATTTAGATTTAAGATTAGGACCAGATCAGCCATGATCTTATTGAATGGCCGAGCAGGCTCGAGGGGCCGATTGGCCTACTCCTGCTCCTATTTCTTATGTTCTTATACAAGGAGTGAAGACCAAGTCTAGCTTTCAGGTGAAGTAGGGTTAGAGGGTGGAGGATAATAAGAACAGGGTGCACAGCTATAACTGAATCCCCATTTTAAAGTCATACGTTCTGCCTTTATTTTTATGTGTCCATCATAAATTCCAATGTTCATGTTTATAATGAAAACTGCCTATGTAAACTTGTCAATCTATAATTACACCCTCCCAGTGGTGGTGGCAGTGCAATGCCTCCCTCTGGGGGAGGGAAGGTATGATTACCTACATTGACTCCTGGTCCGGGAACGCCTCGATTTTAAAATTCTTATTCTTGTTTTCAAATCCCTCTATAGCCTTGCCTTTCCCTATCTCGGTAACCTCCGCCAGCCCTACAACCCTCCGAGATCTCTGCGCTCCTCCAATTCTTGCCGCTTGCACATCCCTGATTTTAATCGCTCCACCGTTGACAGCTGTGCCTTTAGCTGCCTAGGTCCTAAGCTTTGGAATTCCCTCCCTAAACCTCTCCACTTCTCTCTCCTCCTTTAAGATGCTCCTTAAAACCTGCCTCTTTGACCAAGCTTTTGGTCCCTCGTCCTAATATCTCTTTTATGCGGCACGGTGTCAAATTTTGTTTGATAATCGCTCCTGTGAAGCGCCTTGGACGTTTTACTACGTTAAAGGTGCTATATAAATGCAAATTGTTGTTGTTACAACTCTCTGCTGAGTTAGCTGACCTCAGGTGGGGGGGGGGGGGGGGTGTAATTGAGATTGGCTTAGTGTCCCTGGACTAGGGAGGGGAACATTAACTAGGCTGCAGCCGTTGATTGCTATCCAATCACCCCTGTTTGGGTGTAGATGCCAAATGATGACGCGATTTGGTTCACCTTTGATGCCACCCGGCGTAAACAGGTCCTGCCCCAGGATCCACCTCGACTCGCCACTACCATGGTGCCCACCCCCACCACCCCCCCAGGTGCCCTGAAAAACACTGTGGATTTTCAGAGCCACAAAACCCCTGATCAAAACATTACCCAACAGCCTTTTTAATTTTAAACATACAGAAGTTTAATTTTACCTGGTAGTGCACTGATGAACATCTTTGTGTAAAATTCCTTTGTGTCACCGTCATTCACCCATTTACTTTAAACAAGTTAATGTCTATATTAAAATTGTGCATTAAAGGAATTTTACATAAAGGTGTTAACCGGTGAGCGATTAGAGAAAATGAGCCCCCAAAGTACATTCAATTTGATACCAATTTAATGGAAAGTATAGGTTTATTGGTTATTTTTTAAAATTCCTGAATGATTAAAGCTCTGTTGTATAGAGATGTAGAAGATGAGTATAATCCCGATTCCAGCTCAGTAAATCCCATGTCCGACCGGGGATCTGTAGATCAGGATCTAAACCTGAAAATCCTGATCAAATAATCTCGAATTGGTTACTTGATCTAAATAATATAATTCCCAATCAAACAATAACATTAAAAAAGCTTCAGTTTCATCCACCCTGATACATTCCTTTAACTGGAATAATTCCAGATTTCTTTAAGCAGCATCATTCAGCCTTTGGGATGGAAAACGGGTTTGAAACTTGTTTTTGTGCATTATTAAACTCAACCCATGGTTAGAGGTGATCCAAATGTAACAAGTCACTTACCTCATGCTTTTCTTGCACGCACAGGAACACATAACACTTGAAGTTGTAAATCAGGTAGGAATTAAATACCTCCTAAGCGACATAAATTTAACCATACAATATAATCAGCAACTTCATAATCTACAAACAATCAGGTTATAAACAGAATGAACGTCACATTGCTATTAACTCATATCTAGTTTGTAAATAGTGCATTTTTTCCCTTATGACTCTGTGAATCACTTTGGGACTATATGAAGGCGAGTTATTGTTGTTATTGGTTAAACTTGTAAACTGGTATGTATTTTTCCTCCAGTTGTTTTGTTCTCCTCATGTCACAACCAAGAGGACAAGTTAACAGGCACTCTGCTCCCAGGCCTATACTGATGGATCTCTTCAACTGGCTACTAGGAGGTATCCACAAGATCAATGAGTTAAATTTTCCTCCACTTTTGAAAAGTGCCACAGCACCACTCAGTCTTAACCTCTGTTGACCCAGCTGAGATTGGGAATTCATTGTGTGGGAACACTAGGATCCAAATCCATCTCCTGCCATTCCATGACACAGCACATTAGTGCAATAACATTCTGAGGTATTAGAATACCCAATGACCATTTAAGATAAATTACTATTTTTTTGAAGGATTTTTTTATCCTCATTTACCATGGTCCCTCATTATAATCACAGGAGATGCACACCCTCAATACTCTGGATGAACAAGTGACCTACAGATGTGGCCATATGGTCAGCGAGGAGGGCGGGGTAGAAGTGTGGCCCAAATTGGAATCCTTGCCAATATTCGCTCCCATTGGCATCTTGCCCTCTGGTTGGGGAGATCCCTGATAACCTAAGATTTTCAATTCACAGTCTGGATGAAGTCAGAGTGAGATTGGAATCCAGGTCACTCAGTCTGTGACTTAGGCATTACCCCCCAAAGTAAGTTACTTCTGATTCTATCAGAAGACAGTGAAGGAAATAACAACAACTTGCATTTATATAGCGCCTTTAAAAATAGTAAAACATCCCGAGGCGCTTCACAGGAGCGTTATCAAACAAAATTTGGCACCGAGCCACATAAGGAGATACTAGGACAGGTGACCAAAAGCTCGGTCAAAGAGGTAAGTTTTAAGGAGCGTCTTAGAGGAGGAGGAGGGGGAAGAAAGCGAGAGAGATTTAGGGAGGGAATTCCAGAGCTTATGGCCGCTGAAAATTAAAAACTTTTTTGTGTGTGACATCATAACAAATGTTAATTGTATCATGTGATTTATATCAATTAGTGTTAATTGTATTCAGGTGGTGTGTGTTAATTAGGGACTCCCTTGTATCCTTTTAATGAGAGCTTATCTAGGGTGTGGTGCGTGTGCGTGTGTGTGTGTGTGTGTAAGTGTAAGTAAGGGAATCTCTGTGAATAAAGGCTTAAAAGCAACTGAAGTCCAGGCTCTAGTATTTTATCCTTCATCACTTGGCTATCCAATTTGTAACAACAAAATTAGAAAGAATATCAGAGGTGTAGCAGAGAGTCTGTTAGACAAGGCCCTTTGAATGATATCAAACTTTAAGAGTCTGACCACAATCTCAGTACACTCAATAAATGGAAATTGCTGGGTCTCTTAGCACAAGTATAAACAAAATTGCCTATCGTTGCCAATAGTTCTGTTGCTTTGAGAGGAATCCTCTTTGATTATATATGTTGAGCTAGTCTGTTGGCTTTTAAATCATTTGACACAAACATAAATTATTACAAGATTATGACACTAGAGCAGAACTCTTATAAGGTAAACAGATAGGGAAAAAAATAGTTTTTTTGAACCAATTACTTTTTTCCTGGATTAAAGTGCTCTTGTGGGCCTTCCTATTGGAATAAAACATAGCTAACAGCTCCTCCCACCCAGTGGCCTTGTGGGTAAAGACATCACATGATATAATACTAATCCAACCAGACCCAAAGGTTCCAGATGTAATTCTATCTGTTCACAGCTGGTACTGCACTTCAGGAGAGAGGAAGGGTGATCCAGTTGGTTTCAGCACTGCTGGAGGAGTGGGGGATAAAACAGTAAGGGAAAGGTTCCACACCTGGTTGCTATCTGATGACCTCTGTCAGAAAAGTTCATGTGTGGACATCAGGGCCAGCTGTGATGGCCTCTGAAGGTCAAATAAACTGCTACTACTAGCTTTCGGGGCCAATGCATAAAGAATAGGCATTTTGGTAAGGTAATAGAGAGCTTCCAATGGAACCAGAAAGGGTCGCTGCCTTCAGGAGAGAAAATTAAGCAAAACAACGTGCACACTTAGGGTCATGTTAATGGGACAATAGTTTCTTGTTTTGTCATCTACAGAGATCCCTCAGGGATCTCCAGTGCCTGCTCCCGCTTTGCTGTTTCCTGTCTTCAAAATTTATTTTTCAGCACGTTTAGGAAAGAAAGGGAGAAAGCTGAGGAAAAATAGTATTTTATAAAACATGGCTGACAGTGAGTTAGAAGGCTGCAATTCAACTGAGCAGTTCTGATGACACCAGCAGAACCGTATGTTCTAATTACTGCCATAAATCTGCCAGCTGTTCTCTTTATAATTTATTCTGAAGAGCTGTTTTTTTTAAACAATGTTCATTTTCCACATTTCCTGTTGTGTTGTGAGGTGAGATGTTAAACCGAGGCTCCGTCTGCCCTCACAGGTGGATGTAAAAGATCCCTCGGCATGATTCAAGGAAGAGCAGGGGAGTTCTCCCCAATGTCCAGGCCAATATTTATCCCTCAACCAATATCGCTAAAAAAAATTATCTGGTCACCGTTACATTGCTGTTTGTGGGAGCTTGCTGTGTGCAAACTGACTGCTGTGTTTCCTACATTACAACAGTGACTACACTTCAAAAGTACTTAATTGGCTGTAAAGCACCTTGGGACATGCTTAGGTTGTGAAAAGCGCTATATAAATGCAAGTTTTTGCCTTCTTTCTTTTATAAACTCATGCAATGCTTTCTACTGCTGCTTTCCTTTGACAAAAATGTCACTCAATAATCACGGTCTGCTAATGAAAGAAACTACATTTTGAAAAATTGGTAAAAGAGATAACTTTGTAGCAGCCAGAGCAGCAAGAGATAGAATAAATCATAGAGTTTTACTGCACAGAAGGAGGCCATTCAGTCAATCGCGCCTGCGCTGGCTCTCCAAGAGCTATCTACCCGTTCCTCTGTCCATTCCCGATACTCCTTTAATTTTCTTCTTTCTCAAATATTTATCTAGGTCCCTTTTAAAGATTAGTATGGTATCTGCTTCCACCACTGTTTCTGGTAAGACGTTCCAGGGGTGAGCCTCAACTTTGGTGGGGGCACAAAACAGGCAATGGAAAGGAAAATCAGGCGAGGTGTATACTGTGCAGCCCATCCACTATCACCCATTCTGCACCCCCTGATGAAGTTGAATTTCACCCCATCTATGTCCTAATAACCCTCTGATTGAAATAAAATTCTCCTAACCTTACCCAAGAAGAAGGAGTGAAGTCTGAAAATCTGTTTTGTACAGAGCCACGCACCGTTACAGATAGACACAACAGTTTGTTAGCCATTGTCTCTGTGTTCAGATTGGGGTGCCGGGATACAGACGGGGAATTACGCGACAAAACCTATCATTAGACGTAGAGATATATACATACTTGCCAACACCCCATTAGAATTTTCACTTCTGTATTATTAGGGAAAGGGGATTGTAAGGGTATTAAGCCTTATCTTTGCAAACCCAGTTACGCTCATTAATCCCCAGAAATGTATCACTTTGCACTGGCAAAGGTCACCAGAAGTTAAGATGACTTTTGGCTGTTAAGGTTGAATTGCAAGCTATCATTGCTTTGACAAGATCAACTCACAGTCAAATGGAATTAAACAGTGAGTTTATTCAATAAGCAGCTGAACTGTAGAGACCAAGAAAGTCTGGTGTTCCACTCCCCGATCTGTAGTGAGTTACAAATTTCTGTCTTAATGGTGGTAGAGGCAGTTGGCCTCAGCACCTTGGGTCGTCAAAAAGAAAATCACTCAGGTTTCCTGCTTCTGATAGTGATCCTGTAGCCCGTACTGGAAGTGTGTATGTTGATATTGGGGTGGTGACGTGATTGGATTCGCCTGTGGTTGAATAGCCAGGTGACATTCATTGGTGAAGCGTACATGTGAAGGATGGCAAGATATTAAAGGGGGCCATTAATACCTGTGGAATTGTACTCAGTGGAGGAGAGGGGAAAATTGGAAGAGAAAATTAGCAAGGAAAAAAAAAGTTAAACGCTCATATAGAAAGTCATTAGTCTGTTTACGGTGTTATTTGTCAAAGCAAACTGCAGTGTGGAATTCTGTGGTGATGGGAAAAGTAACACAGAATTGTTTTCACCAAGGACATTCAAGTCAAAACTTGAACCCAGCTCGGCTTTACAATTTCTTCTCATTCTAAGAAAGAACAAAAGAATTTGCATTTATCTTATCTCAGAAAGATCTCAAAACACTTCCACGTATTTTGAAGTGCAGTCACTATTGGTATGTAGGAAAACATGGCAGCCATTTTGTGCACAGCACTGTCCCAACAAACAGCAATGAGACGAATGACCAATTAACCTGTTCTCGATGGTGTTGGTTGAAGGGGAACGGGGAGAAACTCCTTCTTTCCTTCAAAGAGTGCCACAGGGTCTTTCATTTTCACCTGAACCACTGGAAAGGGCAGATGGCGTCCCAGGCTAATATCTAGATTTATTTTAAGAAAGAATAACAGAATTAAGCAAAAAGAAAGTCCGGGTGAAGTGGTAGTCCTTGATGAAAGGGATAATTAATTTTCAGCTGCAGCTTTGAGCGACTAAGAAAAATGCAGCTACACCCATATAGACTCAGATGTGGAATATGAATTAATATTGGTCTGGGGAAGAGTACAAGGGGGTTCCACCTCCAGACCTCCCAGAAGTGAAGCATTGAAAGACTGGCTGGCAAAACAAACACAAACATAAAACATTTTTTTTAAAAGAGACAAAAATTAATGGTTAGAGCATGGAATGAGAATAAGTGCAAAGGACTGAGTGGAAAGTAAATTAAAGGTATACCATTAGAAAAAATTCACTCCGTTCCAAAATATATATTGCATAGGCTAAGGCATTCAAGGCTTAGTTTTCTGAGTTCCCGAATATTTTTCTGTGGAGGGCACTTTTTTCTATTTGGCTCCCTTTAACCCATCTCTGCCACCCTGGTCATGTAGAAGCTCTCAAAAAGGAACTCAGTCTCCCCAATGGCAGTGGGTAAGAGGTGGAAGGATTTGCCAAAACAATGTGTAATTTTGCCTTTGGCCTTCGTTACCTTGGAAAGGGTTAGCTTTGGGAGAGCTGGAGGCACAATACTGGGCTCAGGGCCTTTGGGGCGAGGAAGTCTGGACACTGCCCGGACCTTAAAGGCAGTAGCAATGTTAATGAGGCCGGTAAAAGGGACAGCTGGAGGCACTTAGATCTTTGCAAGTAATAACACAGGAATATTATTAGGACAGCTTCTAATGAAGAGCTTAAAAGTAATTAATGCTCCCCACAAGCTGTGATTTGCATGCAGGTAGTCTTTGTTTTTATTTAACAGAGTGAATATTGACACCATTGTGTCAGCCAATGAGTTGGAGGCGGGGGTGGGATTGGGGTTTTAATTGACATTCCGAATGTCTTAATTCTCCGAATTCATGACCGAAACTACAGCAAAACAGAATCTTCCGATTACAACAGGCTTATTTCTCCAGCAAAATGCAGTGAGTGGAGGATAGTTACATAATACAAATTATGTGCATAAGATCAATCCCAGTCACATACAGCAGTGCGGCCGGTCTCCAGGCGTGATTGATGGGGGAATTACCCAATCATCTCCATTCTGGCCGGGACTTGTGGTGTCACTATAGGCAGCCTTTATTTAAAAGGTTCTGTCCCCTGTGAATGAGGGCATGCTTCTGTGTCATGGCTGGGATGGGCAACAGCACTCCAAGCGGAGTCTGAGTGCTCCTGCAGTATACTTTTGAGGGAGCTGGTAAAAGGGCAGCACCATGATGCCAAGCAGTGGATGGAGGAACAGGGATGGTATGAGGAACGATTGTGTTGGTGAAAATAGAAGTGTGCTGGTTTGACAGTGTGGCTTCTCTTTCTATTCAAGATGGCGTGGGGCGGGTATACTGTTGGGGGAGGGGAACTTCTACACCGTGCTATAAACATTAATTTATGTCTCTCTAAGAAATATTTTGTTAGGAGAAGCCCGGGTGAATAACTTCATCAGCTGTCAAATAGGCTTCTGGTCATTTCCCCTCATTACCTCGAAAGAAACCATATCTCAAAAGTGGGGGAATCTACAATACTATACCGGCCTCGAGCGGTAAGAAAAAAAAGTTAACAGTATTATGTAACAAGTCTTAAAGCAGCAAATCCATTATTTTATTCAAAAAGCCAAAAAATAAAGACCTTGCTTAACAATAACAATCTGTCCCTTAAGACTAATTAGCAGCTCAGGAAACAGTCGTGCATGGTGTTTCTGACAACAGTATGCCCTCAAACCGCACCTGGCACTATTACAGGAAATCTGTGGGCACGGCTCTCTGCCATTCATTGCCATGAAATGTCCATTGACGTACCCTGTTCAGATCAGTCAGGTGCAGCCACCTGTAGAAGCCATACAAGAAATTCGGGGGCAGTGCTACTCAGAGGCAGAATGGGAGCAAAAGATTAACCCCCAAATTTCCTTTGCATAGTGAGCATTTATCGGGCGTTAAACCCAAGAAAATCTTCTCTTTTATCATTACAAGGACAATTTCATAGGTCAACGGCAGTTGTAGAACAGACCAGGACATAGACTAGAGTGTTGAGAGGCATTAACACGCAGATGCAGACGTAGGCAGGATAGTTGGCTTAGGCTGGGGCCAAAGAACTAGAGGACACAGGTTTAAAATTAACAAGGCCCAAACAAATTAGAAGAGAGGTCCAGCAAAAGTAGTTAAGGCAGCCAGAGAATTGATTAACTCTTTCAAAAATGAGCCAAATAAACATCTGGTTGGGAAGTGGACTAGAATTTATAAAGAAATGAAAGACTTGCATTTATATAGCGCCTTTCATGACCTCAGGACATTCCAAAGCGCTTTACAGCCAATGAAGTACTTTTTGAAGTGTAGTCACTGTTGTAATGTAGGAAATGCAGCAGCCAATTTGTGCACAGCAAGCTCCCACAAACAGCAATGTGATAATGACCAGATAATCTGTTTTAGCGATGTTGGTTGAGCGATAAATATTGGCCAAGACACTGGGGGGAGAATTTGCCTGCTCTTCTTCGAAATAGTGCCATGGGATCTTTTACATCCACATGAGATGGTTCAACGTCTGCATCCGAAAGACAGCACCTCCAACAGTGCAACGCTCCCTCAGTACTGCACTAAAGTGTGTACGTGCTGAAGTCCTTGGAGTGGGCCTTGAACCCACAAACTTCATGACTCAGAGGTGAGTGTGATACCAACTGAGCCACAGCTGACACTCTAAATAGGGTGTAGTTATCTATTGGGATATATACAAGTGCAAACTGAGATGAGCAAATATTCTATGGGGAATGACAATTGCAATACTACTGGAGTAGGCGTCATGTTTGTCTAGGGTAGGCATCAATTTCAAATATGCTACTGTACATAGGCAAGGAGATCTATCAATACGAGTTGTGTTATAGCATGTACATATTCACATAGGAACACAGTCTCAGAGCTGGAATGGCTTTCCAGGGACTTTTCTGGTCTATATGGTTCAGTACCACACAACCATTAAACTACCACAAGTGCTGTTCAATTCCTCATTTTATATTAAGTGCCAATGCCAGGACCAGTGTCCCTGAGTCTGGCTCCAGTAAGACCAGCTCAGTTTACATTAGAGATTCTCTCAGGGGCAGTCCTTCTGCTGATCTCCATTCTGCCTTCACAAATGACCATACTATCCACTAAAGATGCTCTTGCATCAGTATGTCCCTACAAAGGGAATAGCGCAAGTACTTATTGATTGGGGAGGGAAGGAGAATGGACACACAGCTAACACGGAGGTTGCCAACTCTTCCCCGGTTTGTCCTGGATCCCCAGGAATTATAGATTAATCTCCCTGCTGTGAGTAATCCAGGAGAAAAATCATAGGGGTTTAAAAAAAGTGGGAGGAGAAAACTAGCTGTTTGACTGACAGTCAAGAATCATCCAATCGGGTGACGAAGCATCTGTTCGCTTTCCTATTGGCGCGAGAAGGCAGAGTGCCATGAGGATGGACGTGTCGGCCGATTAATGGCGGGAGCGCTGGGGGTGGTTGGATGTGAGAGGTCATGTGATGAAACCTCTCGGAATACATCCAACCCGAGTTTATACTGTCCTGCCTCCAAACTGATCTCGGCACAAAGCAAACCCCTTAAATGAGGTTACTTTACCCTGGGACTAAATCGATGATTAGAATTTGCACAGCTAATTTATTATAGTTTTTATTTTTAAATTAGCACTGACACAAAATTCATTTGTTCATGCATGTGGGAGCTTAAACAAGAGAGAGAGACTACACACTGGGACTGTAAATCTTGACCAAATCATAACCAGTGTATTTAAGGCTGAGCTTATGACTCATTCATGGAATGTGACAAGATACTGTTACACAGAGTAAAACGACAGCAGCAGCACAAAGCAGATCGGATTCTACTCTTCAGATCTGCAGTGCCCACTACTTTGCAAACCTAAATATGGATTAGTTCCAGCAAAAGCTTTACATTCTGACAGCCTTTGTGTCGAATCCCTTAAGCCTACTCATAATAACATTCTGTACATGAACTGAAAAGTACTTTGCAATATTCCCTGATTACAGCAAACATGATGCTTAAAAGCCATTGAATTCTCGACAGCTAATGAAAGTACAACAAAGCTCTCCGATTGGTCTTTGCTTCCCAATGCAATTAATTCACTGCTTACATTAGAGAGAGGAAGGTGCCAGTTCAGGGCCCTCAAGTACAAACAGCCTTTATTGCAGTCCGTTGACAAAGAACATTATGAAGTTTTGATAGTAGGTTGATAAAGTGAGCTCTCTAGTTAACGATTGCAGTGGGAGAAGAGTTATTAGCATATAAAATAACCTAGCTAAGGGCAAGCAAGTCAGTTCCTGTACTTCTTGTACAGTGGGTGGTTCTATCTCCTCAGTGCTAAACACACCACAAAGCAGTCAGTCTCCACACGCAAAGAACTGGAATGGAAGGCAAGAGATAAGTGGGTATTGCCTTACCACAGTTGCTGTGCTTTGAATGCCAAAAGGCATTCCTGCCACACTCTGTGAACGGGGAGGATAAGAGCATTTCACTACTAAAGAATTCTGCAGCTCGAGAAAACAAGGTGGGAAGAAGGTAAATTTCAAGTGTTGCTTGAAGTCTATTTCATACTTTCTTGTGTCGAACCTTGTATAAAATCAGAAAGGTAAGGATTGCTTTCGCTGCTCAGAATCTAGTGACGTTCGAATGTAGGTGAACAGCTCATTGATTATTAGAAGTACCAGCCAGAGAGTTTCAAACGCGTACTTCAAATCAGAAGGGTTTCAATGGGGTCAGAAGCTGCAAGAGTGAAGTTCAACTGGTTTATGGATTTTAACAGACACCAACCCCCCTCCCCTCCCAGATTGAATTGAAACCTTCAACCCTCCTCTATTTTATGCAAGTAGACTTTTCGCAAGCTTTAAGAGTGAAATGTGCTAAAGACAGTCGTTAAACTGAAGCTACTCAGGCTAGGAGGTAGGCGATTAAAACCGATTGTGACGACAGACTCCAAGGTATACATCACACCCGGAGTCCTGCAGTGTTACAGCATGTTTTTGGTTTATAGACTGTTCATACTCCACGGTTATACAGTCTCTGTTCACCTGGCTGGGCTGTGTTTACTGCCAAAATCTACATTCACAATATTAACCTTTAAACTTCAGGTGAAAAGCTGTGCTTGTTTTAGCAAAGTTGTTATTTTAGTAAAGTTGTTATTTTAGTGCATTATGCTTAGATTTTCTTTACGATGTTTAAAAGGGGCCATTGTTACATTATGTTTCTGGATTGACTAAATTCACAGAACAGCCATGAACTAAGTCTTTGAATGGACGGTCTAGAAATTTCCTAGCCTCCAAAATCTTTTTTAAAAAATAAAATAAAAGTCCAATGTTTTGGTTTATTTTTAAATTCAGTAAAACTTTCAACGAATGTTCATCATTGGCAAAGCAAACCTCAGAATTCCAGCCCAGAGCCCACCCTGATCTGCTCCTATTGTATGCCCAGACCTGGTTTTGGACTTGGCAAGGGATAGAAACTCTGCTACAATAGCCTCCTTTAAAGGTCAACCATGACGGACACCACAGTAGGTTCTTGTTGCATCTGTTGGCCATCCAGATTTTTCGTCTTGGAGTATTTGTTTTCCAATATTATCCCTCTGCTTTTCTCCGCCTTCAAAAGCTTCCTGAAAACCCACCCCACCTTCAATAAGCTTCTCAAACTCTTTGTCCAGTTCCTGTACAGTGTCTGAATTCACCACCCCCCAACCCCAATCCCTTCGTGTGAAGTACCTTAAGAGACTTTGCATTGTTGAAGCTGTTGCAAAAGAAAGAACAAACTTGCATTTATATAACGCCTTTCACATCCTCAAGACATCTCGAGGTATTTTACAGTCCCTCAAACAGCAATGAGATAGACCAGTTAATTTGTGCTTTTTGGAGATGTTGATTGAGGGATAAAAGTTGGCCAGGACACTCGGAGATCTTCCCTGCTCCTCTTCGAAAAGTGCCATGGGACCTTTTGCATGCAGACAGAGCCTTGGTTTAACATCTCATCCGAAAAGTTGCACCTCAGTACTGCGGCCTAAATTACACGCTCAAGTCCTGCAGTGAGTCAGAGGTGAAACTGCTACCACTGAACCAAATGTGCGCCCCCAATATACAAGCTCCAATTTTGCAATTACTAAAGGTACTCACTGTGCGTTCATTTTCACTATTTTACTATTGTAAATATAAATAGGACAGGTGACAGATTTATCTGGTTTACTAATGTTCACTCTTTAATAAGTACTTCAAGAAACAGGTTAGAGTGAAGCAGCACAAGGCATTACTGCTCTAATGCGCTCTGTCACAGGGAGGCAAGACTCAGGCTCGTGCCTGGGATTCCCAACATGGTTAAGATGTCACTCTGAGGCACAGCTGTTTGTGGAAGTGCCAAACAGAGACAGAATTCCCATCCCCTTGAGGGAAGCCATCCCCATTCTGAACCAGGTGAGTTAGCTTACGTCATTCACACCTATTTTCCACCAACCAGTTTAGCGTAGACTGTGGTGATCACATTCCTCCTCTACAGGGGGTGGTGCCAAGGTTTTCTAGACAAGGAAAAGGTCATTGAGAAATACTACAGGAAGATCAGAATTTTCTTTCATTTTTCCTCTTTTCTCTCTTTCCCTGCTTTTTGGGACATCTTCTCCTCAAAGGAGGTATTGTGAAAATGTTTAAAATATCTTAATGCCATCAAACCTGAAAGGTTAACTATTTTTTTTTGAGAGGGTTGGGGGAAATCTAGGTTTCCACTGGCTCAGTAAGTAAATGCGCTTCGTGGTGTGGTACTGGGCCATACAGATCAGGAGGGCCCCAGCTATGATCTGTGTTGGGTTTAGCTGATGTAAGTCAAGGCACTACAATGGACTTCGGATAGGGAACTCGGAGAGGAAAAGTTGCTTCTGATTGCTTTCCAGTCATCCCGATGGAAAGCAAATGTGTGCGTAAATCTGGTGATTCCTTCTGATTGAAGATCCTGCCAACACTAATGGCTCAGGATCACATTTGAAGACGGGGCGGGGTGTTGGAACCGGTGGAATTGCACCCTAGCAAGAGTCATCATTATCAGGAGAGGAAGGGAGAAAATTGAGGACAAAAAAGGTGATAAGCAAGCATATGCCAGAATTATTCTGAAGTCAACAATATTATTCCGGGCAACAGTTTCAAACATAACTAAGGGACCAGTCAAAATGGTCAACACACATAGCCCCAAATTATTTACTGTGCAAATGCGTCAGTTGGTGTGCTACTGTACTGAATCATATAGACTAGGAAGCTAACCAGGTTTAATTCTCAGTTGGCACTGAGTTAGCTCATCTTAGAAATCAGATGCTATACTGGCCTCAATCCCAGGTGAGAACAGGATCAGGCTCAACTATAATACCCATTACCCCTCTCCGTAGACCCCCCCGCCCCACAGTCGAACAGCCTGCCTTCACTCGCTGGCTAGACTCACGCATGAGGAATGAACACTTGGACAAGGTACCAGAGGGCAGCCGATGGAATTATTAAATTGCTCCGGTCCGGCCTTGAATGCTTACTCTGCTGTAATGTGTACAGACAAAGGACGTCCTATCCCTTTAACAAGAGAATAATTAATATAAAGTTCTTCACTGAATTTATGGGGAGAAATTACATAGAGTATACCATAAATTTCACAGGACTCAGATTGTAAATGCACCTTTGAAATGGACATAAAAAAACAAGTTTTTGCAATGACTCTAGGTAAATCCTAAAGTGGAACTGGCCCTCGCACACATGCCAAAGGGTCAATCCCCAGTCTGTGGTGAGTCAGCTGACCTCAGCATCATACCCATATGGATGTTGGGTCACTGTGCTGCCCTCCCTCCCCCCCACCCCATTGTTGATTGACCTGTCTTGACTGACACATGAAGCATGCAAGGCACCAGAGGGCTGCTGTGGAACCATGGGGAGATTTTCTGCTTTGGTGCTTCCAGCCCTGAAATGCCCTTGTCGAGAGTGCTTCCCGTGAGATCAGGCACTCCCAAACTGGGGTATTCTGTCCATTAAATGGCCAGTCTGAGTTAGGACCTTCAGGAGAGGAAGCAGGGAAGGAAGTTGGAGGGAAAAATTACCTTTTTGATTGACAATAATTGTGAGCTACATTAACATCCCATTTGTTTTGTTCTATCCATTTGTTATTTTTTAGATACTTTCATTAAAACAGTGAACCCTGATATCATCAGGAAGGAGGGGACCTTACTTGCTTGAACGAGTCACTGGCAGGGAATTAATGGCAGTAGAGATAGTCATTCACCTAAAGGTACTTCAGCATCGACTGTGTATGTTAGTTTAGCTTCCTTGCTCTAGCAAACTCAGTAACTTTTCAGCCCATCAGCCAGCACTGTTTAAATAAAAAATAATAAGTAAGTTGACAGAACCAACCAAAGGATATTAGATTTACTTATAACTCTTTGTGGCAGTTTGATTTTTAAAACTGGTCCCGATGATGAGACCATCGCTGTAATTTAAAACTCGCAGGGTTAATTATTTTCCATTCTATATATTCTGTTCTGCACTTTGTCGAAACCCCAATTATGCACATCAGTGAGTGTGGACTGAATACCCCAGCAGCTGTCAGATACTGACCTCAGTGGAATGATGGTGCCTGTTAAAGCTTTCATTTTTTTGTCTGTTTTCCAGAGTGTCATGTAAACACTTTGTAATCAGAAACTATACGTTTACACAACTCTCTCAAAGTAACAGACCTCTCTACTTTATCCCCAAACTGGTCTGTGTTCCTATACCAGTCTTTATAGGGCCTTTAACATTGATGGTCTTCTTATTTTGGGTTCAGGGAGTCCAGCAGCCATGGGCTGGCTCCTGACATATATGATGTTAAAATCTGTCTTCTGTAGGCAAACGTAAAACTCATCTGTTACCAGATTTAACAGCATAAACACCAGGAGCTGGCTCACAAACATCAGGCTCCCGGAACCTGAAGGAATATCAAAATGGTTTATATGTTCTGCTATTGGACCCATACTGGAAAACTGAATGGTCAGTGGTGAAGGTTCACTCTGAGGCCTTGGGGTCTAATTCTAATCAACACACAGCTGCCTTCAATGGGAATAAGATGATAGCTGGGTGCAATTGGGATCAGGCCAAAGATCTAATTTGTTCTAATTCCCACAGCACTTCGTAGATCTATAATGATAATGGTTCTGTTACTGGACTGGGGAAGGAGGGGGAAAGTAAAAAAGAAAAGGTTACTGAGAAATTTAAATGGAAGTATTGGTATACCTCTTTCTATTTTGCAACCTATCAAGCGCACTGTGATAAGAAAAGGCTGAGCTATTCTTTCATAAGTTAACATGACAGATAAAGATTTCCTCTGTCAGAAAATGACTATTATAAATCATTAACAGGCAACAGGAAGAAATATTATAAATTGCAGATTTCATTCCTGAATGGACACATGCAGCATATCCATTTATTTAAAGCACCAGGCTCCCCTAATAGTAATAGGTAACAGCAGTGTTCAGCGTGGGTACTGAGCCATACAGATCAGGAAGGTCGAAGGTTCCATCCCTAGATGTGACTTTAGAGCTGCTACAATCAGAGGGAAAAAAAAATCCACTAACGATTCTGCTCTCAGTCACTAAGTGACTGACTGAAATAATGAGTGTGCATGTGTCTGCGCATGCGTGTCTGCATGTGCATGTGTCTATGTGTCTGCATGTGTGCATATCTGCATGTGTGCGTGTACAGTGGGGCCGCTGTGAATAGCTTGCTGACACGCAATGTCAAAGCACACACGTGAAGAATGGCCACTTAAGGTGGGGTACTGAAATGTTGCTGGCAGCCATGGAATCTCACCTTAACGTGATCGAGCACCTTCAGGAGTGGAGCGAGCAGGGAGAGAAAATTAGGGGGGGGGGGGGGGGGAGGGCAGGATGTGTGGAGGGATTTTCTTTTAAAAAGCAGCACGGTATCTGACGATACCAAAGGTATCATTCAGTCTGTGCACTCTTTTGGTGATGTTTCCCCCCCTCCCAGATGCAAATATTTTATAATGAAAACACCAAAGCCTACATGTTCCTCTGTTTGCTAATTTCAGCAATAAAGTAGCAGTGACGGTAAAACTATGAACACCACTTTATACCCACATCTAGTGGAGCATTCTAAATTGCTGCTATCATCCTGTTCAAGTCTCAATGAACCAAAGTCAATAAAGGTGCTGTCAGCCCATGACTTAGCCCCGTGCCCCTTCCCCAGACATACATCTTGGCTAATTACTACTTGTTTCATGGGGCCTATGTGATGTCACTGTGATTGACAGGCAACCTTTAACTTGCTGAATATACGATCATCCAGTATCTATTTCTCTTTAAATATACAAACTGACATGTTTGGTGAAAAGGCTTTAAAAAAAAATCATCTGTGGTAAACTGCAGTTCAGGGTACGGTAGCATAGTGGTTATGTTACTGGACTAGTAATCCGGAGTCATGAGTTCAAATCCTGCCACGGCAGCTGGGGAATTTAAATTCAATTAACTAAATAAAATCTGGAATTAAAATACTAGTATCAGTAATGGTGGTCATGAAACTACCGGATTGTCGTAAAAACCCATCTGGTTCACTAATGTCCTTTAGGGAACGAAACCTGCCGCCCTTACCCAGTCTGGCCTATATGTGACGCCAGACCCACAGCAATGTGGTTGATTCTTAATTGTCCTCTGAAATGGCCTAGCAAGCCACTCAGTTGTAAAATCTCGCTCAAAAAAGTCACAGCACTGTGGGAGAGCCTTCACTGCACGGACTGCAGCGGTTCAAGAAGGCGGCTCACCACCACCTTCTCAAGGGCAATTAGGGATGGGCAATAAATGCCGGCCTCGCCAGCCACGCCCACATCCCATGAATGAATAAAAAAAAGTATGTTTCACCGTTGCAAATAACAGGCCTTGTTTTGAGTTCTTCCAACCTGGACCTTTTATTGACCTGTTTTTCTACAATGAGTGCAGTTTCCTTGTCACACAGCTGAAAGCTTTATTGCCATAGTCATGGAATGTGTGTTGCTGTGAACGTTTTAAACCAACTTTTGTGGATGATGATTTTGCCTGCAGTGATCGTTTAAACGTTCAGTAGTTTTGGAGACATCGTCCCCTTTTAATTAACTTCTAAAGGCTCCTTGTGCAGTCATTGTTCTTGACGTCTGTGTTTCTGTGACTATGTGTCAGGATTGTTGGGAGTAGTTTTTGTAGCATGTTTATCATGCACGGGTAGTTTTTCACTCTAACCCGGCAGGAGAAAAAAAATCCAGTGATAGTGCTCGGAGAAGAAAACAATGCCGTATTTGGTTCTTTGGCCACCTGGGACAAACACCTGACAATATCCTATTCAACGGGTCACAGTGGTAGCACTGAGAAGCACTCACAAAATCACAAGATAAATACAGATGAAGGACATCTTAATTCTTCCATCTAGAAAAACCTTCGGTCCCCTGTCGCAGCATCCGACTATCTCTTAAATATTTCCACGGCTTGTGCCTGCACCAGAAGTCCACACCAAGCACTAAATCATTTCTTGGATGAAGAGCTTCCTGACATCAACCCTAAATTTGCCTGTTTGAACCTGTTCCACCTTGTCCTACTTTCACAGCATACGTCGAAGTGGTGCTTCAAATATATGATCCCCCTCAGTGGTTTCCTTTCAAAGATGAGCAGTCAAAGTTTCTCCGCTCTCCAGTCTTTCCTCATATTCAGTTATGAGGCTGCTCCACTGTTCAGTGCTAGCACTGGGAGAGAAGAATGGGTCTGGTTGCTGTGCGTAGCGACGCCATAAATGCAATCATGAAAATTTCCTCTAGTCAGTATTTCTATCAAAATCATAATGCATTTACAATTATCTGTATGTCAAAACTATCGGTGTTGGCGCCAGAATGTGAAGGAGTGGCAGAGTTGCGCCATATAATGGTAAGACACAATTCCATGCACTAACTTAGCCGTTCTGTTAGGAAAATGGCACCAAGTGGAGCCCGAGTGTTTCCCCATAATGAAGCAGAGAAAATTGGAGGGAAAATCACCCAAATCACTCCTCCCTCACTTCGTCTGGCTTTACAGCAGCGATGCAACAGCTCTAGTAGAAAGTAATCTGACAGCTTGTGACCTGCATCTATGATTTTTTTTTCTTTCCTTTCCTCCTCTGAAGGCTTGGACTCCCTCAATGAGGATATGGTTCTCCATCCGGTACCTTGTCCAAGTGCCATTATTTATATGTGAGACTTTACAGTGAATATTGGAAAGCTGGTCAAACACTTGGAGGGGACGGGGTGGGGGGTGGGGGAGGAAGAAGAGGGTTATCACAACTAGGCCAGATCCTGTCGCCACCCAGCATCCGTGTGCACACAAACACATTTGAGTTAAGTAGTCTTCTCCTAGCTCAAAAAAAATGCCTTTTTGTAACATGCCCCATGCTTATGCTTTGTATGAAACACAATGTTGTCAAAAAAGACTTTACTGTAATAAATCTGTTTTTCTTTGTATCTCATATTTTGAACTTTATCTAGAAACTATATATAGTATATCTGATTTACTCTTTCATCTGCTTTCAGGTTGATATCCTACAGAACAAAGACCCTGAAGATGTCTGTGCTAGACACCAGGTCTTCAGAGAATAAGAAGGTTGCCAGCAAGATGACATTTGACTTCCAACAAAATGCACCATCAGACAACGACTCTGGCTGTGCTCTGGAAGAGTATGCATGGGTTCCCCCGGGACTCAAACCCGAGCAGGTCAGTAGAACTTACGTACAAGTTACCTAAGGAAATAAGTTCCATCTACTCCTGTTAATTCAAAATCGATTTTTGCTCCAAGAAAATTGAAATGATCTAGTAGTTTAGAACAAGGCAATTTTAATGAAACAGCACAGATGGCGTTTTTTTGTCCAATTTCAACAGATATTTCAAATGAATCGACTTTGAATTAAGAAGAGTAGACTGTAGATACAAAAAACAACCACAGATTTAGGAGTCTGTAGTCATGGCTAGTTACTAGAGATTTATTTGGTTTGCTTTTTGCGTGTTTCCTCATTAATTTTCCTCTTTAAAGTGTGATTATACAGAGTACTCTACGGAGTAATTATTAACTCCCCATTAGAAAAATCATAGTGATAAGTGACAAGTAACATTCACGCCATACAAGTGCCAGGCAATGACCATTTCCAACAAGAGAGAGTCCAACCATCTCCCCTTGACATCCAACAGCACTACCATCGTCAAATCCTCCATCATCAATATCCTGGGGGTTTCCATTGACCAGAAACTCAACTGGACCAGCCACATAAATGCTGTTGCTGCTAGAGCAGGTCAGAGGTTGGGTATTCTGCGGCGGTGACTCACCTCTTGACTCCCCAAAGCCTCTTCACCACCTGGAAGGCACAAGTCAGGAGTGTGATGGAATACTCTCCACTTGCCTGGATGGGGACAGCTGCAACGACAATCAAGAAACTTGACACCATCCAGGACAAAGCAGTCCGCTTGATTGGCAGCCCATCCACCACATTAAACATCCACTCCATCACCAACGCACAGCAGCTGCAGTGTGTACTACGTATAGGATGCACTACAGCAACTCGCCAAGGCTTCTTCGACAGCACCCCCCAAAACCTGCGACCTCATGGGAATACCACCACCTCCAAGGTCCCCTCCAAGTCACACATCATCTCGACTCAGACATATATCACCATTCCTTACAGCATTGTGGGAGTACCTTCACCACATGGCTGCAGTAATTCAAGAACAAGGCTCATCTCCACCTTCTCAAGGGCAACGAGGTGGACAATAAATGCTGGCCTTGCCAGTGACACCCACATCCCGAGTGTACATTTTTTAAAAATGCACTGCCTAGTGTGTTGCTGATCAACACAGACTGAGGTTTCAGGTTTGATCCCTAATCTATGCCGCATTAGCTAATCTCAGCAAAGGCATTATAGCCAGGCAGAACTTGTGTTAAATGGAGAATTCCACTGCTTCAAAATAAACACAAGCGGGATCCTTGCCCCAACATATTGACCCAAACTGGATCCTGACCCCATTAATCTTCTCCAACTCCAGCACCACACACTCCCCCAAGCCCAACCCTGGCCCAACACGCTGCCCAAACCCAACTTTAACCCTGGCCCATCACACTGCCCAACCTTAACCCTGACCCAACACACTGCCCAACCTTAACCCTGACCCAACACACTGCCCAACCCTGACCCAGGTCCAACACACTGCCCAACCCCGACCCTGGTCCAACACACTGCCCAACCCCGACCCTGGTCCAACACACTGCCCAACCTTAACCCTGACCCAACACACTGCCCAACCTTAACCCTGACCCAACACACTGCCCAACCCTGACCCAGGTCCAACACACTGCCCAACCCCGACCCTGGTCCAACACACTGCCCAACCCCGACCCTGGTCCAACACACTGCCCAACCCCGACCCTGGTCCAACACACTGCCCAACCCCGACCCTGGTCCAACACACTGCCCAACCTTAACCCTGGTCCAACACACTGCCCAACCCCGACCCTGGCCCAACACACTGCCCAACCTTAACCCTGGTCCAACACACTGCCCAACCCCGACCCTGGCCCAACACACTGCCCAACCCCGACCCTGGCCCAACACACTGCCCAACCCCGACCCTGACCCAACACACTGCCCAACCCCGACCCTGGCCCAACACACTGCCCAACCCCGACCCTGGCCCAACACACTGCCCAACCCCGACCCTGGCCCAATACACTGCCCAACCCCGACCCTGGTCCAACACACTGCCCAACCCCGACCCTGGCCCAACACACTGCCCAACCCCGACCCTGGTCCAACACACTGCCCAACCCCGACCCTGGTCCAACACACTGCCCAACTCCAGACCCAGCTCCCATTGATCTTCCCAAATTTAGGTGGCTTTAGATGACAGATTCCAAGCCGCTCATCCTTAGAAACTTTGAAATTAGTATGTGACAGAAAAGAAGAAAAGCCCTGTTATTACAAACTTCACTTCATCGTCACTGGGTCAGCTCACTACCTAACAACGTTATGGAAGCACCATCAGTACACGGACTGCAGCAGTTCAAGAAGGCAGCCCACCACCATCTTCTCAGGGCAACTAAGGATGGGCAATAAATGTCGGCCTTGCCAGCAATGCCCACATCCCAAGAATGAGTAAAGCAAAATAGGAAGCTCTTAATTACATTGTAGCATGAAGCAGTTAGAGTCAAATCACTGTACTACTCTGAACTTTACTGAACAACTCACACCAGTTTAATTACACCCTCAGTACTGAAACAGCTCTGGATGTCATTTTATAATAACCTTGATACACTCCTCGACTGTGTGTTGCTGGAAGTAATCCTGTATCTTTATTCTGATCCAGATACAGGATTGGTTATGTGGATTTTCACTTTGTGCACACTATAATAAATTGCACAATGGTGCACGTAGTGTAACTACATTGTTCAATGGTGCATTATAGGTCAACCGCAGAGGCTCCATTTAACTTTAAATAATGTTATGACTGGAATAATATTGCACTCTGGGCAGCTGGAATCTATTACAGAACCTGGACGCCAGATGTAAAACCAAATATTGTTTTTTTCCTAACTCTTCTCGTCTCCTGTCATTGATGATCTCCCACGCCCCCTTTTTTTAATACATTTTCTATCTCAAGGAGTAATGGTGATGGCTTTAAACACACAGGTGCACCAATATTTCCGCTGTCTACCAGAAGAAAACATCCCATATGTCAACAGCATTGGAGAGAAGTTCCGTATTAAACAGCTCCTATACCAGCTCCCACCCCATGATAATGATGTAAGTACGATTCAGTCATAAACTGCTCGGAATTTATCCTCTAAGGGATTAATCACGTATGTAGATGGGTGTATAAGAATGTATCATAAACTTATTTGTTCCCCTTCAAGGTCCACATCTAATTTAGATTACAGCATTTACCAATGCAACTTTTTTTTTTGCCATTCCTCATCCAAAAGTATCTTGTCATCCTGAGAATATATCCAAGGTCAGGAAATCACTGTGTGAAGAATCTGTGCCCACTACTGCCTGGCATTGAGCACTGTAGCACTAACAAGGTGCAAAATGTCATTCTTGACTCAGTGGCAGCACTCTCTTGCCTCTGAGTTAGAGGTCACGGGTTCAAGCCCCACTCCAGTGACTTGAGTGTATAATCCAGGCTAATACTTCAGTACAGTACTGAGGGAATGCTGCATTGTCGGAGATGCCATCTTTTGGATGAAACATTCATCCGAGGCTCCGTCTGCCTTCTGGGTGGACATAAAAGATCCCATGGTATTATTCAAAAAAGAGCAGGGGTGTTTTCCCCAGTGTCCTGGCCAATATTTATCCCTCAACTAACATCACTAAAAAACACGTTATCTGGTCATTTCTCATTGTGGGAGCTTGCTGTGTGCAAATTGACTGTCGCATTTCCTACAGTACAACAGTGACTACACGTCAAAAATACTTTATTGGCAGTAAAGCACTTTGGGACGTCCTGAGGATGTGAAAGGCGCTGTATATTTGGCCATCTTAACCCATCCATCCAGACACACCCTACAGTCTTCCCATCTCAATATCCAGCTTTCTTAAATGATGCCAGAGCTTTTGCTTCCACTACTCCAGCCAAATAACCGTTCCACATGTTGATCACTCTTTGTGTGAACAACTTCCTGACATCAGTCCTAAATTTACCTTTTATTAGTTTAAACCTGTGCCTCCTTGTCCTACTGTCACAGTTTAATTTGAAGTAATGCTCCAGATCAACTTTTTCTATACCATTCACTCTCCTGCATATCTCGAAGATCACCTCTCCTTCATCTTGGTTTAAAACCACAACCAAGTTTAAATTAAACCAATAATTTAATGTATAAATATGTCAAAATGTTTAATGAGCCTTTCTTCCACTTGTGTGGCCGATTAAATTAGCTTATGACTTTGAAATAAAACAGTAAATTCTGGAAATATACAGCAGGACCTCCAGCCTCAAAGAGAAAAAACACAGTTTTTGGACAGAAAGCTTTCATCAGATTCCCTCAGAGTTTTTTCTTTCCAGGTGCTGTCAGAGCTGCTGTGTGTTTCCAGCATTCACAGTTTTTCTTTCTTACTGTTACCCACAACTTTGTGCTTCTAAGTTGTGCAGTTGGTCTCATTTGTGGAAGAAGAAATGTTTTAGATCCAAACTTCCTCACACCAATAAACAAAGCATATTCATCTTTCTCCACATTTAACAACCCATTAATGAAACAGTGGGAATCTGCAGTTTTGAAACCAGATTACCATTTTGCTAATGGGTCTTCAACTATGCTTATTACAGCAATTTCTCGCACACTTAAATTGGTTTGTACAATGTAGTAGGCAGTTAAATCCTTTGTAAATGTACAAAGAACAATTATCAATCTATTTCAGTAAAGTATTCCATTCACGGAGGCTCTGTTAAGAACTATATTGGTAGAAAATATCCATAAACCATTTACTGGAAAGAAACGATTCCTCACCAAAATGAAAATAATATTTTTTTCATTGTTAAAAGGGACTGGGTGATACAATAGATAAGTACACTTCTCTGTCGAGCTGGGGCCCATTTTTGACTCCAGCACATACCAAGACAATGATGAGTCCCTTCTCTCGGATACCAAGAAGGGCCCTAAGTGAAATTTGTTTGGGTAATTTTAACCAAGTTCCAAGTGGGCGCGGGCTGCCTACAGTTCAGCATTATTTCACAGAGAGAAGCCATAGGTAAACCTGCATGGGTTGTACAAAATCTAGAAATACCTCATGACTTGGAATGGGTTTTAAACAGGATCAGAGCAAGAACATTGAGACCAGGCCATGACAATGCATTTCCTTTTATGCTTTCCACTCCTTTTCTATCCTCTGTGTGTTCTTTACCACTTTTTCTCTCTGGTCTTGTTCTTTCGGGTGGGAGGTGGTGGATGGCATGGCATGGCATGGCAGGTGACAGCACTGAGGAACGCAGACCAAATTTTCAGGTGGTAGAAGCTGCAGGCCAATGGATCATGGGTTCCTTCTGGGCCCCATTCACAAGCTTCAACTCATTCAAAATGGCACAGCCCATGTTCTCACCAGCACTAAGTACTACACTTGAATCCCATTACTTTATCCACTCCAACTCTATTGGCTCCCTGTACCCAGTTGGTCTATTTTTCTCAGTGCTGCACCTGTCTTACACCTCTGATTGCACTCTACTCTTCTCTCCTCTCATCCACTCCGCTTCACTCCACCATCACAACCTCTTACTCAGCCACTATGCTGCTACTCTCTGGAATTCGCTGTCCAGTTCCCTCTGCCTGCTTTCAAAAACACACTCAAAATTCTCCCCTTCAACCCTGCCATTGGTTCCCTATTCCTAGTCTCTTCATTCCCCTCCCATTCCTCCTTATTGTAAAGTGCTCCTAAATATCTCCCTGCATGGGAAGAGCCCTATAGAAATGCAAGTGCCTGTTGTCACGGGACACATGGCATAAATTAGCGATTGCTGATTGTTAACTTCCTGATTCAAGCTGAGACTGCAATATTTTCCTCATTATTTTAATTGCACAGCATTTGTTCACGGATGGTTATCTAATTTTATTTAAAAGCATTGCCCATAGTTAGCTAGATGATACACTTGTATAAGGACAAGACTATTATACCATGTCATGTGCAGCATATTATTCTGCTGCTAACACGTAGACTGTCCCTTTAAGGCCACAAAATCTAACGGCTGTAAATAGGTACATTCTGAAGTCAATTTGGTTATCTGTCCGAATATCTCATGTGGCTCGGTGACAAATTTTGTTTGATAATCGCTCCTGTGAAACATCTTGGGACATTTTACTACAATAAAGACGCTATATAAATGCAAGTTGTTGTTATTAGAGGTTAACTGCTGTTGTTGATTGAAGTTTGCACATTGCCAGGTGTTGCGAATTCCTGGCTCCAGCTCAGAAGAAACCAGCATTAAGTGGCTACATGAAGAGACTATTACCTCTTTTTATAAAGCTTTGCACTTTGAAATGTAATGGATGCATGCTTTGTGCGAAACCTATAAATGTGTGATAATGGGTTGGTGGATGGAAAATCTGCAGTGATCTTCTGGAAGTACGCACGTATGGAACTTGGGCTTGGGTATAATTCTGCCCCCCGCCCCAATCCACAGTCGAAATAGCCTGCTGACAATCCCTGTGAAGGCTCACACATGATAATAGCCATTTGGGCATGGTGCTGGAGAACACATTGGGCTTGATTTTCGCACCCCCGAGCGGGTGCGTTCGTGGCAGGGGGGCTCCGAAAATCGGGGATTCGCGGGGCGGGTCCGGAGCCCAGCTCCAACCCGCCCACTTCCGGGTTCCCCAGTGATGCACTTACATGCGCGCGCAGCCCCCACATGCGGGACTTCCGCCGGCAATTAAAGCCGGCGGGATGCCACTTGAAGTAATTAACCAGGTACTTCAGGTCATTTACAGACCTGATTAACCTGATATTTTAGGAGAGGTGGGATTTTTAAGTCAACTGGGACTGTTTCCCATACTGGGGGAAACGCTCCCAGTTGAAATGGACGTGTTGCAGCCATCAGCCTGTGGCAGCTGCAAAGGTCCATTTGACAGGTGGGGGGGGGGGGGGGGAAGACCCTCACTCATTGCAGGAGGCCACTCTGTCACCTTGGACAAAGTTTGGCCTCCACCACCTTCCTCCTAACAATAAAATTCACCAACTTGCACACTTACCCCGGTGTCCAGACACATTTACCTACCTTGCGGACCCCCTCAGATGTACATCTTCCGGATAGGGGCCGCCGTAGCTGCAATCATGACCTCCTCGGAGGACGAACTGCATCACCGGCCACGCCGTCCACCTCTGACACGTGGAGCTCCACAACACAGTGCTTTGACACATCCACCTGCACAGCAGGAGGGAGGGCAACCGCAGAGAGAGATGCGTCGGAGAGGGTACTAGCCTCGCCACAGGGTCCACAGACCGAGGCTCAGCTTCCTGGACCTCTCTGAGCAGCAGTGCACACGGAGGCTCAGAGTCACTCGATATGTAGTCGTGGACATCTGCAGCCTCCTTCATGCCGAGCTGCTCCTGGCTGGCCTGAGCACCATCTTCTTACCTGTCTCTGTCAAAGTCACCAATGCCCTCAACAACTTCTCCTCCGCATCCTTCCAGGGTGCCACCGGGGACATCGCCGATGTTTCTCAGTCGTCTGCACAAAAGAGCCCTGCAAATACACCTACACCCACTCTGCAGTGACACAATGGGTGGCATCAGGTGTGGGTCTTCATGGTAATCCTCAGGAAAGCGCATTATTGCACAAACCAGACAAGATTTGCAAAGACGTGGCAGTCGTGGTAACAATATATGTAATGTGAGTTGATCAGAAATCAAATATCAGTAAAAACCATGACAAATCCTCAAACACCCTTGTGCATCCCCTTCATGCTCACGACACGTTTGCCTTACGCTTCCTATTACACATATGTGATGCATGCCCTGTGGCTGCAGCACAGGTAGTGGCAGGTTGGGTGAGGCTAACCGTGAAAGAGATGCATGAGAGGGTGAGTATGAGATAGAGCCATGAGACTGTATGAGGATTGGGTTGAGTGGTAGTGGCGGGATGAGTACTGGCGAGGTGAGTAAGTGCAGGTAAGATGAGGATGAGCTTTGAGTGGGTGTGAGGAGTGATGTGATAGCGTAGAGTTGGCAGTGCAGAAGGAGATGTGGGGTGGGGGCAGTGATGTGGCAGACAGAGTGTAGGGGGAATGAGTAAGTGTACTCACTTCGGCTGACCTACTTAGGTCATTGAAGCACCTCCTGCACTGTATGCAGGTGCGTGATATATTGGTGGTGCAGGTGACCTCCTCTGCCACCTCGAGCCAGGCCTTCGTGTTGGCAGTGGCAGGCCACTTCCTCCCATGCGCCGGGGAGAAGATCTCTGTCCCCCTCCTCCTCACCCCATCCAGTAGGACCTGGAGTGAGGCATCATTAAACCTGGGAGCAGCCTTCCCCCTGGGCTACTCCATGCTGCAATTTTGGCTCCTTTCTGCAGCATCAGTCAGTGGAGGACTGCCCTTTTAAATAGGGCTCCTCCAGCTAACAGCCTATGCTGCGCATGCGCAGTCCGCCCGCTGCGCAGCTTTCCAGTGAAAAATCCGGAAGCCAAGGTAAGTGGTTTCAATTAGGCTGCGATCGCGTGCAGAGCACCCCGAATTCACTGAGCACGTTACCCATGCGCCCAGTCGACCCCCCGCTGCCAACCCGCCTCCCTCCTAGAATCGAGCCCTATATCTCTACATACCATGCTCTTTCCAGTAGTTGTCAGTAAATAGTGATCAAGGGTGGAAAGTAAACCATGGTTGATTTTGCTCCTCCCTATTTCTGTAACCCCCTCCAGCCCTACAATCTTCTCAGAATTCTGCATTCCTCCAACTCTGCCCTCTTGTCCATCCGCCACATCCTTCGTCCCACCATTGGTGGCCGTGCTTTCAGCCACCTAGGCCCTATGCTCCGAAATTCCCTCCCTAAACCTCTCCATATTTCCACCTCTCTCTTGCCCTTTAAGACCCTGCTCTTTGACTCCCACCTGTATTAATATCTCCTTATGTCGCTCAGTGTCAATTTTCCATCTGATTGTGCTCCTGTGAAGTGCCTTGAGACGTTTTACTATCTGCAAGTTGTTGTCGTCGTTGTTGTTGTTGATTTTCCCGGTCCCCAAACATGGATGCATCGGGCAATTGCAGGAGCCCACCTACTGAAATCAGCTAAACCAGCACAGACCACTGACAATCCTCAGACCTTACTCTTCTCAGTACCGCCCCATAATTTTAAAGAAATGTAACATTTATATAAAGCCTTATCACATCCGCGGGATGTCTCAAAGCACTTCACAACCAATAGATTAATTTTGAAGTCACCATTATTATGTACACAGCAAGATCTTACAAACAGCAAAATGAGATGAATGACCCATTAATCTGTTTTTGATGGTATTGGCTGATTGAGGAATGTCACGGTAGAGCTGTCTGTTCTTCTTCAAATAGTACCATGGGATCATTAACATCCATATTATCCACTGGGACAAGCAGGAAAACATTGGTTTAACGTCTTAGCCAAAAGATACAACCTCCAACAAAGCAGAAGTCCCCAAAGCATCAGCCTAGATCCTGTTATCAACTGAGCCAAACTGACTTTACCCACAGGGACATCAGGAGAGCCCCTAAAATATTTCTTAAAAGGCTAGATTTTTCAAGCAGTATGTCAAAGATTTAATTACTTTGCAGCAAAGTTACTTAGCAAACAATCACTTTCTCTCAAGAGGGTTGGAATGCAAAGGGGGGAAAGTGATGCTTCAGTTGTATAGAGCCTTGGTCAGACCCCACCTGGAGCACTGTGTTCAGTTCTGGGCACCGCACCTCAGGAATGATACATTGGCCTTGGAGGGGGTACAGCACAGATTCACCAGAATTATACCAGGCCTTAAAGAGTTAAATTATGAAGACAGGTTGCATAAACGGGTTGTATTCCCTTGAGTTTAGTCATGTTTAAAATGATAAAGGGATTCAGTAGAGAAGATACAGAGAAACTATTCCCTCTCTTGTGGAATGCAGAACAATGGGACAGAATCTTAAAATTAGAGCTAGGCCCTTCAGGAAGCACTTTTTCACACAAAGGTTAGTGGAAATGTGAAATTCTCTCCCCCCAAAACACTGTGGATGCTGGGTCAATAGAACTTCTCAAGGCTGTGATTTTTATTAGGTAAAGGTATCAAGAGATAAATGGGGTTGAGGTACAGATCAGCCATGCTCTAACTGAATGGCGGAATAGTTCCTATGTCCCTTTAAGGTCAACCATCGCAATCAACATTAACACCCTCTTAGCTCTGTCTCAAACTAGTGCCTAAAATCTATAACTGCTTGTCAACATATATTATGAACAGTAACTGTCCAGAATTTAAGCATAAACTGTAATTCAATTGCATGGCTTTATGATCACCAGAATTCCTCCATTAGATTCACTTCACTTTGTAACTCGGCCATTGTTTTTCACTATACATTGTGCAGTTTAAAAGTACTACACTAACTGGGGGTTCATTTTAAGGCCCTACCGTCCTTGCTGAAGTTTCAGTTGCACCCTGCGATTCCCAGAATACATAAAGCAATGAAGCGGACTATCTAACTGTTTTTTCCTGAAGGAGAAGTACTGCCAATCACTGAGTGAAGAGGAGAAGAGGGAGTTGCGTCTGTTCAGCGGCCAGAGGAAGAGGGAAGCCCTGGGACGAGGAATTGTTCAAGTGTTTCCTTTAACTGCCACTGGAGCACTTTGTGAAAAGGTAAGCCAAAAGTAAAGGGGATCAAGTCATGCAAGTGGACTTGAAACAGGCAGTATTAATTGCATATTGAGTAAAAGACAGAAGAGGGTTTGTTTACAAATGGCACAGTGCAGGCAGTTTCTCCCTAACCCACACTATCAGTGGACTAGCTTGATTTCAAAACAGTGTAATCCTTGTGTTCAGATCTAACAGGCAGCTTTAGCCTATTTGCTATGACCTCCTGCATCTACTAATGCTTTAAAGCAGCCTAGTTAGTCATCCCTTTACCGAGTAGGATATGTTCTAATTCCTGTCTCCAGCTTAATTGTTCCTGTTCGCTAAGCTTCAGAGCATTGCCCTTATTGATGAATTTATTCCCTACCTTCCGCCTTTACTGCTCCTGTAGCTTCAATTCAGGTGCAGAGAAATGTGCACACTCAACGGGCAGAACTGAAGGGAAGTCGTGTAACAGGGGCCGTTATTACAAGCCAGAGGCTACTGCTTTGACCAGGGAAAGAGATAAAAGAAAAGAAGCTGTCTAAAAACTAATGGATTTAGTTTTTAATCCCTTTATATTATGTTTGCTGTGAGTTTCTCCAATTGTAAGATATGTATTTGCATCCCTCCTGCCCTACTAACAGTATCAACCAATCGAATTGACCCCAACTACCCTGGGCTTGCCAACCTTCGGGACCCTGTGGTGCCTGGGTGGGCCTTTCGTCAGAGGTGGGGGAGACTAGTCTAGTGATGTAACTGAGCATGCTCAGAAGCATACCTTAAAGCAACTTAGTTAGAATGGATTTAAACTGGTGTCCCATTACAAATTGTATATGTAAACATACTGACGTAATATATTGTTTCAAAATAAACTAATAAAAGCATAGAATATATTTGATGTACTGGACTTTGTATCGAAATCATGTTGCTCTAACGGCAAAGGCAGCACTAAAAATAAGGAAGTGAACTTCCGCGGTAGTCAGAGTAAGAAGGGGAGAAAAGACCCCAAAGCGTAAGAGTACCCTTAACAGCACTGGCAGAAACCTACACAAGGCCTTGATGTCATAGTGTATATCCGCACCACTGTTTATACTTATCTACCTGTGTTAAGACTGACAGATGATGCCCTGGTTAGTGTGTGCAGCTACATTAAAGAATGTCTCCTCCAGAGAGTTGGATTGGGGGAGAGGGAGAGGGTGGGCCTGGGGCAGCAGTTGCAGGTACAACCATGGCACAGCCATAGGTGGTTTGACGCTGGAGTTCATTTGGAGTAAACAGAATTCGAAACAAGAGGGTCAGACTGATTCTGAATTTGACTGCACAGATGTAATAAGCAAGAGCCAGCCAGTGCGGCAGCTGCTCTGCACCTCCAATGCTCAATTCACAAGATTAATCAAAATGACGAAGGCCTTTCTGTCCAATTTAGCTCACCTAGCTAAAACAAAAATTCTACTTTCCCCCATCCCCAACAGCATCTAATTGTCTCTTAAATGATTGCAGGGTTTTTGCCTCACTCCCATACCAGGAAGTCCATTCCATGTCTTCATCCTTTGTGTGAAGAATTTCTTGATGTTAGACCTAAAGTTGCCTTTTCCCAATTTGAACCTATGTCCCCTTATCCGACTGTCATGGTCTAACTTTAAGCAACATTCCCAATTTACAACTTATATACCTCCATGAGATCCCCTCTCAGTCATCTCCAGTTTTTCCACATTATTCAGTCCTCTGACAATTTAGATCAGTCCTTCGGATTCAAAACTGTGTAAATGTCGTAGATCAAGGTGTGTAGAGAAAGGTAAAGCTATCTAGGGAGTGGAGGAATGTTGTGGAGCAGCTCTATTTTGATGATTTAGATTCACAAATGGCAGCCTATAAAATGAACATGAAATGGCAGCCTATATTTTGTAGGTTAGGTGCACGTTGGGTCCAGTCCAGAAGCTGGCCGCAAAATTGATGAACAGAAATTGCCTTCCTGTCCCTGTAGGCAAAGAAACAATAATAGTGTAAAAGGGGCCTCATGGAAGATCTATTCCCAACCATCTTTTCATGCATTTTCAGTGTGGTGGGAAGATAAACGGAGGCGATGTTGCCGTCTTTGCTCAGAGAGCTGGGAACCGCACGTGTTGGCATCCTTACTGCTTTGGATGCATCACCTGTCAGGAACTACTGGTGGACCTCATTTACTTTTACCAGGATGGCAACATATACTGCGGTCGACACCACGCTGACCTCTTTAAACCACGCTGTGCGTCATGTGACCAGGTGAGTGCGCTTCAATAGTCTCTTCTATTTTATTTGCTGTTCCTAAGCCCCACTCTTGAGTCTTAGTGTTACCAAGGATTTGCTCACCTTGCCTGTAGCCAGTTGTTGCTTGCCCCCTTCACTCGAGAGCAGTTGTCTACACACACTGCTGAATTAGCTTCTGAATACCGAGCATGGTACAAGCGCAAACAACAAGTCATTTTAGTATTACCTGCACCACCCAAGTTCACAAAGCATTTCATCTGGTGTCCCATTCAGTGTGACAGTACTTGATCCTCTTGTGCCACTTCATACCAAGACTTTAGAATTACAGTTTCAGCATGAAGTGTGTAAAAAGTCAGATAGCCAGGTGATAAAGGAAAGAATATTTGAGCCTAGTCTTCAGTTGCTTCCGAGCCTTTAATTTCAGAGATTCTCCTTACACATGGTTCACCTCCTAGATAAGCTCCCTCCTATAAATGGATACAAGGAGGTCCACAATTGATACCCACCACCTGAATACAATTAACACTAATTGATATAAATCACATGGATACAATTAACAAAGAGTGTCATTTCTTCCCCATTAGTTTTCTCTCCTCTCTTCTCCCAAAGTCATTTTCCCACAAGTTATCCAGGAGTTCCACAGATTTGTTGGTTCTAGGAAAGAGTCAGTTAGGGTAAGATACGGTGCACGAGTCCTGATTTCAACAGTGTGTATTAAAGCTCAGGAGGAACAGGAGAGGGGTGCTCAAAGGGGCACTGACCATACTCATAGATCAAAAAAGCCAAGTTTGCGATAGGGAGGATACCGACAACATGGCAGAGAAAAGATACTTATCAGACAAGAAGCATTTTCTCAGAGCCTGTCTAGCAGTGGAGGAAAGTACTAGAATCTCCCCAGATGTAGGAGTAGACAAGTCTTGAATGGATTTTGTTTTTGGAGAAAGTTAAGGGTTGTTGAAGGGAAGAAATGTTTAACATGAAAGCTTCTTGGTGACAGCTATAAAAATAGAACAGTAGGAGTTCCATTTAGAGCAAGAGGACACAGTGAGGCCAAGAATGTGAATAGATGAAGGACTAAGAGTAATGCCAAAGAGGTGATAGCTGTTGGTTTAATTTGAAAGAGGCATGAGGAAACTGTGTCCTTGAAGAATTTTTTAAAAACAGGATTTTCACCGCTCCAAAGGAGATCATCAAGATTTAATGATTCAGCCACTGCATTGAGAGGAATGAAGTATGCTCTGAGGGTTTACAATCCGAAGGAAGTTAAAGACCGATTTTAACTCTGGGCGGGAATCAGGGATTGGTGGGGGGGGCCCAAGTGGGCGGTGAACTGTCCAGACCCCTGCAGTGTGAAACGGGGGAGATTTTAACTCCAAGGCCTCATTTACACGCCCCGACACCGACTCCCACCTGAAGCAGGTGGGAACGATGTCACCGCCAGCGGGTGGGAGTCAAAATTGGTGGAGGCGGCGGGGTGGGGGGTGAGACTGCTGTCCCGGGGATACAGAAACGGTCCCTAGCAAGGTAAGTACAGTTTGGGGGAGGGAGCTAGTAAGTGCGAGATCAGGGGAGGGTGGGAAGTCCAGAGCAGCAGAGGCCCAACGTATCCTTGCACAAGGAACCTTTAAAATGTTTTAAAAGTCACTTACATGGGCCTCTTATAGCCAGCGTCCTGGCTGCCACGAGCTTTCACTGGTGAGTTTTAACACTGTGTGGGCCTTAGTTGGGCCCACGGTTAAAATGGCGTGCATGTTCTAATGATGTCAGCAGGGCGTGACCCCGCCATTTAAATTAGGCCCCAGCTCCTCTGGGGCAGGTGGCCTTCCTGCGCCTGAATTCAGGTAAGGAAAAATGATGGATGGCCGGAACGTGGCATGAACCCCACCGCCATCTTATTCCCCCACCTGCACCATTCACGTCGTGGGGGGCGGGGGGGAAGGAGGGTTAAAATTGGTCCTTCAGTGAATGTATAAGAGTGTCATTACTGTGTGATAATAACAATGGTTGTTTTTCTTTGACATTTTAGTTGATCTTTGCTGAAGAGTGCACAGAGGCAGAAGGCAGATATTGGCATATGGACCACTTCAGCTGCACTGAATGTGAAACAATTCTTGGAGGACAGAAATACATCATGAAGGAAGGGCAGCCATATTGCTGCGGCTGCTTTGAGACACTTTACGCAGAGTACTGTGAAACCTGCAGAGAGATAATTAGTGAGTATATATATAAAAAAAATAAAAATCTAAAATGGGCAAGAGAGATGATTAGTGAATATAAAATAAGAAAATTCCCAATTGTCTTAGCTCAAGAGCTAGACTGGAATTTTAATGCATTGTTGAGGTAAAGTCTCATTCTCCAATTGAAACTTTAATTTTTCTCTGCATATCTGCCTCTTTTTGGTAGAGGGGATATTTTTGTTTGAATTGCGAGTGCTAATGCCATAATTATGGAACTGGCTTGGATCTATTACTGAGATCAACAATATTTATGTCCATTTATATTGATGATGTGGAGATGCCGGTGATGGACTGGAGTTGACAAATGTAAGGAATCTTACAACACCAGGTTATAGTCCAACTGTTTTATTTGAAAATCACAAGCTTTCGGAGGCTTTCTCCTTCGTCATTTCAAGATCATCAAAATAAACTCGATATAAGACAGGGTTCTCAATGAGGTCATTCTAGGGCAGTATTCAAACAAATACTTTAAAAACAAGCCACGGTCTTTTGTAATTAGTTGTCACCGCTTGTCGATGGTTATGTCATTTTCCCACTTTTTTTTTCCAGTTTGCATGTTCTCAACCTTGAGTTCTGAAAATCTTTAAATTTCTTGTTAAAGCCACACATTCAATATTGTGCCATTAAATCAACAGGTATCGACTATGGACAAATAACATTCAGTGGTCAGCACTGGCATGCAACCAGCTCTTGCTTTTGTTGTGCTCAATGCAAGAAGCCTCTCTTAGGCTGTACTTTCACCTCCAGACATGGTCAAGTCTTCTGCTCTGTAACGTGCAGCCACATGGAAGAACCAGTTGGCTCAGATTCCTCAGACTCTGCTTTTCAGTCAGCACAGTCCCAAGATTCGAGTTGTATTTTCAGTCTTGGAGAAGACCCCAAGGCCTTCAACGTTTCAAGCAGCTCATCGCCCCAAATCCTGCATCACAGCCAAACCACGGAAACACTGCCTGTGGACAGCACAGACTGCATTCTTCAACACATGGACATTCTCAGTATCAAAGACCAAATACCTGGCAGCAAAGATGATCTTGTGTTAGAACTCAAGAAGCAATGCAAGAGTTCAGTTAAACTTCAGCAGCAGCAGACAGAGTACGAGCTGGTGAAAATAGACACTGAGCCTCAAAATGGGGTAAGGAGACCAGAGGAGTGGCTATCAGAGAATGACCATCTCATGAAAGAAAAAGGCCTTAAGGTTGAAATCTTGACCTATAATCAAGAATCAGACAAAAGAAATGACCATTCAGATACATTATGTAATTTTAACTGGCTAAAAGGTGGACTTGAAAATGCCATGAAAGTCATTGATCACAATTCCCCAAATAGTAATGGGCATGAGATCTGGCCTGTTGAAGACCAAAGGATGGAGAAAACAGAGGCTACAGAATCTTTAGCCCTTGATCAAAGCCTGGCTTTCAAGCACCAGCTGGACATGTACTGCATTCAACAGGGAGGCCAAGGGGATGGATCAGATAGTTCCACTAAATCCTTTTGGAGCAAACGGAATCAATGGTTGGATGTTCAAGCTGGTTCAGAAAATCCTGCACAGGATCAGCAACCAATTAGGTTGGAAAATTCACCACAGAGATTGAGAGACAAGACGAGAGAACAGAAAATTGGAAGAAGCCAACAAGATTCCTTGGCAACTGTCCCGACTGCAGGTAATAAAATTAACACAGGAGTGATAACAAAACTCATGCTAAGAATGACTTCCACTCTCTCCGTTCATCTCCGCCTCCCAGATAGTCCAGTAGCTAAATGCACTGGTGAGTGGGGAAAGAACCATAATGATCAGGAAAATCAGAAGCTCAATCCCCAGTCTGTGCTATGTTAGCTGACCGGAGCTAGGACACTGGTAGAGGTGCTATAATTTTCCACAGCAGCCCTGGGCTTAGGAGGGAAACTCAGCCCTGGTTCCTCCTGATCGTTATCTGGTGATCACCAAGTACAGATAGCTTTAGGCCTGGTTGTGATGCTGCCATACTTCAGCCATTGCCTTCCATTGCTTCATACTTTGAGGCTAATGAATGAGGATTAAACATAGTGGCCCCACAATTCCCCAGGGCCTGAGGCATACTGGGGAGGGGGTAAATTGAGCGCGAGGCCCAGGGTAGGTGGAAAAAGTGGGCGGGACCCAGAAGCACCAGATTTCCGCCCAGAAGTGTCGCCGCAATGATTGTCCTTTGGAGCCTAGGGTGGGCAGAGCTTCCGTCCACCCCAAATATGACCCCTGATGTCACAAGGAGGTGTGGCTGGCAGGACAGCTTCCCCTGCCCGGTTTCCTGTGGTTTCTACCTCCTTTATGCCCGCAATCTGTACACCCAGGAAGAACCTGGCATCTAGATTGATAGAGATGGAAGTGATGCCCACCTGGGTCCTGGCCGGTTACACCTTTGAAAAATGCAAGAATATTCAGGGGACCAATTGGCACCTTTTTTAAAAAAAAACTTTTGACCCTGGCTACTTCAACGGGGTCAGGAGCAGAGGTTAGCAGCAGAGCAAGATTCCCACTCTGATGCACAGTGATGCTGACGATTTTCGGGGCCAATATGTTATTGCTTAATCCTCATCAACATATTTTCCACATACACTCCAGTCTAAGCTATCCAACTATGGGAGATGTCCAACAGGCAGAACTTGTGCCTGAACCCAGCTGACTTTCTAGCCCCAGAATTATTTGCATGCTGGAGGTGGGCCAAATTGGAGCCAGAAACTTACTACAGTAAGCCTTGGGGGCCTACGCAGGGGGAGGAGATGACAGCCAATTTTTCTGTCCAAATTTTTGAGGCTGGGGCTTGTGCATGACTTTACCCTAAAAGCAATTACACATGTCCCTCTTTGCCACAATGCTATATCTTTCTTCATTCTTTATACCCATTCTAATCCACATTGATATATATTTCATATTTTCATGACATAAATTTTTTCTCTCTAAACCCTATTAAATAGATAATTATGAATGGTTTATGATCAGTAACTTGATCTATCCTCACCTATTGCTCAAACCTGGTATCTGATTAATGATTTAAGTACATCTCGTCCGAGACCGTATCAGCTCCCCTTGGAAGGAAAGGCTCTCATTTAACACTATCAGGTGCAACCATTGCTCACTGAGTTCATTAATCCACCTTTAATTTGATCAAACCTCAATTTTGAAGAGTAACATATCAATGAAAGAGCAGAATAATGATGATATGATGAAGGATGAGGAGAAATGGCACTAGTCATCTCAAGCACAGCAATTCGTAAATTGCAAACCAGAATAGACCACCTCCCCTTTTGTGGACCCAAAGTATATTAGCTCCTCGCTTCTAAAAGACAAGATGACAAATAATATAAGATCACAGTGATGTGAAAAACCATCTTCTGATAAAGCCCATGAGGATGTGTGGCAATTACTGTCATAAGGAGCTATTTTACATAATATTATTAATGATTGACTTTGGAACCAAAGTCTAGAAATTACTGTTTCAGATGAGATGTTAAACCGAGGCCCCATCTGCCCTCTCATGTGGACATAATAGATCCATGGCACTATTTGAAGAAGAGCAGGGGGAGTTCTCATGATGTCCTGGCCAATATTTATGCCCCAACCAAAATCACTAGAACAGATTTGCTGGGAATTTCCTCAGAGGTTCTCCCAATCGGCCACCATAACTTAGGTGTAAGATTGGTGGAAATCCCGTTCAAACAGTTTATCCGGGGATTCCGTCAATCTTCCACCAAAGTTATGGGAGCCGATTGGGAGAAACTCCAAGGAAATTTCTGATGATTATCTGGTTATTGATCTCATTGCTGTTTGTGGGACCTTGCTGTGCACAAATTGGCTGCCGCGTTGCCCTACATTACAACGGTAATTACACATCAAAAAGTACTTCATTGGCCGCGAAGGGCGCTATATAAATGCAACTTCTTTCTTACAGTATACCCATTCCTAAAATTGCCATTACACCACTGCTTAATTTCAGTAACAAATGACAAATCGCTCACATAAAGACTTTTGTCACATGACAACTACTATGGCACTAAACACACTAACAGCCATTTTTCTTAAAACTGTTAGGGTATCCAAATTTTTTCCATATTGTCGACAAATCCAACATCAAGCTAATTCACAAGTGCAGTGGAATATGGTTATACTGAACACCGTTTGTAGCGATCAGATGCTTATAATGATCAAAATTTGCTTTCCGAAAGCACACCTCATCTGATACCATGCCATGGCCTTTGTTTATAGTGATTGTGTGACAGTTCCCTACTGTTGAAAGACGATTGTCTCAGTTGTACTATTGTTAATCTTGCATTATCTAACATATGAATTAGTAATGACATTGCTAATGAGCTCCTAATTGTCCTTAACTGGTTAACTGGAAATGGATCCTAATGACTCAAAGTTGCTTTTATATTGTTCTTTTCATTTGGACTCAGAGAAACTGGCACCAGGGAGCCAGCGCCCAGCATTTATGCTGTTAGTGTACTTCCACTTTCCGTAGCCTGCCTTTACCTGGGTCTAAGGCTCTGACATGGGGCCACAGAAAACTCCTCGATGCTGAACTCCTGAAATCTGAATTAAAACATAAAAGCAGCTAATGTCTGCACTGCTGCTTGGTGCTGACCAGCACTGTAAACAGCTCCACTCTGAATCGGTCAAGAGCAATGAGTGGAACAAAAGAAGAAAAACAACAACATTCTAAGCAGCCCCTGGCAAAGGAGAGGCTGAGCAACTATTCAGTCAGCCGTTTGAAGTGCCACTGAGTGCTCCTCAAACAATGGAGTACAAATCGTGAATCATGGGATCAGCTGTACATATTGGGGCTAGCCAGCTTCCGGGCTACTGACCAGTCATTGTGATCATTTGGGCTCCTGGCCAAATCAATCTATAACTGCAACAGGATTCCACTGTGTCTGGATGTTAGCTTCAGTTCAGAGTCCATATATACAGTAGTTAAGTTTTCAGATTTTTTTTTGGAGCTAGCTTTCTTTTTCTTTTGAAACCATTAACACCGCTTTATTCAAGATGCAAATAGTAAGTAAATACAGCAATGTCACCCCAGACAGTGAGTTTTTAACATTAATGAGGAGTTTAGCTAAAGTCAGTGCAGAGTTAGCAATAAAGTACTGATGGCAGCATCAAAGGTGCAGCAAAACTGGTTACAACTTGCAAAAAGATTGTATACGCTAGGATTCCTATTTTAAAACAGTTTCCTTATTTCTTACTATAGATCCCTGTCCCCATTCCCTTACCCTGTTCCAAGGCTGTCAGCATCACTGATCTGTAACTGCACAGTGACAGCCCAAATTTACTTACTTTCCATCTATGCCTCTCCCTCAACTTCAGAATGGTCAAATGGTGCACCAATGCATTGTCTCTCCCTCGATGATGTGTAGGCTGAAATGGAAGGGTATTTAATATATAAAGTTATTAAGTTTTTGTACAATCTAATAAAGTTTCATTTCTTCCCCAAGGGGCTTCAAATGAAGACAAATACAAGCTGCAAAAACCATTAAGACCTTCCGGCCAAGAATACAACCACGAAGCAGAAAAGGGATTTGAAGTACAGAGCAACTTGAAGTCCTTTTCACATTTAAGAAGCACCGAGTCCCTCCATTCCTTGAACTCCAAGCAACCAGAGGGGATGTCACAACAATCAAGATGGAAGCCAGAGTCCGTCTCTCCAGTGAGGACTGCGGCCCAAATTAGACCCCAGCAAATCACGTTTTCTGACACCACAGTTTCAAAACCAAAGGAACGAACCAGGTGTCATCAGACACCAATGAGTGAGCAAACTCGAAGGAAAGTGTACAGGCATAAAGGTAACTACCGGAACCATCGCCATCAGTCCAGAAGAGTTCAGAGATCCTGTTCTGATGAGGCTCTCCACACGATCACTGAGCGATCTTTGGAGAACACTAATAACACGACTTTCTTGGAACATTATAACCAGTTAATACAGACAACCATATGTCAGAAACCCCAAGCAAAGCTGCCACATCGACAACAAGCCTTTTATAGGGCAGGGGACAGTGGTCTTCAGAATACCACTTTGAATAACTTTCTCGGCCTGTACTGTGAAGACGATGATGGCTGCTGCTCCACATGTTCCTCCTCTTCCTCAGACTCAGAGGAAGAGGGCTATTTTCTAGGACAACCAATCCCACAACCAAAAACAAGCAATGGCTGCCACTTCAGTAGAGAGCCTCGTCAACCTAATGTCGCACCTGACGTCGTGCTGGCGCAAAGAGGTAAATCACAGAGAAAGAAAGCGCACAAGAACAAGAATTGTACCATTTCCTAGGCAGCCTAACATAATCCAACTCACAGTTAGGCTGTGTATTTAAATCTGTACTGAACATATGTGAAAATATTCTAAAATGGAAGATAGATTTGAAGAGATGGTTTCTCCCGATGGCTCTGAGTTTTTATTTTGATGACAATTCTTTTCCCTCCTTGCTCAGGTGTGGTTCCATTGCTGGGCTATGTTTCCGTTGCCAACAGTTGCCCTCTGGTACCTTGTTCAAACGATTGGTGTCCAAGTGTGAGTCTGGACAATGACTTTTGAGACTATTCAGTCACAATGGGGACATGACACCAGATTATCCACACATGCAAACTTTCCAACATTAGTCATAGTGTACAGGAATGAGAACCCTGGCTGATTTACCCTACCCTCGCCAAATAAGGTCAACCGTAGTGGTCCTACTGCCATCCCAGCTGAGGTTTGCTAAATCATCACAGCCCAGGAATTGAATCTGGGACCTTCCGGCCTGTATGCTGACCTCACCAACTGAGCCATTGGTTCTTAAGTCACATTAACAAGAAGTGTTTTCTTTGATTTAACTATACAACCATTTTCAATCAACTGTACAAGTTACCAATGCTTTCTCCATTTACATAAACACCATTAAAATCAGTCACGGTCACATTCCTTATTGCTATGTAATCACCCTTGCTAAAATTTTTTGGTTATTTGTAGTGTCCTTAGCAATCCCAACAACTCGCCAGCATTCCGTGTCAAGGTGAAGTACCAGAGGGCTACTGGTCCCCAAGGAGCTGACACTCTTAACATGGCTGACTACCTTTAGGAGAGTAAAAAAATGGAAGGCCAATACCCAAATGATACAAAAGCAAAATACTGCAGATGCTGGAAATAAAAGCAGAAAATGCTGCAGTATCTGTGGAGGGAGAAACAGAGTTAACGTTTCAGGTCGATGAAAGGTCATCAATCTGAAATGTTAACTCTGTTGCTCTCGCCACAGATGCTGCTTGACTTGCTGGGTGTTTCCAGCAGTTTCTGTTTCTATTTTACCCAAATGATGCACTTCTTCCAGTAAACTGACATTCCTGAAACTGCAACTTTCAAAACCCATAAAGCTTTTAGTCTAAGAGCTCAATTGCAAAATGGACATTAAGACTTATCCCTTTGATGACATCACTGAAAGAATGGGTACAGTCTCCACAGGATCCAAGCCACATGAACTCACACCAGATGCAACAGATTTCAGGCCAAGACCTCAACAGGCTAATAAACTATCCATTACAGGAGCAGTAACTACCTAAAGTTACTATGACTGAAACCTCTGTAAATACAAATACCATACTTTACAGATTTACTTATAAAAATCATTTTATATATACGTGTTCTAAATAACACATTACCGTGCATATTTAATACTGGTATAATTACTGTGGATGTTATTTATGCTTATTAGGTGCATGTGTAAACTGAATAGAATCTGTGCTTTAATATTTGAAATGTCAATAAATTGCTTATTTACAGAAGGAAACGTAAGGATTTGTTGTGAACTGATGTAAGAATGACACAATAAAATGGTCAAAGGATTGCTCTAAAAGAGAGGGCTGGTTGTTTGGGCTCTTTGTGGATTTCAAGTTACTTTTCTTCCTCTTCCCCCAAAATCTCCACGTATGTAAGTTCCAGGGGCAAAAGTTCCTTGGAGATGTGCATGAATCTGGGAGGGAGAGAATGTCACCTGCACAAGATACTAGGGCAGTTGTGGAACCAAACATCGAATGAGGCTTCAGGGGTGGGAGTATAAAGAGAAAAGGGCAAAAATTGATTGGGGGGGGTATACAGAGGGTAGAAAGACAAAATAACGGGACAATGGAGATCCAAATGGTTTGAGACAACACACCCATTATAAACCACTGCACAAAGTTAAACCGTAAATCAGTATATGTGGGGGTGGTGAATTTTCAGTCTCATTGTGGTGCCAAAGCTGTGCATTTTTGGACCAGTTGAGAACAATTACAGTCTCCACAGTTTTGGAACCCAGTTATTATTGTGCAAAGGATTTTTTGAAGAAAATATTCCGTGGTTGGAGTCGGAAACACATCCATTCGCAATTGATGAATAATGAACCATAAACTGAGGGAGGGCCAAACAGATGGCCTGTGGTTCACTGGAACAAAGGCAAGGGAAAAGGGCGGGGGGGGGGGGGGGGGGGAGAACGCAGACAGGGGTAACAAACTCAAAAACCATCTTACAATTATAGTTCAATAATTATCTAACAGGCATGACATTTTCAAAAACATAGCTTTATTCTTTATAACAATGGCAGGTGATGAATTTTTTTTTAAAAATTATTTTATATCAAACTACACACCAGAGGATGCGAATATAGAGCAAAAATCAAAAAGACACATAGAAAAATTTCTTGAACTTTTGTCTCCACTCGCCCAACTGCCCCAGGCATTCTGGCTGGTTGCTTGGACCCTAATTGTGGGCCTGTACCCTCTGCAGGCCCCTGTTAACAGTTCTGCAGAGTGCTTCAGTTTTCCATTACTTGCTGTAACAAATGTAAGGAATCTTACAACACCAGGTTATAGTCCAACTGTTCTATTTGAAAATCACAAGCTTTCGGAGGCTTTCTCCTTCGTCAGGTGAGTGTGGGATTCCCATACTCACCTGACGAAGGAGAAAGCCTCCGAAAGCTTGTGATTTTCAAATAAAACAGTTGGACTATAACCTGGTGTTGTAAGATTCCTTACATTTGTCAACCCCAGTCCATCACCGGCATCTCCACATCATTGCTGTAACAAAACACACATTAGCTTCACAAACATTTTTTTTTAAAGTGAAAAAACGAAGAGTCTTTCCTAAAAAGAAACACAACTCAGGGTGTCACCCATTACAATAAAATGTCTATTTTTTATTATACATTAAATGATAGCTGAGGAGATCTAGCTCCTGTCTTTTTTATGGTCTGCCAGTCAACTTTCCGATAGTCCAGTTAAATGGCTGTATTTAAAATGTACAAAATATATCTGAACCATATGGAGCAGGAAGCTCCCATGTTTGATCCCTGGTCAGTACAGTTACATCTCAGCTGGGGCTGCAGTAAGTGTGCTACAATTGGCCTTTGCATCCCTGCGTTAGGGACAGAAAGAAAAATATTTGCAGCTGCAGCTCTGGGCTTCCATTTGCTGGAAACGTGCGCTGACATTGGGCGAGGGCAGGATCGGGCTTAGCTAGGATGCTCTCTACAGTGGAATAGCCTGCCAATGCTCACTGTTAAGGCTAACACATACGTAATGGCTATTTGGGGGTGGGGGGGGGGGGGGGGGGGAGGGAAGAAAGTGAGGTACCAGAGGGTGACTGGCACTGTCAAACTGTACAGCCAATACCTTTAGGACGGAAGGGAAGAGAACTTGGCAGAGAAAATTGCCAAAAGAAATACAAACAAATTTAAAATGTACCCATGCCAAAATTTGGATGTAATCGCTCAGTTACGAGTCTTTTCAGTAATACTCAGTTTGGTTTCTTCACTGCATTTACAGCATCGTATTTTGCAATACTTTTCTTCAGATCTTCAAGACAGCGCTCGCCGATCTGATGCAGGCTTTTCCTCAGAGCTGACTGTACCTGTTTCTCTATGGTCGGTTCTTGGTTGACCAATTGCTTTGCTACCATGGCAAAGATCTCACAGTCCAATCTGTAGGTCTACAGCATAAAAATTGAAAATCAAGTGTTAGGCACAAATACCAGAACTGTATTGGGCCTGTTGGTTAATGCTGGTTAAGTGGTTATTTACAAAGCACAATGCTCAAGAAAGCCCTAATCTGTGCCAGGTTCGCTGATCGCAGCAGGGGCAGCAATAGGAGGGGTACAACTGACCACATAAAACCCTGGGTGAGGGAAGGGAAAATCGACCCCGCGCTCCTGACAGTGACACCAGTGGAAGTGCATATGTATGGATGCTAACAGCAAATTCCAATTTTGTTAGAATTTTCAGCAAGTAGCAAAAATTGCATCCAGACTCATTTCTTAGTGCCCATCATTCAGATGACGTTCACACATACAAGTACAGTACGGTGCAACTTGATGCACCTTCCCAACTGAAGATTATTATATTAGAGGGTGGAATATTGCAATCAAACCTCATCATTACAAATACATGGAGACCATACTAGTTGGCAGTAAAGGTTTGAGGCCATTTACTGACGCACATCCAGCAGCAGCTCAAGCTCCATCATAGCCAGCAAAGCTCAATAAGAGATACGTAGTAACAAGGCTTGATTACATCATAACATAATAACTGAAGTTTTTTTTTATTTGCTCATGGGATGTGGGCGTCGCTGGCGAGGCCGGCATTTATTGCCCATCCCTAATTGCCCTTGAGAAGGTAGTGGTGAGCCGCCTTCTTGAACCACTGCAGTCCATGTGGTGAAATTCCTGGTATAACAACTCTCCCGCCCAAAAAAATTACTCATCCTTTCAAACCAACCCTAGTGTAAGAGAATTAAGCTACGAGGAAAGACTGGAGAAACTTGGGCCCTTTAACCTGGAAAGGAGGCAATTGCAAAAGAACTGTGTAGAGGTCGACATGATAGTACACGGTACAGAAAGTGTCAATCTGGAATGCTACTTCAACTTAAACGGGGAGAAAGGGACAAGGATTCAAACGGGAAAAAGACAAACTTAGGACTAATGCCATGAAATTACTCTTCACAACAACAACTTGCATTCAGATAGCGCCATTAATGTAGTAAAACGTCCCAAGACACTTTACAGGAACGTTTATCAAACATAATTCAGCACCGAGCCACATAAGGAGATATTAGGACAGGTGACCAAAAGCTTGGTCAAAGAGGTAGATCTTAAGGAGCGTCATAAAGGAGGAGAGGGGTAGAGAGGAGGAAAGGTTTAGGGAACGAATTCCAGAGCTTAGGGCCTATGCAGCTGAAGGCACGGTGGAGCAAGAATTGGAGGAGCACAGAGATCTCGGAGGGTTGTAGGGCTGGAGGAGGTTACAGAGATAGGGAGGGGTGAGGCCATGGAGGGATTTGAAAACAAGGATGAGAATTTTTAAGAAGTCGCTCCTGGACCGGGAGCCAGTGTAGGTCAGCGAGCACAGGAGTGATGGGAGAACGGGCCTTGGGGTGCGAGTTAGGATATAGGCAGCAGAGTTTTGGACGAGCTCAAGTTTACGGAGGGTGGAAGATGGAGGGGCAGGCCAAGAGAGCTTTGAAATAGTCGAGTCTAGAGGTAACAAAGGCATGGACGAGGGTTTCAGCAGCAGATGAGCTGAGGCAGGGGCAGGGATGGGCAATGTTATGAAGGCGGAAGTAGGCGGTCACACAGAGAACTTCTGTTTAGGGTAGCATAGTGAGACCTTGGAGTGATTTAAGACAACTGGACGCTGCGATGGAAGGACACGACGTTTTCAAGATGGATGAGCCCTCCTCAGTAATTCTGTGGGTTGGGTGAAGGCGATGACAGTGGAGGTCCGCACGGTACAATGCAAGGATCGATCAAATGGCTTTTTCCCATTCCATGTTTTAAGTTCTTGTACAGCTAGGTGGGAAATATCACAGCAATGCTACAAGCCGGTTTTTATAATTTATATTTTTGAGAGAAATATTTGTACTGGAGAGGTGTTCCTACATTGAGCCCTCTCAGATCAGGCACTGCACAAGTTAGACGTAAAATTAATTTGCCTCTACTCCATCCCACCAATGTGTCACAACCGTAACCTGAGAAGAGCATCCCCTGCTACACCCTGTGAAACTTCCATTTCAGACAGCAGCCATCTACACGAGTCGACCAGTTTGTGGGTTGTTTCATTCTGTGGACCTGTGCTCAGCAGGAACCAGTTTGAAACTGCTCAAAGAGTTCTTACCACCATGAGGAAGAAGAGTCTTTCATCTGGACTGGACACAAACCCAGCTCTGAGGTGAAGACAGTGAGGTCAGCGGGCTTTTTGACTATGGAGGCATTGCAGCCAAACCTTACCCGATGTCCACACACACCTAACATTATTCATTTATTCATCCTGGCTGGGTGTCTTCATTGGCAAAATGATATTTCCATGGTTCCAAGAGCATATCACATTTCCAGATGGCATTTCATTATTAAAGGGGGTTAAACACAATAGAAAATTATTTGTACCTTCATCAGTTTGTCCCTTTTTGCCAGAATTAATGCAGAACGAGGGTCTTTAAGTGTCTCTTTCTTTGGTCTGTCCTTTATGGAAGTGGTATTTAATCTAGAGGGCTCCCTTGCAAGAATATCCTTGCCAGCCTGCGAATTAAACATATTACATTTTGCTACTCCATACTCTTATAATGCACAATAATGGCAAATAATCAGCTAGACCGATCTTTTAATATGAAGCTTTGATGTAACAGATGGAGAATCAGTGGAGGAAACTGCACTGTGGTGATCAATATTAAATCAACATGATGTCAACTGGCCATCAGAACATCTACTCTTGCTCCCAGCAACAAGCACAGAGAGGGCTAGAGAGAGCGAAAGAGAGAAACAGAAAGAGTAAAAGTGAGAGCAAAAGCGAGCGAGTAGGAAAAGAAACAGTCAGAGAGAGGGGCAGGGAAGGGGAGAAAGAGAGGGGCAGGGAAGGGGAGAAAGAGAAACAGAGGGGAGAAAGAGATAGTGAGAAAGAAAGGAGATCACACAGATGGGAGCATGAGGCAGTGCTAATCTGTTTCTACTGCCAACAATCAGGAGTGTCTGAAGACAGTACCTGTGCAATATGTTCAGCACCGTGCACAGTCCCTGTGGTCCACTGCTCTCCCTTGGCATCCTAAGGTGTGGATCATTTTATTCACATCTGAAGAATGAAACACTGCTGGGAATTCAAGCCCAAGATGCATCGGCAATACAGACCCAGACCTGGCCAATAATTTCTACACAATCTGGTGATTCAATTGTGTGCCAGGTGTATCCAAAGATAAAAAGGTCTGAGCCAACTAAGAGCATGAGAGCAAATTCAGCGAGGCTTCCGGAGTGCAGCCTTGGTGAACAGGAGCATGAATCAGAGATCAAGCTATAACACTTTAGCCCCAATTCTGCGACCTGCGCTCCCTGGCTGACGTTGCCCGAGTTACAAATTGTTACTGTTTACCCTCAAGGGATAACCCTCAGCAATGCTCTACGCTTATATTAAGCCAAGCCTGAAAACTTGGTAAGCACAAGTACCATTTTAAATTTGCATGGTCAGTTGAATCCCACTTCCCATATTATTCACTTTTTGTATGGAACGGCCTATTTAACAAAAGGTAATGCTGCTTTTGCTAATGTGTTTGCAATAAAGAGCCCTCCCTGCCTATTAAGTAACTGAGGATATTCAGTCTAAAGGAATGCATAAAGAGCTCTCCTGATGCCTCAGTTGGTAAACCTAGTTTGCAATTGAGCCATGCGGATAGAAAGGTTTCAGATTAGATTGCCAGTCCACGCGCTGTGGGCTGATCCCAGCCACAGTGGCAGTTGGACAGTACACTTGACACCTCAGTACCACAGTAGAGAAGAAGAAAAATTAAGTAGGGTTCCCCCTTCTATAACCCTATCCAGTAACCCTGCCGGAAAAGGCACGCGAGATCAGATAATAGGATTAGGCCCAGCTGTAGTGCATCCTACAGTCAAATAACCTGATAATGTTGGCTCACACTTGGAGAGGGCACCCAGTCCACGTGGAACCACACCTAATAGGAAGGGGAGGGGTGGAGGGAGGAGTGAGGGGAGGGGTGGAGGGAGGAGTGAGGGGAGGGGTGGAGGTAGGAGTGAGGGGAGGGGTGGAGGGAGGAGTGAGGGGAGGGGTGAGGGGAGGGGTGGAGGGAGGAGTGAGGGGAGGGGTGGAGGGAGGAGTGAGTGCCTGTGGAACCACACCTAACAGGAATCTATAGCTTAGGAGGGGGAGGGAGTGAGGGGGGAGGGAGGGAGTGAGGGGGGAGGGAGGGAGTGAGGGGGGAGGGAGGGAGTGAGGGGGGAGGGAGGGAGTGAGGGGGGAGGGAGGGAGTGAGGGGGGAGGGAGGGAGTGAGGGGGTGGGAGGGAGTGAGGGGGGAGGGAGGGAGTGAGGGGGGAGGGAGGGAGTGAGGGGGAGGCGAAACAAGACCAGGTAAGAAAACTGAAGAAAAAATACCTTTCTAAAAAGGCCATGTCCATATTCTAGTTTACATGCTATACATTTCCAATAAACTACAATTAATTTACAGAACTCAGGATCCGTTCTGGATTACCTACCGTACTAACTTTGCAGTCAGTTGATGGGGCACCGTGAGATTTAAGGTCTCTACTAGGGCAGTGACTGGCTTCTTTGGTGTTTCCACTGTTCCTATGAGAATATTTCTTCTGGGAGGGGAAAAAGGAGACAGCAAATCAGATCCACTACCCAGACACAGTTCACAAAGGGTGAGTTTCCCACCCGATCTTCACCCCTCTTCATTTGAAGGTAGTGACTCATTCCAGGCTTGGCTCCAAAGTAGCTGGTAGCCTCGTTGCACCTCTCCCAATTGGCCATACTTCATGTGTGATCCTGGACAACGTGATGGTATGCTATTTAACCACAGGATGCATCACATCAAAGTCTGATCCTATTCTTATATGATGTTAACAGGTGGCACTTTCCAGCAGGGATCACTGCATAGCAATCGGGCGCAAAGGACATGCTTGATGTTTCCCCCTCGCTAGCTCAGGGACACCGAGACCAACTACGGCATCCCCCACCTCTAAACTCATGGTTGAGATCAGCTAACTGAGCATGGATCAGAAGAAAGAGAAATTGCATTTATATAGCGCTTTTCATGGCTTCAGGGCATCCCAAAGTGCTTTACAGCCAATGATGTACTTTTTGTAGTGTAGTGACTGTTGTAATGTAGGAAATACAGCAGCCAATTTGCGCACAGCAAGGTCCCACAAACAGCGATGTGATAATGACCAGATAATCTGTTTTTTTTAATGATGTTGGTACAGTGATAAATATTTACCAGGACACAGGGGAACAGCTCCCCTGCTCTTCTGTGACATAGTGCCATAGGATCTTTTACGTCCACTTGGCGGGGCCTTGGTTTAACCCCTCATCCAAAAGACGGTACCTCCGACAGTGCAGCACTCCCTCAGTACTGCACCGTAGTGCCAGCCTAGATTGTGTGCTCAAGTCTCTGGAGCGGAGCTCGAACCCACAACCTTCCGACTCAGAGGAGAGAATGCTACCAACTGAGCCATGGCTGACACCTATCCGATCTAAACTGGGACATTCCTGGGCCCCATGGCTCAGTAGCATATCATTGGATGCATTTACCCATCAGGCCATCGCGAGAACTACTGGGCCTTTATATTTAATGAAGTAAATAGTGAAATAACCTGAACTTTAGAAGACGGCTTTGAAAATATATTAAATCTTCACCTCTAAAGATTGTAAAATCTACTAACAATAGACCACAAATTGGAAACTGGCCTCGTAAAGTGAAAATTGAGTTCAAACAATTAAAGGTTTCTCAGATTCATTCTCTGAATTCATTCTCTGACCCCTCATTATTTATTAGCTCTCCCAGTGGTTAAATAAATCCTTCCTTGAAATGGTAGAATTGTAGATTATATAAAATCAATAACTGTAAAAGGACACGTATTCCATTAGTTTTTGCAATTAATGTCATTGCTCCAATGTGATAATTCACTTTACTAAAATATATAGAATAATGGATACTCTGGAGGGAATGTCAAAGGTGCAAAACAATGGAGGGAAAGCTGGTCATAAACCAGGACACTGCAACTTGAGTGGTTTATGAACATCAGGAGAAAGCATGGATTGAATTACAACCATTCAACTCCCTTTACAACACATTTTGTAACATATGCAGCACTGACGGACTTTGAAATGAAAAACAGATGCATTAACACAATGTACCAACCATTCCACTGAGAAGACCAAGTGCTGGGAGGCGACTCTCCAGGACAAGCAGAAAGAAAGACTTGCATTTATACAGCACCTTTCATGGCCTCAGGATGTCCCAAAGCGCTTTACAGTCAATTAGTTACTTTTGAAGTGTCGTTGTTGTTGTTGTAATATGGAAAACGCAGCAGCTAATTTGTGCACAGCAAGGTCTCACAAACAGCAATGAAATAAATGATCATATCATGTTTTTTTTAAGGTGTTGGTTGAGGGATAAATATTGGCCAGGACAGCGGAGAGAACTCCCTTGCTCTTCTGCAAATAATACCGTGGGATCTTTGGGTCCATTTGAAAGGGCAGACAGAGCCTCGATTTAACGTCTCATCGGAATGACGGCACCTCCGACAGTGCAGCACTCCCTCAGTACTGCACTGGAGTGTCAGCCTAGATTATGTGCTCAAGTCTCTGGAATGGGGCTTGAACCCACGACCTTCTGACTCAGAGGTGAGAGTGCAACCAACTGAGCCAAGGAAGATAAACAGAAGCACTACCACAATGAGGTTCAAAATGAACGACAGGTGACTGATATCGAACCAAAAAATAAAAAGTACTGTTCACAAAGGATACTTTTTAGGTAGCATTGATTTTTTTTTAAGAAGATTATTGAATTTATCTACAATCTCACAATTAATCTGCTATCTACTTTGAAAAGGAAGGAAGATAGGGAGAGGGAGAGAACACAGTTGAAAAATTAGACAGAAAATATTGAAAATGCATAACTGGTCAATCGGCATCTAAAGAGAAGGAAACAAAAAAATTGCATTTTTTCTTTTAGTGCCAGGAGGGCCTTTTAAATGATCCATTCTGTCTTCAGATCCCTCATCACAGGATCTATCACATCAAGTGTCCTATTTCCATTTATTATAAATATCACCCTTTACAAAGCGCCAAGACCGAGGGGCGGGAGATAGAACCGGGGAGCAAAACAATTAGGTAGGGAATAAAAAGGGGAGGAGCATAAGTTTTTTTTTCTGGTCACCCTATTATAGAAAGGATATTATTAAACTAGAAAGAGTGCAGAAAAGATTTACTAGGATGCTACCGGGACTTGATGGTTCGACTTATAGGGAGAGGTTGGATAGACTGAGACTTTTTTCCCTGGAGAGTAGGAGGTTAAGGGGTGATCTTATAGAAGTCTATAAAATAATGAGGGGCATAGATAAGGTAGATAGTCAAAATCTTTTCCCAAAGGTAGGGGAGTCTATAACGAGGGGGCATAGATTTACGGTGAAAGGGGAGAGATACAAAAGGGTCCAGAGGGGCAATTTTTTCACTCAAAGGGTGGTGGGTGTCTGGAACGAGCTGCCAGAGGCAGTAGTAGAGGCGGGTACAATTTTGTCTTTTAAAAAGCATTTGGACAGCTACATGGGTAAGATGGGTATAGAGGGATATGGGCCAAGTGCAGGCAACTGGGACTAGCTTAGTGGTATAAACTGGGCGACATGGACATGTTGGGCCGAAGGGCCTGTTTCCATGTTGTAAACTTCTATGATTCTATAACATTCTAGTTGCTCTAAATGTGCCTGAGGAGAGAGAGGGGAGAATGGCAGCTGAGGCCTAGAGATAGGATATAAACAGTTATACAAAACTCTGGTTAGACCCCATTTAGAGTATTGCATTCAGTTCTAGGCACCGCACCTCAGGAAGGATATATTGGCCGTGGAGAAGGTGCAGCGCAGATTCACCAGAATGATACCGGCGCTAAAAGGGTTAAATTATGAGGCAAGGTTGCATAGACTAGGCTTGTATTTCCTTGAGTATACAAGATTAAGGGGTAATGTAATTGCAGTGTTTAAGATGATTAAGGAGTTGATGGGGTAGATAGAAAGTATTTCCTCTGGTGGGAGAGTCCAGAACAAGGGGACGTACCCCTAAAATTAGAGGTAGGCCGTTCAGTGGTGATGTCAGGAAGCATTTCTTCACACAAAGGGTAGTGGAAATCTGTTCAGACTAGGTCAATTGAAAATTTCAAAACTGAGATTGATAGATTTTTGTTAAGCGAAAGGTATTAGGGTTATGGAACCAAGGTGGGTAGATGGAGTTAAGATACAGATCAGCCATGATCTAATTGAATAGCAGAACACACTCGAGGGGCTGAATGGCCTACTCATGTTCGTATATTCCTCTGTCTTGTTTCACTGCCTGAGACCTGGAAACATGTCAGTCTTGATTAGGAGATTTAATATCTTTTAAAAAATTTTTTACAGCAATATCTTCTTTCTTTCAAATACACTACAGTGTATTTCTCAGAATAATGTGGTGATTCCCCTAATATGATTACATCACGGTATCTACCTAGAACTTTTACGATCCAGAGTGTGTTTTAAGTGCAAATCCTTTGAACCCAGATCAGAAGCCAGTCACCCGATGAACACTCAATTGGGCTCCAGGTGTCCTGGAACCAAAACTCAGAGAAATGCTTTTTTTAAAAAAACTTCCCAGACTAATTTCTATTAAACATTTCAAACTAAACAGTGGGCACACACACAATACAGACAGAACGACGGTGGAGAGAAGGATAAAAAAAAATTAACATCCAAGTCACATTCGCAACTCATGCCCCCCCCCACCCTCCATACACTGAGAGACTATAAAGAAGTTCCAGGAACTCTGTAGGGCCATTAGATTTCTGTCTGTTTGGGATCAGGTATTACCATCTGCTGCGGGTTAATGTCTCAAGAATTGTGTGCTCAATATGTTCCTATCCTTTTTGACTTGCTGGCTCATTATTTCTGTTGCTGTATACCATGAAAAAATATTCTGAAATGCTAGCAGTTTCCCCTTGATAACTGATAATGTCTTTCAAAAATTAGGGGAGGAGGTCTCTGTAAGTGTGTCAATACTTGGAGTGGGTCCCTGATGGTGTGTCAATACTTGGAGGGGGTCCCCTGTATTTGGAGTGGGTCCCTGATGGTGTGTCAATACTTGGAGGGGGTCCCCTGTATTTGGAGTGGGTCCCTGATGGTGTGTCAATACTTGGAGGGGGTCCCCTGTACTTGGAGTGGGTCCCTGATGGTGTGTCAATACTTGGAGGGGGTCCCCTGTACTTGGAGTGGGTCCCTGATGGTGTGTCAATACTTGGAGGGGGTCCCCTGTATTTGGAGTGGGTCCCCTGTATTTGGAGTGGGTCCCTGATGGTGTGTCAATACTTGGAGGGGGTCCCCTGTATTTGGAGTGGGTCCCTGATGGTGTGTCAATACTTGGAGCGGGTCCCCTGTACTTGGAGTGGGTCCCTGATGGTGTGTCAATACTTGGAGGGCGTCCTGTACTTGGAGTGGGTCCCTGATGGTGTGTCAATACTTGGAGGGGGTCCCCTGTACTTGGAGTGGGTCCCTGATGGTGTGTCAATACTTGGAGGGCGTCCTGTACTTGGAGTGGGTCCCTGATGGTGTGTCAATACTTGGAGGGGGTCCCCTGTACTTGGAGTGGGTCCCTGATGGTGTGTCAATACTTGGAGGGCGTCCTGTACTTGGAGTGGGTTCCTGATGGTGTGTCAATACTTGGAGGGGGTCCCCTGTACTTGGAGTGGGTCCCTGATGGTGTGTCAATACTTGGAGGGCGTCCTGTACTTGGAGTGGGTCCCTGATGGTGTGTCAATACTTGGAGGGGGTCCCCTGTACTTGGAGTGGGTCCCTGATGGTGTGTCAATACTTGGAGGGCGTCCTGTACTTGGAGTGGGTCCCTGATGGTGTGTCAATACTTGGAGGGCGTCCTGTACTTGGAGTGGGTTCCTGATGGTGTGTCAATACTTGGAGGGCGTCCTGTACTTGGAGTGGGTTCCTGATGGTGTGTCAATACTTGGAGTGGGTCCCTGATGGTGTGTCAATACTTGGAGGGCGTCCTGTACTTGGAGTGGGTTCCTGATGGTGTGTCAATACTTGGAGGGCGTCCTGTACTTGGAGTGGGTTCCTGATGGTGTGTCAATACTTGGAGTGGGTCCCTGATGGTGTGTCAATACTTGGAGGGCGTCCTGTACTTGGAGTGGGTTCCTGATGGTGTGTCAATACTTGGAGGGCGTCCTGTACTTGGAGTGGGTCCCTGATGGTGTGTCAATACTTGGAGGGGGTCCCCTGTACTTGGAGTGGGTTCCTGATGGTGTGTCAATACTTGGAGGGCGTCCTGTACTTGGAGTGGGTTCCTGATGGTGTGTCAATACTTGGAGGGGGATTCCTGCACAGAAAAGTTTGAAAACCACTGTCCCATACTGACTGTACTTAACCCCCCCTACTCAACTCCCTTTACTAACATCTATACCTGAAGCAAATTCCCCTCCCCCCGAAGAGTATATTTGATCTACATTAAATAAAAAGCACAGATAATTGGCAGATTATCTTTTACATTTTTAATGTATGGTACAAACAGAATGCAAGTTGAAGGCTAAATGGGGGTTTCCTGTGAGTGAAGCCGACCATAAATCACTCACAGTTGCAAGAGTTGCAAACACGTGACAAAGATGAGAAGAAACCCTCAGGCCCATCAATACTCACTCTACTCGTCAGCTGGTGCAATTCCATGCAGCACCTTTCTCAAACGCTAGTAATGCTAACTCCTGGAGAATTGGATTACAATATAAAATGGATAATGTCCACCCAAATTCATTACCCACCTAACGGTGATAGCCTGCACAAGCAAACATGTTACAGTGAAATCCAGTCAGCAGCTAACAGGTAGACTGTCACACCATCTATAACATCAGAATTCACAGTAAGTGCTAAAGATGTTGGGACACTCAGAATAACTATCTTAATGAAGCTGCTCAGAAAAATATTTTACCATTGCTGTCAACACAGAGAGGCACAACAACGACAACTTGCATTTATATAGCAGCCTTTAACGTAGTAAAACATCCGAAGGCACTTCACAGGAGCGATTTTCAACCAAAATTTGATACCAAGCCACATAAGGAGATATTAGGACAGGTGCTAGACAGGTGTAAAAGAGGTAGGTTTTAAGGAGCGTCTTAAAAGAGGAGAGAGAGGTAGAGCGGCGAAGAGGTTTAGGGAGGGAATTCCAGAGCTTAGGGCCTAGGCAGCTAAAGGCACGGCTGCCAATGGTGAAGCGATTAAAATCGGGGATGCGCAAGGGGCAAGAATTAAATCGTGATTATGAACAGATTGTGCACAGTGATTTGTGCTAAGAGCACTTCCATTTTCCAGAGGAACTCCTACTCAACTTTTCTTCACTTGGAGCAACCAAATGCACCTTAATTTCTTTACTTTGTTCAGAAGGAATCTACTTAATAGTTGTTACTAAAAGCTTTAAGTGAGAAAAAAAGTAGGATTAACACTGGAGCGTAAATATCTGAAACACTTTAGTAGGATCGTTGTTTACAACATCAAAAGAAACGTAATTGCAACCGGATCCTAAGGCTTGCTTCAGTCAGTTGTTTGCTCTACAGACAATCAATAGTCTGGAACTCACAAAAGCTGGTTTGCATACACTTACAGTACTTGCATTGTCTCTAGAAGGAGCATCATTCAGCTGCAATCGCTCTCCTTTAAACTTGACAATTGTGTTCTCCTTTGTTTTAGTTATCTTGTGAGAATACTGCTCTGGTGTTTCTCTGAATATATCATCCTGAAAAAAAACACATCAATCTCAATACTGAGCAATAACCAACATTTTTTTTTGATTTACCCTAGGACGGGCAAGGAAAGGATGGGGGTCAGTGAATCAGGAAAGTTCAACCCTTTCCCCATTCATCCACCTCCAAAGAGGTCCTTCGAGAACTTACATGAATTTTGCATGGAACAGCAAGATAAAGTACGGAACAAGGAAGGGCCATTAAGTCCTTTTGAAACACAGCCCTTCCAACAGGAAAACGTATACAAGCTGGATGTCAAGGATTCTACCCAGTTTTCAAGGAGGGAAACAATACAAAAAAATTAAGTGCTAATTTCAGATACAATCTTGTAATAGTAATCCTTTTAAAATACTGATAAACTACTGAAATATATATATTAAAAACTACTGCACTATATATTTATGTGGAATGATGTATTCGAAAGTAAATCTGTATAAATGAAGATAATTTAATTACTGCTAAAGCAAAAAAATGCATTACAAATATCCATCTTCATTAATGGAGACTGAAGGGAGTGGGCTGAATACAATCATTAGTAAATAATCAAATGAGATTCAGAGTAAATGGTGGAATTTTCTGTTCAATAGAAGTCAGACACATTTCTGTAATTCTGGAGTGTTTATCGCACTTCAGTGAAACTGTACAGATTTTAGGGTTGTGTAAAGTTACTTTTAATGTTCAAAGTAAAAAAAAGACAACATCCCGCTCCAAATTAAATTGAGTTCCAGAAGTGATGAATATCACTGGAATAAACTTACATCGCTGATCTCATCATCTATAGTGGTAACTCTAAACGCTGCCTCCTCTCTCTGATGATCAAGGTTTTGCATGTCTGCTCCTGTGCTCCCTTGAATCGTCTTTCCAGAGATTGTGGAGATCATTTTCTAAAAATTATAAAAGAGTTACATAGAGTCTATGGCACAGAAACAGGTCATTCAGCCCAACTGGTCTGTGCCGGCGTTCATGCTCCACACAAGTAAAAAGACCGGGTGGTGCAGTGGATTAGAACCTTGTCCTTTCATCTCTGAGTTGAGGAAAGTTTCTTCTCAGTCAGCAGTAAGGGTCCTAAGTCTAAGAGTGGTCAGTCTCGGCTCACTTCCTATTGGGCACGGGTCCACAAACAAAACAGACCATAGTACGGCACTAAAGGGTAGTGTCACTCAGAGACTACTGGGATGTCTGAGGTGAGAAATGGAAATGGTGCAGTGAGTGAATGTTGTTCTAAAGCTGGGTTAAAGACAGGAAGCTTTATTGCCCATCTGGTCTGTGCTATACCTAGAACATAGGAACAGGAGAAGGCCATTCAACCCCTCGAGCCTGTTCCGCCATTCAGTTAGATCATGGTTGATCTGTATCTTAACTCCATCTACCCACCTTGGTTCCGTAACCCTTAATATCTTTTGCCTAACAAAATTCTATCAATCTCAGTTTTGAAATTTTCAATTAACCCCTGATCTCAACAGCTTTTTGGGAGAGTGTTCCAGATTTCTACTACCCTTTGTGTGAAGAAGTGCTTCCTGACATCACCCCTGAATGGCCTAGCTCTAATTTTAAGGTTATGCCCCCTTGCTCTGCACTCACACCAGAGGAAATAGCTTGTCTCTATCTACCCTATCAACTCCTTTAATCATCTTAAACACTTTAATCCGATCACTTCCTAATCTTCAATATTCAAGGGAATACAAGCCTAGTCTATGCAACCTGTCCTCATAATTTAACCCCTTTAGTCCCGGTATCATTCTGGTGACTGCGCTGCATCCCCTCCAAAGCCAACATATCCTTCCTGAGGTGTGGTGCCCAGAATTGAATGCAGTACTCCAGATGGGGTCTAACCAGAGCTCTGTACAGCTGTAACATAACTTCCACCCCACTCGAGATAAAGGCCAACATTCCATTAGCTACATTAATTATTTTTTGTACCTGTCCACTAGCTTTCAGTGATTTCTTTACTTGGACCCCATAATCTCTCTGCTCATCCATAGTTCCGAGGTTCTCGCCATGTAGAAAATACTCTGATCTATCTTATCCAAAGTGGATGACTTCACACTTTCCCACATTGAATTCCATCTGTCACAGTTTTGCTTACTCACTTAATCTATCAATGTCCCTTTGCAACTTTCTGCTCCCATCTACACTATTTACTGTGCCACCTACCTTAAATGTCGTTAGCAAAGATATACAGCTTTCTCTTCCTTCATCCATGACATTTATAAAAGCTGCGCCCACAGTACAGATCTCTAGGGAACAGCACTAGTCACATTGTCAATTTCAGTACATACCCATTACCCCTACTCTCTGTCTCCTTCCTCCTAACCAATTCCATATCCAAGTCAAAAGGTTGCCTCCAATTCCATGCGTTCTCATTTTTGTTAACAGTCTCTTATATGGAACCTTGTCGAGTGCCTTCTGAAAGTCCATATAAATAACTTCTGCAGACACTCCCTTATCTACCATGTTAGTTACCTCCTCAAAAAAATTCAACTAGGTTCATTAGACATGCCTTATCCTTTACAAATCCATGCTGGCTCTCTCAGATCAGCTCATATTTGTTCAAATGCTCAATCACTCAGTCCCTAATAACAGATTTTAGTAACTTCCCCACAACTGATGTTAGACTAATAGGCCTATAATTTCCTAGTTTATCTCTCATCCTTCTTAAATAGTGGAGTGACATTGGCAATTTTTCAATCCATGGGGACAATTCCTGAATCGAGTGTGTTTTGGAAGAGCATGACTAACGTATCAACAATTTCCTCACCTACTTTGTTTAATATTCTGGGGTGGAAACCATCGGGCCCTGGAGATTAGTCTATCTTTAACCTCATTAGTTTCTCCATCACTATTTTTATACTTATATTGAATCTAGTTATTTCTCCCCTTGATTTCTTTGTATCTCTGGAATTTTATCCTCATCCTCTACAAAGTAGCTATTTAGTAAGTCTGCCATTTCCTGATTTCCAATTGTTTCACCTTCGTCTGTCATTAAGGGGCCCACATTACTCATAGCCACCCTCTTTCTCTTAATATATTTGTAAAAACCCTTAGTGTTGTCACGCGGAGTATTTTTGTTCGCTAGTTTCCTCCCCTACCCTCCTCTTCTGAAGTCATTGATTCTTTGCTGAAGTACCTCACCAAAGTGGTCATTATTCATCCGCAGGATACATCCAAGGATGTGCCCTTCCCCCTCAATACCCAGAGCCCACTGATGCCCGCTTTCCAGCAAGGGGGTCACTGTGAGGCAATCAGGATCCTGAACCTTAGCTGATTTTCCCCTTCCAAATCCAGGGCTGACCTGAGTCCAATTTTAGTGCCTCACGGGGTTACCCAGGTTGGTCCTGTTAACTCAGGAGTGCGATTAGGAGCGGCCGATTATCTCCTCCGAAACTTAGGGGTTTCTGAAGTTAACTGCGATCCTCGCTGCCACCACTGTGGATGGGTTCAGCTATTGCAGCACAGGCTGGAGATTGAACATGGGACCCTCCTCATTGTGTGTAGGTAGTGCAGTTAACCACCGAGCTATTGGGGAACTGGAAACAACTCCTTTAAATGTTTCTGTGCTGCTTCTCCCAGATGAACACATCTACATTAAGGCAAAATGGGTTCAATCTATCAAAGCTCCTCGCTGAAGAACACTATGTGGAGGTGGTAGGAGACGGCGGAGTGGGACGCTAATGATTAGCTGTGAAATTGTACATACAGAAGAACACAATTTGTTTTCTGTTCACAGGCATGCAGAAAGCAGCAGCTGTTGAGTCAGACAGAGCACCAGGGGCTCCCTCAGAGAAGGGATGCTTTACTAGGCTATCAATCGACTTTATAGAGTGATGGTCTGGAACCTGAGATAGCATCATATCTGTATCAATTTTAAAAAAACAAATGTAAATTGAAAAGATAAATAATCAAACTGAGCTTCCGTGGAGCCAGCCATGCAGGGGATTGCGTAGGACCCAACACTCCCTTGATTCGGACATTCCCACCTCTTGCTATAGAATAATGGAACACTTCAGCCTAGATTTCCTGACTGCCCATAGTAGAGGCCTAAATTAGTGGGGCCCGCAAGTTCTGTTCCATTGGAACTCCATTCGCTTCACACCATGACTTAATTTCCTATGGTGCTGATACCCATTCCTGGAAACACACACTTCATGTAAATATTCATGAGGTTGGGGGAAGGGGGAATTCCCCGCATAATATTCAGGCGTGCAGAACATCATTTCTAATGAGTTCCTATTTGCAATGGGTGCCCGGGTGTTGCCAGGGTATCAGCTATGACAGTAACCAATTTAAAATGGCACAAGTAACCACATTATGCGTCAGCCTTGGCTCAGTGGTAACAGTCTTGTCTCGGAGTCAGTAGGTTCTGGGTTCAAGTCCCACTCCAGAGACTTCAGCACATAATCTAGGCTGATACTCCAGTGCAGTACTGAGGGAGGGCTCACTGTCTTTTGGATGAGGCGTTAAATCGAAACCCCAACTGCCCTCTCAGGTGGACGGAAAAGATTCCATGGCACTATTCGAAAAAGAGCAGGGGAGTTCTCCCAGTGTCAACACCACCAAAAACAGATTATCTGGTCATTTATTTCATTGCTGTGCGAAAATTGGCTGCCGTATTTTCCCTACATTAAAACAGTGACTACACTTCAAAAGTACTTCAATGGCTGTAAAGCGTTTTGGAACGTCCTGAGTTTGTGAAAGGCACTATATAAATGCAAGTTCTTTCTTCATTCTTTCTATTAAACCTGCAATATTTCAGTCACTTTTGACCATTTTGTTAGTTTGTTTTCTGTCGCTTTGTTTCTTCAAGCACATAGATTCTCACGAGCCTTTGTGTCAATTGTCTAATTTTGTTCACACCCAGCACCATTACTGGCACCGGTGGGGTTTTCCACCGTAAATCCCCCACTACCCGAGATAAGGAGAAGATAAGGACCCACGGAGCAATGCAAAACAAATCAGGTTACATGAAGGGTGCTCTGTGCCCACCTGGCGGAACCCTCACATGTGCGTCTGCAAATAGAGGTGGCCAGACTTTGCCTTGACAGTGTTCCCACTTGTGGGGGAGTCCAAAACTAGATGTCAAAAATACAAGATAGTCACTAATAAATCCAACAGGGAATTCAGGAGAAACTTCTTTACCCAAAGAGTGACTAGAATGTGGAACGCACTACCACAAGGAGTAGTTGATGCAAATAGCATCGATGAGCACACAAGGGAGAAACGAATAGAAGGATATGCTGATGGGGTTAGATGAAGAGGGGTGGGAGGAGGCTCATGTTGTGCATAAACGCCGACATTGACCAGATGGGCCAAATGGCCTGTTCCTGTGCCGTAGACTCGATGTAACAATCAGTACAAACAACGACCCCTCTTCCTGAAGGAAGCTGAGGCAGTAGACCTCATGGTATCACTAAGATATCTGAATAGCTGACTAACAGTAACATTAGATATGGCGGTCTGCACCTCTGGGGTCTACCCACCTTTCTCCATCACATTCCTAGGCCAAAGTAGCCTTCTCCTCTTTGCCAGATTTCCAATGCTTCCTTCCCTTTCTGCTGTAACCATTTACACCTCCTCTGGACCCATCTTTTGTTTCTATACTTGCCCCATTATCATTCCCTAATGCCTTGCATCATCATCCCTTTTGTCATTTAATTATTCCTTCCCACCACCCTATCGATCCCCTTTGCTCTTCCCTGCCCCCCCCCTCTTTCCCCGGCTCTGAACTTGCTTAAAAGCTGTTAAATCTCGAACATCTACCAGTTCTGATGAAAGGTCATCGACCTGAAACGTTAACTCTGTTTCCCTCTCCACAGATGGTGCCTGACCAGCTGAGCGTTTTCCAGAATTTTCTGTTTCTTTTTCTGATTTCCAGCATCTGCAGTGTTTCGCTTTTTGCCGTGGTAACGTTGATGCTTTCCTGGCGGATAATTCTTTGGAGAGGTTTGGAAGACCACCCTCTCTGCAAGGACCACCTCCACTTTAACAGTCGTCAAACAAGGGGTCAGGTATTGGATTGCTCTGGAACCCGCTTGCTGGCTCAAACCTGCACACTGGCTTTCCTTTCCTTCCCTTCATTTTTTTGCCAGACACCGCTAAGCCCTCTCCCCCATCCAGCTTTAGCAAACGCCAGCTCATTTGCAGAGGGGCCTTCAGAGGCTGGCAGAACTTTTGTCCACCTCTGCTGACAATCCCTTGTTAATTGCCTTATTGCGGCTAAATTTCAATTACAACAATTTTCTGTTTCCATGAGAAGTGTACTCCGTGCGACATCTGAATCTGATCCAGGAGCTACACAAATGAGCTGACCTTGGAAAGTAGAACCACTGACCTATTCCTAGGCCTCCGCCCCTCTTTAACTGAAAGTTGCACAAGGATGGCCCAAATGGCTGTGAGCCCCTTCCTATTTTTTATTTTCCGTGAGAGAAAACATCAGACCTCCACTATGTACCTCCGTGACACACGGCTGAGATCAAGTAGTCGACACACGAAGGAATTTCAGGTGCTAACCAAGGCCCACCATTCCATGGGACAGTGGGCATATTGCTGCTCTAAGGTGCTGCCTGTCCTCGGTGCTTTCAGGTTAATCTGACATAAAGTACAGTTCAGACACTTGAAAGGGCTGGATTTCTCAGGCAGTACTTACATGGTCTCCAGACAAAACCTCAGGCAACATGTCTCCATTGGCCAGAAGAGCTGCTAGAGTCACAATATTCTTTGAGGGGTCAAAAGGACAAATAAAACATATTTTCATAAAACAGGGGCTAAGGAATATTTTATGTAGTTTATGTTGCAACATTCCTTTCTTTCCACTATGCATCTCCCATTGTCAAATTCAAACATTGCAAGAGTAGTGTAACTGTGGACTGGTTATAATGGATTAAATACAATCAAAATATCCCGTGGTCAATTGGAGGCATAGAATTGATTAATGACATGCGGGAAGCTGTGACTGCCCTCTGCTGCCCATCTCGATAATTTACATTAACTGGGTGCCCGCAGGTGAGAGGAGAATTCTCCAGTTTAATTTGAAGTAAGCAGGTTAATAGCTGTGTTAAAGTAGAGTAGGCAAGAATTTAAACATTCGCTGGTTCTCCAAAAATAGCACACAGAAGAAAATACACCCATTTGTAGGAACACTTAAACCTTCTTTCAGAATAGCTCAACAAAAAGCCAATCATGTCACAGAATTTCACTATGCGTTAAGAGGCCGTGTGGCCCATTGTGCCTGCTCTCTGAAAGGGCTACCTACCTAATCTAATTTCCCCGTCCTTTACATACATCCTTTTAATTTATTTTTGGAATTATTCAAATATTTATCCACTTCCCTTTGAAAGGTATTATGGATTCTGAATCGATCACTGTTCCTGGTAGGGCATTCTATGTCCGAACAGCCCACTGCATTAAATAAACATCTCCCCTAACCTCATTAATAAAGGAAAGGGGTCAATGACCTTCCCAATGTCTACAGCTGTAAAATGCTTTAACTGTGGAAAAAAAAAGTTAGATACAAGCGCTCTCTTTATATGAGCAATGATCAGAAAGCGAGCATTTTTACTGCTCACTGACTGGCTCGATCAGAAGGTTTTTTTATACTGGTTGAGGCTGAAGTGGTCTCTGAAATCGCGATGCAAGCAGCCAAGTGACCCGGTAGTTATAGTGAGATGATGTCGGGCGACCTTTTGAAGAGACTCTCAGCATTGTCCCATACTCAAACTCAACTGATCAGTGAACTCAGCAACTCTCCGGGGACAAGCCTAGTTGGTTGTCAGCTGGGCAATTAGACTGCATAATGCATAATAGTGCTGTATTCCAGCTCGGGACGGGGTGCAGAGGGAAGACAGTGGGGAGAAGGAATAAAAGTGTCCATTGGGAAACCTATCTCATCCACAAAGAATGGTTCCTACCAACGAACACAGAGTAATACTAGCATCGATTCAGTGTCAGTAGGCTATCTGACCATGTGAGGGGGCATCGCAACCAAGCTCAATCCTGGACTCACCTGACACCCACCCACCCACTCGCAGGCACACACACACACACACACACACGCTCGCAGACGCGCGCGCACACGCTCGCACGCCAATGGTCACTGGATAGGAATCAGGTATAAAAGCCCTCGCTGATTTTAACTGTCCCTTGCCCATTTGTAACATTTGAATCACTATCGCGCCTGAGAACTTAGCACTGTCTGGGGATCGAGCCTGTGACCTTCCTGCTTTATATGGCTCAGTAAATCACAAGCTTACCAACTCAGTCATCGGGGAAGCAGAGAACAATTTTCTAAAAGGAACAAAGCATCACCTTGTCGACAGAAAACACGCTGATAGTGCAAAAGAAATGGGATCCTAGCAGAGTGACTTTGTTCTAAACTTGCTACAAGCTAGGTTTGTCTGTTGATTAGGTTGAATTGGCACACACTTACAGTAAGGAGGTCATTCCCACAGAAACCGCTGCTAGGTTCCTCTACGTTCTCAGACATGACATCCGTTGGGATTTCAGTTTTTTGCATCTCTTGGGCCGATTCCTTTGGAATTTCAGGTTTCGCAGCCTAAGACAAAGCGCGGATAGATTAATGCTCATCCTTAGTGGGATTAGAGTCTGAAGTCTCAGTGACATTTTTATTTGATAATAAAGGGGGCTGTGAACAACCTTTGCTATTCCAGTTTATTCCCCAAAAAACGATGAGAAGTATTTTTTTCCTCATCAGTTGCAATATTTTTAATTTCAGATTGGTGAAATCCTCAGAAAATAATTGAGCTACAGCTCCCCCTGGTATCTGACCTGGTTCAGGCAGTTGGTAACTGAGTCATAAGAAAAACGCAGCTTTGAGCCAGCCCCCCTGATCTGTGCAGACTCAGCTGGGGTGGCACTAAGGGCTGTACAGTTGGCCTCTGCATCCACTCCTGGGTTAGGGAAGTGGAAATCAGGCAAGAGTTCCTGCTCCTGGTCGTCATCCAGCGACCCTTACTGGAAATGAGCATATGTGAATGTCTTAAAATCACAGAGCACAGAAGGAGACCATTCAGCCCATTGTGCCTGTGCCAGCTCTTTGAAAGAGCTATCCAATTAGTCCCACTCCCCCGCTCTTTCCCCATGGCCCTGCAAATATTTCCTTTTCAAATATGTATCCAATTCCCTTTTGAAAGTTACAAGTGAATCTGCTTTCACCTCCCTTTCAGGCAGTGCATTCCAAATCATAACAACTCGATAAAATTCTCATCTTCCCTCTGATCTTTTGCCAATTACCTTAAATCTGTCTCCTCTGGTTACTGACCCTCTTGCCAGTGGTAAATTTCGCCTTTATTACTCCATCAAAACCCCTCATAATTTTGAACGCCTCTATTAAATCTCCCCTTTAACCTTCTCTGCTCTAAGGAGAACAATCCCAGCTTCTCTAGTCTCTCCACATTTTTTTTATTCATTCATGGGATGTGGGCATCGGTGGCAAGGCCAGCATTGCCCATCCCTAACTGCCCTTGAGAAGGTGGTGGTGAGCCGCCTTCTTGAATCGCTCCGGTACATGTGGTGAAGGTTCTCCCACAGTGCTGTTAGGAAGGGAGTTCCAGGATTTTGACCCAGCGATGATGAAGGAACGACGATATATTTCCAAGTCAAGATGGTGTGTGACTTGGAGGGAAACGTGCAAGTGGTGTTGTTCCCATGTGCCTGCTGCTCTTGTCCTTCTAAGTGGTAGAGGTCGTGGGTTTGGGAAGGGCTGTCGAAGAAGCCTTGGCGAGTTGCTGCAGTACATCTTGTAGATGGTACACACTGCAGCCACGGTGCGCCGGTGGTGAAGGGAGTGAATGTTTAGGGTAGTGGATGGGGTGCCAATCAAGCGGGCTGCTTTGTCCTGGATGGTGTCCAGCTTCTTGAGTGTTGTTGGAGCTGCACTCATCCAGGCAAGTGGAGAGTATTCCATCACACTCCTAACTTGTGCCTTGTAGATAGTGGAAAAGCTTTGGGGAGTCAGATAAGTCACTCGCCACAGAATACCCAGCCTCTGACTTGCTCTTGTAGCCACAGTATTTATGTGGCTGGTCCAGTTAGGTTTCTGGTCAATGGTGACTCCCAGGATGTTGTTGATGGGGGATTTGGTGATGGTAATGCCATTGAATGTCATGGGGAGGTGGTTAGACACTCTCTTGTTGGAGATGGTCATTGCCTGGCACTTGTCTGGTGTGAATGTTACTTGCCACTTATCAGCCCAAGCCTGGATGCTGTCCAGAACTTGCTAACATAACTGAAGTCTCTCATCCCTGGTACCATGTCAGGTGAAGATAGAATCGGGCTTGGCTATGGTGCACCCCATGGTCAAATAGCTTGCCAATTCTCATTATCTGGACTCCCATGTGAGTAATGGCCATTTGGATGATGTACGTGAGGGATATCATGGTCTGTCCCACACTACCCTAGGTAAGGAAGTCAAAGCCTTCAGCGAGGGAGGGGGAAAAATTGGGGACTTTTTTTTTTAAAAGTCCATTAAACTTGAAATGAATCAGAACAAAGTTTGTTAACAGAATGGCATTGAATAGTGTGTCAGAAATTCCTATTGAAACCAGAAGACTAGGTGATGCAGGAACTAGTGCTAAAAGCCTGGACACTAGTGGCTGGATTAATGATTTATGAGTCACTAACGGTTCCACGGTGTTTGAGGTGCAGCATGTACTGTTGTTAAAAAGTCTGGATGGTGTCATCAACTCGTTTTTAAATATTTTTAGATACTGCACTCATTCAACTAAAATTACAGTCCACAGCTGGCAGACTGTATACGGATTTTTTTTTTAACCTTTTACATGTTTTTTTTATAGAATCATTTTTTATTAAATGATGCAGGTTTTTGAGCATTTCAGATAAAGAGAGACACTGATAAGGCAGAGAAAGCCAGCCTTGTGTGAAGCAAATAGTACAGACTAGTTGGTCTCTCATTGCAATGCTCACAGGTTAAAATTGAAAAACATTTTCTGGAATTGAGGTAGACTTTAGCAACCGATCCCTCCGGCACTTTTCTAATGAAGTCTCCATAAATCAAAAGAATTACACGACACTGCTTGTAAATCTAGTCCCAGGCTTTTTGCAGGCCTAAGCCCCTCTCAGACTTCTCTATGGCTGCTTGTTAGTGAAACTGTTGGGTACAAATTGCATTTTCAGATGTTTATAGTTTAACTTGGGTCAACCTTTTAAATTTTTAAGAATGAGTTCAGTTTACTTCATTTATCTGTAGAGTTGGGACACGCCTACAATCTTTATTCCCACCCCCCAGAACCTGATTGGTACTTGCTAGCCAATCAGGCGGAAGAAAGAGGGACCAATCAGGTTTCAGATTTATGGATTAATGTATTAAGCAATGAGAAAGGGGACAACTGAGAATTAACCAACAGCTTGCATTTATAATCGCACCATTAACATAATAAAACATCCCATGGGGCTTCATGATGGCAAAAATCGGACCCAGAGCAATGATGGGAAGGGGTAGGGGAGTTGACTGAAGGAATGGTCAAAGCAGTAGGATTTGAGGTGGTTTTTGAAAGGCAGCAAGGTGGTGGGGTGGTAGGAGGGGGTTGAAGTTTAAGAAGAGCGTTCCAGACTGTGCAGCCAAGATGGCTAACGGCTCTGTGACTGAAGATGGCACATGGCAAAGACGGGGCAGGGGGGAATGCAAAGGAGGTCAGGGTTGAAAGGATGGATGGCATGTGGTTGGATTTAATCCTAGAGGCTCTACTGAAGTAAGGACAGGGGGAGGCCATGGAGGAACTTCTGGAGAAGGACAGGATTTTGCATTTGATATATTGGGGCATGGGGAGGGGGGGGGGGAGGGGAATAGAGATCAGTAAAGACCGGTGGGGGGAGGGGAGAATGGGACTTTTGGACAGGCTAAAACTTGGAAGGCAGGAGAGGGGAGTCTGGAGGTAACAAAGGCACGGAGAAGGGTTTCAGTGACAGGGGGGTGAAGTAGGGGCAAAGGTGATCAACATTAGAGATGGAAATAGGTGGACTTGGTGGTGGTTAGAACTTAAGAACATAAGAAATAGGAGACGGCCATCTGCCCCCTCGAGCCTGCTCCGCCATTCAATAAGATCATGGCTGATCTACCTCAACGCCATTTTCCTGCACCATCCCCATATCCCTTGATGCCTTTAATATCTAGAAATCTATCGATCTCTGTTTTGAATGTACTCAATGACTGAGCCTCCACAGCCCTCTGGGGTAGAGAATTCCAAAGATGGGCTTTTAAGCTGAGCTCAGTGAAAACAAGACACCAAAGTTGCTCACCATCAGGTCAGCATGAGCAAGCAGCCCAGGTAGGGATGGAATCATGGGCTACGGTGCGGAGGCGTTGACAAGAGCAGAGTAGAATGGATTCAGGCTTGGCAGCATTGAGTTGGAGAATATGCTTGCTCGTTTATGACGATGTCGGGCAAACAGTCACACAACACAGTGGTGGTCATGGAGTCAAGGGTGGTGACAGAGTTGGAGACTATCAGGTCTGGCCTACGTGTGACTCCAAACCCATGCTACATGGCTGAGTTTTAACATATGTAAGGAGTCTTACAACACCAGGTTATAGTCCAACAGTTTTATTTGAAAATCACAAGCTTTCGGAGGCTTTCTCCTTTGTCAGGTGAGCACCTGACGAAGGAGAAAGCCTCCAAAAGCTTGTGATTTTCAAATAAAACTGTTGGACTATAACCTGGTGCTGTAAGATTCCTTACATTTGTCCACCCCAATCCATCACCGGCATCTCCACATCAGAGTTTTAACATACTCATGGCAACTAGGGATGGGCAATAAATACTGCCTTAACAGCGTCGCCACATCCCAAAAACAAGACACGTCGACATAATGCACTACACTGCGCACTTTCTTGCCAGTTTTCTCCATCTGAAAATATTCACTCCTTCAAGGGTACAGCACCGTGGGTGGGCACTACCCAGTAATTTGCCAAAATGGCTATTATTTATTTGTGAATAGTCAATATTCACCACAGGGCAGTCACCGCCAAGCCCAACGCAGTCCGTACCAGACGACGACACATGCCCACTGTCGTGTCGGCTAGTCGGGTGAGGTAACGGAGGACATTCTACGATAATGGTACTGTAGCTCATCAGAGATACGGCAGGAGAGAAAGGCAAGAGGTAGAAATTGGTAACAAAGAGCAAAACAAGAGCGAGAATATTACTTAACAAAATGGGGTCTAGCAACAGTATCAGTTCAAAACCTTAAACGACTGCCAACCTGCACTGTTTTTTTCCTTTTTACCGGTGGCTCGGAGGACCTAGACTCATTCGATTTAGTCTTCATGACTGGTGGTTCCCTCAAAGACTCTGTCCTCGGTACAATAATGTTTCCTGAAGTTCTACTAATTCCATCAATCTGTAAAAAGAACAAACATGAGGGGGGGGGGGGGGGGGGGGGGAGGGGTCAGGGTATGTCATCATCTTGGAGATTTAAATTTTTCAAAATAGGAAATCTTCAGGATTTCTTCCCCGCCCCGCCTGCCTATGACAGTCCTAACGAATGAAATACTCTCGCCTTTACACCCCTGGTAACAAGCACAGATGTAAGGGACTAGGTGAGGCACTGAGTGTAGCAGACTTTTCCATTCATTTCCAGGGTTTGGAGGTTTGAATCCACCCAAGACTGATAGCCAACAAAGACCCATCCTATGAGGACACGAATTGAAATGGATATGAGCAGTATCAACCCAGGTTCTAGGGTAGGATGTGTTTACTTAAAGGGTGGCAAATATTTGGAATAATCTGCCAGGCAAAGTAATAGACATCAGGGCCGTGCAAAATGGAGTTGGATCCTTGGCTGGGAGAGTTAGGGTACTAGAGGGAGGAGCTTCAATGGGACGAATGGCCTTTTTTCATCCAAAATTGTTCTAATGTAAATCTACAGCATAAAGTTGCACCTCATTCAATACCCATTACCAGTTGCATTTAATTTATACAGTTTTCTCCCCATCTGAGCATGGTAAAGATCAGAGTCGAGCCTGTTCCTGTCCTCAATTGGTGTTCACACATGGGAGACTGTCCACACTGGGTCAACTGTGATGCCAACCCCAGATGAATAGCCCGCTGAGCCTGATTATTCATATGTTATAGTCACTTGACTAAGGCACTGGTAGGTGACTAGGGCCAACAGCACCATACCCCAGGGATGGGTCAGTGCCTTCATGAAAAGGGGAGGAAGCAGGGGCAAAGGATACAGTTAATATACAAGATATTAATGCTTTATGAAGGTCACATTCATATGCCCACTTTTCAAAAGTTAGAAATAAAACTAATATTTAATATGCTTCAAGAAAAAAGTTAATTTTGGTTCCAAGCCTAGTAATTCCCATTGGCCATTGTCAGCGATGAACATTTAAATGTTCTGATATTTTAGCTGAGGAATTAACCCATTTAAAATAAACAGGTTATATTACCGTGTTAAAGTAACATATAGAGGAATATCATATGAACCTATTAATCATTCATCCACCAATTTGGCCAACTGGGATTTACAGGCATGTACTTTTTAAATAATTAAAATTTTCTAGATTCAATTATTAAATAACGTGCCCTGATAGCAGATAAGGGATTCGAACCTAAGCTGCCTCGGGCTCTTGTGGGTTTTAAAAAAAATTAGATCCAGCCTGAGGTTGCCGGCAAATGGAATCCCCAACAGTGGCGTGGATCTCATTAGCAAGCAGGACGATTCTTCACCCGCTACAGCCATCACCCCTCAGCTGGGCAGCTCACGTGCAAGAAAGGCCTGACGTTGGGACTCCACTCCCACTGGTGGGAATTCAACTTGTTCTTTTGTTTAATATACTGAAGGTATGCGGACATCCCAATGAATGACATGCAAAGTCTCCTCCTCTGAATCATACCGACCGATTGGCCTCAGTGCCTTCAGATTGGGGTGGGGGAGGGGGGGGGGGGAAGAGGAGGATGAGTCGGGGTTTCTGCTCCTGATCACTGCTCAGTGACTCTTGCAGAAAGTATGTGTTTGGGGGTGCAGGTGAGGACAGGATCGGGCTGGCTGTGATGCCTGCCGGCAATCACTGTCGTGGCTTGTGTATGAATACCAGCCAGGTGGGTAAGGCACTGCTGCCATTTCAACTGCACACTGGTGAGCAAGTTAATAGCCTCAGTAGAGGACAGAGAATTAGAGATAAAAGTACCGACAGTACATTTGACCTCAGTGGTTCAGAGGTTATAGAATCAGAACAGCACAGGAGGCCATTCGGCCCATCGTGCCTGTGCCAGCTCTTTAGAAGAACTATCCATTTAGTCCCATTCCCCTGCAAATCTTTCACCTTCAAGGTTGCAAGCAATTTTGTTGATAAGCGTTCTTGCATAGGTCAGACCCAGCTGCTCCAATCTCTCAGCAGAGTAGCACAGGAATGGATAAGTTAGCCAGCTTATAACAGACAACTGGAAACGGTGAAGGAAAGCACAGCCAATGCTGGAAATATGAAATAATAACTGAAAACACGCAGGTCAGTCAACATGTAAGAGGGAGAGATGGGTAACCTTTTGGGTGTGCTCTTTCACCAATGGTTTTATTTTAGGAAACATTGCAATTGTGGACATTTTGCTAAATGAATAAAATATTTTTTAAACATTTCATAATTAGTATTTATTATTCAAATTGTACTGAAACTGGTTACTTCGGGAGCATTAAAACAAAAGTAGACTACCGCGGATGCTGGAAATCTGAAATAAAAACAGAAAATGCTGGAAACACTCAGCAGGTCAGGCAGCATCTGTGGAGAGAAAAACAGAGTTAACATTTCAGGTCAATGACCTTTCATCAGATGAAAAGTCATCTGCCTGAAACGTTAACTCTGTCTCACTCTCCACAGATGCTGCCTGACCTGCTGAGTATTTCCAGCATTTTCTGTTTTTATTACTTCAGGAACGTAATGGCAGCATTAGGCTGGGTGTGACTATAAATGTTATGTTTTGTGGCACATATTTTTTTTAATTTTTTTTTAAAAAAGTGTTCTTGAAGGTAAAGCATGTAGTGCTGGGGAATTAAACTCTTCCCATTGCAGGCATTCACTGTCAGCAGCAAGCACTCCCAGACCAGGCGGAGTAAAGCTCTCTCCCTTTTCACCCCATCAATGTGCCTCAGTCAAGACCACAGAAGAGGTGAGACATCGTTTCCATTTCCCACACTGAGGCCTCTCTAAGAGCGTACGCAATTTATGCCAAATTAGGGACAATTTTGTGCCCACTAGAAACTGGACTGATTACCCCAAACAGAGGAGATTTTCATTCCATCAGTCTGGGCTGGATTTGTACACTGGTCCCAGGCCAGTGGTTAACCCACTGTATCAGCTAGTTCCCAGATCTGTACATCTTAATGTGATATTTTATAATCATGTAAATTAAATGAACAGACAGCATTTGTGGAAGCCACTGTTTATTATTTAGCAAAGTAGCATCATGACTGTAATGTTCCCATACTTTGGCTAATGTTTGTGGGAATATACAAAAAAAAACATGGCTGCTCGAATCCACAGGGTTTAATTTCTTCAGGTTGCACACTGCTTGAATGTACTTGCAGAAATCACCTTTCCGAGCTACTATAATGTAACTGTTCACCTGTTTAAAACAAATGGGTTAATGACTCCATTAAAAAGCACACAAAGGAATTTCACGGACAGTCAGTGGTGTGCCCCCAGACAAAATTAACCCCTCGCCCAACAATGAACAGCTAAAACTCAGATTATTTAAATCCTTCAATATTTGATTCAAACCTCCAGATGGCATTTGTGGGTTCCAAGAGTCAAGACTGCCATCCAATGGCAAAGCCCCGGTATCGCAGCAATACAACGCAGAAACGATTATGTTCGTCTGAGTTCCCATTTTCAGTTTAGTAGGTAAATGTACAACACTGTGATACTGTGCCACACTTCAGTTATGTGGAGAGACTAGAGAAACTGAGATTGTTCTCCTTCGAGCAAAGAAAGTTAAGGGGAGATTTTATAGAGGTGTTCAAAATTGTGATGGGTTATGATAAGAGTAAGTAAGGAGAAACTGTTTCCACTGGAAGGAGGGTCAGTAACCAGAGGACACAGATTTAAGATAATTGGCAAAAGAACCAGAGGGGAGAGGAGGAGAAATTTTTTCACGCAGCGAATCATCATCATCTGGGATGCACTGCCTGAAAGGGTGGTGGAAGCAGATTCAGTAGTAACTTTGAATTGGATATATACCTGAAAAGGAAAAATTTGCAGGGCTATAGGGAAAGAGCAGGGTAGTGGGACTAACTGAATAGCTCTTTCAGAGAGCAGGCACAGACACAATGGGCCAAATGGCCTTCCTCCGTGCTGTAAGGTTCTAAGATTCAAACGGCCCACAAAGGTCACAGTTTCAATTCCTGGTGCGTGCTGAGTTAGCTGACCTCAGCCAGGGTAGCAGTAAAAGCTCCACAACACTAAGAATAAGAAAATAGACCAAAATGTGGTGTCCTCAAACAGCCCAATACTTACCTACTGTCTATATTCACATATGAAGAACGGCGACAAAGGGGAAGTACTGGAGGGAACCCTACATCCTGGGTTAAAAATGGACTTTAGCAGGAGTCAACATCTGTATGGCTTAGTGCTGCACTGAGCTGGGTCTTTAACCACCAGGTGCAAATACAAGTATATTAATATAGTTAATGAAAGAAAGGCTTGCATTTATATTGCGTCCTTCACAATCTCAGGACATCCCAAAGCGCTTTACAGCCAATTAAGTACTTTTGAGGTAAAGTGACTGTTGTGATATAGGAAATGCAGCAGCCAAGTTGCCCACAGCAATGAGAGAATGACCAGATAATCTGTTTCGGTGATGTTGGTTGAGGGATAAATGTTGGCCAGGACACCGGGGAAAGCTCCCCTGCTCTTCTTTGAAATAATGCCATGGGATCTTTTACGTCTACCTAAGGAGGCAAACGGGGCCTCATTTGAACGTCTCATCCAAAAGGCGGCACCTCCAACAGTGCAGCACTCCTTCAGTACTGCACTGGAGCATCAGCTTCGATTTTCTGCTCAAGTCTCTGGAGCGGGAACCCACAATCTTCTGACTCAGAGGCGAGTGTACTACCAACTAAGCCATGGTTGACCATACATTAAAGAGTCAGAATAGATATACTTTTGTCTTTCTTTATACAATGCATTGGCAATTGTCAAACCCTTCGCCAACACCCAAAACTACTTATTCTGTCATCAAAAACAAAGCATTTTCATTAAAGATATGGTGTATTTTTCATCTTACCCTTGGTGTAATTCGGACAGGAATTTGTGCAGTAGAATTTGTTCCCTGAGCGTTCTTTTCAGTCTTTGACGGAGTCTTTTTCACACGGACTTCTGGTTTTACTTCCTGGAGAGAGGAAATAAATAAAACATGAAACGCAAAGAGACATCTATATAGCGTCCTTCACAGGTCAGTCAGCATGTGAAACTTTGGGTGGGACACTTCATTCTGACCCCCTCCTCTCCTGTTTGCATTGACTTATCTTGTAGTAAAGCTGCATTGGTGTCACTTCCCTCTGGTACTGTCCCATGGATGTTGGCAGGCCATTCCAATGGTGGGGGGAGGATGAGGGGAGGGAGGCTTCACAGCCAGGGCCAATTCTGTCCTTACCTCAAGCCGACACAATCCGGCATGAGGGCAGTCAGGAGTGGGGCTTCTGTCTGTGTTTTACCCTCCCTAGCACAGAGGCTAAGAGGCCAATGTAATGACCCCTCAACTCACTATCTTTGCTTTGAAGTTACTACAGTAGGCTCCTTTGATAACTCAGCGTGTTTATCAGTGAACAGCTAAACTATATAGCCCGAAAGTGCTAGGTCTAGGAACATAGGAACGGGAGTAGGCCATTTAGCCCCTCGAGCCTGTTCCACCATTCAATGAAATCATGGCTGATCTGTGACCTAACTCCATATACCCGCCTTATCCCTTAATACCTTTGATCAACGAAAATCTATCAATCTCAGATTTAAAATTAACAATTGAGCTAGCATCAATTGCCATTTGCAGAGAGTTCCAAACTTCTACCATCCTTTGCATGTAGAAGTGTTTCCTAACTTCACTCCTGGCTCTAATTTTTAGGCTATGTCCCCTAGTCCTAGACTTCCCAACCAGGTCCAATCCCCAGTTTGTGCTAAGTTCACCTGGACAGCTATTTGGGGACTACAATTGACCTCAACACCCCTGGATTAAGGAAGGGAAAATCGTGCAGGATTCTCTGTCCTGATCGCCTTCCAGCTGTGACTGCTGGGAGTGAGTGTATGTGAACATTGCACAAGGACAGGATGGGGCTGGGGCCTGATGCTCTTCCCTTGGTCAAGTACCCTGCTGACACGTGTTGAACACTGCGCTCCTCCAATTCTGGGCATCTTGTGCATTTCCGGTTTCCTTCGCTCCACCATTGGCGGCCGTGCCTTCAACTGCCTAGGCGCTAAGCTCTGGAATTCCCTTCCTAAAATTCTCTGCCTATGTCTCCTCCTTTAAGCCGCTCCTTAAAACCTACATCTTTGACCAAGCTTTTGGTCACCTGTCCTAATATCTCCTCTTGTGGCTCGGGTGTCAAATTTTGTTTGATAATGCTTTTGTGATGCGCCTTAGCACGTTTTACTACGTTAAAGGCGCTATATAAATGCAAGATGTTGTCGTTACCTTCTCCATAATTCATGTGTATCAGAAGGTGCCTGCCACCTGTACTCCAGCAAAGGGAGAACCGGGAATAAAAAACGGTGGATTAAAAAATAAAGAATACTTTGCTGCGGAGAAGATCAAGATCAACCACAAATGGTTGTTATTCTTACAGCTCTAACCTCCAGTTTCAGAGCTCCTGCCAAGCCACAGCTCTAGGGAAGAGGAGCAGAGGACAACAGTCTGAATATACAAAGCTACACTGTGCTACAAATGCTGGAAAAAAATAACCGACCCAGAAAAAAATAACAGGCAGTTAAACAGAGTAATGATGTATAAGCCAAAGGCTGAGACAAGGATCCCTTCTTGTCCTCTCTCCTATCTGTAGGCAGTGCCTCCTTCACAAGCAAACCTCTGAAACATCACCCTGATGGTTTTTTTTTATTCGTTCCTGGGACATGAGCGTCGCTGGCGAGGCCAGCATTTATTGCCCATCCCTAATTGCCCTCGAGAAGGTGGTGGTGAGCTGCCTTCTTGAACCCCTGCAGGCCGTGTGGTGTTAGGAAGGGAGTTCCAGGGTTTTGACCTAGCGACGATGAAGGAATGGCGATATATTTCCAAGACAGGATGGTGTGTGATTTGGAGGGGAACGTGCAGGTGGTGTTGTTCCCATGTGCCTGCTGCCCTTGTCCTTCTAGGTGGTAGAGGTCGTGGGTTTGGGAGGTGATGTCGAAGAAGCCTTGGCGAGTTGCTGCAGTGCATCCTGTGGATGGTACACACTGCAGCCACTGTGCGCCGGTGATGAAGGGAGTGAATGTTTAGGGTGGTGGATGGGGTGCCAATCAAGCGGGCTGCTTTGTCCTGGATGGTGTCGAGCTTCTTGAGTGTTGTTGGAGCTGCACTCATCCAGGCAAACGGAGAGTATTCCATCACACATTTACAGAGGAACCTTTTAGTTGAATAATACCAATCGCCACAGTACTAGAAACAGGTTTCCTTACCTTCTTAGACAGCGATGAACATGGCAGTGAAGGAGAATCTTTTGGGGCCGCATCAGGAACAAGCAACTTAGAAGTGTCTGAAACCAGAATATTATTTGCACCAATCATGCTTTCAGTTAAAATATCAAACAAGCATGCCATCTCCATAGACGTTTATTTATACCGAGCCTTTCATCCCATAGCATCTTACAAGGGGTGTGATGGACACTGAGTAGAAAGTAGGAGGGGGGATAGGGTGGATGACTAAGAGGTAAGTTTTGAGGAGGGTTTGCGAGAAGGGAAAAAGATAGTGAGGCAGAGAGGTTAGAAAATGGATTCCAGAGTGCACAGCCTCCGCCACTAATGGTGCAGCAGAGGGAGGGGGGATTCACAGTAGACCAGAGTGGGAAGAAAGCGTGCAGAAGACTACTGAGGTAGGGTGGAACAGGGGTGTGAGGATGAAGACAAGGATTTTGAAGTTAATATGCTAGGCGACAGGAGTCAGTAGAAATTGGCAAGTAAAAAGGGGAATAAAGTGCAGTTTTGAGTGGGATTGGAAGCGGGCCATTTTCATCAACAATGGAGTAGCTACAGATGTGCAAGATATGCACAGTTGCTCAGTTACATTTGCAACATTGTCATTTTGCCCAGGACCATGTTCACTGTCAAGGTAAGGTCTATGGAGGACAGCAAAGGCGAAAGGACATTACTGCCCTCTATGGGTGGTTGGAAGCTCAGCCTCCCTAATGCCAGAACCAAAATGGCAGACCCGACACAAATGTGTCACTGGCATTTTGCCATCAGTGGCACCTAGCAACATCCTGGGAGAAAGATTTTCATGTCTCTGATGGCACTTGATGTTGGAAGCAACCCTAGGTAAATGGAGCTTCAGTAATAATACAATTGGGTAGCACATTACTGTAGTATATACAGTTTTAACCCAACCACATGTTGCATTAATGCTAGAGACTTCTTGACTGCCACCGCTGTGCAATCTGGCCCATTTACACTGTAGAGTAGATTCCACTGCCGTACATGTCAGCCATCAGCGCTTTAAGCCGACAATCATTGTTTCAGCTTGTCAGCATCCTACAAGAAAAAGTCAACATTTTTCACTGGCGTTCGAGAGGGTCTGTTTAAACCAATCAGATCATTTGGACAGTGAGACTGGTGCCTATCAGAACCAGGCAGGTTGAAGGGCAGGACTGGAACCAATCAGATGTTACGTTCTGCCATTTTTTTTTGTTGCGCACAAACTTGAAACAGAATTTTTTTTAAAATGAACTATTGGTTTCGGAGTCCCGGTTCCTGCAGTAAAGCAATGGAATGTTTTGTATCCCGGCAGCTATTGTTATGACAAGCCAGTGTCCCACTGCACTCTCAGTCTAATTCCTTCTCTTCATGTGTTTATATTCAGAACTGTTATTGAGCTATCAGCTTGTTTGGAGCTCTGTCAACTTTTTTTTGAAGTTGTTGGTCAACTTTTGTTAGTTTTCTAAGTTGCCATCTATAAACTGCATTATCAATATTACAATTGGCTGCAAGTTTGCACATGCTCAGTTGTTTGGAACCCATCTATGATTCACTTATATGTAGGTCTATTCTACTTATCATTCCCCTTTTGTTTCTTCGACTTTTATTCCACATCTTAAAAAGGTTTTTTTTCTTGATTTGGTCAACTGCTTGTCCAACATGCACTGAAAAGCCACCACCATGCTGAGAAATACACACAAGTAGTTTCCATTTTCCCCGATGTGGAATGCGCACTCTCCCCCCCGCCTAGGGACACACCTCACTTACTTACAGGATTCAGGCACAGGTTGGCAAGAGCCAAGGTTTAGGGACGCCCAAGTGTGTGCAAGGGTACTGCAGGTGCAGCTTACAGTACAGAGCATCGGTAAGTTGCAAATAAAAAGTGCTCATACTCAAAATCAAACTAAAAACAGAAAATGCTGGATTATACAGAGAGCGGGAACATAGGAACAAAAATAGGCCATTCAGCCCCTCAAGCGTGCTCCACCGTTCAACTAGATCATGGCTGATGTGTACCTCAACTGATTTAGCTGCCTTTGTTCCACATACCTTGATACCGATGCCTAACAACAGCACCTTCATTAGCAACTGGAAAATCAAACAGGTTAACGTTTTGTGTATAACCCTTTGTCAGAGCAACAGGTCTGACGAAGGGTTAAACCCAAAACATTAACCTGTCTTTTCTCTTTCCGGTTGCTGAGGGACCGTCTGTGTTTCTCATGAATTTTCTGTGTTTGCTCGTGTTAAGCTTCCTATCTGTCAGTCACTGGTTTGCGATCGGGAGCCGAGTGGAAAAATGTTAATACATGTTGAGCACATTTTAAAAGATTAAAAGCAAAAACATTGCCTATTGCAACATAATCAACCAAACTTCCTCTTTTGTCGACTTTATACCTGACTAAAATGATATAAACTTGTCCTAAGAATGTAGCCATTTAAGTAACTTTATCTCTGGGGGATTCCTCACATCTTCATTGAATTAGAGAAGGCGGCAGGACCTATAAATCTGTCAAGGACTTAGTTCCCCAATATTGACTGAGCACTAGGCCACAGAGAAGGATCAGAGCCCTCCTCCCTTCCCGCCCCTTTTATCTGATTTGTACTATCTCACAAATCATTGTGTCTAGGTTTCAAGTACCACCATGCCTTACACACCATCATTATGTAATGAGATATGCCCCTGACACAACTGCTGTGAGGTCTGAAAGAAACAAAGGAGATGACTTGTCCACTGTTTCCTTTGCTCTTTATGGGGAAAGCCGGTCCATAGAGGAACACACTGTGTGAGTAATTATGGAACTAAACCAGGAATACAAGTGCATCCCAAAATTCTCCATCAATTCACACAGCACTCATCCTTGCCTGTGGTCCTCTCTTCGAAACAAGTGTTGTCATTCTGTCTGTTGTATGCAGAAGTTAAATGCAAAGCTAACCACTGCTTGCTGATTTAGGACTGATTTGAAGTTTACATTAGGCCAGGGGTGCAGAAACTATAGCCCATGGGCTACACGCTGCCCCAATCCCTGGCAATCAGGCTCTCATAGCCTAGCCAACACAGTCCTATTTGCAGTTAAGATTTCTTATTCGCTGGCATGTCCTTTTTTATTATTGTGCACCTTGAGGCTCAAAAAAAGGGATATTCTTCACTTTGTTACCTCACTGATGAATAAATCCTATATTAGAATACCAAGATCACTTAGGATTAGTAACTGAGACGTATGCAAATTAACAGGCTTTGAACTTGTTACGTGGACAGAGGCTCCATTAAATGCACAGCGCAGCCCTTGAAATTTGGCCATTTCAGGAGACATTTACCCTCATTCGAGTTGTCTTCAACTGCAGTTGAATTTTATCCTCTCAAATCATTGATTCCTCTACAGGATACAGTTCCACTGGCTCTGGTATTTCACCCAATGACTCTTATTCATGTGTGAGCCCTAACAGTGAATCAGCAAACTCTTCAACTTTGGGAGGTATCACAGATAGGCCCGACCCTCTCCACGCACGCACACACACTCAGCGGGTGTTGCTGAATAACAATCAAGAGTGGAGACCCTGGCTAATGACCCCTTCCCTGACCCCACGAACCCAAACGTTAACACGCCTACCACTCTCCCAGCTGAGATCAACATAGACCAGGGATCAGACCCTCCTGGTTTGAATGGCTCAGCTGCTCACTGGACAAACACAGAGCCACCCAGGAAACAGTGCAGTTAGAGCTGACAGTACAATCGCACGTCCTGCAATCTGACACAATGTATAGTCATGTTGATCTCAACAGTTGAAAAATATAAAAAGGCGTTTGGTTGAAATAACTTGCATTTATATAGCGCCTTTCAAAACCTCAGGAAGTTCCAAAGCGCTTTACAGTCATCGAAGTACTTTTTGAAGTGTAGTCGCTGTTGTAATGTAGGAAATGCGGCAGCCAATTTGCGCACAGCAAGCTCCCACAAACAGCAATGTGATAATGACCAGATAATCTATTTTAGTGATGTTAGTTGAGGATATATATCGGCCAGGACATCAGCTCTTCTTCGAAATAGTGCTATGGAATCTTTTATATACACCCAATAGGGCAGACAGGGCCTCGGATTAACGTCTCATCCAAAAGACAGCACCTCCGACAGTGCAGTGCTCACTCAGTACTGCACTGAAGGGTCAGCCTAGATTTGATGCTCAAGTCTCTGAAGCCGGGCTTGAACCCATGACCTTCTGACTTGGAGGCAAGAGTGCTACCAACTGAACCATGGCTGACACCACTGAAAGACAACTGTTCTATGAACAGGAGTAGGCCATTTAGCCCCTCAAGCCTATTCTGCCATTCAATGAGATCTTGGCTCACCTGTGACCTAACTCCATATACCCGCCTTCAGTGTGTTGAAATAACAACTGAAAACGATCACTGAACTCAGCCAGATGTAAAAAGTACCTAGAAATTGTCCCTCACCCCGCTCAGAGTTCCGGGAAGGTAAAGGTTTAACTGTGGCAGTTTCTCGGCTCTTGTGTGAAGAATCATTGCAGGATTTGACAGGTTTCTCAGGAGAGCGTTTCTGGTCGTCATGGATTGTGTGCTCTTTGTTCTCCCTGTGACCAAGACATAAAAAGAAAGAACCAGTAAACAAACTGCAGCCAGCGAAACATCTGCTATCTCGTGCCTCAGCATTGCTCAACTTAGACCCTGCTCCTAATCAGCCACCAGGAGGAGCTTGCAAGCAGTTTAAACTGACTCTCCAGGGAAGCACTCAATCCCACTGAGGTCCCTGTCCCCCAGCCCCACACAATCAGAATTATGGGCATGAACTCATAACCCATCAATCAATCCACAACACAGTACATTTACATGTCAATAAAGTGCCCCATCACATGACCACACCACAGTCAGTCACTGCAGCTTGAATCCACTCAACACATAGAATCATACAACATGAGAGGCTATTTGGCCAATCATGCCTGTGCCGGCTCTTTGAAAGAACTATCCAATTGCCCTGCAATCTTTCCCTTTAAAGTATTTATCCAATTCCCTTTTGAAAGTTACTGTTGCATCTGCTTCGACAGCCCTTTCAGACAGTGCATTCCAGATCATAACAACTCGCAGCGTAAAAAAAATTCTCCTCATCTCCCCTCTGGTTCTTTTGCCAATCACCTTAAATCCGTGTCCACTGGTTGCCGACCCTCCTGTCAGTGGAAGCAGTTTTTGCCTATTTACTCTATCAAAACCCTTCTGATTTTTTTTTTAAAATAAAGATCTTTGTAATCTTTTTGAAAACTGCACACAAGAGGCCCCCCATTGTGTTTATCCATACAGAACAGCTAACTCCACCCGGACTGGGGATCGAGCCTGGTTCGCCAAGTTTCCCAGTCCTGACTGTAATGCAGCGACCCCTGCTCGAAGTCAGCTGGTGTGGCGGTTGGGTGAGACTATGGTCTGATGGGCTGCGATTCTCCTCCAAAGTCAAGTAGCCTGTGGCTCCGACATGAAAAATGGTCATTTGGCTGAGGTGCAGCGCGCCTCAGTAAGGACTCAACGGGAGGAGGCTTGTGTGGAGCATAAACGCCGACAGAGACCTGTTGGGCCGAATGGCCTGTTGCTGTGCTGTGAAATTCTATGCTTTCAGGAGAGGACAGGAGGGCAGGGAATTGGCTGGGGAAAAAAAATTACATATATATAAAAAAAATCTAAAAACTAAAATTACAGCAATGGTATTTGTTGAAAGTCAATAGTACTGAATAAAGTAAGTAGCTCAGTAAATAAAATACAAGCTTTAATCCAATTCTTCTGTTGCGATATTAAATGGAATTCCCTTTTTAACTTTTACACATCAGCATTCCTTGGTTTGCTATTTGTATTTTTAAAAATCTAATCCTATAGCAAGTGTCACAGTTTTGGGAGAGCTACACCCTGAGTAGTAGGCCCTGAATTCTCCTCCATGGTTCCTCACACAGTGAGGTGTTAAACTTTGTTGTACCATCAGGGTGGGGCATCAAGCAGAGGGTCCGCATTTCCTCACAGGGAAAGCAGAAGGCAAATTATCACTAATCTGCTGAATCTCAAGACAGTTTTACAAAACACAAGCCTTCACTGATAAATGTTACATACCTTTGGTGAACTTTGCTTCTTCCAGCCTTCACTGGATCATTACCAGAACAGCTATCTTTCTGTCAGTGTAAAATAAGTTAAATGTATAATTACACTTTTTGAAGGATTGAAATATTATAATCCTCTTGAGTACAGTCTGTCTCAGGTATATACATGCAAATTTTACAGTCCTTAGACAATTACAAAATCTACAGTTTCACCAATGTTGCTCTAACTTCCAAGGAAGGCTATTTATCTTCCCTCCTTTCTAGGAGGGCAACTTGCCTCCCCATTAACAGCAGAACCAAGACCAGCAACAATTCCTCAATGGGTCAGAGAGATTCTCAAGTGAGTAGCTGAGACACATACCCAAGCAAATTACAGCAATGGTGTTTGCCGAACGTTAATAGTACTGAATAAAGTAAGTAGCTCAGTAAATAAAACACAATTCTTTTGTTTCGATATTAAATGGATTTCCCTTTTAACTTTTGCGCATCAGTGCTCCTTGGTTTGCTCTTTGTATTTTTTGATTCCTCACAGTGAGGTGTTAAACTTAGTCGTGCCATCAGGGTGGGGCATCGAGCCGAGGCTCCCCACTTCCTCCCAGGGAATGCGGAAGGCAAATTAGCGCTGACCTGCTGAAAACTGGTCCGTGCAGAGTGATCGAACTGCTCCCACGGGCCTCAGACCTGGGTTAAGATGGGCAAGATTCACCAAATTATCACTATGTGGTGAACTCTGTGGGAAGTACACGTATGGATGGCAGGGACTGGGATGCGATGCTCCCCACAGTCAAATAGCTCGCCACCTTATTCACAGTCAAGCATCACAATGGCCACTTGGGCCAGGTATCAGTACTCCGAGGAGTCAATGTCTTCAGAGAGGTGGGGAAAGGAGAAAATTGGTGAGGAGAAAAAAGACTGCCAACACTTCATCAGCAGGGTTGCGTACACAACCTAGAGCCCTACCATTTTGATGTGCAAAGTGGCTCCATCGCTCTGTAATACTGTTCCACCCACTCATTCCGACATTCCTTTATTTCAACTCTTCTTTTTATTCGTTCATGGGATGAGGGCATCGCTGGCAAGGCCGGCATTTGTTGCCCATCCCTAACTGCCCTTGAGAAGGTGGTGGTGAGCCGCCTTCTTGAACCGCTGCAGTCACCCTTATTACTCACCCTTTCATTTTGGTTGCGATGCATCACTAGCCGGGCGCTCTTTTGATGGACTTCACCTCCCTGTTCCTTGGAGCTTTCATCGCTGCTGGGTTTATGCTGAGGAATGTGCTTTGTCTGTTGTCTCTTATTGTGAGCCCTAGGAAGGCTTTGACTGCGCGGAGACTGACCGTGTGCTTCGGGCTCACTTTGAAGACATCTTTTGTAGACTAACTCCATCTCCTTGCGATAGGACTACGCAGGAGAGAACAAAAAAAAACACACCACCACATTTGCTGCAGTACTTCCGTCATTGGTGTATGGATACACACACACCGCCTCAAAACATCCAGTATCAATTCCGTTCACCAATTACATTTCCATTCCACCAATGTTACATTGACAGCGCAGCAAGTTGGGTAATCCAACAATTACTGCGCAGTACTGACACTTTGGAGCTTAGAGGGTTACATTATAAGGACAGGTTGCATAAACTTGGCTTGTATTCCCTTAAGTGTGGAAGAGTGAGGGGTGATCTGATCAAGATGTATAAAATGTTAAAGGGATTCAATAGGGTAAATGCAGAGTAACTATTTCCCCTGGTGGGGGAATCAACAACGAGGAAACATAATCTTAAAATTAGAGCTAAGCCTTTTATGAGGTTAAATCAGGATGCATTTTTTCACACAAAGGGCAGTAGAAATCTGGAATTCTCTCCCCCCAAAAGGCTGTGGATGCTGGGGCAATTGAGGCTTTCGAGACGGAGATTGATAGATTTTTGTTAGGTAAGGGTATTGAGGGACATGGAGCAAAAGCGGGTAAATGGAGTCGAGGTACAAATCAGCCATGATCTAACTGAATGGCGGAGCAGGCGGGGGGCTGAATGGCCTACTCCTGTTCCGATGTTCCACTGATAGTGTTAGATAGGTCTTTAAATTAGATACCATTTTGGTTCGGAGCGCTCAACACCTGAATCCTTTTTGACAGGCTTTATTGTACGTCACAAATTCTACAGTGAAACAGACAACAGTGAAGTCCTGAAAACAAACTTCAATCGACCAAAAGAACAGGTCATCCATTGTCAGTCTGAAAGACGTGAATGTCTGCTAACCTGTGCTAATTCTATCTCGCTAGGGTGTGCACTCGGAAAGCTGCTCAAAATCGCTCCTTTTTAAACTCTCAGGTCCTGGGTGCATGTGACCACTGCCAAATCAATCGTTACACGATTACCCCAAAAAGAGTTAAACACAAGCCCCATACAAGTCGACATACGCCTATCTATAACTCAGCTAATGGAGATGTCCATCCTTTGTACTGGTGGGTCCAAGTTACCATTCACATAAGATATTCTTTTTTGCATTTGGTCACCGTTATCCTTGGGAACCCATCGGCACGCACTTTGATTTCTAATCTTGTATCTCTCCAGTACCAGGCTGCCCTCATTGCATATCGCTCACATTCCAGTACTGAACGATGCATCAACAGTTCTATGTTCCAATGCTGGTTTCATATTCTAACTCTATGCTTCATTAGCATGTTAACTCTACATATTCTTCAATACTGAGCCTGGGCCCAGTAAACTAGCACGGTATAGATGCTTTTAGTCTGAAGCTCATTTAATTCGGATTCCAGAACACTGGCCACGAGCCGATTACCTGCACTGCACCATTAAATCAAGATACCGTTTCAAACAATTTCTCCTCCCGTCCTGAATGCGTTGACTCCTCGATGGGCTACTGTTCCACAGATATGAAACATCAAACAGTACCGCGCCCTAGTGGGTATTCCTTATGAGTCTGGACAGTGAATGGCTGATTCCATAGTCCAGTGCTCCTGGCTCGGAGCAGTGCTCACAGGGAGCAGTGATGCAGGAATCGTGAGCCCACAGCCCCAGATTTTCTATTCATTTAAACGGATGGAATATCAGGCAATCTGCGAGCCCGCGATTTCCTCCGCCAGCGTTCGCGGTGAGTGCTGCCCCCTGCCAGGAGCACCGGGCCACGGAATCACCCCTCGATTGTCAGCAGGCTATTTGATCACGGGGGGCATCACATCTGACCATGGCCTCACCTGACATCCACACACACGCACTGCAGCCAGGCGCTACTGGATAGTGATGAGTGGGAACCATGGCTCATTCCTTCTCTCCCTTAACTGAGATCAGCTAATGACATAAATCGGGGACTGATCTAATAATTTGTGGTCTGCATGACTCAGCTACTCACTGGCTTAACCAGGTGAGCCATGGGAGTGCCATGTCAAAAGTAAGGCTTCTCATACTTAGCCGAAACCTCTGAAAAGCACCCCACTGCACTAGTGAGACATTTTTTAGTTCCCACACTGGCCTCTGAATGGGTTTGCCAATTTAATGCCATTTTGGGGTATTTTTGTGCTGTGGTTCCATGGCCACAAAAAGCTGAATTAAGAACGTCCAAAATTGTTTTGCATAAGGCCCTTACAGCCAGCAAACAAAGCAGACTTTCACTCCATCAGTCTGCGCTGGAACCCAGCACGGGTCCCAGGGGTTGAGAAACCATTCGTTAAGCCCCAGTTTCAGCTCTTTTCAGAGCTAACCCAGGCCGCACACAGTCAGCCACGACCAGGGTGTTGTGTTCAGCCCTAACCTTCTGGCATTCTGACTAAAATCTATCTGTGTTTCACCAAATACCAGATTTACCCTCTTCCATGCAGGCACATGCGGCCGTGCCCATCTTTTGTATAACACTGAATAAAGTGGGTTGGCACGACTGCACATGCGGTCACCAGCAGCGGTATAGAGCAGCCCTGTAGAAGCAGCTGTTTTTCAACAGGAATGGCAATCTGCCACAGCATCTGGTTCAGCTAACACCTCAATTATTCAGCAAATACAACCCAAAATTGTACATGTACTTCAACCTTTGATTTTCCAGCAATGATTCAATTCACTCAGTTATGCTTAGTTGGTTTATTTACAAAGCATAAGATTAAATTATATCTTTAAAAGATTTATCCCAGCCCAATATTGCCCTCAATAATCTTGGGAGATTCAAATCCTGGCCACAAGATCCTAATAAATGTAAGAACACTGGGCTTGTTATCCTGATAAATATATGCTGTGGAACCAGATGAATCCTTAAACCCCACCCTGACTTAACTCCTCACTAAGAAACTGTCTGGGGTTTAATCACCCAGTTTAGGTCTAGGCTCGCCAAACTGTCTTACACCACTCAGATCGGACTGAATTGCAGTTTACCTTACCAACCTTCAAATACAACACCCACAAGCTACTGAGTGAATGAATTAACCCCTTCTTGCCAAATCATCAGAGAATTAATAACGTTGCAGAATGGGCATGTAATTGGCAAATGAATTTCAATATAGATAAGTGTGAGGTGGTACATCTTGGTAGGAAGGATTAAGGAGGCCACATACTGCTTGGATAATAAGAGTCTAAACAGGGTAGAGAAGCAAAGGGACCTATGGGCAGATACACAAATCACGAAGTAGCGACGCAGGTTAATAAGGCCATTAAAAAAGGCAACAAAGCACTGGGATTCATTTCTAGAGGAATAGAATTGAAAAGCAGAGAAGTTATGTTAAAATTGTATCGAACCTTGGTTAGACCACACTGTGCAGAGTTCTGGTCTCCGTATTATAAAAAGGATATAGGATGCACTGAAGATGCAAAAAAAGATTCACAAGGATGATACCAGAACTGAGTGGATATATTTATCAAGAAAGGCTGAGGGCTCTTTACACATTAGTAACAGTGTGTGCATTAAACTCGCCCTTATTTTCCCAGTAAATTCTGGGCCAATGTAACACATGTGTTCGTTCCTCTAGGACGAATCACACAACGTGCTGGCTGCAGCATTACACAGATCATTAAATGGTGCAATCAGGGGTGTGCAATTTGAAATCTGTAAGCTTGTATAGCCCAGCCTCCCAGACAGAAACCAAGTTAGTTCCTCTTTAACTTCAGTTTAATTCCTGCCAACGTTGTCCGCCCAGGAGGTTTTGTGTCACAGTAGATGTCACATCAGTGCAAAGTTCTGCAATTAATGATTTTAGATTTCTAATTTTAACAGCAGAGGCCATCCCACAAAGATCACAGCATTCTGTGCTCCTTGGTAACGGGCTGTGCAAGACCCATTATAAGGCAGACCACGTTCCTTCAAAGGAGTTCATTACTTGTCTGGCATGCTGCCCAGTTTTTAAGATCCCCAAAACCTGGCAAGGAACAGTAAAGATTATGGGTACTTACTGCTCGTTCCGCAGGGTATGGACACTGTCTGTAATTCTTCAGATACATATTACATGAATCAGGCCAGGTAATGTGATGAGAGGCTAAAAAAACAAAGACACAGAAGAAACAGTTAGGAAAAAAATGTCACAGTAATCCACTGTCAAACCTCAGACATTTCTGGATATTTTTACTAACAGCGTGCCACTAATTGAGTGCATTTTCATAAACAAACTCACATCTTCATACTACTCCCAACGCTGAAACGAGTGTTACATTTTGTAATATGTGCTCAACTACAGAAGTAAGCCACACTGCAGAAACAGCTGGGCAACTTTTGTTTAAGAAAACTTTACTCGACACCACGTGGCTGGATTCCCTAGCCTACCTGTACATTTACACCCAACCCACTTCCCATTCTCTCCTGAATGTAGAATGTTACGCCAGCAAGACTTAGTACAAAGTCAGTAACCCTCTAGCACTGAAAAGGGATCGAACCTGGGATCTTCCCGAATCCTAACTTGCACCAAGTCCCGTTCACCTCTGTGGTCACTGACCTACACTGGCTCCTGGTCCAGCAATGCCTCAAATTTAAAATTCTCATCCTGGTGTTCAAATCCCTACATGGCCTCACCCCTCCCTATCTCTGTAACCTCTTCCAGCCCTACAACGCTCTGAGAATTCTGCGTTCCTAATATTCCGGCCTTGTGCGCATCCCTGAATTCCTTCGCCCCAGCACTGGGGGCCATGCCTTCAGCTGCCTAGGCCCTAAGCTCTGGAATTCCCTTCCTAAATCTCTCTGCCTCCCTATCCTTCTTTAAGACACTCCTTAAAATACTCCTTGACTAAGTTTTGGTCACTTGTCCTAATATCTCCTTATGTGGCTCACTGTTATATTTTATCTGATAATCGCTCCTGTGAACAACCTTGGGACATTTTACTACGTTAAAGGCACTATATAAATGCAAGTTGTTGTTGTTCCCGATTTGTATGGCTCAGCTACTCATTGTACACTCACTGTACAAACTCACTGGGCCACTGGGAAGACTTCCAGCATTGTGTTTCTATTTCAGATTTTCATGTTTTTTTTCTAAAATCATAATCACGTAGGAATGATTAGTTTTAAAATCTTGATGCTCAATACCCAGTTAAATAGGTAACACAAATCAGAATTTACTGCGTCAAGGCTCAGCTTTTATTTATAATGCTGTATAAATGCTCTGGACTGCCTTACATAAAAGCAGCTCAAATATCGTTAAGAAAATATTCGGCCACAACATGAGTGAAGTACAGCAATGGTCGAACAACATTTTTACGCTCAACTCACAGATGGAGTAGCATGGATTCTAGCAGAAGTCTGGTCTGTGCTGACCTCGATTGACCACTGACATTTCCACAGGAAGTGTTTTCTTCAGTGGAACAATCATTGCTGTAAGCAACCACAATCTACGGTGGATGGGAAACTTTTCAATTGCTGTAGACCGTTCTCACCTAAAATTTGGCTTGATTGCTGTTTACCCATGCTTACATGCTCCAGTTAGCATAAGCAGTCAGTCAGCATGGGCAAGGAAGCGTGGATTTCTTCGGCCTTGGTTTGGGAGCTCAGAGGTTCAGAGCTCTGTTGACTAGAGATTCTGTGTGCCTTTTGGCTTTTCTCTAATATCAAGATTCTGATTGTTTTAATATTGAAAACGAATTATCTCCCATTCTGATTTGATTTTTTTTGTACCACTGGAAAATTATTTCTGAAAATCAACAAGACATCAGTGCTAATGAAGGGTCTCGCTGTTCGCCAAGCACTTCCAGCAGGTTTAATTACTACTCTTGGAGAAGCTACGCAGGATTTATACCCAGAGCTGCATGATGTAGAAATTAGGCTCACAGCCAACCCTTCATAAAAACAACTCCATTGAGATGTACGGGGCCCAGGGAGGAGTCAGTAGGATTGTGTGCAGCCCTGATGAGATTATCATTGAAATTAACTCACTTGGTACACATCGAGGACTTGACCCCACACACTTTGCATCAGTGCCCTCCCCTCCCGGATAGCGTGTGGTGATTTTACAATCCTCGCCCCTTCGGGACTATCCCAGATCAGGAGTACTTCTCAAGCGTTCACTCTCAACCTAAGGTCGAGGTAGCCAAATCCTAAAGACAATGAATGGGTCTGAAGGTCTGGTCTATCTCTCCCCAAGGGAAAGGGGTCAGCCGAGGATATTACCGTTCTCCAGATAGAGTTTTTAGCAAGTTCCAGCCAATTGTAATGTCCCGGATATTGAGAGGCTCCGGGGGTTTCTCCTCAGTAATGTACCTCTTCATCAAAAGAGTGTACGGAGATGGGGTTCACGAGTTAGTGATACAGAAGAACATGCTAGACAATATAAAAACTATACAGAGGTTTATTGATGAAACAATTTGCAATCTACAGCTGGTGAGACCGGTCAATCGCAACATTAACAGCTTCTTAAAAAGGTAAAAATTAGAATTCTTAGAAATATTTAGACAGGATATCCATCAATAATCAAGGTAGCTTTTACCTTAAATCCCCGAGTAGTAGAAGACTGTAGAGTCACCTTACTCTGATAGTCGAGAGACGCTTCAGCCCTTCTAAGCAAACCTAAAAAAACTTGAGCTGAGCTCTCAGAATTTATACCATTCTTTTCTGATTACTTCATCTTGGCTGTGAGCATTCTTGTTGATATTCTTACTTATTAATATTAAATCAAAACTAGTTACATTTTAGCTGACCGCTGTTTTTCTTCCGCCGATGTTCATTGTAAAGAGTTATTTCAAGTATTGATTAAGCTTGAGCCAGCTGCTGTTTTCAGCTTTTTGCTTATGTGCCCCATTGTGTAGGGTTAGCATGGAATGCTCTAAGGTAGGCTCTCTTGACCATATCTGCTGTCTTCATCATGTGCTTATTTATGTCCCATTGTGCCGGGTTTATCAACTACTGTCAAAGGTATGTCCCCCTTGATGAAATCAATCACCCATGATTTAGCTGACTGGTGTTTTCAGCATTTTGCATGCTGCAAAGCATTTTCAAATGATTATTTAAAAATGTTAATAGTTTCTTGTAAAAGGTCTTCAAATGATTATTAAAAGTAGCCATGATGTGGAGATGCCGGTGATGGACTGGGGTGGACAAATGTAAGGAGTCGCACAACACCAGGTTATAGTCCAACAGCTTTATTTGAAATCACAAGCTTTCAGAGCTTTGCTCCTTCGTCACCTGACTCACCCGACGAAGGAGCAAAGCTCCAAAAGGTTGTGATTTCAAATAAAGCTGTTGGACTATAACCTGGTGTTGTACGACTCCTTACATTATTAAAAGGAGGTACCCGTTGTCCACAAATTCCTTCACAAACACAGCTGGTTAAAGGCAGCAAGCAGCTGAATCACACAGACCAGGAAGGCCCTAAGTTTTGTTAACTCCAGCGTTAGAAGTCTTAAGGTTCTAGACCCCAGATAATCACGTTCACAGTTCAAAATTTAATTACTTTTATTAACGGCTACTATACAGAATAGTGCTACAAAGTTAATCAAAAAGTTAAAAAAGGTTATAGTGACCACTCCAGTAATAGATATGGACTTCACTGCGCAGTTACCTCTTGAGTCTGTTCTAACATACTGGTGGGTTTGTACGCCTTTACATTGGTCCTTGCACAATCATGGTTGATTTAGTCATTGGCTCCTTTTAACATTGATTTAAATTATATTTACCAACTTCCTCTTTGATAGCAAGCTTACCAGGTAGGGCCCATAACCACACATCCTCTTTTCTATACGATCAAGAGAACGCTTGCTATCAGACTACACAACAAGAACTTGCATTTATATAGCACCTTTAAAGTAGTAAAACGTCCCAAGGCATTCACAGGAGCGATTTTCAAACAAAATTTGACAATAAGCCACATAAGGAGATATTAGAATAGCTGACCAAAAGCCTGATCAAAGAGATGGATTTTAAGGAGCGTCTTAAAAGGAGAGGGGGTCGAGAGGCGGAGAGGTTTAGGGAGGGAATTCCAGAGCTTAGGGCCTAGGCAGCTGAAGGCACAGCCACCAATTGTGGAGTGATTAAAATCAGGGATGTGCAAGAGGCAAGAATTGGAGGAACGCAGAGATCTCGGAGGGTTGTAGGTCTGGAGGAGGTTACAGAGAGGGAGGGGTGAGGCCATGGAGGGATTTGAAAACAAGGATGAGAATTTTAAAATCAAGACGTTCCCAGACCGGAAGCCAATGTAGATCAATAAGCACAGGGGCGATGGAAGAATGGGACTTGGTGCGAGTTACGATACAGGCAGCAGAGTTTTGGATGAGTTTAAGTTTATAAATGGTGGAAAATGGGAGGCCGGCCAGGAACGCGTTGGAATAGTCAAGTCTAGAGGTAACAAAGGCCTGGATGAGGGTTTCTGCAGCAGGTGAGCTGAGGCAGGGGCGGAGACGGGCTATGTTACGGAGGTGGAAGCGGATATGTGGTTGGAAGCTCATCTCAGGGTCAAATAGGATGCCACAGTTGCGAACGGTCTAGCTCAGCATCAGACAGTGGCCAGGGAGAGGGATGGGGTCGTCGGTGGTTAAGGAACGGAGTTTGCGGCGGGGATCAAAGACAATGGCTTCGGTCTTCCCAATATTTAGTTGGAGGAAATTTTTGCTCATCTAGTACCGGATGTTGGACAAGCAGTGTGACAAATCAGAGACAGTGGAGAGATCGAGGAAGGAGGTAGTGAGGTAGAGCTGGGTGTTGTCAGTGGAACCTGACGTCATATTTTCGGATGACGTCGCCAAGGGGCAGCATGTAGACGAGAAATAGAAGGGGGCCAAGAATAGATCCTTGGAGGACTCCAGAGATAACGATGCGGGAGCGGGAAGAGAAGCCATTGCAGGTGATTCTCTGGCTACGACTGGATAGATAAGAATGGAACCAGGCAAGCGCAGTCCCACCCAGCTGGACAACGGAGCAAAGGCATTGGAGGAGGATGGTGTGGTCAACAATGTCAAAGACTGCAGACAGGTTGGGAGAGGAGGATGAGGAGGGATAGTTAGTCACATAGGATATCATTTGTGACTTTGATAAGGGCCATGTCAGTACTGTGGCAGGGGCGGAAACCTGATCGGAGGGATTCAAACATGGAGTTGCAGGAAAGATGGGCACGGATTTGGGAGGCAACAACACGGTCAAGACTTGAGAGGAAAGGGAGGTTGGAGATGGGGCAGTAGGTTGCAAGGACAGCAGGATCAAGGGTGGCTTTTTTGAGGAGAGGGCTGATGATGGCAGATTTGAAGGGGAGAGGGGCAGTACCTGAGGAGAAGGAACCGTTAACAATATCATCTAACATGAGGGCCAGAAAGGGATGTGGGGTGGTCAGCAGTACTGTGGGAATAGGGTCGAGGAAGCAGGAGATGGGTATCATGGTCAAGATGAGCTCGGAGAGGTCAGGAGGGGAGATAGGAGAGAAACTGGAGAAAGATGCAAGTTCAGGGCTAGGTCAGGGGGAAACCGTAGGGAATGTTTGGCTATGGGAAAGGAGGGACGCGGCAGAGGCAGCTGAACGGATGGTCTCAATGTTAGTGACAAAGTAGTCCATAAGCTCCTTGCACTTGTTGTTGGAGGTGAGGGTGGAGGAGGCAGGGGAGAGGGGTTTAAGAAGTCGGTTTATAGTGGAGAGAAGCTGGGGGTTATCTTTGCAGCCCAGATTGATCCTGGAATAGTGAGCAGTTTGGGCACAAGAGAACAACCAAACATTGCTCAAGAGATGCGCTACTTAAAAGTACACATTGAGACAATGCATAGTGTTATTTAAAAGACATGCAACCAGACATCACACTAGGCCAGGTTGACCCTGGGGAGAGCTGACTGTCTGGCATTTATTAACCTGACAGGAACATCTGTTAATTCTCACTCACAAGCAAAAAGCATAATGGCAAGAAACATCTTATTCATTCAGCGGAATCTTGTCTGCCGGAGGTCTAGTTTGCTCCCCAATCAGTGTGTCAGCTTGACTCCGGTGGTAGCACTCTCTAGATCAGAGATTGTAGGTTCAAGCACCATACTAGGGATAGGAGCTCACAAACTAAGCCCATTCACCAGTGCAGTACCGAGGGAGTGCTGCACTGTTGGGAGGCGCCATGCTTCAAAAGAGGCGTTAAACTTAAAACCACCCACGTCAGGTTATTTGAGTGGACGTTAAACGATCCCTCGACACTTTCAATTGGTCACTGCACTTCAAAAAGCTGTTCACTGTTTGTGAAGCACTTTTAAGAAGTTTGACAAGATCAAGACTTTAGGTAAGGGTAAGATCAGTTTTGGCTGTGATGTGACACTCCTTGGCAAGGTCCATACACTAGAAATGGCCACTTGAACGAGGTACCGAAGGATGCCTGATGCCTATGGAACCGTACCCCAGCAAGGAGTCAATGGGGAGCGGTGAAAAATCAGTGGAGGAAAAAAACTGCACTGCACTGCTTAAAAAAACCTCTATGTTAGGTCAATACAACTGTCTTAATCGTCACAAGGATAGTAATAAAACAACTTTCACCTCCCCTTCTGTCATGAAGGTGTCTATTCTTGATGGGGATGGTTCCATGGGCACCAGCACCCCTCTGATACCTTGTACAAGTGGCCACCTTCAAACGATAGCCTAAAGAGAGTGTTTTAGAAGCCCGTTCAACCAAGCCGAGCCTGATTCTGTCCTTACCCGGCATCTCCACACAACCAAACACACACTTTCCGCCTGGGATTAATAAGCAGCCATCACGATCAGGAATCCTGGTGGATTTTTCCCTTCACGAGCATGAAGCTCAATGGTCATGTTCCAACTGCTGCCTTGGTTGACACCAGCACAAACCATGGATTGAATCTCAGGGCTACCGCGTGGCTAAGAACTACACCAGATGATGCAATTATCAAATAGGCTGAGGTGTCCCAACCTTTTGCCTTCACAAGGTCAGCACAGAGCCCTGCAGACCACACATGAGTGATTACAATATAACCCATGGCCACCACTGCTAAATTAAAAACTATGAGGCAATCTTACCAATCAGGACACCAGTGATTATCGCTGTCCCAAGAGCCACACCAACCGAGGTTTCCTTCTTCTGTGGAGTATTCTCCGTACCTCAGCCTCCTAGGTGTAGATCCTCTCCCTTTATACTAGGGACATCAAACACGATCTCTGCGCTCCTCCAATTCTTGCCTCTTACGCATCCACGATTTTAATTGTTCCACCATTCGCGGCCATGCCAGCAGCCTAGACCCTAAGCTCTGGAATTCCCTCCCTAAACCTCTCCGCCTCTCTCTCCTCCTTTAAGATGTTCCTTAAAACCTACCTCTTTGACCAAGCTTTTGATCACCTGTCCTAATATTTCTTTATGTAGCCCGGTGTCAAATTCTGTCTGATAACGCTCCTGTGAAGCACCTTGGGACGTTTTACTACATTAAAAGCGCTATATAACTACAAGTTGTTGTTGTATGACCCGCGTAACACTTTCATCCGGTTCAAGGACTTCCAAACCTGCTGGCTGTCCATGCCCGCGGGTGGAATTTTGAATTTGGGTGGGAAGCTCCAATTATCTGAACTTTATCATTCCGCGTTGAAAGGCTTTTAAATTTGGTGTGGGGATTCTCAATTTCTCATTCACCTGTAGCACGTGGTCACTGGTAGTTGGGCTTCTCCTCATTGTTGCTACGTAGGCTGATCGCCAACTAGGTGAGCGTGTCTTAGATTGCTTGTTTTAAAGATCTGGGAGGTTTTTTAAAAAAAAAAGAAATAGAAAGTTCTAGAATTCTTTTTTGTAGGGGGTGGGGTGGGGGGAGAAATACTGCTATAAAAGCTACTAATCTATTGGTCTTGCAGCTTTGGATTTATAATTTGTGAAAACCTTTCTAAAACTCCCCTTTAAATGAGTACGAAAGGCAGATTGTTTCTTGGCAGTAACTTCAATAGAAACCACTGTGATTGCCAGGTGCAAAAAGGGAACCAACTCTTGTCATTCCCCCTGGTTGCACCCCACTCCCTCAAGGAGTGGCTGTCCGCCAACGAGGGCTTCTCGAGTTCCGGTCATTGGGAGAAGGAACTGTTGGTCCCAGCATCGTGCTGGAGACTCCAAGAACCACTTTCTTTATAAATGCCACATTTTATCAACTTTTTTCTTCATTATTTTGCCGGTCTCCAGTTCTGTGCAAAATTCTAAGTAAAAGGTTTGCTGAGCCATTGAAAGCTATGATCGGTCATCTTTATATTGTTCGGATTGTCACTCACAGGGAGGGCGCAGTCACTGCTTATTGGGCAGCTGTAATTTTTTGTTTATTTAGCACCTTTCACAACCTCAGGATATCCTGGGGCACTTTGCAGGCAATAACGTACTTTTGAAGTGTAATCACTTGCACTGTACAAAATAAAATCTACATGTAAGTACCAATATGGTTCATATTTATCTATTTTAATCATTTTTGCTGAATGCACCAAATGCCAGGATATCGGATCAGGCCCATCATGTAAAAGGAGTGCGACACCCCTGTTTTATATAACAACTAGCATTTATATAGTGGCTTTAACATAGTAAAACTAAGGCACTTCACACGGGTGTAATCAGACAAAAGCTGACACCGAGCCAGGTAAGGAGATATTAGGTCAGGACTTGGTCAAAGAGGTATATTTTAAAGAGCGTCTTAAAGGAGGAGAGAGAGGTAGAGAGACGGAGAGGTTTAGGGAGGGAATTCCAGAGCTTAGGGCCACCAATGGTGGAGCGATTAAAATCGGGGATGCGCAAGAAGCAAGAATTGGAGGAGCGCAGAGGTCTCGAAGGGTTGTAGGGCCGGAGGAGGTTACAGATTTAGGGAGGGGCGAGGTCATGGAGGTATTTGAAAATAAGAATGAGAATTTTTAAAATCGAGGCTTTGCCGGACCGGGAGCCAATGTAGGTCAGTGAGCACCCTTCCTTATCACTGCTAGGTGAAAGCCAGCATGTTTTACCAGCCGCAGTCTCTCTTTGTTTTCACATTCGACTAAACAGAGAGAATTTTGTCCAAACGTCTCTCCTTTCCTGAGTTTAACACCCTCGTGACCTAACAGCCCCCAACCTAATCCTATATTGCTCCTGTACCGGCCTGTCTCATCTCGGCCACCCATTTCACATTCCAATGTTAGAGTTAATCAATTAAGGTAAAGCTATGTGCCCCACTACGTCAAATCAAATCAACAGCCCTGCTGTTTTCCCAACTTCATCACTCTTAACCACAAGGACACTTGTATATTGTTCTGCCTATCTACTCATTCGAAGACCATTTGTTTAAACATTTCTTGACACACAATTAAGCACTGATTAGTTACTTTAAGACAATGCGGATTAAGAATATCACATTTGGCAAATAAAAGGTAACATTTACCCTTATATAAAACAAAGCAGATGCTCTCAAATCAGTCAAGTCAACCACAGGATTTCTGCATGCTGCCGTGATTATACTCTCCACATCTACTTTCCATCTCACTCAGCCTACCAGCTTGATTCTTGCTGCAGGTAGCTGATCTCTCAGGCTGCGCATGAAAGCCGGCAGTGCTGCTATCTAGTTATAATCCAAATTCATCAAAATCTGTTGTAATTTACAATATTTACTCTCTTTTTTTTTGGGGGGTTGTATATTCAGTGGCCTTTTAGATGACACCTTTCTGTCTGCTCACTGTGATTGCCTTGGCAACGGGCAGTAATCACCAGGCATTGTTATGTGATCTTAAAATGCGAAGGATTCGAAATTGTCATTTCCACACCGCCTGAGGAAGGGGAAAGCCCCCGAAAGCTTGTGGGATTAAAAATAAAATCGTTGGACAATAACTTGGTGTTGTAAAATTGTTTACAATTGTTAACCCCAGTCCATCACCGGCATCTCCACATCATACAATATTTACAGTTGCCTAGACTGGAGATTAAAATCAGTCAGTCCCGCTGTTTATTTGGTTTCGATATGACTCAGGGAGAGAAAGAGAGGAAGTCACTTGCTTTAATTTCTTAATAACTATTCAGTAGTTTCATTACAAGCTTGCAAGTGACCTTCCACTCGCTTTCTTCAGAGATCGCCTGGGACCAATGCCCGAATGATTTGTCAACCTCTCTTATCCTGGTGAACCACACCTCTCGATTTCTTCTTAAATTCTCCTAATTTCCCCCTACATTTATAACAAGTTGTTAACATCACTGATAGCATAGCTTTCCTAACTTAAACAATTCTTTTTTCAGACTACTGCTTACACATCTCTGTGTTACTTCCTGATTCTGTTTTTTTTTAAGATCAAGACAATAACTCAACATGATCAGCAAATGACCTGAACACTGTAACTTTCCATCCTATACATTCACATTTTTTTTTACCATGACTGACTGTTTCACATTTCAATTACAATAGCTCCTACATAGAATAAGCTTCCAGGTCCAGTCATTTCAACAAGTTATGAGTTAATACCCAACTGTGCGCTTATTACAATGTTGGTACACACGGAGACTCCCTGACAACAGGGGAAGAGGTCCCATCAAAAATGAGAGTGTCACGTTTGCACCTGTGACTTTTAAGCAATATAAACAGCAAATATGGGACATCGCGGGCCAGCACAATTATACAAGCCTTACATAAAGAAGGCGTTAGAAATGTGCATTGTCTGCATGGAGTAAAGAAACCAGCCAATATCCACATACTCTCCCCTATAGCAATCCACAGCACAAGAGAATATCCCAATGTTTAATCAGCTTATTTTCCTTCCCCTCCAACCTGCAAAAGAAGCACTCTATACTATAAACATTTACAAAAGGGTGACCCCACAAACAGCATGAAAAATGGAGGGGATCTTTTTGCTCGTGCTTAACAAACAAAAATCAACTATTTCTCCTCTGCTATCTCACCAACGAAGTCTCATTCCCAGACTTTCTGCATTGTATTTTGAACTGAGTCCAAGCATGGAAGAAAGGGTAATGATAGGTTTGTGGGAGTCTGTTGGGAAATGAGGTACAGTCCCAAGAGAGGTTCGCTCACATTTGACGCTTTTACAGAGTGGCTGAGCACTGAAAGAAATGTTTAATTTGGAAACATTAACCTATTTTGTTTCTCTGGTCAGTTCCTAATAGGGTTGAAGGTAGAGGGGCGGGAGGGGGCTGGTGTGGAGCATAAACACAGGTATAGACCGGTTGGGATGAATGGCCTGTTTCTGTGCTGTAAATTCAATGTAATTCTATGTGACTAATCTGCTGTGTATTTCCAGTATTTTCTCTCTGCATTTCAGATTTCCAGTTGCCCCTAACCCCCCATTTACTCTTTACTTTATTTCAGTACCCTTTTTCAAGCTTGGTGGTGTCCATGCCCCTTCCCCGGTTCTCAATAATCAAAAAAAAACAAGGCTCCTTTAACGACCAAAGACAAACAAAGCAGTGTAAATGAACTGAACTTTCAAGGAGGTTTTCAGAGAGCTGTCTCACAGGCCAGCAGTTTTGTGACACAGAATAGCCATTACAAACTACTAGGTGCGTCAATCCTCCTATAAGTGCTTCAGAAATCTGTTGCAAATGCATTAAAAACAAATATTTCACAGGTGCTAATCCTGTGAGAGCCGATATAAAAGCCTCAGCAGAACAAATTGCGAAGTAGATTGAATTAAATCTCATTGAAGTATTTTCTCAGATACTCCAGATAAAGAATTTAACAATAGTCCTATTTGCATCTCATTTAAAGAAACAACTTTACACCTGAAGTTAAAGAGCGGGGGATGGGGGTGCTTCTTAAAGCAGACACGTTATAGTTATGATGTGGAGATGCCGGTGATGGACTGGGGTTGACAATTGTAAACAATTTTACAACACCAAGTTATAGTCCAGCAATTTTATTTTAAATTCACAAGCTTTCGGAGGCTTCCCCCTTCGTCAGGTGAACGATGTGAAAAGTTAAGCACGTTATAGTTAAGCACTGGTGACTTAAGGCTGCATTCAACTACAACTGTAGCATCAGTGGTTTCACTTTGCAAGAACACTGTAGTTACAGTGTAAATTCATCCTGAGTCATTGAGACTCCCTGAAGAAGGCAGTCTCACTCTGCTTCATTTCAGAATCACTTTGGGCCTTAATAACTGATTTACACTACACAAGGTTAGCATCGGTATGAAGCTGGGACTACTTTGCAATACTCTAAACTTGAACGTGAATGCACTGTAAACTACCTCGCTTTCTTGCCATTAGAGGCATCAAACCCCTCCTTAAGTGCTTCACCGGGCAAAACCGCACCTTAAGACAGATCTACCATCCTGACTCCAGCCAGAAGCCAGCTGACCTTTCAACTTGCCCATATAAGTCAGCACCCAGCACTGCAGTTTCCAGATTACTGGCCTGGACAGACGTCCCTTAATATCAGGGAATATTCTAGCCAAACTAGTAAAATCAGAAAGGAGACTTGCGCTAACTGTGAATGTGAGAGGTTCACACATACAAAGTAGAATTAAAGCTGCAATCCCTTCCTCAGAGAACAACCTGCTTTTCTGTAGCACCTCCAAAGTATTAAACATTGCAAAGGGCTTTGTTGGTGAGGGAGCCAATGCTGGCCACACACAAGCACCCGACGCACCAACAATAAGTTTATTTGTTCAAATCATCTCCCATCCGTAAGATACGTGATGTAGCCCAGCTGTTCAATCATCATACCCGATTCCCAATTAGCTCGAACCCAAGAACAGAGGGAGTCACTGAATTTGATTAATCTTCTAATAGTTATTCAATTACACAATTCGTTGCCCTAGCTAACTTTGCTGGCATTCGCTTACATTACATAATATAGACTCATGCTCACATATAATTACGTCCACAGAGACCAGAATGTTGTCTTATTCCGGAGACCGTCACCTTCAGGCTTGCCACTGGCTTCTCTAGTCCGACAACAGCAATTTCATCTGACTTCTTAGGGCTTTTATAAAGCTACTTGATCATGGCCAGTCCCACTGGCTTATTTATTGTTCCCAGACCATAAATTCAGACATCTGGTGGCTGTTATTCTTTCTTTATCTTGTTTCTTTATCATGTTTTTCAACCATCCTCAAGGTCCCTTTGCTTGCTACTTGTCAGCAATGTTCTGTTACAATCTCTTTGGAACGGTTACAATTGCTACTCACATCTTTCTTTTGCAGGCACATATATTTTAATTGGCATAGGTATTTGACTTTTTCCCCATACAGTTCAATTTTTACAGAAACGTAATTTTAGATAGCATAACTTTAGGTAATTTTAGATAGCATAACTTTAGGTAATTTTAGATAGCACAGCATAGCGGGAACAGGATAAGTACTCGAAAGGAAAACACTTGCAGCGCTATGGGGATAGGGCAGGGGAATGGGACTAGCTGGATTGCTCTTGCGTAGAGCCGGCGCGGACTTGATGGGCCGAATGGCCGCCTTCTGCGCTGTAACCTTTCTATGAGTCTATGATAACACAATGATTTGTAATAAATAAACACACAAAAATAAATTATACCTTGCATTTACACAGCATCTTTCATCCCAATGCACTGACAGCCAATGAAGTACTTTTTGAAGTGTAGCCACTGTTGTAATGTAGGAAGCACGGCTGCCAATTTGCGCACAGCAAGGTCCCACAAACAGCAATGAGATAATGACCAGATAATCTGTTCTCAGTGATGTTGGTTGAGGGATAAATGTCGGCCAGGTAGTCCCCAGCTTTGTAAGAAAGAATGAGCTTGCATTTACATTGTGCTTTTCACAACCTCAGAATGTCCCAAAGGACTTCACAGCCAAGAAGTACTTCTTGAAGTGTAATCGCTATTGTAATATAGGGAAACACTACAGCCAATTTGCACACAGCAAGTTCCTATAAACTTTAGATAAATTACCAGATAATCTGTTTTAGTGATGCTAGTTGAGAGATAAATGTTGACCAGGGCATGAAGATAACTCCCCTACTCTTCTTCAAAATACATCCACCTGAGGGGCCCCCAGTTTAACGCCTCATCTGAAAGACAGTGCAGCACTCCCTCAATACTGCCCTGGAGTGTTAGCCTAGATTTTGTGCTTATGTCTCTGTAGTGGAACTCAAACCCTCAACATTCTGACTCGGAGGCGAGAGTGTTGCCACTGAGCCACGGCTCACGTCATAAACATAGACAGAGTATACAACACCTCGACTTCTTGTTACAATAGCAGGTCCGTCATCTGCCTTCACTCGTTCTCCTGTTATACTGTGGTTGTTTACATTCTCATTGAAAACTCTTATCTTCATTAAAACTCTGCTGCAAACATCCTAACCTGGACCAATTCCCGTTCAACCTTCATACATGTGGTCACTGACCTACATTTGCTCCCAGTCCACCATGCCTCAATTTAAAAATTCTCATCCTCGTTTTCAAATCCCTCCGTGGCCTCGCCCCTCTCTATCTCTGTAACCTCCTCCAGCACTACAACCCTACGTTCCTTCTTACACATCGCCGACTCCCTTCGCCCCATCATTAGCGGCCATGACTTCACCTAGGTCCCAAGCTCTGGAAAGCTCACAAGAGTGTGATGGAATACTCTCCACTTGCCTGGATGAGTGCAGCTCCAACAACACTCAAGAAGCTCAACACCATCAAGAACAAAGCAGCCCACTTGATTGGCACCCCATCCACCATCTTAAACATTCAGTCCCTCCACCACCAGCGCACGATGGCTGCAGTGTGTACCATCTACAAGATGCACTGCAGCAACTCGCAAAAGCTTCTTCGGCAGTACCTCCCAAACCCGTGACCTCTACCACCTAGGAGGACAAGGGCAGCAGGCGATTGGGAACACTACCACCTGCACATTCCCCTCCAAGTCACACACCATCCTGACTTGGAAATATATTGCCGTTCCTTCATCTTCGCTGGGTCAAAATCCTGGAACTCCCTACATAACAGCACTGTGGGAGAACCTTCACCACATGGACTGCAGCATTTCAAGGCGGCTCACCACCACCTTCTCAAGGGCAATTAGGCATGGGCAATAAATGCTTGGCCTTGCCAGCAACGCCCACATCCCATGAATGAATAAAAAAAAATTCCCTCCCTAAACCTCTCCATCTCTCTCCTCCTTTAAGGCACTCCTTAAAACCTATCTCTTTGACGAAGCTTTTGATCACCTGTCCTAATGTCTCCTTCTTTGGCTCGGTGTCAATTTATTTATCTGATTACGCTCCTGTGAAGCGTCTTGGGATGTTTTCCTACGCTCAAGGCACTGAATGGATGGTGGAAGCAGATTCAATCGTAATTTTCAAAGGGAACTGGATATATACTTGAAAAGGAAAAATTTGCTGGACTATGAGGAAAGAGCAGGGGAATGGGTCTAATTGGATAGCTCTTTCAAAGAAGAAAGACTTGCATTATTATAGTGCCTTTCACAACCTCAGGACATCCCAAAGCGCTTTAGAGCCAATGAAGTACAAAGAGCCAGCACAGGCATGATGGGCTGAATGGCCTCCTTCTGTGCAGTGAGATTCTATACTCCATACCTAATACTGTGCTCAAATAGTTGACCCAACCGTAAGGAGAAGGTATTTTTATGCTGCAGCGCTGCCATCGACTCCCGACACATGGGTCCAGGTCCAGTCGGCATTCATCCAATCGCAGTGGGGATCAAGTTTTTCCTGCGTCTCCAAATCGACCAGGAGCTCCCTGATTGGCGCTGTGCATAAATGAGGCCAACGTATGGGTCGGTATCAGATGTCCAGTTGGCACTGCCTGTTGCTTATGCACAGCGCGTAAAAACTCATAGCGACGGAAGAACATGTGCACCGAGTCGTGGATTTGCATTTCTGGAGTTGGCCTACACGGGGGCCGGCTCCGCTTTATTGTGTAAACATGGGAGAGAGTTACATTGAATCTTCAGCACAAAAACAGGCCTTTCCGCTCAACTGGTCCATGCCAGCGTTTATGCTCCACACGAGCCTCCAACCACCCCTCTTCATCTAGCCCCATCAGCAAATCTTTTTATTCCTTTCTCCCTCATGTGCTTATCCAGCTTCCCCTTAAATGCATCTATGCTATTTGCCTCAACTACTCCTTGTAGTAGCACGTTCCACATTCTTCCCACTCTTTGGGTAAAGAAGTTTCTCTTGAATTCCCTATTGGATTCATTAGTGACTATTTTATATTTATGACCTCTAGTTTTGGACTCCCCCACAAGTGGAAACATTTTCTCTACGTCTACCCTATCAAACCCTTTCATTATTCTAAAGATCTCTATCAGGTCACCACTCAGCCTTCTCTCTTCTAGAGAAAAGAGACCCGGCCTGTTCAGCCTTTCCTGATAGCTATAATCTACCAGCCTGGTATCATCCTTGTGAATCCTTTTTCACCTTCTCCAATGCCTTGATATCCTTTTTATAATATGGAGACCAGAATTGTGCACAGTATTCCGAGAGAGGTGCTCATAGGTTGTTCTCCCAAGGCCTTGAGCCTAAAAACACTGCGATGAGTGACTCACCTGCTGGCCCACCAGAGCTTCTCCACAATCTACAGAGCTCCAAGTCAGAAACACCCGTCTGATGGGTGCAGCCACAACAATACTCATGACTCTCAACACCATCCAGGACAGAGCAATCTGTTTGTGTGGCATCCCTGCCACTAGACTCAGTGTGCACCACTCCACCAGTAGCACACTGTGGCTGCAGTATCATTATCCAGAGGCTGTACTGCAGCAACTCATCAAACTTACTTTGGAATCACCTCACAGCCCGACATCTACCACTGACTAGGACGAGCAGCAACATCACAGGAACACCATCACCTCCAAGTGACACATCATCCCGGCTTGGACGTATATCTCCCTCCGTTCCTTCATCATCAGAGTCAAAATCCGTGAATTCTCTACCTAACAGCATTACAAGTGGAGCACCACCGCAAGGATATCGGCCATTCAAGAAGGTGGCCCACCAACACCTTCTCAGGGCAACTAGGGAATGCAGTGTTACCACATCCTGAGAACAAATAAAAGGTCACGGCAAAACAGCCAACAGTCATCCACTTATCATTGCACAGACTAGCCTAGTAGCAGTATATCAAATATTGTATTGGTGCTTAAGGGGGTTTAATAATTATGCCATAAAAATGTCAGAACATTTTTCCCATATTTTTGTTTTAAACACACCAATTTTCTTTCTCCTGGCTTTTTCTTGATGCTATGGCTATCGGTGTTACAGTATCACATGGCCATTATGCATGTGTGAGCCAGACAGAGAGTCCACAGTCTTTTGAGCTCAGCTCAGTAGTAGCCCTCGACTTGAGTCAGAAAGTTGTGGATTCAAATCCCCAGTCTAGGACTTTAGCATATAATACTGCAGTATTGAGAAAATACAGCAGAATCAGGAGTGCTGTATTTCTAATGACATGTTAAACCGAGGTTCTGTCTGCCCACTAAAGCATGTGTGAAAGATCCCATCGCACTAGTTTTCCCAGAGTATATCCCACCAGCAAAACAGATTAACTGGTCATTTACCTCTTCGCTGTTTGTGGGATCTTGCTGTGTGCAAATTAATGCTGCATTTGCCTGCCAACAGTGGCTGAATTTCAGAAGCAATTTATTGGGACACCCTGAGGACCTGAAAGGCACTATATAAATGCCAGATCTTCCTATTTGACCAAGCAAAGTCAGTTGTAGCACTGCTGCCAGCTATCCCACCTGAGATTAGCACTGGTTCAGTATTAGGACCAAAGTGTGAATAACACCCACTTGACCAGGTATTAAAGTGCGACTCCCCTCCCCCCCCCCCTCAGGGGCCTGCAAGGAGTTAATGACTTCAAGAGGGGGAGGGGGGGGAACACATTGGGATTTAAAAGAATAAATGTGCAACATGCTTTTTAAAACAAAAAATTCCAAATGCATCTAATTATATTTTAAAATAAAATCACAGCGTTCTCCATCTCAAGAATTTTTCTCCATATATTTCACTTAAAAATACCAAAGTTTGCCCACTATCTCCAGCACTCCCTCACCTTTCTGTTCACAGCGATCCTCCCTCTTGATTGTAAATTGAAAATGTCGAGAGACCCGAGTCACCTGATGACCAACTCAGAAACCCCGCCCACCCCTTAAAGAGACTATCACCAGCAACCAAACCAAGGCCTCCACCTGTCAGACTCTGCTCACCTTCTGGGATCTACTTTCAACAGGTTACAGCACAGAAACAGGCCATTCGGCCCAACTGGTCTATGCTGGCGTTTATGCTCCACAGGAGCCTCCTCCCTCCCTATTTCTTCTATCCCTATCAGCAAATCCTTATATTCCTTTCTCCCTCATGTGTTTATCTAGCTTCGCCTTAAGTGCATCAACTATTTGCCTCAACTATTCCTTGTGGTAGCGCGTTCCACATTCTTACCACTCTTTTTGCATCTGGTTTTATTTCATTTAAAATGAATATATTTTCTAATATATATTGGAAATGTGTGTGTGCATTCGGCTCTTAACTAAAAGGTTGGTGGTTTGTGCCCGCCCAGGGGCGCTGCAGTTTTCGGCACAGCCACGATGGGCCGAATGGCCTCCTTCTGTGCTGCATCATGCTATGATTCTGTAATAATAACCAAACCAAAATACCGCTGATGCTGGCAGTTCTGATGTGTGAAAGGTCATCGACCTGAAACGTTAACTCTGTTTCTCTCTCCACAGACGCTGCCTGACCTGCTGAGTGTTTTCCAGCATTTTCTGTTTTTATTTTATATTCTAATGATGGTAGTTTTTTTCAAAATGTATGACGGCATCTCTTTTCCCTCTGATTCCCTCCCCCTCATTCCTTGTCTGCTAAAGTGTGATTCAACAGTCACCAGATGTTGTCTGATAGCTTGCCCAACTGGGCATTCTTCACATTTAAGCAGGGGGCAATGATTGTTGGTGGCATATTTCACCCAGGAGTTTGAGCACATCTGACCAAGAACCTTCATTGATTTTTCCCATCCACAGCCTGTTTTCACTCCTGTTTCCCCGTCCCCTTCCATTTTTCTATCTCTTCCGTCTCATGTTGGCGTATGGTTCCACAGGTGCTGCAGTCTTCCAGTATATGGGAACGGGTCATGTATGAGCCTGGTTAGCAAGTATGATGGGCTATTCAACCATAGAGAGCATCACATTTAACCCAATCTTGCTTTCATCCAACGTCCATGCGTGCGTTTTCCAGCTGGGGTTACTGGATATCAATCAGGAATGGGAACAAAACAATTTAGAATCATAGAATGGTTACAGCACAGAAGGAGGCTATTTGGCCCGTAGAGACCATACCGGCTCTCTGCAGGAGCAATCCAGCTAGTCCCACTCCCCAGCCCTTTCCCCGTAGCCCTGCAAATTTTTTCCCTTCAAGTACTTATCCAATTCCCTATTGAAAGCCACGATTGAATCTGCCTCCACCACCCTTTCATAACCACTCGCTGCGTAAAAAATTTTTCCTCATGTCGCCTTTGGTTCTTTTGCCAATCACCTTGAATCTGTGTCCTCTGGTTCTTGACCCTTCTGCCAATGGTTAGAGTTTCTATCTATTCTGTCCAGACCCCTCATGATTTTGCACACCTCCATCAAATCTCTCTCAACCTTCTCTGCTCTAAGGAGAACAACCCCAGCTTCACCAGTCTATCCACGTAACTGAAGCCCCTCATCCCTGGAACCATTCTAGTAAATCTTTCCTGCACCCTCTCTAATGCCTTCACATCCTTCCTACATTGCGGTGTCCAGAATTGAACACAATACTCCGGTTATGGCCAAATCAGTGTTTTATAAAGGTTCATCAAAACCTCCTTGCTTTTGTACTCTATGCCTCTATTTATAAAGCCCAGGATCCCGTATGCTTTTTCAACCGCTTTTTCAACCTGCCCCACCACCTTCAATGACCTGTGCACATATACCCCCAGGTCTCTGTTCCTTTAGTATATATTGTCTCTCCTCGATCTTCCTACCAAAATGTATCACTTTGCACTTCTCTGCATTAAATTTTAACTGCCATGTGTCCACCCGTTCCACCAGCCTGAATATGTCCTCTTGAAGTCTATCACTATCCTCCTCACTGTTCACTACACTTCCAGGTTTTGTGTCATCTGCAAATTTAGAAATTGTGCCCTGTATTCCCAAGTCCAAGTCATTAATATATATCAAGAAAAGCAGTGGTCCTAGTACCGACTCCTGGGGAACACACTGTATACCTTCCTCCAGTCCGAAAATCAACCATTCACCACTACTCTCTGCTTCCTGTCACTTAGCCAATTTCATATCCATGCTGCCACTGCCACTGCCCCTTTTATTCCATGGGCTTCAAATTTGCTGACAAGCTTATTATGTGGCACTTTATCAAACGCCTTTTGGAAGTCCATATACACATCAACCGCATTGCCCTCATCAACCCTCTGTTACCTCATCAAAAAACTTAATCAAGTTAGTTAAACACGATTTGCCTTTAACAAATCCGTGCTGGCTTTCCTTAATTAATCCACACTTGTCCAAGTGACTGTTAATTTTGTCCCGGATTATCGTTTCTAAAAGCTTCCCACCACCGAGGTTAAACTGACTGGCCTGTAGTTGCTGGGTTTATCCTTACACCCTTTTTTGAACAAGGGTATAACATGTGCAATTCTCCAATCCTCTGGCACCACCCCCGTATCTAAGGATGATTGAACGATTATGGCCAGTGCATCCGCAATTTCCACCCTTACTTCCCTCGGCAACCTAGGATGCATCCCATCCGGACCTGGTGACTTATCTACTTTAAGTACAGCCAGCCTTTCTAGTACCACCTCTTTATCAATTTTTAGCCCATCCAGTATCTCAACTACCTCCTCTCTTACTGTGACTCTGGCAGCATCTTCTTCCTTGGTAAAGACAGATGCAAAGTACTCATTTAGTCTCTCGGCCATGCCCTCTGCCTCCATGAGTAGGTCTCCTTTTTGGTCCCTAATCGGCCCCAGAAACAGATCCAGCAATGCCTTCTTCCTCGTGGGACCAGAAACGTACTGATCAAGAAAGTTCTCCTGAACATAGTTCAGAAATTCTTCCCCTTCTCTGCCCTTTAGACTATCACTATCCCAGTCTATATTAGGATAATTGAAGTCCCCCATTATCACTACTCTATGGTTCTTGCACCTCTCTGTAATTTCCCTGCAAATTTGTTCCTCTATATCCTTCCCACTAGTTGGTGGCCAATAGAATACACCCAGTGGTGTAATGGCACCTGTATTGTTCCTTAACTCTAACCAAATAGATTCTGCCCTTGACCCTTCCCGGACATCCTCTCTCACCGCACATTAGGAAAGATGTGAAGGCCTTAGAGAGGGTGCAGAAGAGATTTATTGGATTTATTCCAGAGATGAGGGACTTTAGTTACGTGGATAGACTAGAGAAGCTGGGGTTGTTCTCCTTGGAACAGAGAAAATTGAGAGGAAATTTGATTGAGGTATTCAAAATCATGAAGGGTCTAGACAGAGTAGATAGAGAGAAACTGCTCCCATTGGCGGAAGGGTCAAGAAGCAGAGGGCATAGATTTAAGGTGATTGGCAAAAGAATCAAAGGTGATATGAGGAAAAACTTTTTCACACAGCGAGTGGTTATGATCTGGAATGCACTGCCAGAGGGTGTGTTGGAGGCAGATTCAATCATGGCTTTCAAAAGGGAACTGGATTAGTACTTGAAAAGAAAAATTTTGCAGAACTACGAGGTTAGGGCGGGGAAGTAGGACCAGCTGGATTGCTCTTGCATACAGCCGGCACGGACTCGGTGGGCCGAATGGCCTCTTTCCGTGCTGTAACCTTTCTATGATTTTATTCTATTCTGTGATCTGCAGCACTGCAATATTTTCCTTTATCAATACTGCCACCCACCCTCCTTTCATTCCTTCTCTATCTTTCCTGAACACCTTGTATCCCGGAATATTTAGTACCCAATCCTGCCCTTTTTTGAGCCAGGTCTCCGTTATCGTCACAACATCATAGTCTCATGTGGCTATTTGTGCCTGCAGCTCACCAACCTTATTTACCACGCTTCGTGCATTTACACACATGCACTGTAAACCTATTTTAGACCTTCTTGTATTCTCTCTTAGTCTGATCCTATCCAATACTATTTCTTACTCTAGTGCTAGCTGTCTCTCCCAATCCTTTGTGCACTTTGATTGTCCTTTCCAATGCTACATCCAGGTGCCCATCCCCCTGCCAAATTAGTTTAAACCCTCCCCCACAGCACTACTGAACCTCCCCGCGAGGACATTGGTCCCAGCTCTGTTGAGGTGCAACCCGTCCGGCCTGTACAGGTCACACCTCCACCAGAGCTGGTCTCAATGCCCCAGGAATTTAAAGCCCTCCCTCCAGCCACGCATTCGTCTGCTCTATCCTTCTATTTCTATAATCACTAGTGCGTGGCACCAGGAGTAATCTGGAGATTACCATCTTTGGGGTCCTGCTTATTAATGTCTTTCTTAGCTCTCTAAAGGACCTCATTCCTCTTTCTACCTATGTCATTGGTAGCGATGTGGACCACGACCTCTGGCTGTTCACCCTCCCCCTTCAGAATATCCTGCAGTACAGTACAAAGTACATGTTAATAGTACATAAGGAAGCCATTCAGCCTATCATATCTGCGCGAGCAATTAAATTTGTCATACCCAATGGGCATGATTTTAGCATGGAGCTGGGAACTGAGCGGGTGGGTGGATTATCGCGTGGGAAACCCGCAAGTCAAGTGAGCGCGCTGGAAGCTGCGATCGCAACTCAATTGAAGGCAATTGATTTTACTTCCAGGTTTCCCATGTGACAGCCAGCCAGATTGACGAGCTGGCTACCTGTTGGGAAGGAAGCCGGGGAGCTGACGCCTGGAAAGTCTGAGATCGTGGGGGGGGGGAAGCCATCTAGGTTGGCGGGGGGGGGTTCTTGGCGTGAACATTGGTTTATTGTTTTTTTTCTTACATTTGTCGTGGTTATTTTTTCCAGGATTCAAGTTCACAACTTGATATTTGAACTCAAGACCAACGGATTGCTAGTCTAGGACCACAACCCCCTATTCTGCCATATTCTTATCGAAAAATCGAGAGGGTGGCGGGAAGTGTAATAAAATGAGGTGCTGGACAGCGACTGAATAACACTGTTTTTAGTGAGTTCTCAGTTTGTGACTTATTTGGATGATAATAATTTGTGCACAATCTCGAACAGAAAACCTGCTGTTTAACTGTGCCTTTGATTTGGATTTGGAGGAAAAAGAGTTGCCTTATCTCTAAGTTTCAGTTGGGGAAAAATTACAAGGAAGCAAAACGAGAATTTAGTGATGTAATTTCCGACCCCCCAAAAAAAGCTAAGTGCCCACGACGTTTAGATTGGATCCAGAATTCTGCTTTGCTCAGATAAGCAGTATTGAAAAAGAAACTACAGTGGATCTTCCGTTATCTGCACTCCAGTTATCTGCCTGCCCAATTATCGACTAGAATTCTCATGGACAAACGTGAAATGTTAGGTTATTGTGCAGCCTGCTCATATCTCATTAGTTATTTGTACTCTGTGTCTGTTTATTTGTTAAATAAAAAGTATAATATTTTTTACTTTGTATTGTCTACATCTCTCCCCATCTCTAGGGTATTGCTATGCAAGATAAAAATTTGTGGTGATTTCCATTATCCAGGCTGGTCTGCATTGAGGCTGCACGGGGAGGAGGGCATGAAGAGCTGGCTCCAGATTCAGGCCAGGATTAAGGAACATATACCTGGGTGAGCAGGAGAGAAGCAATTTGATGATCAGTGCAATATAAGCAATATTCATATTTTGAACTTCCTAACAGCACCAGCACTAGCATTAAAAGATGAAAAGCATAACAGATGTCCCTGGCAGTTATTTTCTGCTGCATATGGGAAATGTGGTGGATTCAATCAAAGGGCCTGTCAACCACGGCTGAGAGAAGACTCAGCTGAGGAAAAAGGACCTTTAGGGCCTTTAGGAACTCTGGTGTGGAAAGTAGATTTAATCGAGCAGATACGACAAGAGGACAAAATTTAGAGAGAGGGATGACGTATTTATTGAAAGTTTTTCTTGAGATGTGTCAATCACAGGTCTGAAGAGCCAAATCAACTTCTGCATCAATCTCGCCCTCATTTCACTGGCGAGATTGAGAAGCCGTGGGAAACCCATTCAGGTAAGGTAAAATTAGTTTCAGGTTCAGAATCCACAAAAAATTACCTACCTTAAGTATTGCAAGTAGGTAAATTGCCCCTTTAGTGATCTGCCTGCTGGCATTAACAGGGGACACGATTTCCAGGAATCGGCTGCGTGCACGGATTCAAACGCGCCCGGGTTAAACCCGGAAGAGGAGTGGAGAGCAGTGGAGCTGGGTTGCAGTCTCGCTGATGAAATCTACAATTTTGACCACCCACCTGCCCCCAGCCCACCCATTCTTGGGGGTTAAGATTACCCCCAATGTGTCTTTTGCAAGTCTGTACCGGCTGTCGTTAATTAACCCAAAAGCAAAATACTGCCGATGCTGGAAATCTGAAATAAAAACAGAAAATGTTGGAAACACTCAGCAGGTCAGCCAGCGACCTGAAATGTTAACTCTGTTTTTCTCTCCGCAGATGCTGCCTTAATTAACTCACATGTTTCTAAATGAAGATTAATTTCACCCTGTATAATAACCTGTGGAAACTTATCCACTATTGATGTTAGGCTGACTGGTCCATAGTTACCCACTTTTTCCTTTTCTCCCCTCTTGACAAGAATTTGAAAGATTCTGGTCAGAGCCTCTGCTATTTCCTCTCTGACTTTCCTGAGTATTCTAGGAAGCTTGCCATCAGGGCTCAGAGCATTTTTCACGGAGTTGCACCATTTTTATCAGTACTACTTCCTTATCTATAGTTATCGCACCTAATTGCATCACCTTTTCCTCTTGTACCCTTTCATTACCACCATCACTCTCATCTGTGGATACTGAGGCAAAGTACTTACTCAGTACCGTTATCATTTCTTCATCCACCACGAGAAGATTGTTTTTTCATCTGTAATCAGCCCTATCCATCCTTAAACTACTCTTTTACTTTTAGTATGTTTGGAAATCCTTCACTCTATATCCTTTGATGTAATCTTTCATCATAGATCTTTCCTTGTAACCTCTCCTTGCCTTTCTAATCTCCTTTTTTGCTTCCCTTGTACATTTTCTATGCTCCGATTGATTTTCTTTTGTAGGGCCAGTACCTATTTCATCTAATTGAAATTTGCTTGTTAGTCATATTTTTATCTTTGTTCCCTTTTCTTTTGAATTTTTATATGAACCTAATTGTGTAATGGTCGGTGCCACTTAGATGTTCCCTTACCCTTATATAATCTACATGCCCCATTTCATTTCCTAGAACTAAATCCAGCATTTACCTGTTAAACTAGAAACATACAATCTAGAAAGCAGTCCTGGACACATTAAAGATACCTTTCGCTGCGTTTTCACTTACATTACTTTTACCCCAGTTTATATTTGGGTAACCATTATTTCTGAATTTTTAAAAAAAATGTATCTCTTCCCCTATCACATTTACACTCTTCGGTGATCTATAATAAACATCCAATAGAATAACAGTTCTCTTCCTATTCCTTAAGTCTAACCAAATAGATTCAGGATTTACACCATCCCCCGATGTTTAAGTGTCTTTAAAGAGGTCACTTGAAGAATCTTTGGCCTGTTTTTTCTCAGGTTGCTTAATGTTTAACCAAACTAACTGGGCAAGAATATGACTTTTAATTATTTCCCCAAAGCTTAGATTTTTATAAGCGCAGCCCTCAAACTTAAATACTTCAAGAATGAAATTACCACCAGTTTTTTTTCAAATCAGTCAAAATCAACAATCCTCCTCCATGAGTCCAGAGTATTCAATTGAAACTATATGAAGACAGCAGTGAAATACAAAGTCAAATTATCTGTTTAAATTCTCTGCCAATACACTTCTGGTGTCTGGGAATGTCAGCAGGGCTGCGTACTCTGGCTGATAGAATGAGCTTCAATAATTCAAATGCACATTGTTATCTGACTGCCGAGGCGGGGGAAGAGAGCGCGACCTTGTCCAATTCTCAGTGCTTTGTAGTCGTCACTCTGCAATCCAGATACTCTTTACAATATTCACAGGCAACACAACTCCATCTGCTCTCAGTTTACTACCAATGTTAATAAGGAACAGTGTTTTACTGCAGTAGCAAGCTGAGCCCCAGAGAAACATTGTACACACGTCCTCATATTTTGCTCCTCTCATGATCTGAACTGTGCCACACAGGAAGGGAAAGTGAGGAGGAGGGGATCCTCAGGAGGCTGCAGTTGCAATCCTCTTGACACTTAGCCCGACAGCAGCACAGGTATTGAGCGTCCTAGGATAAATTTATCTGCCCCTTCTCTCAGCTGCAGAACAGCACACATCATGAAAGGACCAGTGAGGGAGAAAACCCCAAGGCTGCTGACACTTTGTTGCAGGGTGGATATCCTCAATCAATTTTTTAAAGGAACAACCCTGCTGTGATGAAGAGTCACACCTGAATTGTTAACTTATTTGGTTTATTAACTTAACTGGTTTGAAGTCTGCACATAAAAATGGATGGAATTATTGAATGTGATCCTTAAAATCCTGGAATTATACATCATAAGAACAGATTTTAATGTACTGCAATTGGTCTTTATAAGTCAGTGGCACACTTTCTTTTCCTGCGTTTTTGTCAATGTTTCAGATTACCAGCATTCACATTTCTTTCTTTCTCTATTAAAATACTCAACAGTCCAACATGCCATTTGTACCCAATAGGTTCTCACTAAGAAGCCCCTCTGTGGATGAGTGGTTGGAATTTCTCCTGTTAATAATTTTAATCAAAAAGGTTGGGTACATAACAACTGTGAGGACTCCAAGATGAAACAGTCTGTCAACACGCACTGCTCAGGCTCCCCAATGAAGAATGGCCACTTGATAAAATATGGAAGGAAACCAAAAGTTAAAGTGAACTCGAATACCATTTAAAACCTGCGATGTACAATTTCTTTTTCTGGCTCTTGGGCGTTGAAAGTTTGCTACTCATGAACTATTTCATCTTGCTAGGTGGAAATACAAATAAAAGTCTTGATAAAAGGTTCACATTCACTCTTTTCTATACATTCCCTGCATGTTCTTGGTTTTCATGTTTTTTTTCTTTTCATCAGAAACCACACAATAATTAGTCATTCAGCTCAAAATCCATTCCGTTGTGAAGCTGCAGCAGTCACTTTTATATAGGATATGGGTCGAAAAATAAACTTTAAGTAAAAGGGATTTAATTAGAAGGTCTGAAATTCAACCTCAAATTATGCAACAGAAATGTGCTTTTCTGAACCCCTTTATACTTTCTGGTTGGAGCACCTTTAACTGTTGTATAGACCTTAACCACTCGGCAGAAATCAGAACAATGGATGAAATGATTCAGAAACAAAAATATAGATATTTTAAAAAGCCTGTGTGGCCTCCGACATTCACCGGAACTAATATCAGAAACCGGGTTTCCCGTCTGTGGGACTGTTATGGCTGTGACACAGTTGCTGTGTCTTTTGTGCGCCGATGCACCGGTCCCCCCTTTTGCGGCGTGCGGCGAGAACATGGCGGCTCCTAAGAAGAGCGAGTGTGGCCCTCGCCGGGGGTTCATGGAGATGATTAAAGCGGCCTTTGCCCTGGCCACCGACAGGACCGACTTCAGGAGGTGAGGGTTAATGAAATTGCGGATGTTCAGACCCATCGTCCGCCTCCAGCTTGCGACGGATCAATTACATTTTATGAGATAAAAACGGCTCCCAACCTCCTCCGAGACCCAAATACTCCCTCCCCGAGAGCCAACCCCCACCCTCGACGGGTAGAACGTACCCACCTGGCCTAAGGGCCTGGTGTCAGGAGGATATTCGGCTGCGGTGGGCATCACCCCCCCCAATAGTAATTTTTTTTTGTACACTTCGGATTAATGGATCAACAAAACCTTCATGTGCTTTGCAAATTTAGTTTGTTCCTCCCTAGAAATTGAATGTAAATTGATTACGATTAATATTTTTCCTCTTTTTTTTCCAAATAGGAACTTAATTGTCAACCTTGGGCTGTTTGCTGCAGGAGTTTATATTGCCCGGAACCTATCAGACATTGATTTGATGGCACCTCAGCCTGTCCAGTAAACATGATCTAGGTAAGTCCTCCAGCAGTATTTTATATTTTGTTGAGTGTCTTCTATACTGTGTCAGAGTAGCCATTATTCATGACTAAACCCTTGGCGGTGAGCATCAATGGCCATGGATAGTATAGCATAGTATGCTAATCCTCTTCAGCTGCCATCTCGACATGCTGCTTTCTAGCATGGTGTCACTGGATTCGAATCAGGTGTGGGAGTTTCTGCAGATACTTTCTTGATCACCATTCAACAATAACTGATGTCTGATATTTCACATCAATAATGTCTGAATTTCAGGGGACTCGCATCACTTGGGTTCTTGATTTGAATTTCAGGATTCAAACGTGTGTGTACGGGAGTTGTATTCACCCTGAAAGTTAATCATTAGTATTGCCCCCAGATCTAAGGCAGTGTCCACATTACTCTGCTTACACTGTGGAGTTGGGTGTTTGTCAACACTTATGTTTTTTAAATAACTCATTTAACTCTAAGACAGTTTAGTTGCAAGCACTTATCAGCACGTAAGTGCATTGCAGCATCACTGATCATCAGTGTCTGATGGGAGCGGGAAGAGAAGCCTCCCCAGGAACTAAGTTGGTAAATGCAGCACCTGCTGTCGGTATTCAGCAACAGGTGGGTCCTAGCTTTGGTGTTTGAGTTAATTGACCTAAGCCAGGGCACTACTATGTAGGGAAGTGGAAAGTCTGCTGCCATCCCTGATCCTGAACGTTATCAGGAAACTCCTGATGGAAAATGAACAAACATTAATGTTAACATTAACTGGGTTTAACAGTGATGCCCCCCCAGTTTCTTTAGTTTCCTGACTCGTTGCTAAATGCACTGGTATCCAGTGATCTGTGCTGGAAAGTGAGCATGTCTGGACGCTGGCTGAGGTTCAGTTTTGATGCCCTTCTGTTCAAATAGCTGGTCAATATTCACTGTCAAGGCTGACACACAAGAAAAGGCCACTAGGATACAGTAACAGGTCTGCCATTACTAATGGGGCTTTAGTCCAGCGGAAGTCAGTGCTGAACTAGTGAGCCAGAAGAGGGGAAACAGAATTGGATACTAATCATTCTCTGACCAGTTGAAGTTACAAAATGAATATTTATGATTTTCCACAGGGCAACATTGCTTATAATTCATCCTGACATCTTGTGTGCTTTCCACTTGCAGATATTGGGAATCTAGTAATAGCTGGAAGTCCACCATTACCAAGGCTGTGCCGTACCTACACCATGATCAAATCGCTGCTACAGTCGTATCTGAATACTGGTCTTACAGAATTAACTGATGGCTGAATCAGCAATTACTTAAAAATGTATAATGTTCTTTGTTGACGTTCAAAGCCTATTACAATAAACTTGTAACAAATGCCTGCATCTTGAGATATGTTGAGTGACTTTCGTACTTACATTAAAAAGGTCAAATAATCAATCATAAACAACTTGTTTGAAATTTGAGCTCTACAAATAAGAAATCTGTGGTCTGCCTGTACCGCTGATCTTCCTTAAAATAGGTGCTGATAGTGTCACGTTGGAAGATAGGGGCGGCAAGATATCTGGGAAAAATTAGGTTTCCCACTTTTGATCACCATCCAGTGAACAATGCTGGTATTGTGCGTGTGGACACGTAGGTGAAGATAGGATCATGCTTGCCTGTCCTGGTTTGATCTCTAGTGGATACAGAGTTAGCTGATCTTTATTGGCGTGACAGTAGGACATTACAATAGTATCTTTGAGCTTGGAAGTGAAATTTAAAACAGGAAATGCTCCTAAATGCTATCCAGTGATCACTGCACAAAGCATATATGTGTGTGGAAGTCAGAGGACAACAGGATGGGGTCAGTTCTGATTCCCTCCTGTGCTCGCTTGTCTAAGCCATCGAGAGGGAAGAGAAGCACCCGATTTCTGATCTAGTCCGTTGTGTATCCAACCTCTTTAAAATAGGTTTTAATTTTTAATTTATTTTAGCTGTAGTGGTTTTCTAGTTAAGGACTAGCAATTAAATTATACAATGTTTTCAAACTAGGCCACGGTATTGGTTAATTTTACTGTGTTTTAATGGTTCCATGCGTTAAAGAGAAGAGCTCCAAATCTAATTGCTTGATAATTATAATTGTGGATAAAATATAAAGCTAGAAATAGGTTTCTGCTAATATCAAAAGAATAGCCATTTGGGTGCTGTACTGGAAAGCTAGTGGCATACTGTGAAACCATAACCCAATGTAAGTTGCTGCTGTTGAGATAAGGGGAGACAATTATAATAAAATAATTTTTTTAAAGAGACAGTCATTGGATTACTGTTAAATTCTAAAGTTGTACTCTTTATTTTTCTTTATTAGGAACTTTAACTTACAAAACAATAGATGTAGAAAGACAAAAGCTTAGAAAAATCATTTCTATTTTAAAAAAAAATCAAATCACAGGATATGAAATTTCAGATTGGTTGACATAGCAAGACAGTACAGGAATGGACCCTGATTCAATGTGCCGTACTCTTAATACCAAACCACATTTGCTAACACATGAACAAAGTGCCCTAATCTAACATTTAAAACCTGCTACTGAACATCCAACATAACAATACAATTTGCGAGCGGCTCCAGCCACACTCCTTGCTACCACATGCCTTCAATGAGCTCATGGCACTAGCTATAAAAATTTAAAACAAAAAACAAAAAAAATCATGCATGTGCTTAAAACAATAAAAACCAAATCAATGGACCATTCTCCAGCCCCATTTACACAGGCATTTTATAACAAATAACATTTTGTAAATTGTCAGCTAAAATGAGGATTGAAATACAGAATCTTCTTTTCAAAATAAAAGCATTTATTTGTGATGTCACCCTAACCTTTTGTTAACTTTGACCCTTCCCTGCCCTAACTCATTTTCTTTATGCATTTGATAAAAACTTAAATTTGATAATTTACTGTCATTTAATATTGCAGGGCAGTTTTCAATTACATAAAAAAGCACTCCTGTGCAGTCCTATACTTGCTGCACACCTCCACGATTGTAACTTCATGTTTACAAAGTCAGAAGCTCTCAAATCTCAAGAAAAAGTTGATAACCAACACCCTTCAGATCTCAGGAATGGAAGTGGGGGAAATAGATACTTTGCATGTGTGTCAGTGGGGAAAAAAATTAATAGCCTGACCAGTTTTACCATTATTCCACCATTATTCCAGGAAAGTAGAGACAGTTTAAAAAAAAGTTATGGCAGACACCACTTTCACAATAGATGCATTTGTTTCTATTCACCTCATTAAGTAATGAAAGTCTTTTGCAGCTTTCAATATAATAAAATCCACTAATATGCAAATCTAGACAAACTGCCAACTTGTTCCTTACAGTACTAGTGTGATTCCTATCTTTGAAGTCTAGATATAAGCCAATGCTTTTTAGTCTTGACCTGCTGCATGCAGCAAGAATACTCTGCATTCTCTCCATGATATATACTAGTTATGATAAGTTAGGATGACAAATATGGAAAGCCGATTTCTTACTCAGCAGACTCAGAACAAACTGAAACCTAATCGTGTATCTTTGCTGTTGAAATTTTCATTCAATACTCAAGAGGTAACTTCACAAGAGCATCCTCCCCCCACCCCCCATCTCAGAAGGCATGCACGCTTGCCTGTGTAACTGGGGCTTTCCATGTGCAGGGCAGTAAACGTTAGGAGGGAATTTGACCACTACCTCCTTTCGGACCTGGTAACAATAGGCCTGAGTAAATTTTGTTTTTATAAAAACAAAAACATAAAAGAAACCGGACTTTTTAAAAAAAAAACAATCTTCATGAATATATTACATTATGAAGTTCACAAAAATGTACACTAGTATATATGTTTTTTTAAAATCTGCTGGTAAGAACAGTTCGTATTCACAGACACAAAGTGTGAACGAGCAGTCAGCACCACCACAGTATTGTGTTGTTTGAATCCAGAAGATGACAGTTCTTGAAATCAAGAAGCAAGGTGACACTAGGGTTTTCACTATAAAGACTGTATCTTTTCCAGTCTAATATCTGCTCACCTCAGCTGCCATACTTAAGAGTGCAAGTGCATGAAAGTAATGTAGACAGTCCTAGAAGAGAAATTACAACATACAACAACATATAAAAGCTTTAGTTACAATTTCCTTTGTACCAATTATTTTAGTGTTTATGACAATGGAAACAGCATTTAAATAAAACATATATTCAAAAATATGAAACCATCTACAAGCAGGCTGCAATATTCTTAAAAAAAAATAAACTGGAAAAAAAAAGACATTTTCGGATGGTAAAGTTAGCTTCTCCTATACGCTGAGCTGGATGCAGCTTTTCAAACAAATAAAACTGAAAACTTCTTTTATATAAAGTGGGCACTGTGAAATGGAAATGTGTTTTGCAGATGTGTCGATTTAATGTGCAATTGTTATCAAAATAGAACACGTTGCTGCTATGGAGAGATTTGCAATCCAACCAGTGGATTTAATCAGTGAATAGCAGTGCACAATGTTGATTATATAGATTTGGCAAACACCACAGATTAACCATAAAACAAATGAAGGACCAGAAGCTGCTGTCTTTCTAGCAATGATCTGGGCCAGGGAAGAAGACAAATTCACAAGAAAATTTTTAAAAGGGAAGGGAAAGAATGTAAATTTCCAATGCAAGTACTTGCAGATGAGTAGAGATGTTTGAACTGAATGTGCAGCTATCAAGGACTGTATTCAGATAGACTAGTCCCAAGTAGGAGTTTTAGGTTTCTCATGAGAACTAATACAGAAGACAATTCCCTTAACAGGGAGTAATATCAACTAGTCGTTCATGAACACTTATGGAGGAACACTGGAGCAAGCTGGGAGTAGGTCCATCTGTGTATTCTCCATCAGAGGTAGGTGCATGTCATTAGAAACAGGGATTTTAGTAGAGGGGGAGGAGGGAAGAGGTAAAGTTTCAAATAAAATTAAACAAAAAATCCTAAATCGCTCAGTCATCAGATTATATTTTTAAATTTGTGCAGCAATTCAGCTTCATTATGCTTTATAAACGTGACGGGATTTATAAAGCACACTGCTGACATCTTGTGACAGAAAATAAAAATTACAACTTTTGTGTCAATAAAGTGGACTGGTTCTCCAGCTTGCTATTTTGGATATTCCTGTTTATTTGAATTTGACTTTGTTTTCGCTGGGCTTCAACACTTTACCAAAACATGTCCTAAAATCTTATCTCTCAAGATTAAGGATCACAACAGTCTTGCTGTTCCCTTATATGCTGCCCTGTCATACAGACAACAGAAGAAAAGCCAGGAATGAAAAAAGGCCATTCGGTCCATCAAAGCTCAATTCCTCTAGTACATTAACTCTGCTATCATGGGATCCAATTGTATTTTGAATAGCCCCAATGTTTTTGTCTCTAGATTCCAGAAATCTAACCATTCTTCTATGCCTGATCGAAATAGATGCTGAGAGGTTGTTTCCCGTAGCTGGAGAGCCACGTTTCCCACAGTCCCATCCTGAGACTATGCCCCCTAGAAATAGAGGGCATAGTCTCAGGATAAGGAATCGGCCATTTAAGACTGAGATGAGGAGCAATTTCTTCACGCAGAGGGTTGCAAATCTTTGGAATTCTCTACCCCCAGAGGGCTGTGGATGCTGAGTCGTTGAATATGTTCAAGGCTGAGACTGATAGATTTTTAGACTCTAGGGGAATTAAGGGATATGGGGATCGGGCAGGAAAGTGGAGTCGGAGGTCGAAGATCAGCCATGATCTTATTGAATGGCAGAGCAGGCTCGGGGGGCCGTGTGTTCTTATGTCTACTCCTGATAATTCGAAGATTTTTTTTGTTCTTAAAAAAAAATCAGAATTATGCAATAATTTGAATTAAACAACATATATAACACCATAAAGTGAGATTCAAAGCTAAATTTTTTTGAATGATCAGAACTTGAATTAGCAACCTTTAATTAAAAGCAGACGGTACATCTTTTCAATAGTCCTGATTTTAAACCCTCCCCCGCCCCCCCCCCAAAATGGGAACGGTGTGGGCGGGGTTTAGGATGGCAGGAGTGGGGTGTTCACGTGCACGTTCCTACCCTCCCCATATTAATTTGCCTGAATTCAGGGGTGGGGAGGCCGTCCGCCCCAGAGGAGTGGGAGCCTAATTTAAATGGCAAAGTTGTGTCTCAATTGTGACAGGCAGCATCCTGGCCACGGGAGAACCAGATAAGTTTTTAAAAAAACTTTTAAAAAGGTCTCTCGTACGCCAGGAAGTGCAGGGGTGCTCCTTCAGGCTCCACAGGGATACCATGGGCTTCTAAGGAGGGACAGTAAGTAGTGCAGATGGGAGCAGGAAGTTGTAAAGGGACATAGACAGATTGAGTGGACAAAACTGTGGCAGATGGAGTTCGATGTGGGCCAATGTGAGGTCATCCACATCAGACTAGAGAGATAAATCGGAGTATTTTATAAATGGTGAGAAACTAGGAATTGTAGAAGAGCAAAGAGATTTGGGAGTTCAAGTATACAGATCTTTAAAAGCTAGTAGACAGATACAAAAAGCAATCAAAAATAGGAGGAGGAAGTTCTGCTTCAGTTGCACAGAGCCTTAGTCAGACACCATCTGGAGTACTGCATTGAGTTTTGGGCACCACACCTCAAGAAGGCTATACTGGCCTTGGAGGGGGTGTAGTGCATATTCACCAGAATGATAGCAGGGTTTAGAGGGTTAAATGATGACGACAGGTTGCATAAACTTGGCTCGTATTCCCTTGAGTGTGGTAGATTGAGGGGTGATTTGATCGAGGTATTTAAAATATTAAAAGGATTCAATAGGATACGGAGAAACTATTTCCTCTGGTGGGGGATCAAGAACAACTTGCATTTATATAGCGCCTTCAGCCTAGTAAAATGCCCCAAGGTATTTCACAGGAGCGTTATCAGTCAAAATTTGACACCCAGCCACATAAGGAGATATAAGGACAGGTGAAGAGGTAGGTTTTAAGGAGGGTCTTCAAGGAGGAGAGGAAGGTAGAGAGGTTTAGGGAGGAATTCCAGAGCTTAGGGCCTAGACAGCTGAAGGCACGGCTGCCAATGGTGGGGGCGAAGGAAATCATGGATGCACAAGAGGCCAGAATTGCAGGAATGCAGAGTTCCTGGAGGGTTGTAGGACTGGAGGAGGTTACAGAGATAGGGAGGGTCGAGGTAATGGAGGGATTAAAGGGTACATCACAAAATTAGAGCTAGGCCATTCAGGTCTGAAATCAGGAAGCACTTTTTCCACACAAATGGTAGTAGAAATCTGGAACTTTGTCCCCCAAAAGGCTGTGGATGTTTGGACAATTAGAGCTTTCACGACTGAGATAGATTGAATTTTTGTTGGGAAAGGGTATCAAGGGATATGGAGCATAGGCAGATGATTAATCTGCACCTCAACTTTATTTAAGAATGGCAGAGCAGGCTAGAGGGGCCGAATGGTCTACTCCTGTTCTGATGTTCTCCTGTCCCGGGCTCCCCCACAATCGTGGACTTTACCGATTTCCTCAGCTCCATTTCTGACGTACCTTGCTGAGGGCCCCTAGCAGCAGCCTGATCCCCACCCCACACCATGAAATTTCCACTCCAGCCCGCCACCGGTAATGTCATTCCTGCTGGCTTCGGGCGGCAGCCAGTTTTGGTGCATGCTAATGAGGCCAGGGAGTTAAAATCTCCCATGCTTCACACTCCAGGGGGTCAGACAGATCAACGCCCACTTTGGCCCCCGATTCCCACCCCGAGTTAAAATCTGGGCTAATATTTCTCCTTTACCTTTTCTGGACCCAGTTTCCTGATTTACATTGAAGTAATGACCTGTATTTGATCCTTTAACTTTGTTTTCAAGGGCTTATTAAAATTAAATTTTTAAAAATGTAAATACATCTCAATTTAGGTAGATGGCAAAATTATACATTACTGGTGGACAGGGGCTGTATACAAAAACGTTACTTTAGACACAATTCTTGGACTGCCCACAAGCTCTATAAAATGAATGCCATGATTATACTGAGATCTGGTACTATAATCTGGTGATAATGTATTGAATCTACCCAGGCAGCTTTGAGCAGTTATACTGGGAGATCTTACTGGGGCAACTTTCATCCATGCAATTTCCCCCATCCAGAGTAATTTGCTGAATTGAAGCAGGGCAACAATTGAGCAAGGTAGCTCCACTAAGTATGGGGAGGAGCTGCAACTGGGTGGGTTCAACATCAAGCCTACTGGCGGGCTATATTGGTACATGTCTAAATCAGTGGTCACATGTAACTACTCCTGGGTCCAGTTTACACCACTGCCAATTCACAATAATTCAATCAGGCCATGATATGCTGCTTTTTAAAGATTGGTGCTCATTTATAAAAAAAATGTCTGATCATCCCTCTAAGTTGTTTCCCTTTGTCTCCTGAAGGCATTGGCTTACAGTTGTAGGGGCAATGGCTGCCCTCCAGTACCTCACCCAACTGACTAAAGGATTATCCTTTTAAACTCTCACTGTCTGCCAGGCAAAGTGGTTGTGCTACATCCCATGAATCCTAAAGGAAACATCTTTCTGGGCTGAGCTGATTCATGGTAGGATGATATCAATCTTTCCCATGGTTGAAATGCTTAGTTCCTGCTTGCTTTCATCTGATCAGTTTACTAAATTTTAAGATAGGAGGCATCAGTGTCGATAACTGTTATGGAATTAAGTATTAGCAAGTTATGAGCAGATTCAAATTGCCATTTTAAGGGATGAGTCCTTTTCCACCCCCATCACATAACACAAAAGCAAGCCGATATCTAGTCAAAAATAATTGATTAATGATGGGTTTAACCTGTTGTAAGGTGAATTAAGAATTCATTTGACCCTGGCTTTTACAGTTTAAAAAAAATTCAGCTTATATGTTAAAAGCTAATAAAACTGCGGGGTAGTTACATACCACTGGTGAACAAGACTATAACACAGATGAGATAATCTAGGTCAATAACAAGGATTATCAACTTGCCCATTTTAGAATGGAAACATTTTCAGTAAACTCCACTCCAAATTTTTTAATGTAGTTTCTCGGTTTCTGAAACTAAGAAAATGCAGACATCTGAATTTTACAGAAAAAAATTGGAATCTCTCTTCTAAAAATGACAAGTTGGCATTTTTGCAAAAACTAGTTTGATAATACATGTCAAATAAATAATTTTCAAAAATGGGATATTTTCAATAGACTTCTCAACACACTCCTGCCCTGCCCCTTTCAGTTTATTCTCGAGAAATTTGGCTTGTATCATTGTAGTCCGTCAACAGAAGGAAGCAGGCATGCCTTCCTCTTTCTAGAGCATTTTGAACTTAACACGGTTTAAGATAAACAAAATGGAAAGATCTCCTTTTTACTGTCGGGAGTGAAATTGTAAACCCAATTATAAATAACCTATGTTTAAGGTTTTGTTACAAATAGTGAGCAGGAATATTCTTCCCTAAAGCTCCCATGTGGAAAACCATTATTTAGAGTACTTGCTTCCAAAATTATTCTACCATAAGGACAGTATTTTGCTATTCAATAGTTTGGATTAAAAAAAAATCAGTACCTTGACCAAGCAGTCATTATTCACATGTGCACATCAGTAGTGAGTGTTGGCAGATTACTTGACCATGGGAAACATCTCAGCCAAGGCAACCCTATCCTCATCTGATATACACACTTCCAGCATATATAATTGGATAGCAATCAAGAGAGGGAAACCTGGCTGATTTCCCCTCCTCAAGTCAGGAGCAATGAGGCCAATTGTAGTGCCCCAGTTAACTCAACACAGACCAGCAATCAAACCTGCGATCTTCCTGGTTTATATGGCTGAGCTACTCATTGAATAAACTTATTGAGCCACTGAAGATCTAAAAGTCTAACAATTGTGAAGCTGTTCCACAACAGCAAAAATAAATTTGTCTCCCTTGTCATTGAAACAAATTGCAATACAAGAAACAGAACTGAATGCAAACAAAGCAGCATGAAACCAGAGACAAAGGACAGATTGTCTTGCTAATAAATGATAATAAAATTATCTGAGAGGAATCTTAGATGGGACATTTAGGCCAACACTGCACTGGAGAGGGAACCAGATGAGATTTTTAGGCCAGAAATGTACTGCAGAGGAGTCACGGGCAGGATATTTAGGCCAAGATTGTACTGTAGACAGAATCACCAGCAGGATGTTTAGGCCAGGAATGTACTGGAGAGGGAATCATGAGCAGATTGGTGAGGGTAGCCCTGTGCTGGAGATGGTATCCTGTATGGGTGTTTAGGGCAGCACACTTATTGAGGGGCTGAAAATTGGTACTGTTTTAATACACCCTCCTGTTCACTACTAAAAATAAATGGCGAAGTGGATTTAAAATATCAGAGTGATGTTACGAGCATGCAAAAGGTGTTTGGTTTTTCATATTCATTTTCATTTTTTATTTCATATGGTGAACTGAGGCACACATAAGCTTTTGGTTGATTGACCCTTTCTGCAATCTTCTTCACCTACTTTGCATAAAAGATTTTGCCCAAAATATATTTTTAAAAAAATCATCAGCACTATCTCAAGCTCAGTGTCAGGTAACAAAATAAAACCAGATAAGTTTTTTGAGCTGCATTTTGAATAAGCTGCTTTCTGGAACTCTGTTTCGGGACTGTTCTCTCAAACAACTGGAGAGGACACTGGACTCAAATAACACAAAACCGTCTGATCATGCAATTTCTGAAAGCCTGGTGGGATAAAAGGAAAAGCAACCTTCAACCAAACACGAGCTGTACCTGTACCTGTTATGTAATATATCAGGACTCGTTTACAGAAACCCATATAGCTCTTATGCATCCAAATGAGTTTTAGATGCATGCTACAAAGTTATGACTAGTAAGCAGGTACCAACAGAGCAAAAGTGGGGCCAGCTCATTTTCCATTGACTTTATATTGATTCATGAAAACTGATTTTCAGCATAAACTCAATCACAGATGAGTCGACAGTTACTGTGCGCAATTTGTTACACAAAAATGCTCAGAATCGTGCAGCCTACTGAGCACTGCAGTAGCATTTCTGCACCATAATTAAAACATTCAAACCAATTTTATTGAGTTTATGCAAAGTATATTAGTAAGTTTGTTGCTTTGATATGGTTCAAATTGTGCTTTTTGATATTCCCAAGAGGATGAAAAAGTTCTGTGTGGTTTACAAAGTGCTAACGTATTGGCAGTTCTCTATTATTAAACGGTATGCACAGAGGATCTGCGGTTTCTGCATCAGTGGAAAGCAGAACGAAACGTACAGTGTCTCGGTGCTGTAGCGGATTGATGTATACTGCTGCTCGGTGCTGTAGCAGTTAGTCACCATACTAAGCATGCAATATCTTATCACTAAGTTTTCAAGTACCATTGTTTGTGTCACCTTGTAGTAAGTACAAAAAAGAAGGCGTAGCCAGCGTTAAATTACCACAAACTGGCTGTGTGAACCAGAAACTAGATAGTGAGTGCAAACAAAAAATATCAACTAGTTTTACAATTGGATTGGGGGTGGGGTGGGGCGGAAGAGAGGGAATTGAAAGAATTTACAATAGCGCCCTGAATACTAAACATAAGGGAGGAATAAGAAAGAAAAGGTGGGAAACGAGTTTGAGCCTCAGTCTCAACAAACTTTGAACTCCCCTCTCCTTATTTGAGGACTTTTGCCAGTTCACAGTCAAGCTGCCGGATGGAGAATTGCAAAATACAGCAGAGCACTCAAGTCGCCCAAGGAAAGGGAAAGGCTAACCAGAAGAAAACCATTTAACAGGCAGAGGGTGGTCTCCAGCCTCTAGTGATGCATGGTATTAGAATGGCAACTGAGTATTGAAGATATTTTGTTTAAAAAAAGGTTTGAGAGCTGGATTTTGAATATTTTAAAACATCCCACTTATAAAATTAATGACAAATTCAAAAAGATTTAAGAACTCAATGGCACCATACTTAAATTAGCTGTAGTCAGTTCCTATAAGATGTACAGAGACAAGAAGTAAAAACCAAGTCATAAAACCAGTTAACTAGCCCACAAGTGTCAAAATCTATGTGAAGCAGCATTTTGATAGCAGTTGGTATCTCTATCTGGTTTATTAATCCAAACTTGACCACAACGACAAAGGCATGTTATTTGCCTCTTCCCCACTCCTCATCCTGAAGGAGGTGACTCATGCTGCAGTACGGTTCCACAAGTACTAGGCATCCTGCATTACGTGATCCTGCCTGACCCGCGCACACAATTTCCTGCAAGTGTCACAGGGCAGTGACTGGGGGCAACACTAGCTGATTTTCCCCTCCCTCCCCCCAGCCCAAAGGCTCCCCTACCACTACATTGGCTAAGATTAGTTAACTCAGTGCAGATCCAGGAACAAACAATAGGAACTTCCTGGCCCATACTGTTCAGTTCCACTTTGGGCAGTGTGCTTACCAGGGCAGCACTACTATGAAAACTTTGAGAACATTCAAACCTTTTACCTGCAAAGTCAGGCAGCAGAATGTCGCATTTACTGTTTTGTTCTGAATGATCTCCTCTGCATTCCTACCAAATTCTCAAAAGTAAACCAAAATATATTGAACACAAGAGGCCTCAAAATTTACAGAAACAAAACTAGTACATTCTATAGTACGCACACAAGATCAGATTTAATAAAATGATTTAATCTCCCACATTTATTTGAAATTGTTGCAAAAGTCTTAATTTACATTTCCAAAGCTGCCATGTTACTGTTGCATGATCAGCTACATATACACTGCCCACCGACCAGAAGTTTTCTGAAAACACTAACAAATCCTACCCTCATACAAAATCCAGCAGACAAAGCTCAAGTAAGGAACTGTTTGCAGCAGAAGTGCATGAAATCACATCGGCTACATTCACTCCCAACATTCTTGTGTTCTGAATCCATCAGACACTCAACGGAGGGATTTACATTATCGTAAAAGGAACATCCTGCTGGGTTGCATGCAGCCGCTGTAGTTATTCTTAGTGATGAGACTGGTGTTGTGACAGTAATTCTTCACAGCACGAGCCCTTTCACTTAAATAAAGTAAAAAAAAAATCATAAATGGGAGCAAAAGGACAAGGATTTCTCTTGTGGTTTCTTCATTGTTCTGCAACATTGGCAGCAAATCATAACTGGTATTATGGAGCCTGAACTAATTAGTGAACGTTCAGTGTGAGTGCAAAACAGCCCTGGGTCATGCAGAATTAGTGAATCAGTTCAAGCCTAGCTTGGTATAGCACCACAGGGAGTAAATGTAACTGCATCCAGTACACAATGAAAACAGGTCAAACATGTGTACCTGTGTCAGTCAGTGAATCGAGTGGCAAACAAAGGCACCTTCTGGGAGTTAAAGGATGAAAGTGACAATTAGAAATGGTTGCATCTCCAGATCAGCCAATAATATGAATGATGACAAACAGAATGCGCTGCAATGGATATACTACCTGGAAAAACCGTTGCAACAAGAACGTTGATACTGCATACGTCCACATCATCTGACCGTTGACAGTTGGACACTTTGAACAAACCATTTTAATTGACAAGTACGGAATTAAACCCTACCATAATATGCATAGGAAAGCTATATATGCTTCGGTAAACGAGCCCCAGGGCATTTTCTGTAGCCCACATGAGAACACAACAGTGCTTAATCAGCCCCAACGTGGTCCCCACTGGCTGATGCTGGGTGGTTTCAGCAAATTCCAATAATGGTTTATATAACCCGTCCTAGGGGAAGGTCAGTCTCCTGTTCTTTTCTGTGTTTCTGGTTGGCACAGGAGGTTCAGAATGCATTTCTGTGACAAACCCCACTTTGTTCTGCACGGTTCTTTGAGTGTAAAAGAGAATGTAGGCCTGGGTCTTGCACACCTCCTCCACACTGCACACATTTAGCTTAGAGTCATTACAGTGGACCCAAAATTCTAAAGAGGAGAAAAAGGATACAGTAGATTGTAAAATACAGTATTTACCTTCTTTTCAATATATTCATTAGTCAAATGAAGCACGTGTCAATGAAATTACTGTACAATCAGGTGTGTAATTTGCATTCACTCCTCCCCCGAAGGTGCCGATTCTTCCTTAGACAACTTCACCCAAGGTGCCATTCTTCATTGTGTGCCTAGACAGTGTCAGTAGGCTATTGTCTATTTGTGGGGGGGGGGGGGGGGGGGGGGGAAGGGGGGAGGGGGTTGCGTAGGGGAGAGGAAGGAAAACAAGCTCAATCCTGTACTCACCCAGTGGCCATGCACGTGCACTTTCCAGTAGGAATCAATGGTTAACAATCGGGAACGGGAACCCTGGCTGATTCTCCCACTCCCCTGTCTGAGAAATGGAGGCCCACTGTAATGCTCCTACCACCACCCTGGCTGAATTCAGCAAACTCTTCACAGGCTAGGGTTTGGATCGGAGACCTTCCTTGTCTGTTTGGCTTAGTTCCATACTACTCAGTACATTTACCTAAACAAGTCCCATTTACACCGTATTATATTTTTTGTGAAAGTGACCTAAAGTCATGGGATTTTTTAAAATAGTAGAGGTGGAACAGGAAATTGATGTAGATTGGATTTTGAGATTGTTTTTCACTTTTCACAATTTAAAACCTTTGCTCCCCTCTTGGTTTAAAAATTTAAAGTAAACTCTCCTCACTATCATAGTCATGCGCCTCCAATTATCCTTCTTAAAATACAAGAGGGCAACAAATAGGGCAAACTTGCTCTACAAAATTGCAATAATCATGTTGCCTCCGGCTGAATTAGAAAAGAAGCAAGCTTGCTTGAGGATGGAATGGAAAGTTAGCACTTTCCCCTAATTGTTGAGCAAATAGCATCTCAGCGAGCAACACCCACAGCTTCACTGCACACATGGGCAACAGATCGGAGGGTCAATTGGCACTTGCACAATCAAAGAAATGATTGAAAATACCACACTGATAAATTCTAATGTTAATCTAATAAATCCTTTCGCAACTATGCTAATTTGGAACAGATGGAATTGACCCATGGTCAATTTTTCCACCCCAAAAATTGACACAATTTGGTTCAGCATTATCTGAAGGTTACAATAGTGAAACCCATTTATAGGAACATCCTATTTATAAGAATATATCACTCCCAATATTCTTCCTGCCTTCTCTATACCCCCCTCCTCTCTGAAGATTAATACACACTATAAAATAATGTCCTAGTGTGACATTGCTGGTCCACAGAGACCTGAGCCATGACTGACGTCTATATGAAGATTAAAGTCCTATAAGGAAAGATTGAGGAGAATGGGCCTATAGTCTCTGGAGTTTAGAAGAATGTGAGGTGATCTCATTGAAACATATAAGATTCCAAGAGGGCTTGACAGGGTAGATGCTGAGAGGATGTTTCCCCTGGCTGGAGAGTCTAGAACTAGGGGACATTTTCTCAGCATAAGGGGTCGGACATTCAGTACTGAGATGAGAAGGAATTTCTTCACTCAGAGGGTCTAGGAATAATTGGAATTCCATACCCCAGAGGGCTGTGGATGCTCAGTCTTTGAGTACATTCAAGGCTGAGATCGATTGATTTTTGGACTCTAGGGGAATCAAGGGATATGGGGATCGGGCGGGAAAGTGGGGCAGAGGTCGAAGATCAGCCATGATCTTATTGAATGGCGGAGCAGGCTTGAGAGGCCATACGGCCTACTCCTGCTCTTATTTCTTATGTTCTAACCACAAATCCCTTCACAGCACTGCCTTCCCTTCTTGGGCAAAGAGGCTTCCTAACCAGTGAAGGAGGAGTCTGAGGAGGGGCTTTAGAGATGATGGTTCTTCACCCCAATGGTTCTATTGGCAAATGCACCACATGATACAACAGAGCCATACAGACCACAAAGGTGGCAGGTTTGATGCCAAGTCAGTCCGGAGTTAGCTGATCTCACTGACACAGCACTGTTGTACGACTAACTTCAATGACCGTAGGCTCGTGAGGAACAAGAGAACAGTTTAAACTGGCCAGTGCTCTTGTTCCCAATCTTTGTCCAACAATGTCTGCTGTGTGTGAACATGGAGAAGACTGTGCTCACTCCATGGTTTGAAAGACCACTACCTAGGCTGGCAAGATAGTTCAACCATACACAGTATGAGTTATTGGGAAGCAGCATTAAAGAAGAGAGGAATTACTATATACAAGGCTGTCTTTTCCCCAACTTTTGCTGATTGCCAACAACTCTCTGGTACCTCAATCAAGTGGCCATTCGTCTCATGTGAACCAAGACAATGAGGATTGGCAGGCTATTTGATCTTGGAAGGCATCACAGCGAGGCAAGACTCTGCCCTCGTAAGCACACCTTTGAGCAGTGGTTACGGGATTGCAATCAGAAGCGAGATGCCTAGCCGAGTGTTACCTTCTCTAGCCGAGGGGCACTGACACCCACTGTAGCAACTGAACCTGCTGAGATCAGCTAATTCAGCACAAATTGAGAAATGAACTTGGATTCTTTAAGTCTGCATGGCTCAACATGCCGGGAAGGGCGTTTACCCACTATACCTCCAAAGCAGCTATAGCTGTGTGCCCTTATGATCCTTTCTTAGTTACAGTAAACTGACCTCCTTCTGTGTTGTAGCAGTATGCGGTGTAGTGTCCTGAGCCAAATCCTTTCCCATGATGCATCACCACAGCTGAGAGGTCATATATGAAGCTCTCTTTGCCAAGAGCGGAGGAAGAGTCCCTGCAGCAGTAAGGCTCCATGTTTAATACCTGGTCAAAATTGACGTGCACCCCTATCTTCTCACGATGGTTGCGCCCAGACCACCTAAAAACACAGTAGCTGCATCAAGAGGGAAATAAGGAACACGAGTACAGTACATCAATGCCCTGTAAAAAATCCTCACATTCTATACAAGATAACTGGATAAAGTCAATGTATTATTACTTTTGTTTACAAAAAAGTTAATAATCAGCTAACCATACAGACCAGGAAGGCGGACGGTTCAATCCCTGGTGTGTGCCGAGTTAGTTGATCTCAGCCACAGCAGAGGCAGAGGCAGTAGAAGTGACCTCAACACCCCAGGTAGGAAAAGGAGCAAAAAAAAATCAAATGAAATCAGCCAGGGTAACTCCTCCCCATCACTATTCAGTGGCCCTGGTAGAAAGTGTGGATGTCAGGTGAGGACAGGTTAAGCCTCATCTGTTTTTTTAAATTCGTTCATGGGATGTGGGCGTCACTGGCCATGCCAGCATTTATTGCCCATCCCTAATTGCCCTTGAGAAGGTGGTGGTGAGCCGCCTTCTTGAACCGCTGCAGTCGGTGTGGTGAAGGTTCTCCCACAGTGCTATCTGTGATGCATTCCATAGCAGAATAGCTTGGTGATGCTCAGTGTTCAGGGTCACACTCACTCTCAAGGGTCACACACAAATAATAGATGCTTGGGCAAGGAACTGGAGAGTGACCAACACCCATATATTAGTACCAGAAAAAGGTCAACACTTTCAGGTGAGGAGGAAAAAAAACAGGAGAGGAAAAATACAAAGGGCCACGCATTTGTGGTATGAAATTGACCACAGTACCGATTTATTTAACAGGGTAAAGGTTAAGTAACAGGACAAAAGCATCAATCGGCACAGATAGACAAGGGAGCACAGTGGACAAAAGGTGTCATGATGTCACTCTGCAGAGAACCAATCAATGGATTAAGGTGTAAAACATCAGTTACTGTCAGCGGTGTAATGGAGCTCCAATGCAGTGTGTCACGGAGTAGTACGGCAAAACTCTACATGTGTAATTCCCATACAGCAGGTTCCTGACCAAAATATGGGGAGGCACTAAAACGAAGCAAGTTGCGTCACTACAGAAAAGTGTGTGTACAATTGGGCGGGGGAGGTTGGGAGGTCAGGAATCAAAGGCAAGTTAACTGGTCCTAGACTATTCTCCTATGTACCTGTAGTGACCAGTGATGACAGTGGCAGAGGTCTGGGAGCAATTTCCCTCCTGGGAGAGGAATGGCACATGGTATGGATAAACCAATGAGGGGAGGGACTAAATTATGAATCCTCTCCAATGCACAAGACACTTTAATAGGGAAGTGAAAGACAATGGGGAGGGGTGGGGGAGACAGGAAAGGATGTTGTGAGGATAAATTTTCTACTAGGCTATGACTGTACAATATTGCAAAAAATAGACTATTTGTGTAATCTGCATTTGCTGTCACTTGTAGCGTCATGCCTAGTGTAATCAATAAATAAAATAAATTTTTACTGCTTTAGTGCTCGAGCAACAATAGGGTACTGCCACAAAGAGCTCATCTTTCTTCTACACAGTGCAAGAGCTTCCGCCTGCTTTACACCGATATCACTCTTGAAGGATGGCACACCATTTCCCATAAACATGGAGCATTTTACAACTTGCTTTGCCCTATAGCAACTGCAGTTCAGCGTTAGTATATTGTTGTACTACAATAAAACATTAAATGCAAAGACTTATTTTGAAGGGTTCCCCAATGACTCGCAAGTTTATGCAATGATCACTTGAGAGGAATAAGAGAAACCATTTAATTCAGTGCTTGTAATGACAACAAAAATCAAAATCAAACCACAGACGGAATTTGCAACATGTGCAGAAACTAGACTGGAACCAGAGTATACACATTGATGGTTCAATAATCTGTCTCCACTTTTGGGCAGATTCTGCTGGATCAACAAATCAAAGTGAAGTTCTTTTTGTGGAAAATTAAGAGTGCTGGAGTGACAAATGTACAACTAACAAATTGGAATTCATGGATTACATAACTGTTAATAGGTATTAATGCGATCCTTTGAAGCTGCAGCAAATTCATCCTACCTGAATCGTTTAAGGTGCAGACGGAGGACCTGAGGTAGTCTGTATATCATTAGCTGTTTTTGAGCTTCTGTCAGGACGAGAGGCTTCGGTGAGGATTTCCGTCGTTTACCTGATAAGTAATTACATAGAATTTACAGCACAGAAACAAGCCATTCGACCGGTGATTATGCTCCACACAAGCTTCCTCCCACTCTATTTAATTAAAATTAGCATCATTCAGACTTTCAGTTAAAAAGATTAACTACTCAGCCCATTTCATATCAGGAGCTAAAAGACTACAAGAGCAGGTCAGAAGCTGGGTATTCTGCGGCGAGTGACTCACCTCCTGACTCCCCAAAGCCTTTCCACCATCTACAAGACACAAGTCAGGAGTGTGATGGCATACTCTCCACTTGCTGGATGAGTGCAGCTCCAACAACACTCAAGAAGCTCGACACCATCCAGGATAAAGCAGCCCGCTTGATTGGCACCCCGTCCACCACCCTAAACATTCACTCCCTTCACCACTGGCTCACCGTGGCTGCAGTGTGTACCATCCGCAGGATGCACTGCAGCAACTCACCAAGGTTTCTTCAACAGCACCTACCAAACCCGCGACCTCTACCACCTAGAAGGACGAGGGCAGCCGGCACATGGGAACAACATCACTTGCACGTTCCCTTCCAAGTCACACACCATCCCGACTTGGAAATATATCACCGTTCCTTCATCGTCACTGGGTCAAAATCCTGGAACTCCCTACCTAACAGCACTGTGGGAGAACCTTCACCACACGGACTGCAGCGGTTCAAGTAGGCGGTTCACCACCACCTTCTCAAGGGCAATTAGGGGTGGGCCTTGCCAGCGACGTCCACATCCCATGAACGAATGAAAAAAAAAGGCTACCATCACAGGGTTCAGGGCAAGTGAGAGTTTGCTCCAGTATACACCTTTGTCCTATTTATGGAAATGCTTGGGAACTGAAGTTTCCTCCACACAAAGGAGGGGCAGGTTGGTTGGTAGAAGTCTAGGCCAGACGGACTGTGCTAAGTGCCCTGATTTTCCCTTCACTGCAAAGGATCAAAAGGCATTTTGATCCAACAGCAATTGAGAGCAATGCAATGAAACAACTACAAATACTCGTTTAAACACAGAAACAAAAGTATATATCTGTTCTCTTAGGTTCCCATCAAGTAACTACAGCTTGGGATCCCCCAATGCCTCAGTTTGTTGAGGCAGTGAATAACTGAACCAGATGGGCCAGAAAAGTTCCAGGTATCATCCCTGGTCTTTATGGAGTTTGCCTTCTCAGTATGGGCACTACAAATAGCCTCAGGACCACTGGTCAGGGAGGACAAAAACTCAGCCAAAGTTCCTGCTCCTGGTTACCATCTAGCAATCACTGTTGTTCGTGCAAATATATGGCCACGACAGGATTGGGCTTAAACAGCCTGCCAACCCTCACTGTCTAGGCATGGACAGAATAACACTGTTCCACAAGTGCCAGAGCCCTCTAGTACCTCAACAATGTGGGAGACTAGACTAAGAGTTTCAATAGGCTGTCCAACTGAGAGGAAGACTCGCTTAAAAAGATACCACTTACTGTTGCACTGGTCGCAGGCGTAAATCCTCCCCTCCAAAGCCTCGGTTTCTGTAAACTTTGCCAGCATTTCCGTCAGAGTGCATTCTTTATACTGGATAGCACCCTTCTGAAGACAATGATAACGCTCTGGAAATTCCAGTGAAAGATCCCAAAATGGTTCTACGGTGTTGGATTTGTAGTTGCACGTTAGGCATGTAACCTGTAGAAAGGGACAATAAAAACAAATAATAACTAGACTTCTAAAAGTGGCTAACCCAACGAGATGACGGAAATTTACAAACACAGAACGAGGCCATTCAGCCCAACTGCACTAATTCTTTGTTACAGCAATCCAAAATTAACCCCACTATCCCGTTCTCTCTTAGCCGACTCTTTTTCTCTGCTTCAAATATTTATCCAATTTTTCCCTAAAAGATGAAATGGCCTCTGCCTCAGGTGGTGCCTGTGGCAAAGGATTCTATGCTCAACAGTCCTCAAGAGTAAATAAATTTCTACTATACTCTCTCCTCACTTTCTTAGTGACCGTTTTAAATTGATAACCACTTGTGAGTGACTCCCGAACTAGAGGAAATAGTCTTTCCCTACTCACCCTATCAAAATCCTTCAGAATTTTAAAAACCTCTATTAAATCTCCTCTTAACCTTCTACGCTTCAATGGAAATAGTCCCAGTATCTCGGTATCATAACTTTAGTTTCCTATCCTGAACATCAGCTTGGTGAGCCTATGGTTTTAATATTCTTTCTATAATGGGTGCTCAAAACTGAACACAATACATTGTGGCCTAACCATTGCTTTGCACAATTTTATCAATACTTTTTGCCCCCATTTATAAAACCCAAAATGCTGTAGCCTTTTTTAAAAAATGGCTTTATCTACCTGTACTCAGATTTTCAGGGAGTTATGTCCCAACACACTTCACAAAGAAAGGGGGACGGGGAATGAAGACAACAGACAACCCAGAAGGAGTTATGTAAGGACTTGCACAACACCAGGTTATAGTCCAACAGTTTTATTTTAAATAAAAAATTATAATAATTTTTTAATAATATTTTAAAATAAAACTGTTGGACTATAACCTGGTGTTGTGCAAGTCCTTACATTTGTCCACCCCAGTCCATCACCAGCATCTCCACATCACAGAAGGAGTTAGGATAAGAGTTAGGGCAGGTGATTAAAGGTTGATCAAAGAGGTTTTGAGGTGGAGTGCTGTAACAAGGCGAGTGGATTTAGAAAGCATGCCAGCTCTGATGGCTGAAAACTTGGTTACTGCTGGTACAGAGGATTGTAAACAATTTTACAACACCAAGTTATAGTCCAGCAATTTTATTTTAAAATGCGCACTGGTCTCTGGAACAGAGACCAGTGCGCATTTTAAAATCTTCACCCTCCCCCTCCTCTGGTACAGAGGAGGGGGAGGGTGAAGATGCACATAAGGCCTCAGTCAACTGATCGGAGGGCGCAAGCTATGTGGGATTGCAGAAGTTTGGAGTGGTAGGGTGCAGTGAGACCATAAAGAGATTTATAAACAAAAGCAATGAGAGTTCAGTGTAATTAAGGGATAGGGATTTAGTGCAGGACTTGACACTTAAACAGGATGCAGGTGTCGACATTTACTGGAATAAGTGTAACTCGTCACTAGGCATAATAAATGTGCTAAATGTGCCCAAGGACATCCAGATATACATGGATGATTTGCCCCAATGTGTGTAGTTCCTCAACAGTTTTTGGCTGATACGGGCACTTATTCAGTGTACATATTATATCGATTTTATCATTGGTTGCATTTTGTGACAATTAAACCATAGGAGTATTTACTTTGTGTAAATATATGTAAACCACAGAGAAATGCAAAAACTTTGCCAAATTTATTTTGGCCCCTTTGTGTTTTCCATTACTGTTACATGTACTTAGCCAAACTGACTACATTTACAATATAACTGTAGCATCAGTGTTAAGTGCTGCCCTGAAGGAAGGAGTCTTATGCCACTTTGCTCCAGCGTCAACTAGGGCCCTGACTCCAGATTTATTTTATTTTAGTGCTAGTATGAGGCAAACGATGTTACAGTTTATAGTGTAAATGCACAGCCAGATATGAGCGCTCAGTAATCGGAGGACAAGGCAATTAAGGATGTTACTATGGAAAGTGTTATTTCTTATTGAGACAGTTGCTCACCATTTACCAATGTAACTTTATAATTAATTCTCTACCTAGTAATAACTTAACCTGTCTGTAGATAACCTCTCTTAAGTTCAAGATATCCAGATGATTGATTGACTGCCTAATTTGACATTCAAATCTAACCTTCCAAAAAATGCCCAGAATTTTGTGTGTCTACAGCTAATTTCATTTTTTTCCAGTGCATCTTTTTCCTTCCCTTCATGCCATTCCTCAGTTGAGGGGGCTGTTTGCAGGCATCCTCATGGAAGGTTTCCACCAACGATAACTCATGTAAACTTGCTAGGGGATGAGCAAGAGTAGCCACATGTGACTTGCCCGCCAGTACAACTTCCCCATTCTGAATAGTGCAACCGAGACTAATAAACTAACACAAGCCCACATCTTACTATTCTGAGGCACAAGTCCAAATGCAGGATATATGTTTACAAATGATATGCATTCACTAACAGCGCACATTAACAAATAGATTTAAAATAAATTGTGCAACATTTTTAAGTGTCCAAATTAGTACATCCCTTTTTTCAGCTTAACAAAAAAAAAATCTATCAATTCAGGCAACTCATTGTTACCGACGCCTTCCCATTTCTGTTCCTGAAGGGGCTGACTCATGCTCAGGTCGTTAACCCAAGTATCCATTATTGTGAGCTTCGATCATGGGTGCGATCAGGCCAATTTCATGTCAAACCACCATGGAGCGTGGTAACAGGATGCTATCTAGCCTCTCAATGCCCATGGCCACACACTTTCCAGCAGTGGCATTGCATAGCAATCAAGAGCTGGAATCCTGGGTGATTTTTCCCAGAGACATTGTGGCCAACAGTACCACTTCTATTGCTCCACTGGCTGAGATCAACTAACTCTGCACGAGGGATAAAATCTGGGACCTTTCTGGTCAATATGGCTCAGTAACACATACTCACTCACTCAGTCACCTAGGCAAAGAATGTGTGCTGAGAATTTTTATGCCAGCGCTACTGAATTCCTAAAAGTATCAACACAAGTGAGGCTAATGTCAAAAGGTGAACCTTGCGCTGATTTAATAGAACTGGCTATCATGTCTAAACTACTTGATCAGTAACAAAACACCTGTATTGTGCTTGACTGCAAGTGCACGGAGTCCTGGTTTGATTGATCAGCTTAACTGCACTCTCCCAGTCACAGTGCCAATAGTATACCAACAAATACTATATAATGACTACACCCCTTTCCACAGGAATGGCCAAGCAAGCTCACACATTAATCTTTCCTCTCAATTAGGAAACAACTCACTTTCCTTTATATTAAAAAACCTCGCTATTTTCTCTCTGCCTCACCTGAATATGCTGGAATACAGTTCTACACACGCTGTTCACCCTCCAGTACCTCACCCAACCGGCCATTCTTCACGTGAGATAAGACAGTTGGAGTTGGCGGGTTATTCTAGCACTGAAACAGGGATTTCGTAGCCGGGCTCAATCTTATCCTTACCCAGTTCTGCCACCTTGCAAACAATGGATAGTGATGACGAGCAGGAACCATGGTCGATTTTCCCCCTCCTCAAGCAGAGAGAGAGAGAGACACAGTAAGGCCAATTGCATCCTCTCTAATTCTATCTAAGCTGCTGGCTATCTGAGCATAGACTAGGAACCTGTAAGGCTGAGTTACATGCTGCCTTTACCAACTGAGCCATTGGTGAAGTTACATTTCACTGACTGGGTATGAGGAAAACACTAATTCACGTTTGGCTACTGCAAACAATTATTCTGATATACTGCAGCACCAGGCCACCTTGTCTAGGGACGGGGGAAGTAATCCAATCTCATCAGGTTTCTTTCAAAATTGCATTAAATTTTCCCCAGACAATCACACCATATTTAAAAATGAGGAGGAAAACATAGTTGTTGGAAGATAAATTACTTAAAAAGTTGTTTTGTGGGAAAAATATGGACAGTTAAGAGACACTGAAAAACAAAGGGCAGTGTGTACTATTACTACAACACAAAGAATAAGGCTGTGCACAGCTGATCAGCAATAATAAATCAGTTATGTTACAGGTTTTAAAAGGAATTGAGGAGCAGGGAAACTTAAGGGTTCAGATACAGCCTATAGTTATGAGAAGAAACTAGAAAAACTGCGGCTCTTTTCACCAAAACAAAGAAGGTTAAGAAGAGATCTAATACAGCGGTTCAAAATTATATGGGGCTTTGATAAGGTAAATTAGGAAAAACTATTTCCATTGTTTGTTAAGTCAGTAACTAGATGGCATAAATTTTTGATTACCGAAAAGAACTAAAAGGAGGTTAGGAGATTTTTTTAAAATTCAGTGTTGGGTGCATAAAATGCTGAATCCCTCATCCATGCCTTTGTTACCTCTGGACTCAACTATTCTGATGCTCTCCTGGCCGGCCTCTCATCTTTCACCCTCCGTAAACTTGAGCTCACCCAAAATTCTGCCGCCCGTATCCTAACTCACACCAAGTCCCGTTCACCCATCATCGCTGCGTTTGCTGATCTGCAATGGCTCCCGGTCCGGCAACAGCTCAGTTTTAAGAATTTTCATCTTCATTTTTAAATCCCTTCATGGCCTTGCCCCTCCCTATCTCCGTAACCTCCTCCAGCCCTAAAACCCTCAGATCTCTGCACTCCTCCAATTCTGGCCTCAATGCACATCCCCGATTTTCATCGATCCACCATTGGCGGCCATGTTTTCAGCTAGCCAGGCCCTAAGCTCTGAAATTCCCTCCCTAGACCTCTCCGCCTCTCTCCTCCTTTCAGACGCACCATAAAATCTACCTCCACCTGTCCAATATCTCCTATGTGGCTTGGTGCCAAATTTTGTTTCACAACGCTCCTGTGAAGCACCTTGGGTCGTTTTACCACGTTAAAGGCGCTATATAAATGCAAGTTGTTGTTGTTGTTGATGCAGATTTTGGCTAGTTTACTTTAGATTTATAACATTCATTTAACTTTAATTTTTCATTTCCCAATGTATCCACCATTTCCATGGTGCCGAAGGAAAGCAGATCTGATACTACATTTCTGCCATTGTTGTTCTTGAGGTGGCCACTAGGAGGTATGCGAGAGTTGCTTAGGGCAATGTGCTCACTAAATAAATCCACTCAGTGTTCCTCTTTGATGATTTTAGATCATGGGTTTTCAAAGTGGGGTCTGCGAGGTCATCAGATTTCTGACCGTCTAGGGCGGACCTATCACATGGTAAGAGCACAATACCATAAAAAATTCAGCATTCTTTTTTCCCTGAATCTGCTGACTTAGTAATATGTTATTTGTTGATGTTATTTTTGCTGCTTTATACAAATAAAGAATGTTTTCTGCAATGATTACACTAATTTCCTTTGGGTAGCTAAAACTGAACTTGGAACAGGGGATCCTTGGGAGTGTGTCAATATTTGCTGGAGGAGCAAATGCAGAAAAGTTTGGAAAAGTACTGGTTCAGATGAGAATTGGAACTTTTGCACACGGGAAATCACGGCCATGAACATGCACTCTACCACTCCGTGACACAGTTTCATTTAAATTTTCAGATCCAATACTGATCATATTTTCACACAACTTATGCCAACATACTTCAACAAAAAAAAATGTACGCTAGTCTCTCTTTACTCCACTGACCCTTGTCTTGTTGCATTACAACAGACAGCATCTGCAGCCCAGATGGAACCTGCTCCCAGGCCTCCGCCAATGCTACTGACTCAGCTTCTAGGAAGTGCAAAAGGAGCCGAGGGAGGGCCCTCAATCCAAGTTTCCCTATCTGTGGAGAATGTCTGGCTTTCTGCTCCCAACTGCTGTTGTGACCTTCTGTTGGAAATGCATGTGAAGATATGTAAAGATTGGATTAGGATCAGCTCTGCTGTTCCCAGAGTCAAATAACCACCAGCAGTCAATATTCTGGCTGACACATGAAGAATGGCCCACAACCAGTACCTTGCCCACCTTGTAGAATACAGTCTAGCAGAAGCCATCACCTTAAGCATCAGCACAGGGACAAAAGTAAGGATGGGGGTGAATCACTCAGCCTGCTGACGCTGCATAAATGACTCCTGCTCTCACTTTTTGGGCTTACATGCTTATATGTTTTGTCTCTTTTCAAGTTTTGATAAAATCCTAAATTAAAGTGCAAATATATTAGGATCTTGATTATAGTTGTAATTTGTATTCTATTACTTTTCACAACTTAAATAGTTTGCTGCCTATAATTTAAGTTGAAAATTGCTTGGAAATTCATTCTAGCAGATAAAGATTAGCAAATATGTGCAATCTTTACAGATACGGTGGAATTCCACTGTATGTATTGCAGATTCAAATAGGCAAGAACAAATAAGCTAGCCTGCAACTGCACTCAAGTAACTTTCAAACCCTGAAAACTGCTGAGTCCTGGACTATTATACCCTCAATGTAAACCAGTGAAGCAACAACAACTTGCATTTATATAGCACCTTTAACATAGTAAAATGTCCCAAAGCGCCTCGGAGGAGTGTTATCAAACAAAATGTGACACCGAGCCACATAACAAGATATTAGGACAGGAGAGGTAGGTTTTAAGGAGCGTCTTAAAGGAGAGAGAGGTAAAGAGGCCGAGAGGTTCAGGGAGGAAATTCCGGAGCAATTAAAATTGGGGATGCGCAAGAGGCAAGAATTGGAGGAGTGCAGGGATATCGGAGGGTTATAGGGCTGGAGGAAGTTACAGAGATAGGGAGGGGCAAGGCCATGGAGGAATTTGAAAACAAGGATGAGAATTTTAAAATTGAGGCATTCCTGAACCAGGAGCTAATGTAGATAAGCGAACACAGGGGTGATGGATGAATGTGATGTGGTGTGAGTTAGGATATCGGCAGCAGAATTTTGGATGAGCGGAAGATGGGAGGCCAGCCAGGAGAGCACTGGCATAATCAAGTCTGGAGGTAACAAAGGCATGAGCGGCTGCAGAACATTCTGAAGGACAAGAGCAGCAGGTACATGGGAACAACACCACCTGCACGTTCCCCTCCAAGTCACACACCATCCCGACTTGGAAATATATCGCCGTTCCTTCTGGGTCGAAATCCTGGAACTCCCTTCCTAACAGCACTGTGGGGGAACCTTCACCAGACAGACTGCAGCGGTTCAAGGCGGCGGCTCACCACCACCTTCTCAAGGGCAATTAGGGATGGGCAATAAATGCCGGCCTCGCTAGCGACGCCCACATCCCATGAACGAATAAAAAAAAAACAGCCAGAGGTCGTGGTCCATATTGGTACCAATGACATAGATAGAAAGAGGGATGAGGTCCTGCAGGCAGATTTTAGGGAGCTAGGAAAGAGATTAATAAGCAGGACCTCAATGGTAGTAACTCCGGATTACTCCCGGTGCCATGTGCTAGTGAGTACAGAAATAGAAGGATAGTGCAGATGAATGTGTGGCTGGAGAGATGGTACAGGAGGGAGGGCTTTAGATTCCCGAGGCATTGGGACCAGTTCTGGGAGAGGTGGGAATTTTACAAGCCAGATGGGTTGCACCTTTACAGGGCTGGGACCAATTTCATGGTGGGGAGCTTTGCTAGTGCTGTTGGGGAGGATTTAAACTAGCCTGGCAGGGGGAAGGGAACCTGAGCGTAGATTCAGAAGGGATAAAAGCAAAGCTGAAAATGGAAGGCAGAAAATTAGTAAGTGAGTTTGGAAGGCCGAGGAAACAAAGGCTAGAAAATAGACAACAAAGGAGTTTGGCAGTGCTTAATGGCAACACTTCAATGCAAGGAGACTAGTGAATAAGGCAGATGAGCTGAGGGCACAAATAGACATGTGGAAGTATGATATCATAGCTATTACTGAAACATGGCTTAAAAGGGCAGGAATGGCAGCTCAACATTCCTGGTTACAGGGTTTTCAGACGAGATAGAGAGGGGGATAAAAGAGATGGGGGGGGGGGGGTCGCAATATTGGTTATAGAAACAATTACAGCTGTGAGGAGGGATGATGTTAGAAGGATCATCAAGTGAGGCCATATGGGTTGAACTGAAGAATAAAAAAGGGGCAATCACACTGGTGGGAGTGTACTATAGACCCCCAACAGTCAGAGGGAGGTAGAAGAGCAAATATGTAGGCAAATTTCTGAGAAGTGCAAAAACAATAGGGCAGTAATAGTAGGGGATTTCAACCACCCTAATATGAACTGGGATAGAATCAGTGTAAAAGATTTAGAAGGCATAGAATTCTTAAAATGCATTCAGGAGAACTTTTTTAGCCAGTACGTAGCAAGCCCAACAAGAGAGGGGGCAGTTCTGGACTTAATTTTAGGGAATGAAGCTGGGCAGGTGGAAGGGGTATTAGTGGGAGAGCATTTTGGTGGTAGTGATCATAATTCAGTTAGATTTAGCATTGTTATGGAAAAGGACAAAGATAGACCAGGAGCAAAAGTTCTCAACTGGAGAAAGGCCAATTTTACTAAGCTGAGATGTGATTTAGCAAAAGTAGACTGGAAACAGATACTTGAAGGTAAATCAGTGTCAGAGCAGTGGGAGGCATTCAAGGAGGAGATAGTGAGGGTTCAGAGCAAATATGTTCCCACAAAGAAAAAAGGGTGGGACTCCCAAATCTGGATGTCAAGGAGCATACAGGGTAGGATAAGGCAAAAAAAGGGAAGCTTATGTCAGATACCAAGAGTTCAATACTGCAGAAAGCCTAGAGGAGTATAGAAAGTGCAGGGGTGAAATTAAGAAGGAAATTAGGAAAGCAAAGAGAGGGCATTGAAAAATATTGGCAAGTAAAATCCAAAGATGTTTTATAAATACATAAGGAGCAAGAGGATAACTAAGGAAAGAGTCGGGCCTATTAGAGACCAGTGTGGAGGCGGAAGACGTGGGTATGGTTTTTAATGAATACTTTGCATCTGTCTTCACAAAAGAGGGGGACGTGCAGACATTGTAGTTGAGGAGGAGGAGTGTGAAATATTGGATAGGGTAAACACAGAGAGGAAGTATTAAGCGGTTTAGCATCTTTGAATATGGATGAATCGCCAGGCCCGGATGAAATGTATCCCAGGCTGTTAAGAGAAGCAAGGGAGGAAATAGCGGGGGCTCCGACCATTATTTTCCAATCCTCACTGGATACAGGTGTGGTGCCGGAGGACAACTAACATTGTATAAAAAGGGAGTGAGGGATAGATCGAGTAATTACAGGCGAGTCTAACCTCAGTGGTGGGCAAATTATTTTAGAAAGGCACTGATTTATCAAGGACAGTCAGCGTAAATTTGTTAAGGGAAGGTCATGTCTGACTAACTTGATTGAATTTTTTGAGGAGGTAACAAGGTGGGTAATGGGTTTGATGTAGTCTACATGGATTTTAGCAAGGCTTTTGACAAGGTCCTACATGGCAGACTAGTCAGAAAAGTAAAAGCCCATGGGATCCAAGGGAAAGTGGCAAGTTGGATCCAAAACTGGCTCAGTGGCAGGAAGCAAAGGGTAATGGTCGACGGGTGTTTTTGCGACTGGAAGGTTGATTCCAGTGGGGTTCCGCATGGCTCAGTACTAGGTCCCTTGCTTTTTCTGGTACATATCAATGATTTAGACTTAAATGTAGGGGGCATGATTAAGAAATTTGCAGATGATACAAAAATTGGCCATGTGGTTGATAGTTAGGAAGAAAGCTGTAGACTGCAGGAAGATATCAATGGACTGGTCAGGTGGGCAGAAAAGTGGCAAATGGAATTCAATCCGAAGAAGTGTAAGGTAATGCATTTGAGGGCAAACAAGGCAAAGGAATACACAATAAATGGTAGGATACTGAGAAGTGTAGAGGAACAGAGGGACCTTGGAATACATGTCCACAGATCCCTGAAGGTAGCAGGACAAGTAGATAAGGCGGCTAAGTGGGCATACGGGATACTTTCCTTTATAGAATATAAGAGCAGGGAGGTTATGCTAGAACTATATAAAACACTAGTTAGGCGACAGCTAGAGTACTGCGTACAATTCTGGTCACCACATTACAGAAAAGATGTGATTGCACTAGAGAGGGTACAGAGGAGATTTAGGAGGATGTTGCCAGGACTGGAGAATTTTAGGTACAAGGAAAAATTGGATAGACTGGGGTTGTTTTCTTTGGAACAGAGGAGGCTGAGGGGAGATTTAATTGAGGTGTATAAAATTATGAGGGGCCTAGATAGAGTGGACAGGAAAGACCTATTTCCCTTAGCAGAAAGATCAATAGCCAGGGGGCATAGATTTAAAATAATTGGTAGAAGGGTTAGAGGGGAGTTGAGGAGAACATTTTCTACCCAAAGGGTGGTGGAGGTCTGGAACTCAATGCCTGAAAGGGTGGCAGAAGCGGGAACCCTCACCGCATTTAAAAAGTACTTGGATATGCACTTGAAGTGCCTTATAAGGTTACAGACCAAGACCTGGAAAGTGGGATAGTTCTTTTTTGGCCAGCACAGACAAAATGGGCCAAATGGCCTCCTTCTGTGCCGTAAATTTCTATGATTCTATGGATGAGTGTTTCAGCAGCAGATGAGAACCAGGAAACTCCATTATATTGCAGAACATCTTCCAGCAGAAGCAATTCCACAATATGAAGGCTCCCTATGTTCCAGGTTCATGCTGCTTTACTGTAGCAACACTGATGACACTGGCAGCAATGTTTGAACAGTGCTTGTGCAGGAACGGTGTGTGGTGCAGCTGCTCAAAAGTCAGGAACGTAATGTTACGATTCCTGAATGGCCTACTCTTGTTCCTATGTCTTGCCCCTGGAGACGTGAATGAAACCACCAGCTGAGGTGGAGTTTTAAGTCTCTGGACTCATAGATGCTGTCTTATTCACAGTACAGGGCAGCTTCTGGAAGCTGTTAATATAAATACGGTATGAAAAGCCCAAAGTGCATGATGACTTGACCTGAATCACCAAATTTACATATGTTCAGATTTAATACTGCCGGGGTTTCACTTTGCTCATTGCCCTTCTGTCTGCTGCAATGTAAATGTTCCGATCTAAAGGTATTCCAGCTTATACCGTGGGAATTTAGAACAGCAGATGGATGGAACCATTATAAAATAAGCACAAAATAAAAGCAATCTGATCACAAATGTGCCGTTTTTATATAAATGGAATCAATATCTGTTCTGAAATAGAATGATACGTCTAAAACATGCCTGTATACTTCACACAGAACCTTCTCTGTTTTGTAAATACTTCAACCCTATTTATATTACAGAATCACTTTCAGTGGAAGCAGTTCTGCAATTTGATGCAGCTGCCCCATGTTGTAAATTTACCCACTTTGGTGGCTGGCAACATGCACGGTTGCTCAAAGACCTGGAACTTAACTTGACGTGGATCCTCCTGGTGTTCTACAAATAGAATATGGACAGAGTTGTCCTGGGACACAAGCACTGAAAAACTTGAGGCTTACGATGAACTCCTAACAAATTATTGGTTCAACCAATTTGTGGAATATCAATCATATCCGACTGATCATTACTCAGCCTCTATCTATGTATATCTACTTCAGTGACATCATGAATTGGGGGGGGGGGGGGGGGACACGGAAATAGATGATGACCCAAAGGATTTTTTAAAAAATCCGCCCAGGGTTCCACTCCAGATCACCAACCAGTGAGCAGTGGTGGAAAGTAGACATGTGGATGTTGGGTGAGAACAGGATTGGGCTCAATTCTGATGCTTTCCAGAGTGAAATAGTTTGCCAATGCTTATTATCAAGACTCGTATGTTAGGAATGGCTACTTGAGCAAGGTAACAGAGCGCTACAGGCATTCAGGGATGAGATGTCAAACCAAGGCCCCATCTGCCCGCTCAAGTGGATGCATTAGATCCCAAAGCACTATTTTGAAGAGCAGGGGAGTTCTTCCTGGTGTCCTGGCCAATATTCATCCCTCAACCAATATCACTAAAAACAGATTAATCTATTAATCTGGTCATTATCACATTGCTGTTTGTGGGACCTTGCTGAGTGCAAATTGGCTGCCGCGATTCCTATATTGCAACAGTGACTACACTTCAAAAGTGTTTAGTTGGCTGTAAAGTGCTTTGTGAAAGGTGTTATATAAATGCAAATCTTTCTTTCTTTCAGGGAACTGTACTCCAGCAGCAATCAGCACCTTCAGGAGAGCAGCAAGAAGACTATAATTAAAAAAATTAAAACCCAAGGTTACAAATAGCTCGATTGGACTCTTACTGGTATTGCCGAACAACTAATCACTAAGTAACAAACATGGAAATGAAAAAGGGATCAAGTTTTCAGTTACAAAACAACCTTTTCGGTTTTCATTAAAAAGTGAAGGATGGCAATGCCAAAAGGACATAGCTTTAACTTTTATATTTAGCGCAGGGATCTTCAGTGCTACATCTCATGCATGTGATAACTGATCGAAGAGTGCTGTCACTGGGTACAAAGTGGAAAGTATTCCATTCGGCAGCATTGTCATCCTTCATCTTGACAAGATCAGATCACGAATGAAGAATTAAATTAAAATAAGACTGCACACACTGTCATTTTCGTTTACCTGACTGAGCAGCTGCCCATGAAAGATGGTGTTCACCACCTTGAGAACCTGCTTGGTGAGCTTCCTTTGAGAAAAAGGAATGAGGATCCTGTGCTTTGTGCCTTCTGATTCCAGCTCCTGCTGCACTTTGTCCAGTAATTCACAAAGAAATTCCTGAGCGTCTTGCTGACCATATCCCCTGAATGCTGGGATCAGGCTCCATACAGAGTGCAACATAGCAAAGGGGGATACTAAAGCCCATTTCCCAGACCACATTACTCGAAAAAGCGTGTGAAGTTCATGGCAAAGAGAGATGTGCTTCGAGCTAGGCTCCTTGGGTTGAATAAGTTCCAGGTTCCTGGCCATTGAGGCACCTCCATTCAAACCAGCTGGCATGCTGTATCTCCCTGAAGTTCCCACATGATCATTTCTTCCTGCTATGTAAGTTGCAGGACCAATCCCTAGCGTGACCTTGTTAGACAATCTTGTTTTCCCATTTGTGGTCCTTGCCAATAGTTCTTCAGTCTCACAGAGATCAAGGGTTAAGAAACACTCTCTGAACTTCTGCAAGTGACTCAGTACTTGCAGGATGGAGTTCATGTAGCAGGTATTACCAAGGTTTCGGAGACCCGTAACACCAGGAGTTACCACTGGTTTACGCCTGGCAGCATAATAGCGCTTCATTTTGTTCCTTTGTCGTTTTGAGGTAGGGGCAGTTTGTAGCACCTTTTTTCCAGTTGGTTTTCTGCACTTTCTCGAGATATGTTCCTCCTTCTGAATTTGAAATAAAATTCTTGCACTTTTCCTTGGCGGAGTGTTGGCAAGCTCTTCCATGAACTTGCGCTTTAGCTCCTGTCGGCGCTTCCTCGCTTCTTCCTTTCTTCTTTCCATTTCCTCCTCTAGCCTCTTTTCTTCCAATCTACGTTTACCGCTAGTTGTCTGTTCAAACCAAATGCGCATTGCCTTAGTTAGCAAAGACTGGCGCCTGTGCCAAAGAGCGGTGAACATCTGCTCTGTACTATGAGTCTGCCCTCTTTTGCTCTTCTGAAACGAACAAGGAGATTCCCCGCAAGCCATTGACCGCAACGCCCTGCCATTGCGTGCAGTCGGGCTGTACTTTTGGTTCTTTATTGCACTTAAAGTGCTTCTCAACAGTTTTAAATCCCCCGTAGCATTGTCATTCAACACGTAGTCATCACAAAGATAACAAAAGACATAAAGTTCATTGACCTCCATGGCCAAAGGATGCCTAGTTTCCTCAAAGTGTTTGAGTGCATGCTCCTCAATGTAGCGGCCACAAGCCACATGGGAGCATTTAAGACAGGCCCAAACAGACTCAGTGGTGTTGCAGTCTATGCAATGCCACTTCTGGGGATTCAATATGGAGTGATTTTGGGCGAGTCGCAACCGCCCTACATGCTTACACCTATCCATGGCTTTAAAAGCTCTCAGAAATATTCTGGTTGTAGTATCCTTGACCTGCTGTACTGCTTTAACCTGTAGGAGGAAAACAAAAAAAAAACTTCAGCTTTTGAAACTTTATAACAAGCTGTAAAGCATCAAATCAGAGAAGATTCTCACTGAAATAAGGTCCAAGCTTTTGTAAATGCCCCGCTTCTAATGTGTTACCCCTGCAAAACACACCACTATTCTTTGAAGTGAAGAACAAAACACACCTCATTGTCTTTGCACGCCTTGTAGCCACCAGCTCAGGAGTAGCGCATCAAGAGGCCTTTACTGCCCTCTAATTCAGTTAATAAAGGGTTACAGGCTTGTGACAAATGATCTAGACATCCTCAGAGGCTGACACTATCAATTCTGAATCAAGACATCTAGTGTGATGTTGGTTAACCTCCAAAGAAGGTGCAGTACTCGAAAATAAGGTATGCAACAAAAGACAGGTTTAATATTTTTCTTATAGTAGCAAATAGAACCTAAATCTACAGGAGAAAAAAAATAGGATAAAGTAGCTGCCGTTTGCTACATTATGCAAAGAATGATTTAGGGGAACCAGGTTAGCTTACTGGCTTTTTTTCCCCCCCACAACTAAGGTTTTCATCCAACCCAAGATATTGTGAAAGAGTCACCACAATATATAGTTATATTCAGAGTAAGAATTTAAAAAAATGATAGCAAGGACGCTTGACTGGAGAAAAAATTATCGCGAGATTAAAAACGGACTTTGCCTAGATTAAATGGAAGGAAAAACTGGCACATAGAACCATAGATTAGAAATGGGAAATATTTAAACGGGGAAGGAAAAAGTAAAAATCATGCATATTCCAGTAAGGAGAAGAAAGGGAGCTTGTCAAAGAATGGGTAAATAGGGAAATTAGGGAGACTTTAAAAGCAGAAAAAACATGTAGCAATTACAGGGCAGATAAATATAAATATAGGAAAATTACAAAAAGGGAAATTAGAAAGATTAAAAGTAGCATGAGTGAAAATTAGCAAAAAAACCCAATAAAATGGCATATTCCTAGTGAGATGATAGTCAAGGTTTTGGTACAGTCGTGAAAAGATGCAGTGAAGCTGAAGGGAATTGCAGAAATACAAAATGTGCTTTTCCTCAATTTTCATAGATGAGGTGGATATTTGGTTCTATGGTGTTTCTACAATCCTAAAAAATTTAGTGTCTGTGCCGGCTCATTGCTAGTTCAATCCAAAATTAATTCCACTTCTTTGCAATCGCCCCAGAGTCTTGTATCTTTCTCTATTTCAAATATTTATCCAGTTTTCCTTTAAAAGATACAATGGTCTCTGACTCAACCACTCCCTGTGAAAAAGCATTCCATGCTCAAACAACCCTCTGAGTAAAGAAATTTCTCCTAACCTCTCTTTGCAATCGTTTAGTGACCATTCCCTGTTCACCCTATTAAAACGCTTCATAATTTTTAAAAACATCTACTAAATATCCTCTTCACAATCCTCTGCTCTAGTAAAAACAGTCCCAGTACCTCATGTCTCCCCTCATGACTAAAGCAATTCATCCCTGGCATCATCCTGACAAATCTATGCTGTACAGCCTCCATGATTTCCATGTCCTTTCTATAATGAGGCACCCAAAACTGCGCACAGTAATCTAACAGTGGCCTCATCAATGCCTTTGTACTGTGGAGCCAATAAGAAAGGTTATTATTTAGCCAACAGGGAAGTTCATTATTCAAAGAGCTGGTACAAAAGAAGTTACTCAAACTTAAGTTAGACAAATCACAGGGACCTGTTTGTTTACATTTGAAGATTGTGATGAAAGCTAGGGAATAATGAGCAGAGGCTCTGACTATAATTTTCCCAAATTCTGTGGAAGGAAAAATTGTGCCAGAGGATTGGACCGTGGCAGACATGACATTCTTCACAAAAGGAAACGGGGTAAGCCAGAAAATTATAGGTTGGACTAGAGTCTATAATACAGGATGAAATTACTAAACACTTCAGGAAACCTAAATTAACATGGATTTCTAAAGAGTAAGTCATACTTGACTATCCTTACAGGATTTTTCAAAGAAATAATAGATGTTGACAAAGGAAATGTAGCGGATTGGTTTATATGGATTTTCAAAAGCATTTAATAAGAGACTTATGACAATGATAATGGCACATGGACTTACAGGAGATGTAGCCTCTGTTTGCTATGAGGGCATATTTGAAATGCTTTTGGACAGCTGTTAAGCGAGCACAGCATAAAAACTTCCCCGACTGGCACCAAGATTGAATTGCACTTAAAAGGCCTGAAAAGATGGCCAATGTGGGAAATGTCACACTGAATAATACAGTAAGGGGATAGTCTAAGGCTGATGTTCAGACCAAGTAGATAAAGCGAGCTTTACTCAGCACCTAACCATGCCATACCTGACTTAGAGTGCTTGATCACAATATTGGCTGCTTCAAATGCGCCATTTCTCATTCGTCACCTTAGTGAGCACAGCAAAGAGGCATCGTTTGGTGAAGCATTAGACATACAGACCAGAGGATCCTAGATTCGATTTCTAGTCTGTGCAGTTAGCACCTGGCCCACTGCAATTGGGCTCAGCGCCACTGGGCTACAGAGTGGAAAACTCAGCCAAGATGCCCACTTCTGATTCCTATATCGTGACCACTGCTGGAAAGTGCCTAAGTGGACAGAAACAGACTGGTCTGTGCAGTTCACCGCAATTGGACAGTATGCTGACAACAACTGTCTAGGTTCACAAGTGAAGAATGGTCACTTGACAAAGGTGTTAGGGGATGGCTGGCAGTGTGGAACAAGAGTCAGTGACTTCAGGAGGAAGAACAAAAGAAAATTAGAAAATAAGAACACGGGTTAGTAGGTACAACCCTCGGGTAAAGGCCAAGAAACAAAATCAATCTTCCATTAGCTACACTAGAATTTAAGATCAGCAAATCGTGTTCCTAATCTTTGGAAGTGCCATCCCTGATCACATTATCGAACATAGCAAAGACAAAATAAGGAAAGGTTTAACGCTCAAGTTCTTGGCTGAAAAAAAAGCAGACATAAAGTATCAGTACTTACTTAGACATTCTCAAATCTTCTTCCAACAACAGAGAGGTCACAGTCTGGTAAAATACCATTTCAGTAAGCAATGGTCACAGCACTGTACCTCCACGATACGTTGCTAGGAACTGTCAGGATACCATATTACAGGCAGACAACCTTACAGCTCTGAAACATAAAAAATAAGATACCTTTTAGTACAAAGTACCATGGAGATTGTGTCCATGAAGCTAAGACATTTATCATGTTCAAAGTATTTTATTCAGTAAATGAGTCTGGCAATGGATCAAGACATTTTAAGAGAGCAAAGCCTTCCGGGGCAAAACAGAATGTTAATATTTAGACAATGCTCTTTCTGTAAGCATCACTAACTAGCATCATTGGCATTCTGTTTGTTACTTTCCTTTCTATCCTGAGAGGTATCTGCACAGCAGTGGAGGATTGTCTTTTTATCATTTCAATATGCAGATACCCCAAGACTACCCACCAACATGGCTGTCAAAATTCATTTGGTTGAATTTTGATGTAAAACATCAGAACTGCAAAAACTGTAAACATCTAAATGAAACAAATGATCTAATTTTCTAATGATATGCCAGCCCTGAGGGCTTAATTGCACCAAGTGGTCAGCTGCTACAGGCCAGCATATTTCACTAAAACCAAATGAATGTACTGATTTAAGACAGTTGTGACTATGAGCTGGAATTACAGCACAGGGTTCTCGATGCTACTTTATGACATTATTTAAAATGTCATAATACCATTTATGAGTTAGAGAATAGAAAATCTAAACAGGACATTCCCATTAATGCATGGGTTAACATCCTCATTTATTTGTTCACTCAGTGTTGTATTATGTACATTGCATCTGCCATGCCTCGTCTTCCTTGAATGCCTGATAAATATACAGTTAACCCTTGCTATAATGTGCAATGGAGGTGAGGTTGAGGAGGGCAGAGGAAGCAAGCCATGCATTACAGTAGATTGACATTCCCTTTCATCCCAGTGAACAGCATGGTGGAAACAGTAGGGAAATATTTCTAAATACACTGGGGCAGGAGGAAAAGAATGAAGACAGTGGCCAGAGGAAGCTTTTCAAGGCACAACAAGGGAGAAGGGACGCAGCAGGTTAGCTGGGGGGTGGGGAGGCTATGGAGAGGAGCAGGGGACAGGAGGGAGAAGCGTTTTCAAGCCATGCCTCGGATTGTGTAGCGACAGAGAACCTTTCAGCATTCTTTTTATTTAAACAAGGCTTTTGAAGAGGATAAAAGGTGTAATAATGACTAAAAAACCACAATTAAAATATTCCCCCCCCTACTCCTCGCATCCTCCAAAACAGAGACTGCAGAGGCTAGGGATGGACAGTTGTTCAAATCATGCATTCAGAGTTAGGCCTCTGCCATTGATCAATGACAGACAGAGATGAATGGAAGTTCCAATTGGCTGATTTGATCAACATGCACAAAGGAGGCACATTGAGAAAGTGTGAGGGGGCTTTAACAGAATTAACATGAATCACAGACACGTCATTTGTTGCAGGATTTTTTTTGGAAGCGTTTAAACCACAATCATAAGCATGCTACAAAAAAAATTAGATTGAAGACTCTTCAAATAAAAAAAACTAAACTCCACAAATTGCTGCAGGAATCATTAAATAAAGAGAATCAGGGCAGGAATTTAATGGGTGTTCTCTGGGAAAAAAATCTTGCATCATGACAGCTCTACTGCTGCAAAACCTTAACACTAACTCTCTGGAATAATTGGTTTCAAAAACTGCACTTCATATTCATCAATGCTCTTAAATTGCAGTGCACTCCTCAAGTGCAAATGGAATTTAACATTTTTTTTTTACAAAAACCTGTTTGAGGAATATACCATGCAAGGGGAGTGTATATAATATTTTAAAACCCTGATTTGGAAGAGTGCATTCTATCTTTCCACTAACACATAAGCATATAGCAGTTCAATTATATCTTTACACTGGCATAGCTCTAACACTAAGTGTTAAACTGACCCATCTCACCAAAGTACACTATTCCAAAAGGATTCAGGACTGTCAAGTTGTCACAGGTAAACGTCAACGCTAGTGGAATCTAGATATACACATACTCTGATCAAACCTAAAATTCGAACCGAGCATTTTCATTTACTCCAGTCTGGGACAGTATAATCATATCTATCTTTTCTCATTCACTGGCACATTTTCATTCTCTATCTCTCTCTCTTATTCTCAGCATGCAACCTCTGCTACCTTGTTTTACACAAGGTCCCATGTTATCTCCTTATAACTACCTTGCTGAGATTTCTCAATGTCTTTCAAAAAAAAAATGACAATTAAATCTAAATTAGAACTCTGTGACTAACAGGTTACTAATCATTAATGGATCATGTTTATATAAATTATCCCTCCAATTTCTTTCCTCCAGAAGGCACTGGCTCTTCCTGTGTAGTTCCACAAGAACCAGCAGTGCTGTGGTATATTGTCCAAGTACAAGCGAGTGTCAATATGCTATTTGTCCGTGGAAGAAAGCTAAGCTCTTGCTGGTTTTTCTCCTTTCTAGCCCAGGGACAGGGAGTTACATTGCAGCATTCTGCCTAAATCAGCTAATACAAAAACACTTGAATCTGAGCCATGCAGGCCAGAAGGTCCCACATTTGATTTCCAACCGCCTGGTGCATTCATCCACTAAATCAATCAGGGAGTCTGCAATTTTTTTTCCACACTCCTTCTTTCTACCAAGTTTCACTCCTCCCTGAAAGCACCATCTCCTTCCCAGGGTACCACAGGAACCAAACCCCCTCTAGTACCTTATTGTGGAGATGCCGGTGATGGACTGGGGTGGACAAATGTAAGGAATCTTACAACACCAGGTTATAGGTGTTGTAAGATTCCTTACATCTAGTACCTTATTCTATATATTCTGTGCATAGAGAGGAACTATAGAGTATTGGCTCATGGAGTGTGTTTGGGGGGGGGGGGGGCAGAGGGTAAGTCCCACCCTGTCTCATTGGACAAGAACAAGCACACACTTCCAGCAGGGATGACTCGATAGGGGTTAGAATTAGGAACCCTGCTGAACTTTTCCTCCTTGATTCAGGATCTCTGCGCATGAGAACTCAGCAGAGTGTAGGGATTGAACATAGAACCTTCCTGATCTGTATGGTTCAGCTATTCTTGGGCACACAGTTGTTATATATGTAAAGATCTAGAATAAATCTGACTGGGGCTTCTGCTGGCTCCCAGATTTGTAAGAAAGAACTTGCATTTACATTGTGCTTTTCAAGACTTCAGAATGTCCCAAAGGACTTCACAGCCAAGAAGTACTTTTGAAGTGTAATCACTATTGTAATGTAGGGAAACACTGCAGCTAATTTGCACACAGCAAGGTCCCACAAACATGATATAAATGACCAGATAATCTGTTTTTGTAATGTTGGTTGAGGGGCAAATGTTGACCAGGACAAAGGGGGAATTCCCCTGCTTTTCTAATAATGCCAAAAGATCTTTCACATCCAACGAAGGGCAGACGATACTTTGGCATAATGCCACAACCAAAAGACTGCACAGTACCCTCACATCAATGCACCGAAGTGTCAGCCTAGATTACGTGCCAATTCTTGGAGTGGGGCTTGAACCCACGACCTTCTGACTCAAAGGAGAGAATATTACAACTCAGCCAAGGCTGTCACATAGTAGTCTAGAACTTCTGGTATTTTAACCGAGGGTTGGTGCGGGCGGCTCTATACAGCTGCTTTAAATTTTTTATTTTAGATTCCAGAAGGCTAGCATCAGAGAGACAATTCCCGATGTTTATTAAATCCAGCTGTCTTATCCCAGCGACACTCAAACATATGAAGTATTGAGCTACAACTGCTCAATAGGAACAATTTGCCACTGGAATAATGCAGCCAGATTTTTGTAGACACCAGAAGCTGGATCTTGGATGCCGGTCTCCTGGAATCCAAATTTAAACAGCACCAATATGAAGGCAGCTCACAAGATTCAAGTCATTCAAAGCTGAATTACATAGCTCCAAAAGAGTATGTATACTCTCCCGAACAAGGCAGATTCCCAGCAATATTTAGTGGACCTCCAAAGGTTTTGGATGAAAACATTTCCTTTTAAATTAAATTTAGTATTTAAGAAAAACAAACATTTTGCCCACTTTTCAGGCACTAACCTCCGTATTCCCATTGTTCTTCATAAACAGGCCACCTGCTACAGTTAATGCCACTCTGTAACCGGCTGCTGGTAGGTGGCATGCAAGTGAGATCAGGAACCTCAATGGAAAGAACTATGAGCACCAAGATACAACACCACATCTTATATTTAAATTGCGCCTTTAATGTAGAAAAGCATCCCAATGCTCTTCAAAGGGATAAGATCAAAATGGATGCCAGGCTAAGGAAAGCTAGATTAGGAGGGGGAGGGGTGCAAAAGCTTAATCAAATGGAGTGAGTTTTAAGAAGGATCTTAAAGAAAGAGGGAGATGAAGAGAGAGAGATTTAAGGAGGGAATTCCAGATCGTGGGACCTGAGTAGCTGAAGGTGCAGCCACCAATTTTGGGCTGCTTTGTAGGGCTGGTGAAGGTTACAGCGATAGGGAGCAGCGAGGTCATGGAGGGACTTAAACACAAGGGTGAGAATTTTAAATATGTAGCATTGGGCGACTGGGAGCCAAAGTAGGTTAGTAAGGTCAGGGATGATGGGTGAGCGGGACAGGATCCAGGTAGCAGAGTTTTGGATAAGCTAAAATTTACTGGAAGGTGGAAGCTGGGAGGCCAGGCAGGCAAGCATTGGAACAGTCAAGTCTGGCAGTGACAAAGGCTTGGACAAGGGATTCAGCACCAGACAGGCTGAGGTAGAAGCAGAGACAGGCGACATCACGGAGCTGGAAGTAGGCAGTCTTTGTAATAGAGGATATGCGGTTGGAAGCTCAGTTTGGGGTCAAATAGGATGCGGAGGCTGCGAACAGTACACCCCATTATTCAATGGTCCTGTACCACTAGGCTGCCCGTCTTCCTCAATTTTTTTGTAAGTTTAGGATCATCAGGAAAAGGTGAAAAACTGTAAATATTTTCTCAATGGGTAAATGCGCCACGTGGTACGATACTGCACCAGGCAAGGGTGGTTCCAGGAACAATCCCTCTCTGCGTTCGGTTAGTCATTTGCAACTAGACAGACAGTGGAGAACTATTAGACTCAGTTCCTGTTGGCTAAGGAGGCAAAACAATAGGGAGAAAAATGAAGATTCCCAATCCGGATCTCTATATAGTGACTCCTACTGGAAAATGCTCATGTGTAGATCATGTATAGACAATTCATGACAGGATTTGGCTCAGTTGTGATGTGCTCCATGGTTAAATAGTCCCATAACACTCACATGGAGAATGACCACTTGGGCAAAGTACTGCAAGGTTGACAATACCCACAGGACCAGCGCTACAGTTGGTGTAATTATTTTCGGGAGGGGTATAAAGTGAGGAGATTTGGGGGAGGTGCAATTCTGGCAGCTACAGAATTACCCTATTTGCACTGGTATGATGACTGTGCAAGTATAAAGTTGGTAGCATCCCAAGTGGCAGAAGAGATAGACATGAAGTAAGCACGAGAACATCCTCCCTCTCCATCCTGGGTTCACCTACTGAGTGTAAAAGCTCAACTGGTGTGAAACCAGCATTAGTATCTCAGCAGCCTAGTTATTACCATGGTAACACAGATACTGTATTTGCAACAACAAAAGCTCCTTTCTCTCTCCTGTTCGAGGGTCATACATGCATTCTAAACACCACTCAGAGGTACCCCGCTGCGTTTGTAGTTTAAACAGGATAAACTCTGATCTCATCATAATCAGCATCTGCAGCAGAAGAACCAATCTTCCACGCAGTAAACAGTAGATATCGAGAATCTACTGGACATAAACTCCAGCGTCAAAATGGCTTACCAGTTACAATTCAGGTTTAAAAAAATAATCCTCATCGTTATCGAGCCAAAAAGCTTTGAATGTCCCCTAGAACAGGGAAAGATTTCAAGTAATCATCACAACAGAAGAACCCAGCTGGGGTTCCTGTGCCTGATTACTACTCAGGGACCAGTGCTGAAAATGCACATGTAGATGTTGGGTGAAGACAAGGTCAGGCTTTGTTATGAAGGCGCTTACATTCACGTACTATATCCTTCTGCCTCTTCTAAGACTTAGTGTGAATGCATCACATGGCGTGGTACTAGGCCACGTAGACCAGAAGGATCCAGGTTTCATCCCCAATCTATGCTGAATTAGCTGATCCCAGTTAGACAGCAGTTGGCATGTTACAATTGGCCTCAGTTGCCCTGAGTTTGGGAAAGGCAAAAATATAAATAAAATCACCAAGGGTTTCCGTTCTTTACCGCTATCCAGCGACCCCTAATGGAAAGTATGTTGGGCATGTTAGGTAAAGAAGGAATCAGACTCAGTTGCAATGCCCTACACAGTCAAATAGCTTGTTGATATTCACTATTAGGCTCGTACATAATGACCACTTGGGAGAAGTATTTCGGACAACCAGCGCCCGTGGAATTATAACCTTAGGGCGAGTCAATGCCACCAGTAAGAAAATCGGGGAATTTAAAAAGGCACCATTATCTATAGAAGTTCAGCTAGATATTAATTCAGTGTTCAAACTGGCAATCGGAAATCAGAGTGAGCACTCACTGCTCAGACACACCCATAAAGAGTGGCCACTTGAGTGAAATACTAGAGGACTATGGCTGGTTGTGGAACTATACCCTGTGTTAAGTGCACATCTTAGGAGAGGAAGGGTAAGCATACAAAATTGGAAAGGAAAGAAATGGGCTTTTTTCAGAAAACTAGACTCTCCTGTGAAAAGCAGATACAATTCTCAATGTAGGAATGACAGAGTTTTCTTAATATTGTATTTGTAATATTGTATGAACAAAATGAAGCTCACTGTTATAATAACCAGAGATAGACAAAGCCAGGAAAATTGGCAAGACATAATTAGCGATCTAATCCAGTTTTTATTTTCTCCTCTCAATCTGCCGCTTGTTAAAATGGCCACAAATTCTGCTGACATGCTCAGGCTGATATAAGATACGACCACAACAGCACTGAATTGCCCAATACAAGACCCAGTACAGACTGGATATTCAACCCAGGTTGCATCTTATTTGCGCTTTATATATTACAGAACTACTTCATGGAATAGTCCTGGTGCAGTGGGGCAAATTTCTCATCCCACAATACCCACTGGAACAACAATCAATCCCTATGCCAAGCTAATGCTTGCGCAGTTGTTTGAATTTCACAATTCATAGCTTCAATTCTGGCCCCTGGTCCTTCCCCAGAGTGTAAACAGACCAGCAACTGGGAAGCTACAGATCTAGCCTGCAGAGAGGGGGGGGGGGGGGGGGGGGAGGTGAGGAAAAGAGAGAAAGGGCACTCACCTGTAGCCAGAGGGGAAAAAAATAGCAGGGCCTCACTAGAGACAGCAAAAACCACCTCTTTTATTAAGTTATAGTTTTGATAGCCTGCTAAAAGTCACTGTTCTGGCTCACAGACGAAGACTGAGAAAAAAGGGAAACACTAGGTCTACCTCTGCTCCAAGCAATCATTGTATGTAAACAATTTTACAACACCAAGTTATAGTCCAGCAATTTTATTTTAAATTCACAAGCTTTCGGAGGCTTCCTCCTTCCTCAGGTGAACGAAAAACGTTCACCTGAGGAAGGAGGAAGCCTCCGAAAGCTTGTGAATTTAAAATAAAATTGCTGGACTATAACTTGGTGTTGTAAAATTGTTTACAATTGTCAACCCCAGTCCATCACCGGCATCTCCACATCATTGTATGTAGGTACAGCACAGGAGACGGGCATTGGGCTCATCCCAGGTCGTAGGGAGTGCTATCCAATTCGTCCCTTTCCACTGCTCATTCCCCATAGCCCTGTAATTTCCACCCCCCTCAAGTATTTATCTAATTCCCTTTTGAAAGTTACTATTGATTGTATTTAAAACCCATTGCTAATTCTGTATCACATATTCCAAAATAGAGAACTTAAATGAAGAATTTGCCTAAAAATGATACATCTTTGAATTTTTTTTAAAATGTCATTCTAAACAGAGGATAAATCATTACAAGAAACAAGTTATGAGAAAGCCCAGTGAAGATTTAAACGGGCCTGTGTTATACCAGTCCAAAACAGAGGATGTTCCCGATGGCTGGGGAATCCATAACCAGGGGTCATAGTCTCAGGATACGGGGTATGCCATTTAGAATCAAGATGAGGAGAAATTTCTTCACTCAGAGGGTGGTGAACCTGTGGAATTCTCTACCACAGAAGGCAGTGGAGGCCAAGTCATTAAATATATTCAAGAAGGAGATAGATATATTTCTTAATGCTAAAGGGATCAAGGGATATGGGGAAAAAGCGGGAACAGGGTACTGAGTTAGACGATCAGCCATGATAGTTTTGAATGGCGGAGCAGGCCCGAAGGGCCTACTCTTGTTCCTATTTTCTATGATTCTATGATTTCGTTAGGAAAAACCCTAGCAGAAATTATTTGATCACGAACAGAAATATACAGCAAGTACACTTTTTCAGGTTATTCAGACTTTGGGGAGAGAAACACTCTCTAGCTCTACACAATCTTCTATTTTGTAACATTCAGCACTTACTGCTTCTCAATGGAAAATATACAATGACGTCATCCATTCACAAAGTAACACCACAGTGTACTGCCCAAGACCTCTGCTTATTCTGCAAAACCACAAGTTCCATGCACGTAAACACCTCTCTAGAATACAGCCAGTAGCAAGTCTTACTACAGTTTACGCATCACCAAGCAAAATTGTGCAATCTGATAGCCGATCCGTGAATGGCAACAATCTGTGGAATCTGGCACTGACCCATTTGACTGGCACGTGCTCCTGAATAGAATTAAATCCCTAGCTTTAGACTGTGCCCTCACTGGGGGACATTTTGCCATGCCTCAGCCAGATTATGACAGCACTCTGCTTTCTCTAAACACCCGAGTGGAGTAGGCGAGGAAGATAACTAGCCGAACCAGTTTCTCAGAAGCACAGTTCCTGCCCATTGATCACACAGCAGCCACAGGGAAATGTGAAGCCCAGAACCTTCCACTCTCCCAATGGAAGCATTCCATCTCTTTAAAATAATAATCTGATTCCCAGTGTGGAGTTAATTAATCTGAGCCAAGGCAGCAACTAGTGCACCACAATTAATGTAAGGCCACTGGAGTCAGGGAGGAGAAATTATCATCCAGGTCTCTTGATCACAATCGTTAATTGACTGAATCTTGTTGGGTAGTATACACATCAGGTGTAAACAGTTTTGGGGTTGGCTGTAATGTCTCCCTCCTGAAATTCACCATCAAGGCTCACACATGGAGAATGGCCAGTTGGGTGATTTAATGGCTGCTAACCCCTGGAACCAAACTCCAACATGAGTCAGCACTTCCAGGAAGAGTGTGAAGAAAGGTGGGGGGGAAAAGGACAAAAGATTTTTTAAAAAATGATAATTTAGGCAATTTGGAAAGGATGCATGTGGTGATGCTGGGAAATTCTGTGGGAAATTTTCAAAACTACACTCAAAAATAGAGCATTTATACCAGAAATCCTTGTTTATACTATGGTCGTAAATTCCCACATGTCTGGCTTGCAGCCACTGTAAGGAAGAATTGCATGTAGAAACATTCTCAAGAAAACAAGCCCAATTTTCACCAGCAGTAAAAGAAATACATGTCCTGGAGTGCCATTTCAGCCAGGGTTTGTAACACAAGATTCACACAAGGGTTAACACAAAGCAGATGAGAATCACCAGCTGATTTTAGCTGTAAATGGGGGGGAAAAAGTCAGCGTATAGGTGGAGCAGGTAATCTAACACCACGTGGGGTACAAAATGACTGAGGGCCCAGGGGAAGAGAACAGCATTCAGTTAAGGCCATGAAGCTGATCCTTACTGAACTGAAACTATGAACAGCAGTTAATGTTCTCAGACAGCCTGTAACTTCCGACTCAACACATTACTCATGTCTCCCTCTCTAGAACTTGCTATCTAAATATGTCTTAATGTACTTGACTAAACCTAGGGTTGGGCAGGGTCTAGAGCATTGCGTTTCTCCCAGAGATGGGTTATATGCAGTTAAAATAAATTGTTTCCTCGAAAAAAAACTAGCAAAGCTAGAAACATGGCATTTTGGCAACCACATTTTTAAAAAAAATTATATGCCTCCCAAATAAACCGAATTTTCAAAACATACACTGCATCAATGTAGACAAGCTTTAGATCAAAACGTTTTTTCAAAGCAAACATTTATAGGTGCAGAACACCCAATCTAATAAAGATGCAGCTCCTGTGTAAAACCACTTATGACATTAGACATGCAACGCAGCTAGAGGGAAGATGTGAATACTGATCAACGGTAGAGCTTGCATGGAAGATGGATTATCTACTAAATCTCCACACTAATCAGAATTAAGAGGCAGCATTTTATCAGGGTAGACTGACCTAGTGTTGGAACGTCATATCAAGAAATGTGGATACAGCTGAATTTTTGAAACATTAATATATATTTTTATTTCCATATACTGTTCAGGTTGAGTTTATCCTCAACAGTATTTATACTGTAGTTGTATATTATAGGATAATATATGAACAGTAGAGCCCACTGACCCAAAAAAGGCTGATTTCACAATTATAGTTAACACAGATGTAAAACAAAGCTGACTTTGTCAATCCTCCATTACACACAAAATTACTAAACAGGTAGAACACTCCACAGCTTGTTCCTTCACAATAATCTAGTGTATACCCAAAGAAAATTAGGGTCATCAGAAGGACGGGAACTTCCAAAAGTTCACGCAACTAAAAATACAGTAACAAGAGAGACCAACACTCGCATTGTGGCAGGGGGAAAACAAACATATCCACACTGTATTTTCTTTCTGAAACTTGATACTGGGCTGTACATTCCATGGAGGTAGCTGGCTCCTTTCTGGAGGTCCAGGCACCAGCACACTTTCACTTTGGTAATAATGCTTTTGAAAAGTAAAAGAAAGACAGACTTGCATTTATATAGCGCCTTTCAGGATGTCCCAAGGTGCTTTACAGCCAATGAAATTCTAAGAAGTATCAAGATAGGTAAGAGTGAAGTGCCAGTAATGTAACTAGGCAATAAATCAGTTCCAAATATTAGTACCAAAGACTAATATCTCAGCTTTTTATAGCAGGAAATCCCATTATGCCAAGAAGGCTAAATGATTGACGATTGGAAGCAGGAACCACGTAGGTGTACATTCAGTGATACTTGCTGGAAATGTGCGGGTGGTTTTTGTGATGCCCCCCTCCTGATATGCACAGTCAAGGCTCACAACTGAAGGATGGTTTGTCTGCTGATCGAGGTTCTGGAGGGCCCCTGGAACACATTGAACTGCACTGCAAGCCCTCAGGAGGAGAAAAAAAAAACTGGATGTATTTGAACCAGAAAGAAAGAGAGGGGCATAGGATCATAGAATTAACAGCACAGAAACAGGCCAGTCAGCCCAACTGGTCAATGCCGGTGTTTATGCTCCACACGAGCCAATTGCCAGATCACATCTAGCCAACATTATGAAAATAAAATACAAACATAAACAGCAGTGCTGCAAGATAAAAATCAAGCATAAAAGGAAAGATATAAATAACTGGATGCGTTAATCCAGACAGATGGATTACAGAGGGACATGTTGCAAGAGCTAAGTGGTGCACAGTAAACTTTATAACATCAGCCAGTGCAATACATCCCCCCCCATGGCGCAGTGGATAAATGACCACATGATGTGGTATTGTGGTCATACAAAGGCCCCAGTTTGATCCCTGGTCTGTGCTGATATGGCTGATTTCAACTGGTGCAATTAATGGGGGAATTTAATTCAGTAATTTTTGAATTACTGCCCTCAGGGGAATGGGCTGAATATTAGCTAGGATTGCCACTCCTGGACAGTGCCCACGTGGAAACCAGTTGCAGGAAGGATCAAACTGCCAACACTCCCTTATCTAAGGCTGGGTTCATATATTAGGAACGGACATTGGACAAGAATATGCAGGGCTGTCAGCATCTATGAACCATATGCCAACATGATTCTCTGCCTTTAAAATAAAAAGTAGAGAAAAATATGTTCACCAGTGGTCACATTCATTCTGTTTTAATTTTAACATGCCGAATGCCAAAACGTGTCCAATTCCTCAGTTTATAAACTTTATCTGAACCCCGCAATACAATTTATATTGTATTACTATCAAAAGTCAGAAATATGTAAACAGTTTTTGAATGTCTGAAAATATATAAACATGTCCTAAATCAGTGACAGTTTTTAAAGTAGTTTCACAATAAGTACTGTATGAAGTTTCCCTAACTTTTGCCAGATATAATTTTGAAGATTCATGCGACCATGGAGAGGGAGGGGGCAAAGGACAAGAGGGAGGGGGCAAAGGACGAGTAGATCCGAAGTCTTTCGAGCATTACTTCAAATAGTGAAAGTAACACCTTTTTCCTCGACAATTTTCTCCCCTCCCCCAAGCGCTGACTAATTGAGGTATGGTTCCATGGAGGCTGGTCACCCTCCTGTAACTTGCACAAGTGACAAGGCAGATACTCAATAGTAGGTGTCAACAGAGTGGGGGAGGGAAATCGGAGCCGAGCCCAAACCTATCCTCAGTCGTTGCCCACACATACACTTCCAAGCAAGGCTCTCTGGATAGCGATTGGGAGTGGGAAGCATGGGCAATTTGCCTCCTCCCTAAACTTGAGGGGGGGGGGCGGGGAGGAAGGAAGAGTGGGTGGATTGAGGCCAATTTTGGCAGCACTACTGCCACCTTGGTTGACAGCAGTTGTGCAAAAATCATTTACGTGTTTCTGCTAAAAAAGTGTCCATTTTGTTAAAATTTATATGTTTGAATGCTAGTTGACAGTTTAACTGTTACAGAATTTCCTAGCATTTAACTGCAGGTTATGTCTTGATAACCTACAATGCAGAGGTCACAATCCTAATGGCTGTAATCAGGTAACAATAATATGGAGCACACCCACAGTTTGTGTGGGGCACAGAATAACCTCTGCCCCTAAAAGAAACAAACAAATTCAGAACAGATATCTGAAGTTTTTGAAAAGATAAAAATCGAGTGTAGACCCTTTGTTGATTGGCTTGCTGTGGTTTTCTGGCATATTCAGTTTTTATTTCAGATTTTCAGCTTTTGCAGTTTTTTCCCCTTTGATCTCAATAGGTACCTGGAAGTGATTTCAAGGTTAAAATCTAATCTTAGCGACTCACGTGACTGTTGTAAACCATTCGATCTTTGCTTTGAGATTTCAGATATCAACTGAGTGCTTCAGTTAGGTGACTGCCTTGTAATAAATTTGACCTCATCCAAATCTCTGCTGCCCGTATCCTAACTCGCACCAAGTTCCGTTCACCCGTCACCCCTGTGCTCGCTGACCTTCATTAGTTCCCGTTCCGGCAACACCTTGATTTTAAAATTCTCATCCTTGTTTTACAAGTTCCTCCATTGCCTCGCCCCTCCCTGTCTCTCTAACCTCCTCCAGCCCTACAACCATCCAAGATCTCTGTGTTCCTCCAATTCTTGCCTCTTGCGCATCTCTAATTTTCATCACTCCACCATTGGCGGCCGTGCCTTTAGCTGCTTAGGCCTTAAGCTCTGGAATTCCCTCCCTAAACCTCTCCACCTCTCTCTCTCCTCTTTTTAGACGCTCCTTAAAATCTACCTCTTTGACCAAGCTTTTGATTACCTGTTCTAATATCTCATGTGGCTCGTTGTCAAATTTTGCTTGATAATGCTCCTGTGAAGCGCCCTGGGACATTTTACTACGTTAAAGCCGCTATATAAATGCAAGTTGTTGTTGTTGTAGTAATCATTTCCAGATATCCATCAGGCTCCTTAAAAAAAAGTTAGTTCAAAAATAATTATTTTGTCAAACATTTGAGTGTCCTAAAGACTTCCTGATTTTGCTCCATAGCATTAATGCTGATCATTGCCAGAGTAAATACACTGATCAATTTTGTTTGAAAAAGATACAAACAAAACACATTTTAAACATTTTCTGCTGACACATTAAAGTCCATTGATAAGTATACAGTAGCAATGATTCCATCCATGGTTACATATTAAGGACATTTCCTCATGTTGTACCCCAAACAATAAGAATAATCCCACTTCATTTACAGTACAGAGCTGCTTTTGCAAGTGGCTTTGTACACTCATGGTTTTGGGCTCTTGCTCCATCTATACAGCAAGGTGGTTTCAACAAAAGGAAGGAATCTTACAACACCTCAGATCATTTGACGAAGGAGATAATCTCCGAAAGCTTGTGATTTTAAAATAAATTTGTTGGACTATAACCTGGTGTTGTAAGATTCCTTACATTTGTCCACCCCAGTCCATCACCGGCATCTCCACATCATCAACAAAAGGAATTGTAAACAATTTTACAACACCAAGTTATAGTCCAGCAATTTTATTTTAAATTCACAAGCTTTTGGAGGCTTCCTCCTTCGTCAGGTGAACGATGTGAAAAAAAAAACCTGACGAAGGAGGAAGCCTCCGAAAGCTTGTGAATTTAAAATAAAATTGCTGGACTATAACTTGGTGTTGTAAAATTGTTTACAATTGTCAACCCCAGTCCATCACCGGCATCTCCACATCATCAACAAAAGGAATTGTAAACAATTTTACAACACCAAGTTATAGTCCAGCAATTTTATTTTAAATTCACAAGCTTTCGGAGGCTTCCTCCTTCCTCAGGTGAACGATGTGAAAAAAAAATCCTGACGAAGGAGGAAGCCTCCGAAAGCTTGTGAATTTAAAATAAAATTGCTGGACTATAACTTGGTGTTGTAAAATTGTTTACAATTGTCAACCCCAGTCCATCACCGGCATCTCCACATCATCAACAAAAGGAGGTAGAGAAGCACGGTCATACTGCTTAAAAAACACAGCCAGCACCAACCTCGAGTATGGGTCAGACAGAAAAGATACTGAGCCCATTGCGTATTTCCACGTACCACAAAAAAAGTGGTTCTCATTTAAATCTTTTTTTTAAATTGCATGTACTGTGGAAAAATGTAAACCAAATCGTGTGCTGATTAAGTTATATCTTTTTAAAAACAACATAACTTTGACTAGTGTGTTCCACGTCAGAGCTTTCCTGGGAAGAAGTTCTACAGAACAGGGAGTTCAATTCATGTGCAGGATTTTCCTTTACTCATTCCTCAAGCACTAAATCTCCTGATAAGAAAAAGCTGTTCTGGTTATAAACAAGTGTGGTTGTTTTTTTTCCTTCCCCCCCCAGCTGCAGCACACCCCCCGAGTGATCTAAGGTGACCTTGCACCCTTTTGTCCTGTGGACTGCCCCATTAATCAGCCATTTAACGATGGATAGTCACACAACAAAAGCCTCAGAATGTGTTAATAGCCTATTCATGAAAGGTGAGAATAAGCTGACGTGCCATCTTACTTCAATAGCACATATGGTTACGGCTGCAGGATTTTCCTAATGTGTCGTCTGTCAGCTACCCAAACAGCTCAAAAATAATAATTAGTGCATTGGATTTTGAATGCTAGACAATTTAAAGCAGCTCTTTTTTTGAATGTGTAAGTAAGTACTATATAACACTCCCTCAGGAAGGCAGCATCATCCGAAACTATTTCTAATAGTAGGTTTAGCACACTCCTAATCCTGCAAGTTTCTGCTGACTCCATTCTGTCTCTTGGGCCGACAGAGAGCCAGAAACGATAGTGAGCCCATCACGTCACTCACTAAACCGCTCACTGCCACTGTTTCCTCAGCCTGCTCAGATTCAAAATGGCAACTCTAGACAGGGTAATGCAATTATTTCATTTACGTTTTAAAATATTTTACATTCCATTGATGATTAAGTCACATCAATTCTTTAAGTAAAAAAGGATACTGAAAAACATGTATGCGCGTCAAGTTTAAGATGAGTCAAACAATAGGATAACAAAAATCACTTGCAAGATAAAGTGACAGTGTCTGGGTGATTCCAGTTTGCTCAGACAGATATTTGTAAACAATTTTACAACACCAAGTTATAGTCCAGCAATTTTATTTTAAATTCACAAGCTTTCGGAGGCTTCCTCCTTCGTCAGGTGAACGATGTGAAAGAGGAAAAACGATGACGAAGGAGGAAGCCTCCGAAAGCTTGTGAATTTAAAATAAAATTGCTGGACTATAATTTGGTGTTGTAAAATTGTTTACAATTGTCAACCCCAGTCCATCACCGGCATCTCCACATCAGACAGATATTAGCATTGCTGACCTCTGAAAAGCTGCAGCTAAAAAAGGAATGTTTTGTTCCACAATGTCTACACATCAATATGCTGCAGACGCAGGGAATGCCAGAAAAGAAGGCATTTTACCCCTAATTGCATCACACAGCAGTCTTGGGGCTTCACAGATTGTCGCAGACTAAAAGTTATTATTTTAAAAAGTAGTTTACTACTTCTCTTATAGGAAAGTGTCTGTCATCAGTCTGTCCTGGACGCAACAGTACTAGGGTCAGATGTGCAAACTTAGAGCAATTTCACAATAGGAGGAATTGTTGCCCATGGTTTTGCCTCAGGAAAAGCAAACGGCATAATAAGGGCTGATAGGGAGCTCCCTTGTGACGGATCAGATGGTGCATTTCTCCGCTTATTTGCCATTCTTCATATTACAAAACGTAGGCACAGATAGATTGGAACCACATAAATCAGAGACAACTGAAGACAATCAAGATGGTTAGTAATTTAAAAGGAGGCACTGGCATCAAAATTTCAAACACAGCAGGATCGGGGATCACCTCAGGATCAATTTCCTCAGGAAAACCCCCAATTATCTTCTGAAGTTACAACTGAGCTGATCTCTGCTATTGTAGCGTAACCCACATTTACACTGGAGATTTTGCACTGGCATAAGTTTTCAAGACTCCAATGTAAACCCTTAGATTAACCTACACCAGTGTAAAACTAGCACAGAAACTGATGTCTTTGAAGCCAGATTCCCTACCCCAAAGAGAGCACCAGCTGCTTCAATGTCTTATTGATTAAAAAAAAACTTTTCTCTATTTTCTTTCCACTCTTGCAGGGATTTAAACACTGCTGCCGTTTTAAGCTAGCATTACTAGTCTACTTTGTGCTGCGGTGCAAACAGGGTGTATCAGTTTATTCTGGGCGACACCTTAAGAAATTTAAAAAGGGAGCAGCTGTTGATTCCAGTATAAACAGGGCACCGTGTGAAAAGAAATGTACTTGTACTTAAGCCAGTTACATTTTTTTTTAAAACTCATCCTGGAAGAGGACAATGGCCAACTTCAGCAATTCAACGGTAGAGGTAAAAACAAAGACCATGAATGCTGGAAATCTGAAATAATAATAGACAATTTGTAGGGTTACGGGAATAGGGCGGGGGAGTGGGACTGGCTGGATTGCTCTTGCATACAGCCTGCACGGTCTCGATGGCTGAATGGCCTCCTTCAGTGCTGTAATCTTTCTATGATTCTATGTGGGGAATGGAAAGCATATGAGAGAGAGAGAGAGAGAGAATAGCACAGTTTCAGATGGGTCCCTTTGGCTAGTATCTCCAGCATTTTCTATTTTCAATTTTATTAATTCAGTCTCTGAGACAACACATCGTACTTTCAGAATGTGCGGTTTCTCTGAGATGTGCTCCTCTTTCTGCACACCTGAAGCAAGCAACCAAAAAGAATTCTTGGTTTTAAAAGTGCACTCCTGGGTACATCTGTACAATGGCTTTATCCTCAAGTATTTGCCTGAAAAACACACCCCTATCTACAAGTTTCTTTTCCTCACCTTCCATCCCTCTCGCCCTGCTAGTCTACTTAAATCAGGAAACAGCAGGGGGGGAGGGGGCGGGGGCAGGGGGCAGGCAAAGGGGAGTCAAGGCTAATCGAGTGAAATGTCGCATTTTAGCTCCTAGCTCAGTATTGCGGTAAAGAGGCAGACCTCAATTAGAAGGACAAGCATCGTGCGATTTTTTTAATTTGCTTTTCTTTTACAAACAAAGAAAAAGATATTTCATGATAAGGTTATACCCTGACATCCCTTCAAATCTGCAATTAACAGGCATGTCGAATTCTCATTTACATCCAGCGACAATCACCATTTTTGTGAAAAACACTTCTTCCTTTTTTTTGTGGATCTCGCTGTGTAAGAAAATAACTCGAGATCTATTCATGCCACGAGTAAGCTAATTAAGTTGTTGCTGATTGCTTGAATTACCTCAGAAATTATACTGTACACCCTCTTTCCATTTCCCTTCTCGTATGTTCTCCTTCCCTAAAAGGCACAGAACTCGCTGGGGTGCAGTTCCACAGGCACACAGAACCCACTGGTATTTCATCCCAGTCATCATTCTTCATATGCAATTTGGACATTGAGTGCCACAAAGCTATTCAACCATGGGTGACATCACAGCCAAATCAACCCTTTGTCTGCACATAGATACTTTCCAACAGCAGTCACTAGATAGTGGAGGGGGAACATTGGATAATCCCCCACCCCCCACTCCCAGCCTAGGAAAGCTGAGGCCAATTATAACACCCCCACTACAATCCTGTGCCAGTACATCAGGGCACTGTGCCAAAGTTCTACTGACTCAATGTACTGATGTGTCACAAGATTAAAAGATTTGTAAAGTAAATTTGAAAAAAAACATTAACAGTTTGGCTCCCCCCGAGTTTACCAAAGAAGCCATACTGACCAGGAAGGTTCCAATCTGATCCTCAGACTCTACTGATTTAGTTGATCTCAAATGGAACTCCACAACAAGCCTTGTTGTCTCTGGTTTTGGAGGTTGAAGGGGAGCACCCCACTTCCCCCCCTCACGATTCCCACTCCTGACCATTATCCAACATCCCCTGTTGGAAGTGAGAATATGTGGCTATGAGCCAATCCCTTCCCCCATCTCTCTCTCTCAGTTAAACAGCCAACTGACACTGACCATCAAACTTCACACAAGTAACGGCCACTTGCACAAGTTACCAAAACCGGGGGACCAATACGCATGGGAACAATCCCAAGAAACGATTCAATGCCTTCAGCAGGAGGGAAAGAGAGGAGAAAAGAAATTCAGGACAAATGTTAGAAATTCTGTTGCCTATTTGTAAATTGATTTTACAGATCCAGGACCACCCTAGAGTTCAAGAACTATAGCAAAATCCTCTCCACCTCCCCTCTGACACCGGATGCAAAGAGAACATAGACTTTGTCTCCAAGGCTGCAGCAATCCTCTTACCTATATGTGCCATCCACTGGGATCACCACAGCTCACAAAATCCTCACCAGTTAACTTTTTCCTTTCCTCAGATAACATCACCCATTGTGAAAACTAAAAATGCCCACCCTTGATCGCCCTCAATCTACTGCCCTATCTCCAACCTCCTTATATAGCAGCTTGGCCTGGCTATAGCACGCTCGCCTCTGAGTCAGGAGATCGTGGGCTCAAGACCCACTCCAGGAACATAATCTAGACTGACATTTCAGTGCAATACTGAGGGAGTGTTGCATTGTTAGAGGTGTCGTCTTTCAGATGAGGTGTTAAACGAAGGTTCCCTCTGACTGCTCAGGTGGATGTAAAAGATCCCATAGCACTGTCCAGGCCAACATTTATCCTCAATCAATACCTCCAAAAAACAGACTAAGTAGCCATTTATCTCATTGCTGGCTGTGAGATCTTGTGTGCAAACTGGCTGCCACATTTGCCTACAATAGAACACTTTAAAAGCAATTCACCAGCTATGAAGCACTTTGGGACATCTTGAGGTCGTGAACGGTACTATATAAACGCATGTGCATTCTTCCTCTTTTTTTTAAGATCCTCGAATGCAAAATCACCAACTAACTCCATGTTTATTTCTCCCACCAATCCACGTTTGAGTATCAAGATATCAATGATGTCCTGTGACTGCTAGTATGGAGCATTATTCTTCATTTACTTCTCCGCTGCCTTCAACACAATTGACCATTCCTTCCTCCTTCATATCCCTTCTGTGATGAATCTCTATGGCACTGCCCTTCCTAACCTGATTCCTACCCATCCCAATGCAATCAGTTCATCTCTTCCAGTGGTTCCTCCTTCTATGTCCATACAGTTACCTCCGGCATGGCCCATGGCTCCATCTTGGACACCCATCTACTTCTTACCAACACGTTGCCCCTCGGCAACATCATCTCCAAACTTAAGGTCAGCTTCCATACGTACATGGACGACAACCAACTCAATGTGCCTGCCTTGATTCCATGACCACTATGACCATGACAGTTGTCTGTCTGGCATCGAGTATTTGATGAACCAGAATGGTCACCAACTCTAACATCAGCGAGTTCAAAGTTGTCTTGTTTGTGTTAAGAAAATTCACACCTCAGCCACTGATTCTGCCTCCATCCCAGATGCCCGCTCAGACCAAACTTGCAAACCATTTGAGTGGAGCGTCAAACACTACATCTGGTCCATCGCCAAGATCACTTACTTCCCACCTCCAGAACATAGTCAGCCTCAACCACTCTGTTCCTGAAACATTCATTCCACACCTTCATCATGTCAAAACTTGATTTCTCCAGTACTCTCCTTGCCAGCCTTCTCAACTCTGCCCTAAACCAATTCATCCACAATTCTGCAGCACATTTTCTTCCCATACATCGATCACCACCAACCTCCACTGGTTCAATGCCCCCCCCACCCCAGCACATTCAAAATGTCCATTTTCATGTTCAAACCCTCCATGACCTCACTCCAAAATGCAACCTGTGCCTTCCCTATGTTCCAATTTGTACCTCCACCCTTCTGACCATAATTTTCTGTTTATTCCATTTCCCAATACCACCTTTGTATTCTTCAAAATCCTCCTCAAAATTTACTTCCGACAATCCTTTCAATTTCCTCTGGTCCATCTTCTTGTTTAGTGTCCAATGCTGTCCTGTAAAGTGTCTTATGATGTCGAGTTATATGAAAGACATTGTATTGAAGTAAACAGTTGTCATCTGCATATTCTTCTCCCTACCAACTGCACCAGTAAAATGCATTAATATCATGCTGCTCTTTGCCAATGTATATAAATGGAATCCATCGATCTTCTTAGAGGTGAAAGTCACTGCCAAATCAGTTAGAAATGAACAATTTATTACTGGATACATGGTTTATAGCAATATCATTTGCTTTTACACCTCTTGGCAATTCTGCTCCAAAACAGCCCCGTGGATAAATGTGTTATCCAATGTGCGTGAACAATATGTGATATCCTAGGCTGGAATTACAGATCTATGCTGGGTCAGCTGCTCTCAGTCGAGGTGGAACGCAGACAGTTACAACGGGGCTAGCTATTATAGCATCCTTGAGTTGAAGGTGCTGAGGCCAACTGCAGTATTCCTAGCCCAGGGGCATTGTAATCACTGTCCAATGACCCCAGCTGGGAAGTGTCAGACGTTCAGCTGCAATGGCTCCGAAAGATCAATTGGCCTGCGAACAGTCTCTGTCTCAACTCACAGTTGAAGAATGGCCACTTGGGTGAGGTATTAGAGCACTGCTGGCACCTGGAGAATTGAATCTCAGCACGACTCATCCTTCAGACGAAACGGGAAAAGAGACACGAGAACATCCAAAACTTCTGAGTTTTGAGCTTCAGAACATGGGACTGTTCTATCACCACAATTTCTCTGGCTCATTTTGCACAACATTCACTAAATTGACACATAAGCTGCACACGCACAGTTACTCAATAAGATTCACATTTTAACAATGCATTGAGAGTTGAACTGAAAAGTGGTACAATGTGCAATTCATCGACTATTCCTACCAGGAATAGGAGCATCAGAAAACTCCAGCTATCCATCCTACTGTTATAGAAGAACTTTTTCCTAGAGGCTGCACTATTACAACATCAAAACAAAAGCAACATGCTACAATTATAGAAAAGCCTACCAGCACACTTATGTTCCAGGGATATATATTTGGGAACCAACGTCTTGCTGCAATTTAAGATTCAGAAAGGAAGAGGCACCAGTAATTCAAATGCAACTTTAAACATAAAATACATTACTACTGTCAATCCATGGACTGTATAGTACAAAATCATACAGGCCAGAGGACCTCAGATTTGGAGATTTGATCCCTGGTCTTTTCTGAGTTAGCTGATCTAAGCTGGGTGCTACAAATGGGCCTGACACCCGGATTGGGAGCGGAAAGTCTTTCAGGGTTCGCCAGCTCTGATTGTTATCCGGTGAGCCTTGTTGAAAGTATGCGTTTGTCGGGGGTGGGGGGGGGGAAAAAGAGAAAAGAGAGAGAAATTGGGTTTAGCAACGATGCCTATTGTTTGGTGATATTCGCTATCTAGGTTGACATATGAAGAATGAAGAAGGTACCAGAGGATTACCAGCAACTACGGAATGAACTATCCGCTAGAAACATAGAAAACAGGAGCAGAAGTAGGCCATTCGAGCCTGCTCTGCCATTCAATATGATCATAGCTGATCCTCTCTCCCCATAGCCCTTGATGCCTTTTGTGATTAGAAATCTATCTAGCTCCTTCTTAAATATATTCAGTGACTTGTGCTCCACAGCCTTCTGTGGTAGAGAATTCCACAGGTTCACCACCCTCTGAGTGAAGAAATTTCTCCTCATCTCAGTCCTAAATGTCCTATCCCGTATCCTGAGTCTGTGACCCCTCGTTCTGGACCCCCCAGACAAGGGAAACATCCTCCCTGCATCCAGTCTGTCTAGCCCTGTCAGAATTTTATATGTTTCAATGAGACGCTAGCATGTATCTGGAGGGGGGGGGAATGAGAGAGAAAGAAGAGGGGGAAAAAAAATCAGCTGAGATGTTTCACAGCAACCCTGTGCCACACCATCTTGCTGTTCTAACATGTCAGGTCAGAGTGGTTGGACGAGGGACAGTGTTCTTTCCCCAATCTCAGCTGGACAGTCAATGAGGTTAGGAGTTTACCTAAAGGGAGGGGAAAAAGTGCTACTTCAAAAAAAGATTTGCATTTATATAGTGCCTTTAATGTAGAAAAAAACCCAAAACACTTTACAGAGGCATAGTAAGACAAAAATGGACATAAAAGGAGGAGACATTTGTACATTTACAACAGTAACTACACTTCAAAAGTACTTTATTGGCATAAAGCACTTTGGGTCATCCTGAGATCATGGAAGGTGCTATATAAATGCAAGTTATTTCTTTATTAGGAGGGGTAACCAAAAGTTTAGTTAGAGGTGGGTTTAAGGAGGGTCTTAAATGAGAGATTTAGGATGGGAATTCTAGAGTGTGGGGCCTAGATAGCTGAAGGCATGGCCGCCAACGGTAGCGTGAAGGGAAGGGGATGCACAAAAAGACAAAGTTAGAGGAACAGAGAGCTTGCAAAGTGGGGTTGTAGAGCTGGAGGAAGTTACAGAGATAGGGCAGTAAGACCTCAGAAGGATTTAAACACAAGGAGGAGAATTTTAAAGTGGAGATGTTGGGGGACCAGGAGGTGAGCAGGACCTAATATATATCCTTAATCATCTCAAATGGCTTCACACACAATTAATTAATTACCTTGATGTGCAGGGACTAATGTAGGCAAACACGTCAGCCACTTTTCACAGCAAAATTATGAATGACCAGTTAATCGGTTTTTGGTGTCACTGGTTGAGGGAGAAATATTGGCCAGACCACTGGAAGAATTCTTCTCTTCTTTGAAGAGTGGCATGGGATCTTTAACATCCACCTGAAACACTAGAACAGATGAGGTCTCAGTTTAGCGTCTCATCTGAAGGACAGTGCCTGATATTGTAGCAGTATTGCACTGAGGAGTCAGCTTATATTATGCACTCAATTCATAGAGCAGACTAAAACCACAAACTTCTGACTCAGAGGCGAGAGTGTTACCAACTGAGCCAAGCTTTCACATGCCTCCTATCAGCCTGAAATTGGCAATAGAAACAGGACTGGCATTAGACTGCTAAAGATCTTTGAAAGGTTTTTGTTCCCTTCTTCAGCCAAATTTTCTCCCTTCACTGCTATCCAGTTGGAGCTATTGGCTTCTTGCTGGTGTAGGTTTCCACGGGCATCAGGAGCATTCCAGAACCTCACACAAGTGGCCATTCTTTCCATATGAACCTTGACATTGAGCATTTGCAGGCTATTTGACTGGTGGAATGGAGAAGAGGGAAGACAATCACAACAACTTGCATTTATAAAGTGCTGTTAACATAGTAAAATGTCCCAAGGCGCTTCACAGGAGCGTTATGAAATAAAATTTGACACAGTCAAGCTCACTCCTGTCCGCACTTAACATCTGCATGCAAGCACTTCCAAAAGGCATCGCTGGATAATGATCATTGGGTGATTTTTCATTCCCTAACCAAAGGAAGACCAATTGTTGTACCCCTACCACTATGACTGCCCTAGCTAAGTTCAGCTACCTCACCACTGATCAAACCTGGGATCTACCTGGTCCGTTGAGATCAGTTACTCACTGAGCTATTTGAGGTGCTTATTGAAATGTTTTGTTAGGATTCTATGTTAAATATACAAGAGTTTATTGGAAGTGTTAACATATGTAACATTCTGATGCACATTAACTGGTGCAGACAAAGAAAATAAATTCAAGGGAGCAAATTTTTTGTCATGGGATTTAATTTTTTAAAATCAGTTGCATGGGAAGTTATAGAACAACTAGTCTTCTCAAGAATCAGTAGCAACTTCAAAGGAAGTGCATAAGACTTACAGATTATCTTTATATGGACAAAAAAGGCAGCAACAGATAGCACGAACTGAGAGCTTTTCGATAACATTGTGGAGGAAAAAGAATGCAGAAACTGGAGGGGATATGAAGGATTGCATTGCAAAATATCACAGTCCAATCAGATTAGATTTTTTTTAATACTTTGCAATGAATACACAAATACACCCACATCATAAGGTAAACTTGCTTATAGACACAGGCCATTCAGAAATTCCACAACATCACACCTTTCATGAGGAGATGGTGATCTGCAGTCTGTGCACAGTTCTTTTACTGTCTGTATCTACACATCGGAATTACTTAAGGGTTATTTGCAGAATTTGCACTTTTGATGGAATGCACCAGCTGTTTATAAACACCACTGTCATGAAGATAACCTGGCAAATTGTAGAGTAATGCCGTTTAAAACAATATATGGGGTCCACTTATGTCACATCTGACCTCCAAACATGACAAATTGCTTTCACCAGGACTACACACTCCCTCCCTAAAAAGTCAAAATCTTCCAGATCCACACTTTCATAACATAAAAATCTACAGCTGTCAACAATACATGTAAACAATCACTGCATAAATCAAACTTCCATTGCTCAGAGACAATGCAGTGGAGATACTGTGGGATATAATTCACGATTTTTACATATCATGTACTCTTTCGTACACTGCACTGCAGAACCTACTAATGATCCGATACTACTACAACAAGACATACACTCAAGTTTACAAAAAAAAACATATTCACTCCTGAACTGTCCATTCTGAATTGCTGTGTTGGACTTGACACAAATAAGAACGAACCACAGCCGGGACTAACGAATGCATTTTACAAATTCACCTTCTAATTACGCTTTATGGCAAAAAAAAAACTAACCATGAAACACGGCGGAGAAGCCACAATGTCTCTTATCTGAGAGAGCGAACACTTTATCTAATCCATTTTAGTTGGGATTCGGCCCACCACCCCGAGAGAGAGAGAGAAAGAAAAAGAGCTTCTGCTTACATTCATGACACAAACAGAAGGGGCTCGGTGCACCATAAATCAGGACTTTCTACTGGACAAAGTTAAAGTCACAGAAATATATGCGCACTTATTTATATCAAGAGGATTAATGACGTCCCGCGGCATCATAATCACAGACATGTCATCAAACTGTTTAAAAATTTAATCATGTGGCAACCACGAGAGAGGGAGAAATAAAAGATAAATCACACCCTTGGACTGATGGGTTGAGGAGGAGGAGGAGGAGGAGGGAGGAAAAGGAGTTAGAATCTTAAAAAAAAAATCTTTGTAAAGACTTGTGGAGAGAAAGAAAATCCCACGAGAGAGGGAGAGAGAGAAAAGGATTTTCCCAACGTGCTGGGATGTTCTAAACACTTGTTATGGAGATAAAAGGTTTGGATCAGACACACACCACACACACACACACACAAAAAAAATGTTGTACGAAAATCTCTTGTTTTAAAGTTCACACAATTTTATATAATGTGACTGGAAGAAGAAAAAAGTACCGAGAGGGGAGGAGGAGGAGGAGGAGGGACCGAGGCTGGCGAACGCAGGGGTTTTTTTTTCGCCCCCTCCTCCTTCTCTCTTTCTCCCCCCCCCCCTTCCCTTCCCATTATTTTTTTTCTCTCTCTCCTTTAAAACAATCATTATAAATAATTAAATTTTTAAAAAAAGGTGAAGGGGACATTTTCTTTTTTTAAAAAAAAACTGTTATTGTTGTTGTGGAGATCTCGAGTCAAACACATTGATCGCGGCCTGCGCCACCTTTTATATTATTATTATTATATTTGTTTGAGGGGGATTTTTTTTTTGTGTGTGTGTTGTGTTGTGTTGTGAAGAGAAGAATTTTTTTTTAAAAAAACAAAACAACTCACCGCGAAAATGCCGGCGGCCGTCGTCGACCTCCTTCCTTCCCCGAGACGAAATAACAAGTGTGAAAGGAGAGAGAAAGCGCCGCCTGGGCAGAGCTGGGACCATCGGCGCGTTTTTTTTTAACCTCCAAAATAAGATTTGAAAATCCTCATAAAGAACAATAGAGCGCTTGGACAGGAAGTCACTGGGTGGCGCCATTGCTGCTGTGACGCCGCGGGGTCAGGGTTCACTGCTGAGCTGCTGCAAGAGGGGAGGGGAGGCGTGGGGGTGGGAGAAGAGGAGTTGTTGGTTCCACGTGGCCCAGGGCAACTCCTTTAGAATAACACAACACGCACATACAGCAACATGCATTTTAATAAAAACACACACAGAGCAACATGCATTTTCTTAATAAAAACACAGACAGAGCAATATGCATTTTAATAAAAACACAGACAGAGCAACATGCATTTTAATAAAAACACACAGAGCAACATGCATTTTCTTAATAAAACACAGAGCAACATGCATTTTAATAAAAAAACAGAGCAACATGCATTTTAATAAACACAGAGCAACATGCATTTTAATAAACACAGAGCAACATGCATTTTAATAAAAACACAGAGCAACATGCATTTTAATAAACACAGAGCAACATGCATTTTAATAAACACAGAGCAACATGCATTTTAATAAACACAGAGCAACATGCATTTTCTTAATAAAACACAGAGCAATATGCATTTTCTTAATAAAACACAGAGCAACATGCATTTTCTTAATAAAACACAGAGCAATATGCATTTTCTTAATAAAACACACAGAGCAATATGCATTTTCTTAATAAAACACACACAGCACTATGCATTTTCTTAATAAAACACACAAATCAACATGCATTTTCTTAATAAAAACACACACACAGCAACATGCATTTTCTTAATAAAGGAACACACACAAAGCAATATGCCTTTTCTTAAAACCACAAGGAAGACACTGGGTTTGCCATAGTGTCATAAAATCAACCAAAAAAAAATGTCCCCCTTTTTAAGAGGGGCACAACTAATAAAGAACTAACTATAAAATAAAGAAAACTCAAGTGCCAGGAGGGGAGGAAACCTGTCTTGTGGAGGAGTTGTTAGTTATAATTTATTTATATTTTTTTTGGTCAGTTCTGCTTGTAAAAGTAACATTTATAACTTCTTTGGAGGGCTATGGGGAAAGAGCAGGGGAGTGGGACTAATTGGATAGTTCTTTCAAAAAGCCGGCACAGGCAAGATGGGCAGAATGGCCACCTACTGTGCTATATCATTCTGATTCTATGACTGGCCATAATTTGCTGTAGCAGGGCATCAAATGCCATCTGTTGTTAGTTACACTTGCCTGTGCACATTTAAGTTTTTACATTTTTTACGTGGCAAGCTGCTGAAAGTGAGAGCTGATAACGTCGCAGCGAGGGAAACAGGGCATCTGGTTCGTGATTGAACAGGGCAAGCAACAGGGTATCTCTGTAACCAATCAGATTGAAGGATTGTGAAATTAACAGTGCAAGGACTGAGAAGGAAGTGTAAGTTAGAGTGGGTGAATTCAATGTCAAATCAGAAACAGAAAGAGAAGTAAAAAGAGGGAAAGAAAGATTAGATTGAGAGAAAAAAGACAAAGTAAAAAAATCTTTTTAAAATCTCCAGCTAAATTAATACCTGAAGGAATGAGACTCCATTTTTGTAATAGTTCTGACAAAAGGTCTTCGACCTGAAACATTAACTCTGTTTCTTTCTCCACAGATGCTGCCTGACATGCTGAGCTTCTCCAGCATTTTCTGTTTATATTTCAGATTTCCAGCATCCGCAGTATTTTGCTTTTGTAATAGTTCATTTTCAGTGCCAGAGGTTGATTGGCAGTAATTAACACTAGTTAAAAGGGTACTTAGTCTGAAATGACAGGACGTAACTTTGTGGACGGTTTAGTTTTTATCTACCGTGCAAATACAGCAACATCATGCCATTCAATGCATTTCAATGATGAGGCAGACAGCGAGATGCCATTTTCACAAAGCTAACGGCTGAGCGGCGCAACTCGAATGGCAACTTTTAGATACTTGAGTTTAACCACGCACCTGTCCCTCGCCTGACGTTACTGTACCATTTGTGCATAAATAACGGCGAGCGCCATTAGCGTCACTGTTATTTTGACAGTAAAATCTGGACCAATATTATCACCCGTGTCCAGTATACACTCCAATGGGTTATTGTGTGCAAATTGGCTTCCATCTTCGCCTACATAACAATGACTGTACTTCGAGTCAAGTGTACCATTACAGTCCCTGTATGGCAACACATTTGCTGCCAAGTCTCATTTTTACGTTTTGAGGAGAGAAAACTTTGGATAATAAACACATCTACATAAAATATCCAAAATGCTATGTTACCTCTGCTTAATTGTAAACAATTTTACAACACCAAGTTATAGTCCAGCAATTTTATTTTAAATTCACAAGCTTTCGGAGATTTTCTCCTTCCTCAGGCAAATGTTTCAAGATCTCCTTGAAGCCTACGCATTTATACATATTGAACAATAATAAATGGTGTTTACAGACTGCCTCTGCAACTGCCCGTTGCCAAGGCAATCACCGTGTTCAGACAGAGAGGTGTTACCTGCAGAACCTCCGAATACACATTCAATAAAAAAACAAACAGGGAAAAAAAAACAGAGAAAAAAAAAACACAGAGAGAGGCAGAAACATCCGGAAGGCAGAGAGAGCCAGCAAATGACCCATTATATTAAAAACAGATAACATTTGTTCGCTGGTGGGGTAACGTGTAGCGTGACATGAACCCAAGATCCCGGTTGAGGCCGTCCTCATGGGTGCGGAACTTGGCTATCAATTTCTGCTCGACGATTTTGCGTTGTCGTGTGTCTCGAAGGCCGCCTTGGAGTACGCTTACCCGAAGGTCGGTGGATGAATGTCCATGACTGCTGAAGTGTTCCCCGACTGGGAGGGAACCCTCCTGTTTGGCGATTGTTGCGCGGTGTCCGTTCATCCGTTGTCGCAGCGTCTGCATGGTCTCGCCAATGTACCATGCTCTGGGGCATCCTTTCCTGCAACGTATGAGGTAGACAACGTTGGCTGAGTCACAGGAGTATGAACCATGCACCTGGTGGGTGGTGTCATCTCGTGTGATGGTGGTATCTGTGTCGATGATCTGGCATGTCTTGCAGAGGTTACCGTGGCAGGGTTGTGTGGCGTCGTGGACGCTGTTCTCTTGAAAGCTAGGTAGTTTGCTGCGAACGATGGTCTGTTTGAGGTTGGGTGGCTGTTTAAAGGCGAGTAGTGGAGGTGTGGGGATGGCCATAGCGAGGTGTTTGTCCTCATTGATGACATGTTGAAGGCTGCGGAGAACATGGCGTAGTTTCTCCGCTCCGGAGCGGAGAAACTACGCCATGTTCTCCGCAGCCTTCAACATGTCATCAATGAGGACAAACACCTCGCTATGGCCATCCCCACACCTCCACTACTCGCCTTTAAACAGCCACCCAACCTCAAACAGACCATCGTTCGCAGCAAACTACCTAGCTTTCAAGAGAACAGCGTCCACGACGCCACACAACCCTGCCACGGTAACCTCTGCAAGACATGCCAGATCATCGACACAGATACCACCATCACACGAGATGACACCACCCACCAGGTGCATGGTTCATACTCCTGTGACTCAGCCAACGTTGTCTACCTCATACGTTGCAGGAAAGGATGCCCCAGAGCATGGTACATTGGCGAGACCATGCAGACGCTGCGACAACGGATGAACGGACACCGCGCAACAATCGCCAAACAGGAGGGTTCCCTCCCAGTCGGGGAACACTTCAGCAGTCATGGACATTCATCCACCGACCTTCGGGTAAGCGTACTCCAAGGCGGCCTTCGAGACACACGACAACGCAAAATCGTCGAGCAGAAATTGATAGCCAAGTTCCGCACCCATGAGGACGGCCTCAACCGGGATCTTGGGTTCATGTCACGCTACACGTTACCCCACCAGCGAACAAATGTTATCTGTTTTTAATATAATGGGTCATTTGCTGGCTCTCTCTGCCTTCCGGATGTTTCTGCCTCTCTCTGTGTTTTTTTTTTCTCTGTTTTTTTTTTCCCTGTTTGTTTTTTTATTGAATGTGTATTCGGAGGTTCTGCAGGTAACACCTCTCTGTCTGAACACGGTGATTGCCTTGGCAACGGGCAGTTGCAGAGGCAGTCTGTAAACACCATTTATTATTGTTCAATATGTATAAATGCGTAGGCTTCAAGGAGATCTTGAAACATTTGCCTGAGGAAGGAGAAAATCTCCGAAAGCTTGTGAATTTAAAATAAAATTGCTGGACTATAACTTGGTGTTGTAAAATTGTTTACAATTGTCAACCCCAGTCCATCACCGGCATCTCCACATCACCTCTGCTTAAATGAGCTTGTGATCTGCTTCCGTCTTCAGAAAGAACTTGCACTTTTATAATGGTACATTTTACGGCCTGAGGACGTTCCAAAGTGCTACGCAGTCAATAAATTACTCGAAGTACAGTCATTGTTATGTAGGCGAAGGTGGAAGCCAATTTGCACACAATAACCCACAAACAGCAATGAGATAAATAAGCAGTTAATTTGTTTTGGCGGTGATATTGGTTGAGGGATAAATGATGACCAGGAGAACTCCCATATTCTTCAAGTAGTCCCTTGGGATCTTTTAAATCCTGAACAGGTGGATAGGATGTCAGTTTAACATCTCATCCAAAAAAAGGTTAACACCCCTGACAATGCAGCACTCCCTCAGTACTGCACTAGAATGTCAGTCTAAATAATGCGCTGAAGCCCCGAGAGTAGGACTTAAACCCAGAACCTTGTGACTCAGAATGCTAACACTGAACCAAGCTGACACCATTTTAGCAGTTCGTCAGCCATGCAACAGGCACCACGACAGTGCTGTGGCAACACTCCAAGGGATTTGAAGTCTGGAGCACAGTTATGATAGTTAGCTGCTAACCTGGCCTCTCCCTTTTAAGACCACTGCTCAAATACTTTCTAAGGACAAGTGGTCTAAATAGGCAAATGTAGCTGCATGTTATCTCCTGAGATCAACCACAAAGTATCTAAACCACTTATCAATTTCTGGCTCTGTAACTTTTTCCTCATCAAGTATTTATCCAATTTCCTTTTGAAAGTTACTATTGAATCTGCTTCCACCATCCTTTCAGGCAGTGCATTCCAGATTATAATTTGCTGCATGAAAAAAAAATTCTCCTACTCTTCCCCCTGGTTCTTTTGCCACAAAGGCACCACGGTGAAGTCCAATTCTGTCATTGTCAAATGTCACAAGTCATAACTGGACTTTCCCACAGGATAGCAATAAGGAGCAAGCACCTTGGACAATTTTCTCTTTCCTGGCCCAAGATATTTTTGTACCGTCACTGTCACTCAACTGAGATCAGTAATTTCAACACAATTTGGCAATTGATTTTCCCAAGTCTGCTACTCAACCAACATTTACCAATTGAGCCACTGGGAGAGCTGCAAATTTTTGAATGAGTGTGGTCATAAACCCTACTCAACAATAAAGCTGCTTTTTGTAGTGACTGCAGTACTACTGTAATAGCTGTAAAAGACTTAGACATTCCCTCTTTTAAAAAGAGCCACAAAATAAACTTGACCGTGCAACAAGAAAATAAATGTGTACATTGCAAACCTCGTCTGAAAAATATGATCTACTTTGATGTACATCACTCTTAAAAATAAGCACATCCATTATGTTCAGCCATACTCTTAACATCTCCCTATGTTGACAGATCAGTTTGTCCAAGGGCAAAAATACAGGAAATAATGTGACAATTGGCAATTTTTTAAAAAGTGAAAGTAATCAGGCTTTAAAATATACCAATATGTAGTAAATGACACCAAAAGTAGAATCCACTGACTTTGTCACTCATTACATTTGTGAACTGATGCTGAATCAGTAATACTTTGCATATTAAGTTAAGCTAATTTGCTCCACTCATCAGCCTCTGACTTTTGAGAACTGAACTAGGTGAGTCTGAAGGATCTGGCATAAGATTAAACACTTTTACAGCAGGTAAATCCATAGGCTGTCTTGTCATCTGCAGAAGGCATGTGGTGCAGAAAGACAACAGAGGCAGAGACTTAATCTGATGGTAGCACGAGGTGGTGCTAATCCTGGTTTCTGTTGCTGTTAGCCAGAATGTCTAAAGCCAGTTCCCTGTGACAATGTAGCAAGCACTGCACACAGACCTTACAGTGTCCTGCTTTTCTCCATATCCTAACACGTGGTACTCATTTTACCCACTTCAGAAAGACAGACATTTTACGAGTAACACTTATATGTTGTATATTGGACAATGCACAGTTGGAAGGCAGTAACTGAATTAGAGGAGTTTGTCAACATCATAAAAAGCACAAACAGATTACCATTCTTTTTATTCATTAATTATCTAGCACAGGCATGGACTGAATGGCCTCCTTCTGTGCTGTATGATTCAATACCAGGTAGTGCTTATAAATTGGTTACTTGTGCTGACTCTTTCTTGAGGGAGGCAATACTGTCTTCAACCACTGGGGAGTGGACTTCACTGTGGGAGATAGGGCAAAAGAGCCATGACATTGGACCTGACCATCATACAAGATCACCTGACTACCACTACTGTAGTATAGGACTCTATGAAAGAACACCAAAAAGTATAAGCAACCATGTTGCATCTAAGTATCACACACATCTTTTACTGCTTAAGAAAAAGCAAAGTGAATGAGCCAACTTTTAATAGCCCAGGTTCTAAGAGGATGTTTGGAAACCCGTTCTTGAAATGTGTCAATTGAGGAGAAATAAAGAATCCCGAGATAGGAAGGTTTCAGGTTCCAAACTTACTCATGTGCTGAGTCAGCTAATCTCTGTCAGGGCTGCGGGTGGACCACCATAACTGTCCTTAATGAAGTGGGTGGGGGGAAATGAAGGAAAAAGAGAAAGAGAAATTATCCCACTCTTGATGGTTATTCAGCAATCCCGGCTGGAAAGTACACACGTGTAGACATCTGATGAGGGCAGGCCTATTTCTGTAACCTCCTCCAGCCCTACAATCCTCTGATAACTCTGCGTTCCAACAACTCTGGCCTCTTGTGCATCTCCCACTTCCTTCACCTCACCATTGGTGGCCGTAGGCTCTGGAATTCCCTCCCTAAACCTCTGCGCCTTTCTCCCCTCCTTTAGGATGCTCCTTCAAACATGCCCCTATGAGCAAGCTTTTGGCCACCTGTTCTATTGTCTCCTTTGTTGGCTTAGCGTCAATTTTTGTCTCATTACCTTCCTGTGAAGTGCCGTGGGATGGTTTACCATATTAAAAGGTGCTATATAAATGCAAGTTGTTGTTGATTCAGCTCAGGTGTGATGCCAAATAAGCATGCCAACATTCCATCTAGGCTCCCACTTGAAGAATGCCACTGGGTGAGTTACCAGAGGGTTGGCAATGCCCATTCCTTATCCCAAAAAGGGAGTCAGTATCAGGAGAGGAAAGAAAAAGTTATTTGGAGTGGGGGGGGAAATAGTAAAACATCACAGACCAGTTAAAGTTTCAGTTATGCACCCTTCATCAGAACTGTTCTCTCCACAGATGGTAAACCACCTGCTGAATGTTTCCAGCATTTTATTTTGTATCAAATTTCCAGCATATATGCAGTTTTTTTGCTTTTTGTTTATCGCAGCCTGTCTATTCGTTCAGTCAAATCAATCTCACGACTATTGTTCATCAGGCCACGTGCGAGTATCACTTAATAAATCCAGCAATTCTGCTACAGCAATCTTTAGCACAAAATCAGTGAGAAATCTTTGGGTTAGGCACACTGTAAATATACTTTGAGTGTGTTTCAGAGCACTAACACCTCTCAAGATGGAGATGATGTCAGTAAGACACTCAAGCTTTGCTCTTGTGGTTTACGACATTATCTCAACCTCGGTCACGATATTCTGCTTAGTAGTGGAGTGGTGTGTCCCAAAAGCACATAAAAACCATTAACTTTCCAAAAGCACATAAAAACCATGAACTGTTGTACAGAAATACAACATGCTGCATAATGTAGTCTGGCTAGCTTTAAACAAGGTAATAGGGAGAGCTGTAATAAAAACAGGAAATGCTGGAGAAGCTCAGCAAGTCAGGCAGCATCTGTGGAGAAACAGTTAACATTTCAGGTCGAAGACCTTTCGTCAGGACTGGAAGATGTTAAAAGAGTTAAAGTTTTTGAGCAAGTTCAGACACAGGGAAGGGGGGGGGGGGGAGGGGAGGAAAGAACAAAAGGGAAGGTCTCTGATAGGGTGGAGGGCACGAGTGATTAAATGACAAAAGGGATGATGGTGCAAGGCAAGGAAGGTGGTAATGGGACAGGTTAAGAAACAAAAGATTGATCAGGAGTAGCTGTAAATGGCAACGGCAGGACCATTACCAGCACCAGCTGACCGAACAAAAGGGAGCAGTGATGATCTGAAGTTATTGAAATCAATGTTGAGTCTGGAAGGTTGTAAAGTGCCTAAACGAAAGATGAGGTGCTGTTCCTCGAGCTTACGTTGAGCTTCATTGGAACAGTGTAAGAGGCCGAGGACAGAGAGGTCAGAGTAGGAGTGGGAAGGGGAATTAAAATGGCAAGCGACTGGCAGGTCAGGGTCACGCTTGCAGACAGAGCGGAGATGTTCAGCAAGGAAGAGCTGTAATGAGTTTTGGAATTAAGGCACGTATAAAGTCAGCGTGAAGCAGATTTCCTCACTTCACAATTTATTTTTTAAAGTTAGGGAAGATAATGTTGTTCACCTGAAAGAGAAAAAGTTCACTCAACAAGCAAAAAGCTAACCCATGAAATTCTTTTAATAATTTAACAAACATTTACATTGAACAGATTTAACAGTAGATACAAATGTAGAGGTTTTCAAGTATATAACTGAACCAAAACGCAGAACCAGCCTCCGCACCAGCATTCCTCTTGTACCTCACACAAGTGACCATTCATGTGTAAATTTCCAGAGCAAGCCTCAGCAGGCTATTTAGTCACGTGGAACATTGCAGTCAGATCTTGCCCTCACCAGAAGACCACACACAAGTATCTCCAGCAGGCGTCAATCGACTGTGATCAGAAATGGGAATATTAGTTGCCTTTTTTTAAAAAAAAAACTCCCTCCCCAGCTTGACGGCACCCAGGTTAAGTGTGCCAGTGCTGTTGATCCAGCTAAGATTTTAGCACAGACTAAGATTTGAATCTCTAGCCTTGCTGGGCTGTAAGGCTCATTAAGTGCATTTACCAAAGGACTTACTAAGGCCAAGTCCACCTGTCAATCCTACTCAAGAGCAAAGCCATTTATTTTCACTGAGCTTGAGCTGTGTAGTTGTACAGGAAGACATTGAGGGTTATTTTGTTGTTGGGAGCAAGAGGCTTTTTCCACTATTTGCACCCTCCTCTGCTGCTTAAGGATTCCATACTACCCACCATCCACAACCAGGCAGAAAGTCTGAATTTGCCAATCACTCATGTCACTTTTAAATTAGCCATTGGAAGTGCACGAGAACAGACAGGTCTGTACTCCCTCAGATCTTCCCTGCCTCCTTGTGAGCAAATGGCTTCCACTCACCATTCCTTTACAGTGGTAGCTGAAATTTTGAACAGCACTGGGTGCAAACTTGTGTCAGTGGACTTGGTCACATCATGCTGTACTTGCTTTTAATTGAATGATGCTGTCCCAAAATCTCTCCCCTCCCCCACCTCTCTTCCCCCTCCTCACACACGTGTCTTCCTCACACACTCAATCTTTTCTAAGCTCTTCTGCCCATCCACATCCTTATACAAGGGAGTCAGCATGAGGAGAGGAAAGAAAGTTGGGAGGGAGATTTTTTAAAATAGGAAAACGTCAGACTAGTTCAGGACAGTACACTCAGATGTTGAGGAGTTATCTACCAGTAGAGATAGAAAACAATGAACCATCTTTTTACTCCACATTCCACTCTTTTTAAAAAAAAAAGTATCCTGTAAGATTTTTGTAGCGCCTTGAGTGATTCCAAACACATTATTGTGATTCAATCTAATATGAAGGAGGTTTAGATTTTTCAAAGATAAAATAAAACAAAAGTACAAAGTCCATATGCGGCTTTACGCAGATTTTCTACCTCAAAGCAGACTATCTAATTCCTGACACAGGGGCCTGTTGCTGTTTCCGAATCTTATTGAACAGCTCCATATACTGAATAGCCGTGTCTGTCGGTGTATAAATCCCGTCATGTTTCGTCGAGAACACTGAGGGGATCCCAGGTGTATGGCTTCCCATGAAGCTTTGCATGAATTCCATCATCAGATTCCAACAGTCATTGGATACAATGCAAGGACAGTATTCCACCTAGAAATATGAAAAACACATACAATGTTTATTTCTCTCAACATAGACCCTGTTTAACTGCAAATAGAACTATAATGTGGGTTCTTGATCAGGTCGTCACTAGGAAGTGGAGACCAAAACACACCCTCACAGGGAAGGAAGGGAAAAATCAGATCAATGACATCAGCCTAGCTCGCCTGTCAAACTAGTGGATCAGGAACAATTGCTCTTTTTTGTAGACCACCCAGTTCCATTGTGGTTTTCTTGATAATGTTATAATTACCAAAAAGGATCAATGCATTTTTCACATCTCCTCCCCCCTGGGATTTCATGCCATTATGTGGCATCTGCATGTGCATCACATAGCTGTTTCCCACCGCATCTGCGATGCTAAACCCACTTAAAAATCAGGAAAATCAAAACAAACTCCACAAATCAAATGTGTAGTATAGACCTGAGAATTACCACTCAAAAAAGACGACTTCGAAAATTAAGAGCAAGCTCGATAAAACCTGAAAACGACATCGGCATACTGCAGTTGCCGCGGGACACAGGCAGTTACTTTCCCTGTTTGCTGCAAGGAGTAATTAATCTTTTCGCATCAATAGGCGGCATCGACATAGGTCGCACCTTCAGTCACGTGCGTCACGTACAGATAACTGAATAAAGTTCTATGGGAAGGAGGCACCGAGGATGCACTCGGAGTGAAAGTCAACTTCTTTTAGCGAGTATATACTTTGTGAAGACAGTTATAAGTAATTGTTATTTACTTAAAGTATTTTATTCATTCCTTTCAAATATTCTTTGCTCAGAAAATATTTTTATTTTTGACAGAAAAAAAGCACTAAATCATTTGTTCCTGAATTCCCCTGTTGTTTTTTCTGCTTTAAGCCCTGAATTCAGGAGAAAACAACTTGTACTTATATAGTTTGTTTTTTTAAAAAAAAGGTCCCAAGATACTTCACAAAGTGCAGGGTTAGGAAGACAAGTGAGAAAATCTAGGGGAGGTGGCCAAAGAGGCACATTTTAAAATGGAGGTTTTTTGAAGAAGGTGAGGAAGACAAAAAGGGTTCGAGGAAGGGAACTCCAGAGAGCAGGGACAAGATGACTGCAGACTCTGTCATCAATGGAGAGAGAGTGGAAGGGCAGGGAACGCAAAATGGATGAAAAATCAGATTTATTTATGCACAAAAAAAAATTAGAGGCTGACTTTATAGAAAACCTACTTGTGATACAGCCATCATAGCGCTCTCACATTATAATTGTTAACTGACTGCTTTATTTTAAATAAAGCAAGAGTCTCCAACCTGTATCCTTTCCTTTTTATATCAACACAACCACCTTTGATAAAGTACAATGCATTGATCTATCACAACATTTAATTCGGCCCTTTCACAGCTTACAAACCAAAAATCACTGCCCAAATTAAGTAAATTAATACAGTTACAATCATAACTAGAACAAAGTGAAGTACAGCCATTAAAATGAAGTGTGCAGTACATCAATGCTCACTTGTAGTGAAAAACAGCAAAATACTGCAGATGCTGGAAACCTGAAACAAAAAATTGCTATAAACACTCAGGTCAGGCAGCATCCGTGAAGAAAGGACGGTAGGGTTAACAAAATGCCTAAACTGCTGAGTGTTTCCAGCGCTTCCCATTTGTAGTGATATATGGAACAAGCTCGAGGAAGAAATCAAGGGGAATATCTGCTAGCACACACAGCTTTACTACTTTGCGGAATTATTTCCATATGATTTTCTTTTAACAGACTTCATAAAGTCTCTTGGATTCTCAATGGATAAAAGTCTACAGTTTCATTATACTGAGACAGGGGGGAAAAAAAATTCCACAGGGCTCTTCACTGTTGTATGCTGAATAAGCCAATCTCAATTGGGCTAGTGGCAGAGGATAATTAGCCTCAGAGTTTTGGGCATAGAAGGAGCAAAAGAAGAAAAAAAACACACCAAGCTTCTTATTTCCGATTACGATCTAGGAAAGTCACTGACGTTGGGCGTGGACAGGACCGTAGTCAGCTGTGATGCCACCCAGAAGCAAGTTTCATTGTCCAGACTCTCAGATTAAGGATGGCTACTTGGACAAGATACTGGTGGGGTTGGCAATGTCCATGCAATCATACCCAGTGAAAACAACCAGAGAGGACAGAAGGCCTGGGGTGATCAGGAAATTCCAACGTCAGAACTTGGAACTTTTGGCTTGGAGACCAAGGTTCAAAATTAAATTCTTATTGATCATTCACCGTCCAGATTTTCCCTACAGAAAAGGATTTACCGGTCTAGGTAGGGGAGAATTGCACGTCTTCTAGCATTTGTTTTGCCGTTCATAGCGTTGATTGTATCAACCCACTTGACATGGAAAGATAGAATGGATTTGAGGAGAGATGGAGCATTTTTTTCCTTTATTACTTCAGAAGTATAATTTTTAAAAAAATGTTATACTATAGAACCCTGTAGAAACAGTGCCACAAAAACATAAAGGGGGTAAAGATCAAGGATCCATGGCTAATCAAGGCTAAATAATGAACGTACCTCAACAGATATGCCACGTACACTGGGTCCCATGGTGACTGTCCCAACCTTTATTAGGAAGTCACCATACTGGTAGCGAGGTCCTCGGCTTTCTATCTTGTTACTTTTTGCATTCTGGAAAAACCCCTTCAGTTTGACCATGAGTGTGTCAAAGTTCGTGTCTGCCACCAAGCAGGGGCCATTTTCAAAAAGTGCAAAACAGCTGAGAGGATATTCCGTGTTGTGCATAACGTACATGAACTTTGCAGGCTGCCCTAATGAAAAATAGGACAGATATCATTAGAACTAATGAGCACAAGGCTCATGAAGAGATTTGAGCCCTCTTTATACTTTCAGCCCCACATTGGTCACACACAGTTCAGGCTGGGTGTTACAGCTATCCGAACAAAGATACACTAAATTACTCCCCCCAACACACACGCACGGAATTTGGATTTCTAATTTCACTCAGCAGGAGATTTACATCAGTTATTAATTGACCAACTTCACCCCTTTCCTCTTCTGAAGGCATTCATTCATGCTGGCTTAAAATTCCACGGGCACTGGATCACCTGCTGGTACTTCAATCCAGTAGCCAATCTTCACACGTGCATCTCGACAGCAAGAGCTATTCAATTATGGAAGACATCACACCCAACCACGACACTGTCCTTACTCTACACACACACTTTCCAACAGGAGTCACTGGATAACAAACAGAAGTCAGAACTCTGGCTTATTTCCCCCTCTCTAGCCCAGGAACATTGAAGTCAAATGCAGATGCACCCCCCCACCTTTATGAGGTCTCTGGCTGAGATTCACTTTTAAAAAAAAGTGTAAGAGAATACAGTTCAGCTGTACTGTAGGAAGACTTACTGAAAATATTTGAGTTGTTTTAAGGTCTAATGTACATCAAATTTATTGAAATTCTGTGACTAAATCACCCGAGGTATTTGGCCTTGTGAAAGTCTTACATTCTAAGACCTAAAGACTGCATGTTCACAGATCAATGGCACTAGGATTCAAAGACCAAGTTCTACTGCATTCCTGAACAGGTAAGCTCAAGGCATCAGAAACATGAACAGCTAAATGTTTCAATCAGCTCTCAGACCCTCATGCCAGCGTCAAACCTCTGTACTTATTACAACCACATTAGGGACACCTTTCTCGCCTCCAAAATTCATTATGGACAGCATAATCTTGATTTAACATTACAGAGATAACCCCATGTACATCATTTTTTTTCCCCATCGTTAATGCCCGCAAGCATTATACATAAAAATGATATGTGCTGTTATAAGCAGCTGTGCAGAGGTACTCCAGGAAGGCAGAAATGCACAGAATTGAACTGAGGCAATCTTTCCTTCTGAGGGAGAACTACCCGACTTCTGTTCAGCTCCTCCCAGAGTAACACAGCTGAGGTTGGTGGGGGTTGATATCTTAACACACTGTTCTGACCATACAAAGTTTGAATTTGAGAATGAGCACTGAATGCTCATGGCAGCTTTCTAAATAATCAGATCTTCCGATCACCAACAAAAAAGCAAAAGAAAACTATAAGATTATTTTTGCCCCCCCACCTCCCAAAGCTCTAACTCATGCTGGATACTCCAGTATCTCACCCAAACAAACTGTTAATCTTCATGTCGGAGCATAGATAGCGAGTACAGCAATTTATTCACTAGGGTAGGACAAGCATTATGTGGTCTTCATCGAGAAAGAAAGAACAACTTGCATTTATATAGTGCCTTTCACGACCTCAGGACGTCCCTAAGCGCTTTACAGCCAATGAAGTACTTTTGAAGTGTAGGCACCATTGTAATGTAGGAAATGCAGCAGCCAATTTGTGCACAGCAAGATCCCACAAACAACAATGAGATAACCAGATAATCTGTTTTAGTGATGTTGGTTGAGGGATCAATATTCACCAGGGAGAACTCCCCTCACTCTTCTTCAAATAGTGTCACGGGATCTTTTACATCCGTCTGAGGGGGCAGACAGGGCCTCAGTATAAAGTCTCATCCCACAAACGACACCTCTGACAATGCAGCACTCCCTCGCCGAGGTGTCTGCCTGGATTATGTGCTCAAGTCTCTGGAGTGGGACTTGAACCTACAACATACTGACTCAGAGGTGAGAATGCTACCCACTGAGCCAAGGCTGACACATATATCTGACGTACACATGCACACACTTTCCAGCAGGGCAGTGATCAGGGATGGGGATTGAGGTTGACTTCTTTCCCCCCTCTCCCTCCCCAAGCCAGGGGTTTTGGAGCGCCTATTGCCAGATTAATGGAGATCAGCTACCTCAGCACAGGCCAAAGGATTGAGATATTGTTTAATTGAGTTTTTGTACAGGCAGAACTTTTAAAGTTCCTGGGTCTGTATTATGGTGTAAAAGAAATTGCAGTTTAACTGTTGGGTTTTATAGGAAGACAGTAAAATTCTTTGTTTACCACAATGGAAATTTGAATCAATGAATGTTGTAAGGTTTACAGCTGGAGATTTATCTAATCCGCAACTATTTTTTTTCCCCTTCGCACTGTTATCAGTTTCTGGTTGCGCAAGATTTTATTTATTCATTGAAGAGTGGCCATACAGCCACTGGGGAAGACAAGCTTTCGCAGCTGTAAAACGATCGGAGTTCAAGATGAAACCGAAAGCAAAAACACTGCAGATGCTGGAAATCTGAAATAAAAACAGAAAATGCTGGAAATACTCAGCAAGTCAGGCAGCATCTGTGGAGAAAGAAAGAGTTCCTCTAGACCCATCTTTTTTTTCTTTACTAGTCCAAGATGTGCTCCAACGGTCTAAAGATAGCTCATCCAATTCTCCCCCCATCCCCCCTCCCTCACAACAGGTAACTGCCTGCCCTCCATTTGGTACTTGCTATCAGTAATAAGGTTAAGATTGAAAATTCAGCAGCTCGATGGGGAAAGGAACAAAACCTGCATCCCACCACAACAACTTGCATTTATATAGCGCCTATAACATAGTAAAACAACCCAAGGCATTTCACAGGAGCGATTATCAAACAAAATTTGACATGGAGCTACACAAGGAGATATTCAGACAAGTGACCAAAAGCTTGGTCAAAGAGGTAGGTTTTAAGGAGCGTCTTAAAGAAGGGGAGAGAGGCGGAGAGGTTTAGGGAGGGAATTCAGGGCCTAGGCAGATGAAGGCACAGCTGCCAATGGTGGAGCAATTAAAAATCGGGGATGCACAATAGGCCAGAATTCCAAGTGTTCTAACTCTTCTTTACAGTCTACTTTTCGACAATGGGAGAGCATTGATTGCTTAGAAAATTGCAATGAACAATTAGATTTGCTATCACCAATAAAAAAGAACTATTTTTGATTACGGCAATACTTGAACTTCAATTTGCTAAAATGAAATAAGGGTAATTCCAGCCCGATTACCTATTTTTGACAGTGAGATTCTGCAGTCTGGTTCCTCATCTTCTGCCTACATTACTGCCTCAGAGGCTCCCAAGCCAAAAAAAAGTCAGGGAAGCCAAAACATATCTTTGGTAGGCAATAGGCTATGATCTTCAACGTGCAATAAGTGTTAAAACTGAACACAAGCTCCCCTCGATGGCAGTGAAAGTGCTACAACTGACTTCAGCGCTTATGAGCTGAGGGTGGGGCAGGAGGGGAAATCGGCTCTGGTTACAGCTCCTCTTCACATCTAGTTTGCACTGGACCAGGACTGCAAGTAGAAAATAATTATTTTGCTTTCTCCCTCATTTTCTCCCTCCCCTACTCTCCTGAAAGCACAAATCCTTTAGAGTAGAGATCCACATGCACCAATTTCACTCTGATCCCTGAACAAGTAGCTATTACTCATATGCAAGCCTCGACAATGAATGTTGACTAAAAAAGCATCACAGCCAAACCAGATTCTGTCTTTACCCAACATCCACACAAGTGCCCTTCCAGAAGGAGTCGTGGGATAGCAATATGGAGTGGGGCACTTTGTTGTTTTTCTCCTCCCTGACTCCAGGGCACTAAGGCTAAGTGTAATGACCCCAACCATTGCCCCAGCACAGATCAACTAACTTGGCAGAGACCAGAGGTCAAACCTGGGACCTTGCTGGTTTGTATGTTTCAGCTACTCGCACCTTGAACCACTGGGAGAACCTTGTAAAATGATTCTTAGGAATCGTTCCACACTTATAAAAATACAATAATTACACACTCAAAGAACTATTATCTATTGTGTATATCAAGCCTCAAAGAGAGTAGCAAAGGAAACACAGAAGTGGACATATTTATTTTTTTATATTTTAAGTTTGTGAAAATGGACAGATGCACACATCACCACTTATGGATCTTGAGTGTTTGTGATTGTTACCTGGAATAGTCACAGTAGGTCCTGCATGATAGGTTTCACAGTCCACACAAAACGTTCCCTGCTTAACAGCACCCAATATTTCCAGTTTCTTTGTGAGCATCTCCACCGCTTGCTGGACGCTCTTCCCCTCAACTGCTGGAATCTGGGAAACACTGAGAAAGAAAGAATCAGCAAATTAGCAAAACTCAGCACAGATTCAAGCACGGCTTTTGGGAGGGAGCAGTGAATTTCCTTTCTACTTTCTCCCCTCCTCCTGAAGATTCTGATTCGCGTTGGGGTACAGATGCATAGTGCTCTAGTACCCGGCCCAAAGGGTCAATTTTGTGTGTGTTAGCAGGCTATTCAACCACAGAGTGCATCACAATCTTGCCTGATCACCTCAAATCAAGGATCACATTTTTCTGATCAGCTCAAATAAGGAACCTAACTGTTCCAATTCCGATATGTAGAACCAGAAAGATCCCACAGAAAAACAATCTGTTCAAACGCTGCAATTTGAAAAAATTAAGCAATGTGATTAATTCTAAGTGGTGCCACTATCCATATGGACCCAACATAGCCATGCAAATAATATCTACCTACAGGTCTACAGCTACCCAATGCAGACACCAGAACCAACTGAAAATAGAAATTCCACTTCCAGAACACAAGCCTCACCTTGATTAGCATAAAGTTCACACATTTAAAAACCTGCAGTTAACCAACATTCATATACAAGCACTTACCAAATTCTTCCTTCACTGCCAAAAGTATTAACTAAAGTTAGAAATTTAATTTAAGACGGACTGAATTATGGGAGACACAATCCACTGCACTCCAAAGTATTTGGATAGAGGGTCCTTAAAATTTCCCACTCTTCCGATTTACCAATCTGAGTTGCAGCGTGTTGGGGAGACATCCACTGGAAGTCAACAACTTTTCCACCAGGGATGAAGGGAGACAAAATATGTAGGTCTTCACTGGAATAATTTGGATAGCCAGGGGTGGTGAAGGATAGAATACCAGAGCCTAGTCTTCAGTTGCTTCCAAGCCTTTATTCTCAGATCCCCACTACATACCCTGCACCCCCTAGATAAGCTCCCTCCTATAAATGGATACGAGAGTCCCCAATTGATACCCACCTCCCACAATTAACATTAATTGATATAAATCACATGGATACAATTAACATTCATCTCCAGACCATTCCCGCGTAATTCCCAGCAACAGGCCCATCCTAGCTCACCGATCCAGGTAGAGCCTACAGTCCCTGATCACAGCATCCAGTTCCTCCTTAAAATGTTTCCAGGGCTTCTACCTGAACTACCCTACCCAGAAGTCCACCCCAAATGTTGATCACACTTTGTGTGAAGAATGTTAGGAAAGAAGTTACACAGACCTTGTGACAATTTTTGAAACATTAGTCGATTTTATAATTTAACCAGAGTCGCTTTCCTTTGCCTGAACTTAAGTGACAGACACACACACACGTGCTTTTTTAAAAATTTGCCCTTGGTATGTGGGTAATGCTGGCTGGGGCCACGTTTATTCCCCATCCCTAGTAGTCCAAAGATGGTGATGCTTTTTTGCTTCATACTAGTTTCTAGGCCACTTCAAACAGCATTAAGAGTCAAGCACATCACGTGGGACTGGAGCCACACACAGGGTGAGCAGGTTTCTTTCCCTGAAGGATGTCGGGTTTTTTTTTCAGCTTTATGGTCGTTTTCTTTTTCCCTGGTGCTGGCCCACAAATTCAATTTCACAATTTGTCATGGTGGGATTTGAACATACGACCTCTGGGTTGCTGGCCCAGTACCATAACAACCATCATACCCTGTTATAACAATTATTGTACCTCTGCACTGATTAGGAATCTTGTACGGTCAACAGAACAGCGAATGACAAGCTCGCAAGTTGCTGCCACTGTCCCCTGTAGCTGGCCTCTAGACAGACGGCACCACCTCCACATACACACCAACCGTCAGCATCTCAACCTATACGTCAGCTCATTCATAGAATTTACAGCACAGAAACAGGCCATTCGGCCCAACAGGTCCATGCCGGTGTTTATACTTCACACGAGCCTCCTCCCACCCCTCATCATCTAACCCCATCCACATAATCTTCTATTCCTTTCTTCTTCATGTGTTTATCTAGCTTTCCCTTAAATTCAGAGCAAAGAAACTGCCGTATCTGCATCTAGGGTTGGATTTCAAATCGGGTTTAGGTTCCCCAACACTAGAAAGTTAGCAAACTCACTTTGGAATGATTTCTGTCCATTTTAAACAGCACAATCATATAGACAAGCAAAAAAAAAGCAATAATACTAGTTGATCTCCCGTGACAGTGCACACAGGGAGTCAAGAGTCAAGTCCAAATATCGTCTTCAGGTGATGCGGATTTACAGGCAGCTTGATGACTGGACCAGGACCTGCAGGCAGAATTCAGTCCCCATTTAAAGGTCATACAGTGCGCCCTTATTTTTAAATATTACTCTGATTTGATGTTCTTTATACAGTTCTGTACCAAAACTCATCCAATTTGGAAAGCAGAGACGTAGCATTTGTTGGAGAGTGGCGTTTGTTGGAACAGAGGCTGAGGAACTGGGAGATGCAAGACGGAAGCACCACAGCATTCCACTGGCGAGAGGATATAGTTACAGTGTTGACATATGAATTTATAGTGAGAAAAAGTTAACCCAATAATGTGATAAAGTAAGATTTTGATGACAGGAAGCGAAAGCAGACATGATATGTATTATAATAAATAGAATTATATAAATACTGTGTCCACATCAGATCATATTTAACCACACACTGGCTTGTTGCCAGCTACAAACCACTCACTGCATTACAATTTATGGCAACAACTTGGATTTATATAGCATATTTAATGTCAAAAAACTGTAGCAAAGCACTTCACAGAAGCATAATCAGCCAAAAAAATATTGGAAGGAGGGACCAAAAGCTTGGTCCAAGAGGTAGGTTTTAAAAGAGGGTCTTAAAGGAGGAGACAGCAGTGGAGGTTTAGCAAGGGAATTCCTTGGGGACTTCGACCTAGCTGAAGCTAGCGTGAGCAATCAAGACGACATGCTTACAACATCATGATGAGTCCTTTGCACACGAGTTACAATTGGTACCAGTCTCATGGTCACTGCATGTAAGGGGTTGTGCTACACAATCGATTGGATAGATTGAAGAGTATTAACCAGACGTCTCGGTGTTTCCTAATCCTCGAACCTGTATTGGGGTACAGAATAAATGACTATTCTATAAAAACCCATGAACCAGGTGTTTGGAATGAAAGTTATGGGGAGGCTCAAAGAAATGAACACATTTTAATTGTAGAAGAGATGACAGGGGAGGGGAATAACATGATTCAGGTTTTTAAAAAAAAAATGATGAGGTGCAGAGTTGGGATGGACACAAGACAATAGTACACAAAGAACCAGAGGACAGGAGTAATAAGTTAAAAGAGATAGAGAACAGGAATGAAAGAACAAATTTGTATTTCTAAAGCGCCTTTCATGACTTCGAGACATCCCAAAGCCAATGAAGTACTATTAAAATGTAGTCACTGTTGTAATGTAGTGTTGGAAATGCAGCAGCCAATTCGCACACAGCAAGGTCCTGGAAACAGCAATGAAATAAATGACCAGATAATTTTTTTTTTAAAAAAAGGGATGTTCGATGAGGGATAAATATTGGCCAAGGCACGGGGAGAACACCCCTGCTCTTCTTCAAATAGTGACGTGGGATCTTTTATGCCCACCTGAGGGAGCAGATGGGGGGGGGGGGGCCTCAGTTTAACGTCTCACCCGAAAGACAGCACCTCTGACAGTGCAGCACTCCCTCAGTACTGCGCTGAAGTATCTGCCCAGGTTACATGCTCAAGTCCTTGGAGCGGGACTTGAACCCAAAACCTTCTGGACTCAAAGGCGAAAGTGCTCCACTGAGCCACGGCTAACAGGACAGATGATTGGATAAGCAGAAGTATTTAAATTTTCAAAAATATTTTTGTATACTTGACATTTGAGTAGCTATATTACACGAATATGGTTCATTTGAGAACAGTAAGCTAAAATGTTTTTTTTTTAAAAAGCCAGGCCGGGAAGTTTGGAATTTCCTAGAGCAGACGAAAGTTCAAGGGTTAAATTTATAGTTTATATCCTAATTAAAGAGTCACCCACTGAGACAGACGCAGGTTTATATTCACACTCTAAAGCCAGTCAGGCAATGAATTCCAGTAGTTTGTATTAAACAGAAGGCACTGGTTCTCAACAAAGGTTAAATTTATTTAATAAAAATAAGTCAGTACTCTCTGCGATTCTGTTTTACGTAATGAGATTTACTTCCTCAATAAAACAGCAGTCTTAAAGAAGCCAAGGAGTGACAGACAGATGTTAATGTAAACCTATAAATGCAACATAAGATGTAGCACAACAGAAACCGTGAAACGGGTACAAGATGAAGGGACCCTATTTTGAATTCCATTTGCAGTAGTAAAAAAAAAAATTTGGATTGCATGATTGACCCCTGAAAGTACAGTGAAACCTGTAAATTACAGACACCTTAGGGACTGGCATCATCAGCTGTCTTTTTTTGCAGGTGTCCTTATTTTCAAAACGGTCATTACATGTACTATAAAAATTCAGTAGAAAAATCAGCAGTTTTCACTAGGATTTGCGGTCTTTGGTACCAATCAGATCAGTGGGAAGACAGGAATGCGGACTGTCTGATTCAATCAGATCAATTAAAGAGCAGGAACGGGATCTGACAGAACCAATCCCGTTGGTTTGAGGGTGAAACTGGAACCTGTCTGAATCAGATATTATTTTCTCCTACTTCAAGCACTTGGGATCAAAAATTTTGCAAGATGAATGGATGGTTTTGAAGAGTCATTGGTGTATTTATTCCCAAAGAACTTACAGGCAATAATCACCTACTAAAATTCAGGTTTAAAAAAAAATGTCTTTTCCCTTAAAAGTAATTTTCTGCAACACACAAGGCTGTTATCTTACGTGAAGGTATCATTTCCTCCAAGTCTCGCTACAGCTGCTCTCTTTTTAAGAAGCGCGATGTTCCTTGGCAGGGATGCTTCAGCTGGCTTTATTTGAATATTCCAGTCACCGCACTTGCAGAATAATCAGAAATAAACAAAGGAGTGGGGTTGGAGTGAACAGTTTCACGATCTAAAAGCAGCCACACGGAGATTGCCATATTTAGGATTAAACTAGCATACGACTAGTCTGATGCATGATGTAGACTAGTGGCAAGTTTTAGCAGCCACTTCTGTTATGTAATTTTGAAAGCTTTTAAGTTTTTGAAAGTTATTTTTAGTTTGGTTACACTGTCAGAACAAGAGATCAGTTTGTTGCTGTGCAGTAACCAGGACGAAGAGAGCCCTGAACCATCGATGTCATAGAACCTTGGTTAGACCACACGAAGAACTGTGTTCTGATTCTGGTCTCCATATTATAAAAAGGATATAGAGGTACTGGAGAAGGTGCAAAAAAAAAGATTCACAAGGATGATACCAGAACTGAGGCTATACTTATCAGGAAAGGCTGAACAGGCTTTGTTATTTATATTAATGATTTGGATGAGAATTTAGGAGGCATGGTTAGTAAGTTTGCAGATGACACCAAGATTGGTGGCATTGTGGACAGTGAAGAAGGTTATCTAGGATTGCAACGGGATCTTGATCAATTGGGCCAGTGGGCCGATGAATGGCAGATGGAGTTTAATTTAGATAAATGTGAGGTGATGCATTTTGGTAGATCGAATCGGGCCAGGACCTACTCCGTTAATGGTAGGGCGTTGGGGAGAGTTATAGAACAAAGAGATCTAGGAGTACAGGTTCATAGCTCCTTGAAAGTGGAGTCACAGGTGGATAGGGTGGTGAAGAAGGCATTCGGCATGCTTGGTTTCATTGGTCAGAACATTGAATACAGGAGTTGGGATGTCTTGTTGAAGTTGTACAGGACATTAGTAAGGCCACACTTGGAATACTGTGTACAGTTCTGGTCACCCTATTATAGAAAGGATATTATTAAACTAGAAAGAGTGCAGAAAAGATTTACTAGGATGCTACCGGGACTTGATGGTTTGACTTATAGGGAGAGGTTCGATAGACTGGGACTTTTTTCCCTGGAGAGTAGGAGGTTAAGGGGTGATCTTATAGAAGTCTATAAAATAATGAGGGGCATAGATAAGGTAGATAGTCAAAATCTTTTCCCAAAGGTAGGGGAGTCTATAACGAGGGGGCATAGATTTAAGGTGAGAGGGGAGAGATACAAAAGGGTCCAGAGGGGCAATTTTTTCACTCAAAGGGTGGTGAGTGTCTGGAACGAGCTGCCAGAGGCAGTAGTTGAGGCGGGTACAATTTTGTCTTTTAAAAAGCATTTGGACAGTTACATGGGTAAGATGGGTATAGAGGGATATGGGCCAAGTGCAGGCAATTGGGACTAGCTTAGTGGTATAAACTGGGCGACATGGACATGTTGGGCCGAAGGGCCTGTTTCCATGTTGTAAACTTCTATGATTCTAGGCTGGGGCTCTTTCCTCTAGAAAAGAGAAGGCTGAGGGGTGACCAGATAGAGGTCTTTAAGATAACGAAAGGGTTTGATAGGGTAGACGTAGAAAAAAATCTTTCCATTTGTGGGGAGTCCAAAACTAGAGGTCATAAATATAAGATAGTCACTATTAAATCCAATAGGGAATTCAGGAGAAACTTCTTTATCCAAAGAGCGGTTAGAATGTGGAACTCGCTACGACAAGCAGCAGTTGAGGCGAATAGCATAGATGCATTTAAGGGAAGCTAGATAAACACATGATGGAGAAGGGAATAAAAGGATATGCTGATAGGTTGGATGAAGAGGGGAGGAAGGAAGCTCAAGTGGAGCATAAACGCCGTCACAGACCAGTTGGGCCGAATGGACTGTTTCAATGCTGTAAAATCTATGTAACAGTGACATCCACTAGAGAAAAAAAAACAATAATACAGTGCAAATCCGAGACAGAAAGCAGTCAGATCCAAAATCCAGGTCCCGTTCCTATTCCTGCAAATCATACCTTTCTGCATCGTCCGACACCTGCTCCTACCCCCACCCCAGACCATAGCCCCACCACGAAACATCAAGCAATAGTTTCCCAGATTGTCACTGATCTCATCTTCTCTGGAGATCTTCCCCCCATGGCCTCCAAACTCATAGTCCCCCAACCCCACAGAGCTTGCTTCTACCTCCTTCCCAAGATCCACAAACAGGACTGCCCCGAGAGACCCATTGTTTCAGCCTGTTCTTGCCCTACAGAACTTATTTCTTCCTATCACGGCTCTTTTTTTCTCCCCTTGTTCAGTCTCTTCCAACTTACAGCCGCGATTCTTCCGACACCCTCCGCCACTTCAACAGTTTCCAGTTCCCCGGCCCTAACCGTCTCCTTTTCACCACGGATGTCCAGTCCCTCTGCACCTCCATCCCCCACCAGGGCCCTCCGCTTCTTCCTTGAACAGAGACCCAGCCAGTCCCCATCCACCAGCACCCTCCTCCGCCTGGCTGAACTTGTTCTTACGTTGAACAACAACTCCTTTGACTTCACTCACTTCCTCCAAATAAAAAGGTGTCGCTATGGGAACCTGTATAGGTCCTAGCTATGCTTGCCTTTTTGTGGGATATGTGGAACATTCTTTGTTCCAGTCCCACTCAGGTCCTCTCCCTCAACTCTTTTTCTGGTACAATGATGACTGTATCTGTGCTGTTTTCTGCTGTCACCCCAAACTGGAAGATTTCATCAACTTTGCTTCCAATTTCCACCCTTCCCTCACCTTCACATGGTCCATCTCCGACTCTTCCCTTCCTCGACTTCTCTATCTCCATTTCTGGGGATAGGCTATCAACCAATATCTATTATAAGCCCACCGACTCCCACAGCTACCTCGATTACACTTCCTCCCACCCCGCTTCCTGTAAGGACTCTATTCCATTCTCCCACTTTCTCCATTTCCGTCGCATCTGTTCTGACGATACCACCTTCCACACCAGTGCTTCCGATCTGTCTTCCTTTCCTCAACTGATTATTCCCCTCCACTATAGTTGACAGGGCCCCCGACCATGTCTATCCCATTTCCTGTACTTCTCCCCTCACCCTCCCTCCCAGAACCTCAATAGGGTCCCCCTTTGTCCTCACCTTCCACATTCAACGTATCATCTTCCACCAGCTCCAGCGCGATGCCACCATTAAACACATCTCCCCTCTCCCCCTCCAGCATTCCTAAGCGAACGCTCCCTCTGTGACACCCTGGTCCACTCTTCCATCACCCCCAACACCCACTCCCCTTCTCATGCAAGCACAGGAGATACAACACCTGCCCTTTCACCTGCTCCCTTCCCACTGTCCAGGGACCTAAACACTCCTTCCAGGTGAAACTGCGATTTACTTGTACTTCTTTCAATTTAGTATACTGTTTTGGCTTCTCACGATGCGGTCGCCTCTACATTGGGGAGGCCAAACGCAGATTGGGTGATCGCTTTGCTGAACACCTCCGCCCTGTCCACAACAGTGACCCTGATCTGCCGGTCTCTTACCATTTTAATTCTCCATCCCTCTCTGACCTCTGCCTCTTACACTGTTCCAGTGAAGCTCAACGGAAGCTCGAGGAACAGCACCTCCTCTTTTGATTAGACACTTCACAGCCTTCTGGACTCAACTGATATCAATAACTTCAGATCATAACACTGCTCCCATTTTCTTTAGGACAGCTGATGCTGGTAATGGTTCTGCTGTTGCCATTTACAGCTCCTCTAGACCCATCTTTTGTTTCTTTACTTGTCCTATTATCACCCTCCTTGCTTTGCACCATCCCTTTTGTCATTTAATCACTCCTGCCCTCCACACTATCAGAGATTTCCCTTTTGTTCTTTTCTCCCCTTCCCCCTTTGCCTTGCTCTGTACTTGCTTAAAAGCTGTTAAATCTTCAACTTCTTCCAGTTCTGATGAAAGGTCATCGGCCTGAAACGTTAGCACCGTTTCTTTCTCCACAAATGCTGCCCGACTTGCTGAGCACTTCCAGCATTTTCTGTTCTTATTTCTATACTACCATATAAAAAAATGCAACTGTATTGATTTTTATTCCCAGCACAAGAAAATAAACCATCAAAAGAGCCATCTAAGCCAGAAATCACCGTTCCCGTGAAGCACCGTGGGACATTTTACTACACTGAAGGCACTTTATAAATGTAAATTGTTGTTGTTTGGATTATATTCCTGTCTGCTATTTTAATGAAAGTGTTAACTTGTTTATTCCAAACGAGTTAATACCTCTTTTAAAATAGCAGATGGACAAAGCCATTATCAACACCCATAATAAATTCTAGCCTCAAGGTTTAAGGTTTTAAAATATTAAACGTTTGAATTACACAGCAGTTTGGACAGCAACCAGAGGAAGAGGTGAAAGCATTCATCAGTACTTGATTGTAAAGTTTTTTTTAAAAAAAAGATTGACACCCAAAGCAGCTTTAGAAAAAATGTAAGTTAATTTAAAACAATTAAAGAACAGCAAAACCTCAATCCTCAACCTGCCTTATCCATGACAAGAGCTTTATCTTGTGAATGCAAGAAAAGAAAGACTTGCATTTTTATAGCGTTTTTCACAATCTCAGGACGCCTCAAAGCGCTTTACAGCCAATGAAGTATTTTTGAAGTGTAGTCACTGTTGTAATGTAGGAAACGTGGCAGCCAATTTGCACAAAGCAAGCTCCCACAAACAGCAATGTGATAATGACCAGATAATCTGTTTTCAGTGATATTGGAATGTAGAATGCTGTGGTGGTTGGGATCATTGTAGGCATGTGTTCGTTTGTGAACTGAAACCTTTTACATGATGGATCTGGAGTTAGAATTCTCAACAAATGGAACTTGACCCTGCAATACATTTCATTTTGTTTTTAAAATAACCAACCCTTTCAGGATCATTTTTTAGCTTGAAAGGCAGAATTACAGTATGCTCCAAAATGCTGAAAGGTGCACAGAATTCAAAGTTTTCTGGAGTGTATGCCCCTAAAGCCAGCATGGAAATAAAGGTCATTCCATCAGCACTCATCACATTTTAGTAATTTTTTCTGCTAACTGCACTTTTTTTGTACTTCAGAGGTCACAAAATTCAAACGTTGGGTATACTGACAGCTTAAGTTATGATAAACATGTGTCCCACTGCACTCTCAGTGCAACTCCTTGTCTCCAAGACCTTTATTCAGGGCTGGCCAGCTTTTGCTGGTTTTCTACATAGGCATGTATGCCTCTGGCAATCCCTTAGAGCTGACACCCAACTCAGAGCAGAAAGAGTAGAGCAGGATTTGGATATATATCCCTCCTGGCTCTGTGGGCCTAAATGTTAACAGGCACATCGGCCCCAATAACACCTGCCCCCGAACAGCACTAAAATATTAAAGCTTCCACATGCATTTTTAAAAAAAAAATCACCATAAACCTGAAATTGCAAATAGAAATTAAACATTTCAGAAATGCTAAAGCGCCCTAGTATTTCCTTGCTGGCATACGAGATCATTTTTTTTTTGTTTATAAAGCGCAAATTTATTATTTTAAAATGGTTTTGGAGCCCTAGGTTACTGACTGCACTTAATTCAGGTCCGGATATGGAGAGGGGAGTTGCTGCCAAGGCTCCATCGCTGGAGTGGCGTTTGACCCTTCCTTCCATGTCTGAAAAAGAGTTAAGGAGGCACCTCTCACCTGGTAACCCCCATCCTCTCAGCTCCGGCTCTTCGACCAACTCTGAAATTCGTCAACACCCTTTTTATCGGCGCTAAACTCGCTGCCGAGCCGCCTCCAGCTGCAAATAAAAAAAGAAGAGAAAAAAATAAAACGCTTCGTTTTCCTTTCAGCGCCAACACTCCGACATCCTCGCCACCCCCGCCCGCCCGCCCAAAAAAGGCTGTCTCCACAAAGAAGGTCACAAATCCTCAAAGAGGAATTTCTGTGTTGCTCACATTGACTGCTCTCGACAACGGCTCCCCTGCTGGACTGGAGGACAAGTCGCTCCTTGTCTCAATTGGACTCCAGAGTCGAGACTTTTTAAAACAAGTAACCAGCATTAAAATTTATGGTCACACAACCGAAGCAGGTTGCAAACCTATTTTCAAGGCAAATTTGATCACATTTTTAAAAACCAAAATGAGTGAGGTTTGTAAGCAAGGAGTCTATTTTTTAAAAAAAACTAAGCACAAATTTAGAACGTTGTCAGTACCTTTTTCATGTACAGAAAATACAGCAAATTTAACTCAAGACACCCCATGTAGTGCCTTTGTGCATATAATGTAAACCAATGTTTGTGAGCAAGTAATCCAGGAAAATAGGTTAGATATTATATGTAAAAATAGAATTCTATTGTTCAATGGCCACCTTTAAAACTAGTGAAAATCAGCAGATCCTTTAAATTATTATACAGGTATATTTAAAAATCTTGAAACGCAGATCCTTCACAATTAAAAGTGTCAAAAGTATTTTTTAACAAAAAGAGAAAAAGCAGTTATTTTATACTGGTTTCTTCTGACCTAAAGATTGACAAATAGCTGAAATTTTCCCTTATAAACAATAATTAAGTTCTAATTGATTTTAGAATTTACAGCAATTAGACTTTGTGGCATTAAAAGGAAGGCCGATTTAAACCTAGCTCTACATTAGTAACAGAATATGTTGCATTACATGGCATAAAATTCCTGTTATTATAAAATGAACATACATCCAATTTACCATGAACAAAATCACAAGCAATATACATACCACAGATGGATACAGCTACTATGAAAAAATTTGGTTAAACCATTTAAATCAAATCATATGTAGAAGTTGAAAGACAAAAGTTAAAAGGGTAGTGGATCAGAGTGCTAAGTAAAATTTATCAGAGAGGCTGCAGTTAAAGCTCAAACAGGTTAAGAACAGTACAAAGATTCATCATTGTTATTTTCACAACACTATTAAGAACACAAAAATATAGGAAGAGGAGAAAAATCTATTCACCTCAGGAAGGTCAGGTGCAAACCAGCTACTATTTGCCCCATCAAATAGAGATTTATTTCATCTCATAAGGGAGGTGACTTTCAAATACTTTTCTCCCAATTCCCAAAAGTAATGGTGCAAAACAACTACCTATCTTCCACCTCCATTTTGAACAATGATTGAGCCTTTTGCAAAGTGACATTTACATGACTGCAGATAAGGAATCATCCTGTAACACTGATTATTTTCATTTTCACATCGTTCACCTGACGAAGGAGGAAGCCTCCGAAAGCTTGTGAATTTAAAATAAAATTGCTGGACTATAACTTGGTGTTGTAAAATTGATTATTTACTCATCAAGGTCTTTTCAGTTCCCCAGGACCTTCAATCACAGTCTTGATCTGAAATGTATACAGCTTTTTATAAAACATCCACATGTTGTTCTTTTTCCCAGGGGCTATGCCAGATTCATTTTATTCTGTGGGGAAAAATATTCATTCTCACTGTAGGAAGGATATGCAATACAGCAAAAGCAGGTAGTAATTTTCCACCTTGGAGATAAAAACTATAATATATTGCAAAATTAGGGGAATTACTTTGAATACAACACACTCTCCCTGGGCTTTCCTTCCCGTGACAATAAACGGTGGCTTCCTTCCAAAAGATGATCTTGTGAGAAGATGCACAACAGGCACCAAACCATAAATTAGCAGACCCGAAGACATAACCCAAGATAAACCCTTTCTTCCTCCACCTCCAAAAAACAGAGGAATACTGAAAGGTACACCCATTTTCACCATTTTGGTTGCAGTAATGAAATTACCACCTTTAAGAAACTATTTCCTGAGAAACCAGAACTTTCCTGCCCTTCAGCAAACATGTTGCTAACCTAATGTCATCCTTATGGATCAATTAAAAAAGAGGCAACGGGCATTGATGTAGAGTGGTGGTTAACCACGTGGGGAAAAGTTGCGGAGACTTAATTTGCATGAGATTGACTATGTTAATGAGGCGAACGTTGTTACATTGAAGTTGCTACATGTCGCGCAGGCGCAGTACGGCCGTCTTCTGCTATCGGTGTCCAGAGCCACGAGGGGTCGGGGGCTGGGAGTGATTTAAAGCCCAGGGTAGCTGTCTGTGGGCGGCTGATTAGTGCTGTCTGGGGCCCGGGGAATTGTGAATCGAGTGACCCTTTATTGGGGGGGGGGTTTAATCGGAAATGCCGAAGGTTAAGGCGGGTAAAGGCGGAGGGGAGCCGAGAAGCTTGCCCCTGGCCGATCAGATTCTGCAGGGGGCCGCCGTGAAACCAGTCACCCGCATCAAGAAGCGAGACCAGAGGGAAGAGGCCGAGGATGAGTACGTGGATGAGAAACTGTCCCGGAAGATTCTGGAGCAGGCCAGGATCCAGCAGGAGGAGCTGGAGGCAGAGCATGGAGTGGGGAAGAAATCGGAAGGGAAAAGAACGAAAACCACGGTCCTGGGTAGGTCTGGCCTGGACTGACTGCGCGACACGACCGGGGCGGGGGGGAGGCATGACATCTATTGTAAAGGGATCGCTGTTAAATCAGCATTACTCCAGCTTTTCAAAGTTTGAAATTAGTCTCTTGCAAAAAAAAAAGAGCGTTTTAAAATTTTAACGGAAATGGAATTCTAACCAAGTTAAGGGGAAGCTAGATAAGTCCATGAGGGAGAAAGGAACAGAAGGACATGTTGATGGGGTGAGATGAAGTGGAGTGGGAGGAGGCTCGTGTGGAGCATCAACACCAGCAGAGATCCGTTGGGCCGAATGGTCTGTTTCTGTGGTCTAAATACTATGTAAGTGTGTCCACTCGAAATATGAACTAATTTCTTTACAGAAGCTGACGGGCCTACTATGTATTTACAACATTTTCTGTGTGATGTAGTGATTCCAGGACCACAGTTGACAAGTACAAACTACATTCTTTTCTGTGTGTTCCTTCAGATTATTTTAAACGATGTATAATAATTCTATTGTACTAATAAGACAAGAAAATGATAGAAATGTCGGTCAACAACTGAAGGAATTTTTAAAAAGTTAAGATTTTAGATGGAGACCTTCATCTGACCATTTTAGTTTGTTGTATCAGTATGTTGTACAACTGACTGAGGTTAGATTGCTTCATTGTACACAATTTCCCGAGAAGGTGTCGTGTCACATTTTGGGATTTTTGATCATTTCCTTTTCCCCACAGGATTTTGAAAAAGAGTTACATTTAAATGTTGGGGCTGTAAAGCAAAGTGTATTTGAGTTCTTTTTAAATTACTGAGACAAAAGGTGGTTAAAAATATCAATAAGCTAGGCATTTACATTGGTTCCACAAAGACTGAAAACAATAAGCAATCTGTTCCCCTGTCTTGGTAATTGATAAACATCTCACAACCACTGTGTTGGGAAGTCCCCAGTCCTAGACCCTCCTCTCTAGTGAACACAGGGAAATAAAAAGAACAAGAACAGACACAGCAAACAAAAAAGCTGCTAGAATAGGCTTTCATCTAGACTCTGAGGTTAGAATGCATGTGAATAGTTAGATGTTATTTTGTTTAAATCAAGTAAGACGTGGGGAAATGTAATATGTTCGTTATTTGGTATTATATGAGGACAAGTTGTACTGATTGAATTAAGTGACTCCAGTCTTAATATTGATGGTGATGTTGGTGCTGAACTCACTGGAGGTTCTTGTCTTACCCATTACAGTTTCCCTACAGGTACAGGGCAGGACTTAGGCAAAAACAAAGTCTTGTAATTTGCAACATCTGTTTTAACCAGTTTGAGGTAATCTTGGAAACACTGCAAGACCAAATTCAGCAGCTGCTAAACTGTTTTCAGTTCACTGGAGCAATATTGCCAAAAGCCTTGTCTGTAACAAGGTAAAGACCAGAACAATGTGTTCTGCTGTACAGGATTTAACTATCATTTACTTTTAATGTTATCCAGAGCTGGAAATGAAACTGTTGAATGTGGTCTAAAAGACAGGAGTAATGAATGTGGACAAGGCTTCAACAGAAAGGCTGCAGCATTCCATATGTAGAACTTGCCATATTTAATACTGGGAATTGTGAGTATATATGAACAGCCATATATTGTGCTGTTTAAAAACTCAGCAGCTCCTTATTAAATATGGCAAATTGGCATCTCTGCTTATGACACTTTGCCATCTCTGCTGTCTTATCAATTGCAGTTGTATACTTAGAAGCAAATAATCCTCGCACACCTCCAGCAGTTTGGTTCAAAAGAAACATGGAAGAGGTCACTGGCTGACCTCTGCTAAAGAACGGAGGAAGCTAAACCAAGGGGGTGAAAATAAAAAGATATCATTAAAAAAAAGTAATTCAGTGAGAAGCCCCATGGGGTGCAGGTGGTTATTCAATTTGTTTTGATTTTGTAGGCACAAGTTCAAAGGGTAAAGGTTCTGACTCCGAATCGGATGATGAATGGCCTGCACTGGACAGGGCTACGGCGATCGCAAAGGAAGAGTATTGCGGGGAAGTCATAGTAAACCCTGAGGATGAAAAGGCAATCGATATGTTCATGAGCAAAAATCCACCACTGAGGTAATCCGCAGCTTTTTGGTATTTGTGCGGAATTGGCCGCTCTTTAACTGCGATTTTCTGCTGCAGCATAAAAACTCTGCGAGTTCTGCTTTGTGCCTGCTCCATTCCAGTGCTCCCGATGACGGCCGATTTTCTGGTTTTGGGCTCATTTTAAATTTTGTCAAGCAGGATACCCGCCTCGTGGGGATTTCTGTGGCAGGTCTCTCGTGCCTGTCATTGTGTAGTGTAGCTGGAGAGAGGAGTCAGGTGTTTTTTTTATTTTTAATCTGAAATTGCAGAGATGGGGAGTTGAATCAGTCATATATCCCCCCACCTCCCCACACACGTACCATAATAACAGCGTTTCTAGTGTCCAGCATTGCTCTGCTAAAAATTGTGAGAAGTGCACTATTTACATACATGTTTTGTAGATGCTTCGTCATAATAAGACGGACGTGTATGTCCCCTGTCACTTCTGGCGGAAAACCTTGTAAGTGCTGGGAACTGCAGGAAGCTGCCAGAGTATGTCCTGTCTGATTTCTCTGCCCCTGGCGAGTCAGCATAATTCTAGCAGAAATTACTGTCTTTTGGGTGCAAGTCAGTCAGTGATTGTCAGCAGGCTCTTTGTCTGAGTGTGTAGGGGGTGGTGAGCATCACAGCTGAGCTTGTTTGTTGTCTTATCCAACATGCGCCTGTATGTAGTATCCAGCAGGAGTCACTGTTTAGTGACAGGAGCGGTCGCAAGTAGGTTGATTTTGTTTTTGGGGCCTCTCATCCCGCCTGCCAGCCCCAGAATACTGAAGTCAGACGTAATGCCTCTACTGACATCTTTGTGGATTGAAAAACCCAGCACAGAGGGTTGCACCTGGGCTTTTCTGCTCCTCGTGTCTATATGGCTCAGTACCACATAGGGCAATGCATTTATCCACAGAACCGTTTGAGAAGTGAGGGTTATTCTTATGAAATTATAGTTTAGTTGAAGCCTTTATCACCACTTTCTTTCTACTATCACTAAGTGTCGAGTTGGCAGATGTCGTCAAATAATTATCAACCCTCCCATTTTGAGCCCGAACGTTAGACGGGTATAAATGTATTTTGGCCGAATGTGTCAGTTTACTTTTTTGTTTTGCACCGAAGGCGTACTCTTGCTGACATCATTATGGAGAAGATTACGGAGAAGCAGACCGAAGTGGAAACAGCCATGTCTGAAATCTCTGGTCGACCTATGCCTCAGCTTGACCCCAGAGTCCTGGAGGTGTATAAGGGAGTTCGTGAGGTAAAGGGTTCTGCCACATTCATAGTAAATGATATTTTATTGACCAGGGCAGTAGCTTTAGCAATGGAATATTGTACCCACTAACTTGAGGGCACAAGTTCTGATCAGTTGTCAGTTGTTATATTTTACTAGTCTTCAGCCATGCCACTAGAGGGAGTGCTGTGTTGGAGAGTGAGTGAGACAAGTGGATAGATAGGACCAAAATTGCCTTATATTTCTTAATGAAGGAAGAAATGTGGTGGCAGTAATTGGGACCTGAATGATTTTCTGTGCAGCAACAAGTACATTCATGTGTTGATGCCTTCTTATTGCATCTTGCTGACCAGTGGGAACAATCTATCACTATTGCTTCACCAAAACCCTTCATACTCTTGAGGGACTCTATCAAGTTATCCTTTAACTTATTCAGCGCTAGTGAAAAAGCCTAACTTCTCACGTCTTTCTTCATAACTGTAACTCCTCATCTGTGGTAACATCCAGTGGAGCTACGGTGAACCTTTCCTTTAATAACATGTCCAAAACTGTACTCCAATTGTAGCCTTATTCAGTTCCATATTACCTTCTTGCTTTTGCATGTTACGCCTCTAGATACAAAACCAATGATTCCACTTGCTTTATCTACTTAAACTGGTACCTACAATGACCTATATATCTGCATACCAAGGTCCCTCCATTCCACTTTTTTTATTCGTTCATGGGATGTGGGCGTCGCTAGCAAGGCCAGCATTTATTGCCCATCCCAAATTGCCCTTGAGAAGGTGGTGGTGAGCCGCCTTCTTGAACCGCTGCAGTGCATGAGGTGAAAGTTCTCTCACAGTGCTGTTAGGTAGGGAGTTCCAGGATTTTGACCCAGCGACGATGAAGGAATGGCGATATATTTCCAAGTTGGGATATATTCCATTTGAAATTTTACGATTTAAGGTGTGCTTCCTTCCCCCGTTCTTATTTCTAAAAGGCATCCCTTCACGTTTCTCTACACTGAACTGCATTTGCTAACCGTCTGTCCACCCTACCAGCCCATCCATTTCCTCCTGTAGTCTTTCACAGTCCTCATCACAATTTGCTTTCTCTCCCACCCCTAGTTTGGTGTCATTGTGAAACTTTGATTTTGTTCCCTCAACTCCTAATTAATGTGTGTAGTAAATAAGTGGTCACTGTGGAACCCCCCTCACCATACCTTTCCAATCCAAAAAAAAACCTTTTACCCCTACTCTTTGCAAAGCATGGAAAATTGGTTAGAAAGCAAACTTTGAATTAATTGTTAAAAAGGGGCTATGGTACAAACAAATGAGTTAAGAAAGTTAAGATACGAAAAAGATGCTTTCAAGTAGAAAGATACCCTTTCACTAAATATGTTACTTAAATTGTTATTATCTCTACCTCCCTGACTGTCCTATGTATCAACCCTGGGAAAACAGGGTGAGCGGCTATCACTCTGCAACTGAGTTTTTATCATCTGTGCAAATAGCTAAAGTTGATTGTTTCTTTCTCTTCCTTTCTCCATCTCTCTTCTCCCTACCCCTTATTTCTGGAGGAAAATGCTTCTCCTGTGCTGGGGAAGTCTACCACATGACCCATTTGAGAGAGGGAATATGGCGTGTGGTGAATCATGGGGGCAGATTTGTGTGCTGCTAATTTCTGTGTTCGGTTAAGTGAAATGCAGCCCCAGTGAACCATTTATAACCAGAATCTCCTTTCTCAAATACTTCTGGTGACTGGTGTCCATTGTTAATGCATTTGACTAAATTTTTCTGCAAATGTAATTTGTTAAAATTTTTAACATTTAAAGCAGGAATAAAATGAGAAAATCTCACTTTTCAGTGGATTGAATTTTACATTTTATTTCCCTAAAGGTATTGTGTAAGTACAGAAGCGGGAAACTTCCCAAAGCCTTTAAGATTATCCCGGCATTGTCAAACTGGGAGCAGATCTTGTACATCACCGAACCAGAGACCTGGACAGCAGCAGCCATGTATCAGGCGACACGGTAAGAGACCAGCATTCTTGTAACCCTTTGAGAACTGAAGTGCCCTTTTTGGTTGTTTTTGCCCTCTTTTGGCAGGGATACCTGACCTGGTGGCCAGTACAGCTATTATGCGTTGTTGGGAGGCGATTATAGAGGTGGGCTAGTTTTTTTAAATGCAAGTATTTTTTGCTCAACCCACTTCATAGAGCTCTTTGATTAGGTTTAACCCCCTCCCCCAGTACTATTGACAAGAAGTTTGCATTATGGAGTTACTTGCTGCTTCTGTTGAGGGTAGGAGCCGTGCTGCTGTGTTGGGGTTAGTTGCTTGTAATATTCTTGACCATTAGCTCAGTTTGGTGATTCAGTATCCAAAGAAAGCTACCTCCTGAGGGGTTGTTGTGTCCTTACGTAAAGGAGTGCTTCACTGTGATTTCACCATCTTTGTTTGTTTAAAGAAACAAAATTGTCATCTTGATGCTATGTTTGCATAATTTCCCTCCCTCCCCTTAAATCTCCGATAGGATCTTTTCTGCCAATTTGAAGGCGAGGATGGCGCAGAGATTCTATAACTTGGTACTTTTGCCTCGAGTGAGAGATGACATTGCAGAATACAAACGGCTGAACTTTCATCTTTACATGGCCTTAAAAAAAGCGCTTTTCAAACCCGGAGCTTGGTTTAAAGGTAAGATGGCTTTCCTCTGGTAAAGGCGATAGAGAAAGCTGATGTAGAGATAAGTATAATTCTGTTTTAACTCACTGAAAAATGAGTTGAAAAACTCACTGAAAAACGAGTTGAAAAACTCACTGAAAAACTTCCAGGTATAATACATCTACCATTGCATGTATTGCAATGGTAGATGTATTATACCTGGAAGTTTTTGTCTCATAAAATACCACTGATCAGCAGAGTACGGTTGATTTGTCGTTTTGTAGAATCTTTTCCCAGTCGTCAGATGTTAACGCAGATCAGCAGTGTTGTCGTTGGGACTTCAGTAAAGTGGAATTGGGGGCACAGGGTGGGGGGGAGGGGAGGGGTGACATTTCTTAACTTGAACTGTGAAGACCGTGTAGCAGTAAATTGTAGATTTTCCTTCTGAACCTGGGTTGTGATTGGAGAGAGTATTTTTCGCTCTAGAATGCGAGGATTCAGTACTAATGGTTCCAGCTCGAGTCACTGGTGGCAGCGAGAAACTATTCATATTTTTAAAAAACGAACACGTTTTCCCCTCCTGTGGTGAAGGTACTGGCTCTTGCTTTGGTTGTGATTTCATGGGTGCCAACAGCTCTTTGATTGCTCATCCAAATGACCATTTTTCACATGAGCCTGGGCAGTGAGTGTTGGCAGATTATTTGTGAAGGACATCCCATTTTAAAAAGGTGTTTAGTTGAGAACACTATGCGTTTACTTAAATGCAATTTCCCCACCCCCCCCATAGTGTATTGGTATGAATATTTGAGGTTAGGACCAGATCAGCCATGATCTTATTGAATGGCGGAGCAGGCTCGAGGGGCTGATTGGCCTACTCCTGCTCCTATTTCTTATGTTCTTATACTAAATGCTATTCCTATGGCTCCTGCTATTCTACTTGATTAGTGACAACAAAAAATTACAACTAGAGACAGCTGTAATAAGGACAGGGTACTTTACAAACTGACCTTGGTGGTTGCTGGGAACACAAAAAAAAACTTGGAGAAAATGTCTGAGGATAAATATGGGAAGTGTCACATTTCCTGTGTCTGCTCCGGACAAGTCAGCAGGTCAACTCCTCCCTGCTCAATAGTGAATTTCTAACTTTCCTTGTGCGAGAGTGAGCCGGAAAAAAATATATAATTTGCAAGGGAAAGGCAGGAATTGATGCTCAATTGCAATACTAATTTTATTAACTTTTTTTTCCCCGTTCCCCAGGTATTCTACTTCCTTTATGTGAATCTGGCATGTGCACACTAAGAGAAGCTATCATTATTGGCAGCATTCTGACTAAATGCTCTATTCCAGTTCTGCATACCAGGTAATTGTTGGTTTGTACGTGGTGTGTTTATAAATCCATAATAGTCTAATACCATTCAATTGAAATTGTGACCCCATTACCCCTTGTATTGTCTGCACTTTTGGTCACCCCTCCTAATATCTCCTCCTTCGGCTCGGCACCATCTTGTTTTTGTTTACTCCCCTGCGAAGTGCCTCGGAACATATTTTTTCCATGTTAAAGGTGTTGTCTGAATGCGAGTTGTTGTTGCTGCCCATAGCTCTTTTCCTTCCACCCAATCGTGTCTTTTAAAATAAGTGAACTCAACAAATTCCACTCTTGAATCTTACTTTGGTGGAGGGACGAAAACAACTCGTGGAATGCATGTTGTGCCTTGGTTCCAAAATGATGCATGTGTAAAAATACAAATTCAGGTATGAGTGGGCATTCTCTAAATTTCTAAATTTAATCATTATAAGTTTCAGCGGTGACTCAAAAGCTTCCAACGGTGCAGGCATACATACGTTTTATAATCTGCAGTTTTGTGATATCAGTATCTCTATCTCTTTACCATAATATTTCTTCTGTTAATAGTGCTGCAATGCTGAAGATTGCAGAAATGGAATATAATGGAGCAAACAGCATCTTCCTTCGACTGATGATTGACAAGAAGTACGCGCTTCCCTTCCGAGTTATCGATGCTCTGGTTTTTCACTTCCTGCAGTTCAGGACTGATAAGCGAAACCTGCCAGTACTGTGGCACCAGAGCCTGCTTACCTTTGCCCAGCGGTATAAGGAGGACCTGTCCTCCGAACAGAAGGAGTCATTACTGGAACTGCTGAGGATCCACGGTCATCCACATATTTCACCTGAGACCAGGCGTGAATTGGTCAACTCCAAATCGAGGGACGTAGAAGTGGGAATGGCAGTGGAATGACGTACTTGTATCTCATTTCCTACAGATTGTGTACTCTTGCGTGAATAAATATCTGGGTTTGAAGTGAGGTTGATCTATCTGATTCTCTCAATAGAACTCTCACTAGGAAGTGGGGACAAATAATTGTTTATCTGTTGCACGACACACATGATTAATGATTTCTTTTTGCACCCACTTCTTTCCCTGCTCCCCTCAGCTTTTTCCCAGCCTAGAGAAATGGAATCATGCTGTTTTACGGCTTTGTGGGCACTGTCAGCCCCCTGGTACCTAGCCCAAGTGGCCAGTCTTTGTGTTTGTTTGGACTTTGAGAGTTGACCGGCTACGTGGGGCATGAAGCATCATAGACCAGCCTAATCCTGTGCTCACCTGACATCCACATAGCCACACGGGGGTCATTGGGTAAAGTTTAGAAGCAGGAACCCTGGTTGGTTGTTCGTTCTCCCTGCTCAAGCACACTGAGGCCAATTGTAGGTCCCTGGCTAAGCTGCTGACTCAGTATGTACAAGGGACTTTATCCACTGTCAGTGTGGGATTTGATGACTTTTGCAGTAGGATTTTTGGGAATATTCCCTTTGCAGAAGGTACTATCGCAATGTCAATAAATTCAAATCAGTCATCTCGTTAATAGGAATTTACTGCACTAAGTTTTTACCCACTATAAGACTTTTGCACAACAATGACAGAAGAAAGTAGGTGTCAACCTTGGCTCAATTGTTAGCACTCTTGCCTCTGAGTCAGGAGGTCATGGGTTCAAGCTCCACGCCAGAGACTCTGAACACATAATCCAGACTGGCACTTCAATGCAGTACTGAGGGAGTGCTGCACTGTCGGCATACTGTCTTTCGTGAGACGTTAAATTGAGGGTCCGTCTGTCCTCTCTGGTGGACATATTTATCCCTCAATCAACGTAACTTTTTAAAAAAAAAAACAATTTTTTTGTTCGTTCATGGGACGTGGGTGTCACTGGCAAGGCCAGCATTTATTGCCCATCCCTAATTGCCCTTGAGAAGATGGTGGTGAGCCTTATCTGGTCATTTATTTCATTGCTATTTGTGGGGCCTTGCTGTGCACAAATTGACTGTTGTGTTTCCTACATTACAACAGTGACTACACTTCAAAAAAAGTACTTAATTGTCTGTAAAGAGCTCTGGGGCAGCCTGAGGTTGTGAAAGACACTATATAAATACAATTCCTTTTCCTTTCTTTAAGCCCAACATTGCAAGGATTTCTACTGTGTGAAGTTTGTGGGTTGAAAGAGAAAAGTTCTTGCACAAGAACATTTGCTGATTTACATCTCTGTGATATTTAAAGAGCCTACAATTCATTTTTTTTCACAGTAACCATTAATTTACAAAATGCAATACAGGTATTGAAATGTATCCAAGTGTTCATTACAGTGGAGTAGCGTCATTAAATTAATTTTTATTCACCAGCAAAATTGGGGGTGGGGAGGGGAATTTGTTCCATCGTTTTTCCATTCGTACTGGTTTAGAACTATCCACGTGTCCTGCGCACAGATCTACAATAAACAGCATTTTGTCAGTTTTTAATCAAAAACGTTACTTTGCTGATCTCAGGACACTACAATTATTGCAGCGCTTGGGATTAGAGATGTGAAATTTGGTCATGGTTCTTGCTTTTGTTTCCCGTACAGAGACCTTTATGTGAAGTGGACCTATGTTGAGTTCAGATTAGTGCTTGGTTGTGATGTTCTTAACCATCAGGTAGGCTGCCAGCAGTCAACATCAAGACTCACATGGCCACTTGGGAGAAGCACCGAGGGCAACCACTGCACAATGGGTTGCAGTCCAACAAGGGATTCTGGTGCCTACAGGGGAGGGAAGGAAAATTATGCACATAAAAGTTTATTTGGAGATCCGTGCGTGAAGCACTTTGGGACTTTTGACTATGTTAAAGGTGCTATTTAAATGCAGGTTGTTACTCCTTTATGAAAATAAGCAACCTAAGAACAATCAGTGCTTCAGACCCTGGGTTTTATATATAGACACTAACTTGCAGTTTCCAGCTTTTAAAATATTTTTAGAAAAACTTGCAAAGAACTTTCTATTTTATTCTTGATTCCCCATTTGCAGGTTTTTTGTTTCCTTTTTATTCAAAATATTACTGGATTCTGATCATATTATTGGAACCAAGTCAAGCTTCTACGGCAGTCTCCATCATCTGATTCTTGAGGCAGGCAGGTTTGTAGTACTCCAGGATACCAGTGGTGATTGGTAAGCCAGCCTCTCTCATTAATGATGGGACCTGGAAGGGTAGACCAGCCACTGGGGCTTAAAATCATCCCCCTTAGCTCCAGATAACCGTACATAATGTGCTGAAAGATAATGTCCTCCTCATTGGAGAAGTAGCTCAGTATTGATAAACTGTGGCTTCAGCTCAGTAAATTCCAGCAGTACGCCAATGCATAAGTGGGGTCCCTAAGCCTTGGCTGTTGCCAACCTGTGTCTAAGCTCTCTGGACTTGGGCAAGTGAGGTTTGTCCCTGTGGGCAAAATAGTACAATTTATGCAATACTGAACAAGCAGTAAGTCTGGCTGTGGGGATTTTTCAAGTGCTTGGTTTGAAGACACTTAAAGTTAGGCAATGGGTTTCTTTGCATGTCAGACAGCTGGGGAAAAAAGATCCCTTTGTTAACTTTTAATATAGTACAATAAAGTTTCAGATGTCTTTTTGCTCATGTAAAATGGCAGCACTTGCCAGCAATTACAAAATTAAAATGAAAGCTGATTTTTTGAAAGAATTTATCATATAACCAGCTCCGTAGAGAAGATGAGAATAATGAACATTTATTGTTGAGCATCAAGTCCAGTTTTGAATAAATTAGCAAAATGTCCGCTTAAGAGTTTAATTTTTTCAGTTAGCTGTTAGCACACCATTCACATTAAATTCCAATCTGTGCTTTTTTTTAACACAGTTGTGAGCCAGAACAGTGCAGTCAGGAGTTTAATGTGAAAACATTAAAGCACATGAAGGAAAATAAACCTCTGTAATTTTAGTGGCTGGATGTATATGAAATGTTCAAATAGGCAGTTTTACACAATCTGCAAGTGGTTCAAACTCATACTTCCCCCCGCCCTCCCCCCCTTCATCACAGTCCTGGCCACACGTGGCCTGTGGTCGAATCCGGCTGACCAGAACGGTCCTAGCCCCTTAGTGCAGCTTGGAACACGTGGTCAGAGGTGGGTGAGAGTGACCTTTGGAAGACCAGTCATGAAGTCACAACAATATACTAACTCTGTCCTTATAAATGTGATTACTGCACCCCAATTACAACATCAGTTATCAGCACGAACAACGAATACGCCCCAGGACACATTTAAGATAATTGGCAAAAGAACCAGAGACGAGATGAGATTTTTTTACGCAGCGAGTTGTTATGATCTGGTATGCAATGCTTGATAGAGTGATGGAAGCAGATACAATACTAACTTTCAAAAGAGAATTGGATATATACTTGAAAAGGAAAAAAATCATAGGGCTATGGGGAAAGGGCAGGGGAGTGGGACTAATTGGGTAAGCTCTTTCAAAGAGCTGGCACAGGCAGGATGGGCCGAATGGCCTGTGCTGTATGATTCTACGAATTAATTGAGACATTGTAATAAATCCTTTCAAGGCAGGCTTAAGAAAATGCAAATACTGCACTTAAATTGGTAACGAGGTTATCAAAGCAATGTAAGTTTAAAAAATATCCGACTTTGACACTTTTTAAAAAAATGTGCAATGGTCGTTTAATATCCACAACGGGTGCTTGTGAAACTCCAATCTAAATTTTGAATATCATCACCAGGCTTTTCCTATGGAGCAAATTTGTTAAGTCTTTTGTTATAGAGAGGGCACCATCCTGCATCATTTGAGCACATCCCATGTGCTATAAGAGTGTTGGAATGTGAATTTGTGCTAATGTTTTGCCATTGCAAATTCTCAATTATAGTTGGCTTGATTTGTTGGATGCAGGTACAGAGCAGAAGCCAGGTACCTCCAGAGCAGAATGGGAAGAAAAAGCAGAGTGTTTAGGATGCCAGGTTATGGAATGGCAATGATAGAGTTGCCTCCCTGCTGCTTCAATGGGGAGTGTGGTTTAGGGTGGATAACTATCAAAATCTGACTTAAGAACTGTGTTGCTATCCAGATCCACCCAGTAATTGTGCTGCTTGCCCTCCCATTGTATGGAAATAATGTGGACTAACTTGGAAGACGAGAAATTAAGAAAAAAATACACTGAGTCAGGGAGGACCTGTCAAGAATATTTGGAGGTTGCAAAACACTTCATGGTAATTGTCTTCAGGTATTAAATAAAATCCTCCACTTAATTCATTATTATAGAAGTAATAATTATCTTAGTGTTTCGAAGTGTAGCCTTCACTTCTCAACGTTATTAGATTGTATTTTCCATTGATGAAGATGAGGTAATGCCACTTATGTGTTGCTTTTGGTAGTTATAAAGTGGACCAGTAGATGGCACCTTTTCTCTGCTTAACAACGCCGATGCCCCTGGCAAAAAATGCGACTTTATTTCTAGTTAGGAAATGCTAACGGAGAAAAAAAGGTGGGGAAAAATAAATATATTATAAAAGGTGCTAAATAACTTTTTATACAAAAACCTCATAGTATATAATACCTCGCTTTATAGTTTTGAACTAATTATCATTTCCAGCTTGCCGCAATGTAGAAATATTAACATAATTATCTTTATTTCAGCAAGTAACTTTCTGTTAAGGCGGTTTCCCGATAAGGGGCTGAAGAGTCGGACACGGAATCCGGTGGATAACTACTTCTCTATGCGATATTTCGCACACATTAAACTGTATATTTTTCAGTTCAGTGAGTGTCTTCGGTTTTCATTAAATCTAATCTTAAACTGTAAAGTAGAGAATTATGTTTTTTTTTTGTTAATGCAAAGTGCCAAGTGTTGCTTGAGTTGTTGGGATGCAGCGCTGTGTGTTTAAATATTAGATACAATTCACACTGGCAACTAATGCGCTTTGCTACAGTGTTCAGTGACGTACACCTCAACCTCGCCCCCTCTCTGCGCAGGCGTGGCTGGTTCATGTCCAGCTGTTGCCAGGCAGACTTGTGTCCTGACGGTGACCCGACAATGTGCGCGCGCGCCCCGCGCCTCCTTCCATATATGGTTGTGTTGCCGGGAGCCCCGGTTCCTTTGACGTGCTGCCTCACCCTCTGACGCATGCGCGTTCGTTCTCTCTTGTTGCCACTTGCCACATGTCCTCTTCCTCCTGTCCACGCGGTCTCAGTCCCGCGACGTTGTAGCGGAGGTTTTAGTTGGGCTGCTGATTGGGGGAAGAGGGGGGGGGGGGGAAGAGAAGTAAAAGGGCTGCTGTTGCCATGCCAACAGGTCCGCCGAGCAAGAAGTAGGTCACAGGTTGCAAATGGAGGAGTAGATGGGTGAGGTTATTGGACTTTTACTGACTTTATCCGGGGCAGGGAGGGAATGGAACCATTGCAGCCCCGCACATTTCAGACGGTCATGAAGTTTGCACTCACTCCAAAAGGATTAACCCAAATATGCCCACCCCGTTTTGATTTATCTCACCCCACCTACTTTCTTTCTCCTCATACCCCTTAAATACATTTAGTTCCTATGTTCCTAGATACCTTTTGAGCCCATTTATACTGTCAGCTCGAGTGGACTTCCTTGCAACTGTAGTGTGTCCCACAAATCCTGACAAAGACCTGCTATTGCTTCATCGTTACTGGGTCATAACCATAGAATTTTCTACCTAAAACAATCGTAGGAGCACAAGGACTCCAGTGGTACTAGGTTCGCCTCCAGCTTCTCAGGATAAGTAGGGATGTGCAATTAAATGAAGCTTTGCCAGCATCATCTACGTTCCAAGGATACATTTTAAAAATCCATAATTCTTACTCCGCATTGAGTAGGATTGTCACCTGTTTATTTTTGTTTGGCCTCATCTTTGGAGCAGGCTGCCATTTAAAAAAAATGTTGAAGTAAAATCAAGCAGCGAAAGTTTGGTCCCCACGTTTGTCTTTTGCTTGGTATTAATGGGTTTACAATAGAATATTTAAACCCGAATGATTCAAACTATTCCATTGGCTGCAAAAACCACCAGTGTTTTAAAATGAAGTTCAGTGGCAACATCAAGGAGAGAATAGTTGGTACTGGCTACATAGATAAATATAAATAGATAAACAGACACCAAAACTAGGAACCAGTGAAATGCCTGCAAATATATATAGAAGCCACAATAGTAAAATTGAGCAGAAGAATTAATAGAAACTGCAATAAAAATACTAAACAATAATTAAAGAGCCAGAGGTGCTGCATCTAAATCTGCAGCATCCAAATAAAGAGCTGGCAAAGGAGTAGTCAACAAATCCTGCGAAAGATTGCATGAAATGAATGTAACCCCTGTACTAGCTGAATGTTGAGAGCACATGATAGCTGAAATAATTTGCCTTAATACAATTTTAAAAAAAATTCTTAAGTCACAGCTGCCCCTGGCCCCACACTCTGACTGGTTTTGGATTTGGCAAAAAATGATGCACCCTATCTTTGGATGAAAAATTCCATGATTCCCCTTCTTATTCCTTTTCACTTCTGTCCCTGATATTTGTGATGTAAAGCAAGAACTTGCATTTATGTAACAACTTATTACATCATCAGGATGTCACCAACACAAAAACAGTCACTTTTATGTAGGCAAACATGGCAGCCAATTTTCACACAAAGGACCCACAAACAACAAATGAATGAATGACCAGATAATCTGTTTTGCTGATGTTTGCTGAAAGGAATGTCGGCCAGGACACCAGGAGAACTCCCTGCTCTTCTTCAAATGGGATCTTTTTCATCAATCTGGGCCGCAGACAGGGCCCAAGTTTAATGTCTTATCTGAAAAATGGTACCTCGGACAATCACTCCCTGACTACTGCACAGAAGTGTAGGCCTAGATTATGTGCTCAAATCCATAGTAGGACTCAAAATCACAACCTTTCTTAATCAAATGCGAATTAAAAAGACTTAAATGTTTTATTCCAGTTGCTTAATTTGAATGGCTGGATAATTAATTTTTTCAGTGCAACTTCAAATTATCAGTAGACTGTACATAGGTTATGATTCTGGATTACATATGGAATCATGTAGCAGAGGGAACAAGTGGCTTCCTTTCTCGTCAAAGAAAAGCCAATTGAGAGGACACAAGGAAAATTTTAAAATGCTGATCGGTGTAGTTAACTTGGATTTATGCAGGATTTTTACTTAGATATATGGAATAGATTATCATCAAAACTAATTTTGGATGAGTGCAGCTCCAACAACACTCAAGAAGCTCAACACCATCAGCCTGTTTGATTGGCACCCCATCCACCACCCTAAACATTCACTCCCTCCACCACCGGCGCACCGTGGCTGCAGTGTGTACTATCTACAAGATGCAATCCAGCATCTCGCCAAGGCTTCTTCGACAGCACCTCCCAAACCCCTGACCTCTACCACCTAGAAGGACAAGGGCAGCAGGCGCATGGGAACTCCACCACCTGCACGTTCCCCTCCAAGTCACACACCATCCTGACTTGGAAATATATTGCCGTTCCTTCATCGTTGCGGAGTCAAAATCCTGGAACTCCCTACCTAACAGCACTATGGGAGTACCTTCACTATACCGACTGCAGCAGTTCAAGAAGGCGGTTCACTGCCACCTTTTCAAGGACAATTAGGGATGGGCAATAAATGCTGGCCTTGCCAGCGACACCTACATCCCATGAATATATTTTTAAAAAATTGATAGTGTAGTGACTCTGCTTAAAACAGAAACTGAACAAATATCTGATTATGAAAGTTCCAAGAACAGACTAAAACTAATAAAGCTATGGATTTACAATAAGTAGATGAGCAATAGAATAGGACAGAGTATAAATATATGTACATCCACATAAAAGGTAGATACTGTTCTGGGACAGGATCGAATGACATTTTTTTTAAAAAAGAGGCTGACCTTGCTGGAAAATGTGTAGTCAGCTCACTCTCAGGATTAGTTTATATTTCCTGTACTGGCCCAGATGCAGGGAGCACACTGCATGCTTGGAGGGATATCCAATTAGGCATCAGCTTTTAAAGGGCTGCTGTCTACATTTAAAAGGGAGCAGCTTGTTTTGAAATAAGTTACAAAAACAAATCAGGTAAGATAGAAGACATGCAACTCACACTGTTCCTTTTGAAGATAACTGCCCTGAGAGTACCACTGGTAGAAGTTTAGGAAAGGAAGGTTGAACTCCTTGGAACATAGGAGCATCCCCTCTCCCCCTTCTACTGCACAGCAGTCAGCATTGCATGGGAGGAGGTGATAGAGAGGGCAAGTGCCATCTTTAATGTCTGAAGATCCTGGGAGCAAATGAGGTAGAAGTTTTTCAGTCTCTAAAAGACTTTCAACCCAAGCTTACCTAGCATTGACCTACCCTAATGTACATGGACATAGCATGGTCGAAGAGTTTTCTGTCAACCCGGGGCAGTTTGGCTCATGCAATGGCCTCCGATAACTTCTCAGCTCTTTCACACATGCATATGCATATCCAAATTGGTGCAGGCACAACCTTTTGTAGGTGATGCTGAAATATGCTACGATTGTTGCACTTAATTCTATAACAGTTGTCCCCATAAAGCAAGCTTCTAACAAAGTAGGTGCATCATACATGTTCATTGATTCACAAACAAGTGCACTGTGGCCATTTGGGTGTTATGGTCTATTCTCTTCAAATGTACAGCATCTCATCACCTTGTATGGATAGTAGAAGTCTGTCCATAGCAGGAGGGAGCTGGAGCATAATGGAGGAAGACCCCACAATTGCAGACCCTTAAGCAGATATGAGGAGCTAGGAGAAGTGAGACAGGGAGAGTTTGGAAATTTTCCTGAAGCTCAGAACTATTACCATCCTTTACTTATTCTTCTTCCTCCTCATGCTCACTCATTCATTCATTCATTGCACCACAGCAGCATGGCACACAATATAGAAGCATGTAACTTCTGTTTGAAGGGATTTCCTTGTTGTCACCAAACACTTGTTCTTCTTCCATTGCTGTAGGGGTCTCCCAAAATGATGACAAAGTTTCTAATGATGTGAAGAAACCAGCACCACATGACTCACTTCAGCTGTTGCAGGCACCACCTCAAGAACTGCGAGATACCATGAAGCATGTGGCAACTCCATGGCCATCTGCACTGAACCCCTTGTAATAGAAGTTCTGAGCCTAATTGCAATTTCTCTCCTGATTGCTCTGACTGGGCTATGGCGAACTTGAGATGCAATGCACGGGAGCCTCTCATGACCACATTCAATATACTGGGGGATTGGATTGCGAGAAGCTGGAGGGCTTCACACAACTCATTGCTGGTTAGTGGTCTGTTTCCAGATCCCTGGGTAGACTGAGACTGAGCCCAGCAGCTGGGTCATGGCAGGAATAGGCACAGATGAGGCTGCTGACTCTCAGGCCAATGCCACTTCCAGCCAACCTCACCCATGACAGGACAAGTGCAAGATAGCGGACAGTTATAGCAGCATCAAATGTGTGCCAGGAGTTGTAGGGGCATCTAAGGCACAGAACAAAGAGGTAGATTCGTCTGCAGACAACTAACAACAAGGTATCATACTCACTCCCTCCACCAATCCCTCCCTGGCCCCCAAAGCTAGAACATTGTAAAGACATTCATTATACACTGTCACCAAAGGGAGGCACAGAGGGAAACAAAATATAATGTCACATGCACTTACATTAAAATAAAATTGTTGCACTTTATTTCAACTTTGTCCTGAGTGTTCATTTCTGATGGGCAGAATAAGGTATCAGCAGATGAAAGGATAGATATGCATAGTAGTTAGTGGTGGTGATGTTTATTGGGCCAATGCATTGTGCATTAGACAGTGAAAGGCTGGCTACAAGCTTGATCATCCATTTCTTCAGCCTCATCTACATGGTCCTACTCTGCCAATTGTTGTGAATGGGTTTCTTTGTCCTTTTGCTGCATGGTAACTGCTCTCTCTATAGTAAAGTTGTAAACAATTTTACAACACCAAGTTATAGTCCAGCAATTTTATTTTAAATTCACAAGCTTTCGGAGGCTTCCCCCTTCGTCAGGTGAACGATGTGAAATGAGATCCTCGAAATGAAATCGCATTTATAATTCACAGAACAATGCTTGGTGAGTACAGACAGTTTTTTCAACTGCCCGTTGCCAAGGCAATCAGTGTGCAGACAGACAGGTGTTACCTGCCAGGTCTCACAGAATATACAAATCACCAAAAAAAAACAAACAAAAAAAAACAGAGATAGAGAGGTAGAAACATAGAAAAGACAGCAACTGACCCGTTATATTAAAAACAGATAACATTTGTTCGCTGGTGGGGTAACGTGTAGCGTGACATGAACCCAAGATCCCGGTTGAGGCCGTCCTCATGGGTGCGGAATTTGGCTATCAATTTCTGCTCGACGATTTTGCGTTGTCGTGTGTCTCGAAGGCCGCCTTGGAGAACGCTTACCCGAAGGTCGGTGGATGAATGTAAAGTTGTGCAGCGTGAAGTACATTGCTATGATTTTGGAGATCTTTCCCGGCTTATGTTGAAATCCCTAATTAAACTCCTTTGCCCCTCCAACTGCTTCTTCTGCTTAAAGACCATCCTTAACACTCGCGCCTTAGGGCATGCTTTTAGTCGCCTCTCCTAATATCTCCTTCCACTCAGCATTCAGCTTTGTCTGATTACACTTCTGTGAAACGCATTGGGAACTTTTCCTACATTAATGACCCGATATAAATGCAAGTAGTTGTCGTTGCATACTTTAAGGCATATCTGATCTGTCCAAGCATTGGAACCCCTTTTACTATGCCAATTGTATGTTCCACAGGATCCTTCACGCTCGCTGCTCCTTCAAATAATGATGGCGCAGTAATTGGGCATAAAACAAATGCATTGAGACTACTACTAGGGTACTGAAAATTCACCTGTATTATTTGGTGCATATGGTAACAGACAATTGCCATTAGTCACAGAAAATTGTACATTGTGAACATACAAACAATGTATGCCAAAGGTTTCTGGAATGGACCAAAATGGCCATTTGTGTGCCATCTATGATGTTTTTCACTTTGGAAAAACCTGTCACCCAGTGAAAGTACTGTTTGCTTTCATGCTGTTGCTGACACTACGTGGAGGAAGTGATGAGAGAATTCTCCTGGCAAACAACACTTTTATCACCTGTGTCAGTGCACAGCAACTGACTTATTTGGCATATATCACCTGTAGTGGTGAAAAAATTCAACCCTGTCATCACATTCATAACCACTGACAGAGCCATCCTTTGTCTGACAGTCCACCTTGAGGAGACCGTATAGCTCAATGAAGGCAGATCTTCCGATATAGCCAGGTAGCCCTGCCTCTTGGAGTAAGAGTAGACAGAACACCCCTATATACTTGAACCTGCCTTTGATTCTTCCTTAGGTACACATCCTCCAAACTTCTGAGGGCAAGAGGAGTACCCAGAGGAATTCCCATCTTAGATATTTAGTTGCTGCAACTGGAATTGCAGCTGGCAGCAATGCTGTGGTAGGGAAATTAGGGGGAAAATTTAAAAATGCAAATATTGGCCAAACAAAAGCAGAAAGTTATATCACAGTAATAATGCATCAAATGAAATCTCCAAAAACTTCAATAAAAAAAGTACAACATACAATTTTGAAAGGTCAAAACATGCCTTTCATCTAGCGATGGGCATACAAGTCCATCCCAGTAAAAAGTGTAGGAAATCATGGCCCACAGTCATTAACATAAAACTGGATTAAATTTGGGGCTTTAATGAGCTCATGCATGCTTTGTGCTACACCAGAGGAGATCAACGAGTATATCTATCTATATAAAGTGTGTGTGTAGAGAGCTGATATCCTGTGTAGGGCATTGCACGTGGGGAGTTAAGACCAAATGCACTCTTCAGGTGAAGCAGGATTAGAACGTTCATGATAATTTGACCAGACATAATTCAGTCCCATTTTAAAGTCATCCATTTAGCCTCATCTCCATATTAAAAATCTGATTTATGTCTGTGTGCACGTTCTGTCTACAAAACCTCACTTCCGGTTGTCACATTTTTGTGCCAACTTTATCGTTATAAATTATGTCCACATTTGTAATGGGAACTGCCTATGTAAATTTGTCACACGGTAATTACCCCTCTGGAGGTGCTGTGGCATCTTAGTTTCGCATCTTCTATTGCCTCAGCCAACAGTTCCTCAGTTATTACTGCAGAAAAACTCCTATTCTCCATCTAACTCTACTTCTTTACTTCCCAAATTGCCATACGTTTTGCTATTTAACTGTAAGTAATAATGTAAAATTCAACATTTTATATAAAAACATGGACAGGATATATGACTTTAAGCTGGGAGCCAAATTACACCCAAGAACCCTGGTCCAATTTTCCATGGCCTCTAACCCTGATTCACCTGAACACTACAATTTATCTCGACTCCCAGTGCGCAATGCCATGGGAGTTTAATTATTTTTTATGTAATACTTCACTCCTCAATCATTGCATGAGGCTTAATCATTCAGTTCCATTTGAATACACTTCTTGGGTTTCATATGTCACCCCTTCAACTTTTCTGAGTAATTGGTTTCACATATGATTTAAAGGAGAAGGAAACTCTATGAGGAGAACTTTTTGTTCAAAGTCCCCCCCCCCCACCCCCACATTTTGTAGAAGAAAGCAATAGTCTCAGCAGGATATTTTTGATGCTGTAGTAAAACTTTTCTTACTGGTGTGGAGACTCTTGATTCAAAGCTTCCTTGTTTCTAGACCGCTTTAGTGACATCACCACCAAAGAGCTTTGCTGTGTTTGCCGTAGTCACTCCATAGTAGACATTAATTCAAAATGACCTGAGAGCCACCCAGGAGCTGCCCAACTTCTGCAAATCACTTTGGGTGGGTGTGATGGAAGGGGCATCTCACTACTCGCTGCCACCAGCGTGATGTAAGAGGAGGGTGTTTTATGGAGCTGTTCCCTCTTGCAAAGGGTCTTACTGTGCTGCCCGTAAATAGACCACAGATCCCCTATAAAGCAAAGCTGCAGCCCTGTGGTTTTCTGTCCCTGTAAAAAAAAAACTTTGCACCCTTTTAGGACTCATGCAATCCAAGATCGCTAGTACCCGTTGCACTCATTTCTCTCCAAAGCCACTCTGGAAGATGATGTAATCAATACACCAGACATCAGCTGGGCTCAGATGCCAAGTGAACTAACTAGATTTGTTTATAGAAATTAAACAAGTATGCAAGCTTAACAATGGCAACAGCAAGAGGGTTGGGGATCGATTTTAACTGTAGGAACAAGGTGGTAGCGCTCTGCAAATTGTAGTGATACATTTAATGCCCCATTACCCTTCTGTTCTCACCTGCCGTTATATTGGCTGGGGCAACCCAGATGCTCACCTGTTTCAGGTGGGAGCACATTTGTAATATACTAAGTGGGATCCTATGACCCAAACACAATTTTAAGGCACCTTATACGCTCCACCCATTGATAGCAGGCGTTGAGGTGCCTAACTAGCGGTCCCTAAAAGGTAAAGGCAAGCTTCTGTGTTTTTTTTTTTAAAAAGAGTTTTGTGGGGCCAGGAGGTGCCTCTCCCCACCACCACCTCCTCCTCCTCCTCCTCCTCCACCACCCCCATGATTCACAGAGGCTCCATCGCTCTTGACCCAGTGCCTTATGATGCTTTTCTACATTAAAGGAACTATAAATGCAAGTTGTTATTAGATACAAACCTAGTTCTGCCTTATCTACCTACATAGAGTGGCAGTACCATGGAATTTGTCACAGTGTGTATGCAGATTTCCAAGCCCTAAGTGTTGTTTTCCAGGTTGAGGGGTTCTCAGGTGCTACCTCTTGTTTATCAGAGCTACTCAGAGACACTAGGGGATAGCCCCCATGAATGATATCACAAGAGTGGCTTACAAGGGCAGGAGACCTGCCCTAAAAGACACTGCATTACTGAAATGTCAAAAAAAAAATCTGCTCAGACTATTATTTTTTTCTACAAATGGGCGAGCATTTTGAACAAAAAGCACTCCTCTGGACTTCCCCTTTAAGATGTCACTTTACCCTGTGGCACCTGTATCCAATTTGTACAAGAGTAGTTATGCTAAATTTGCATCCTATTAATATATATGGAGCAGTTCATACAAGAATGTGATGCATAGTTTTTCTTTTTTACAAAAGTAGCAACTGTAAGAAAGGGGGCCGATTCCTGCACGAATGATTGACATCTTACAGTCAATTCAAAATAGCAAGTCTTTGTTTTAAAAAACAAAGTACTAGGATTCTTAGTATAGTGGACATTTTTGTCCTGATAGGAATTTCTGGAGTAGGAGCTACTTAGAGTGCAAATATTGAAAGTTATTGAAATGTTAAAAGTTTCTTTCTTATTGATGTTTAATGTACCAATTTCTGTGAACAGGAAATGGAAAACCGAAAATGGAAATGTACTCAGTCAGGTAAAACATAAACTTTGTGGAAGTTTGCGGGTTCTTATTTTAGAAGATAAGTAGATTTTTTTAAAAAACAGCAATGCCTTTATTTCTTTATTTAAAAAAAGTGAATCAAATTATATTTGAGATAAAAATTTGGAATAAGTGATTATTGTAATAGGGTCTGATGGATACAAACCTCTGATGCTTATTTCATCCTTTATCTTTACATAGCCCCAGGTTTCAGGAAATGTTACGATTTGTTCCTGCAAATGTACTTCCATTGCTGAACTGAGCACTATTACATTTGGTGCCTACTTAATAAATTGTGTCATGGTCAAATGCAACACAAAAATAATTGTGGACCCTGGTCTACATAATTATCATAAACCGCTGCAGCAAAGCTAGAGTGGAAATTCACAGCAACTCAATGAACATCTGATAGAGATAGATAGGTAATATTTGGAGCAGTGCTTCATTTTCAAACACAAATGTTACTACGGCAGAGAACATTTTTATGTATAGAAAGGTAGTCGATAGTTTCATGCAGGTATGGGTTTATTTGCCAACAGCAACTGTCATAATATGAAAGTGTGTTTGCTTCGTTATTGATGTATACTGATTACATCAAAATTGTTTGATATGGACATCAAGTGATAATCAGTTGTTCACCAGGCTATTAATATGATCAGTAAAAACATTCTAAGTAGTTACCTTTCTTGGAATAACTTCATTCATGATTATTTTGAATTTTCAAAATTATCATCCATTAAAATAGCAAATGTAAGGAGTCTTACAACACCAGGTAAAAGTCCAACCTGACGAAGGAGGAAAGCTCCGAAAGCTTGTGATTTCAAATAAAGCAGGTTGGACTATAACCTGGTGTTGTTAGACTCCTTACATTTGTCCACCCCAGTCCATCACCACATCATTAAAAATAGCAGAGAGAAATTTCCGATGAATGCATCTTTCATATGTTAATATCCCACTCATTCATTTCAGGGCCTTGGTTCTTTCTTTTCATACAAGAGATCTGGATTTGATTCCAAACCATGCTGTTGGGATAAGAATCTCCCCTCTGTCTTTCTTTTGGATGAAACATTAAATCAAGACCTTGTATACCTGTTCAGGTAGACATCAAAGATCCCATGGCAACTATTCGTAGAAGAGAAGGGAATTCTCCCAGTGTCTTGGCCAATATTCATCCCTCAATCAACATCACCAAAACAGATCAACTGGTCATTTATCTCGTTTGCTGTTTGTGGAACCTTACCGTGTACAAATTGGCTTCCCCCTTTTTGTCTACATAATGACACTGGCTGCAAAAAAAGTAATTCATTGGCTGAAGTGTTTTGGGACATCTTGAGGACCTAACAGGAACTATATAAATGCAATCTCCTTCTAAGTGAAATCATAGGAGTCGTACAACACCAGGTCATAGTCCAACAGCTTTATTTGAAATCACAAGCTTTCGGAGCTTTGCTCCTTCGTCAGGTGAAGTCAGATGAAGGAGCAAAGCTCCGAAAGCTTGAGATTTCAAATAAAGCTGTTGGACTATGACCTGGTGTTGTGCGACTCCTTACATTTGTCCACCCCAGTCCATCACCGGCATCTCCACATCATAAGTGAAATCAGTTTAGGCAATCTCAACTTAGCTTCAGGTTAGGTACAACTCCACTGCCCATATTTGGGAGCGACAACAGGAATGGCTGGTGTAGGAAATAGTAACGCTGCACTCGTGCAATAGGAAGTGGTTTGTGTGTAAAACGTATGCTTTTTGAGATTGTTATAAAAAGGAACAGAAGTGGTACAGGGGTATTATTTCATTAAGTATATTATGTTGGAATATGCATTTGGAATTTTGGAACCTCACTTTGCATCTGTCCTGTCACAATTGAATGGCTATAAAAATTAACCAGGGGTCATCATAGTATCTCAGTAGTTCTGACAAAATTCCTGTATGTATTTTTTCCCCATTGCTATGGTTTCCTATAAAAGGTTCAACTATAGTTGAATTTCTAGAAACTCTTTCTCAAGGCAGTTTCTTTTTTAGAAACACATGTCCTTGCAGTGCCCAATAGAATATCAGGCAATTATTTGTGCGCCCTAATACCACCCCATCTGATTGTCCCACGAAGGAATTGCTCAAATCAAAGCTATTTGTATCTGAATAATTTAACATATTGCTTTGTTCATTTATTTTTTTCAAAAGGGGCACAGGTACAAAATAGAGGAATGTTGACATCACAACCTCTCCAACATGTTGCCAACTTATATTTAAGCTTAGTCCACATCTTCTAAACTACAAGTACAAACTAAATAGAATCATTGAATAGTTACAGCACGGAAGGAGGCCATTCGGCCCATTGAGTCCGTGCCGGCTCTCTGCAAGAACAATCCAATTAATCCCACTCCCCTGCCCTTTCCCCGTAGCCATGCAAATTTTTTCCCTTCAAGTACTCATCCAATTCCCCTTTGAAATCCATGATTGAATCTGCCTCCACCACCCCCTCGGGCAGTGCATTCCAGATCATAACCACTCACTGTGTAAACAAGTTTTTCCTCATGTCACCATTGGTTCTTTTGCCAATCCCTTTAAATCTATGTCCTCTGGCTCTTGACCCTTCCACCAATGGGAACAGTTTCTCTTTCTACTCTGTCTAGACCCCTCATGATTTTGAATGCTTCTATCAAATCTCCTCTCAACCTTCTCTGCTCGAAGGAGAACAACCCCAGCTTCTCCAGTCTATCCACATAACTGAACCACGTAAACCTCATCGCTGGAACCATTCTAGTAAATCTCTTCTGCACCCTAAGGCTTTCACATCCTTCCTAAAGCGCGTTGCCCAGAATTGGACAATACTCCAGTTGTGGCCAAACCAGTGTTTTATAAAGGTTAATCATAACTTCCTTGCCTTTGTACTCTATGCCTCTATTTATAAAGCCCAGGATTCCTTATGCTTTTTTAACCGCTTTCTCAACCTGCTCTGCCACCTTCAACGATTTATGCATATGTACCCCCAGATCTCTCTCTTCCTGCACCCCTTTTAGAATTGTACCCTTTAGTTTATATTGCCTCTCTTCGTTCTTCCTACCAAAATGTATCACTTTGCACTTCTCTGTGTTAAATTTCATCTGCCACATGTCCACTTGAAGTCTATCACTATCCTCCTCACTGTTCACTGTACTTCCAAGTTTTGTGTCATCTGCAAATTTTGAAATTGTGCCCTGTACACCCAAGTCCAAGTCATTAATATACCAACCTATTACCAACCCATGGGGACCACCACTGTACACCTCCCTCCAGTCTGAAAAACAACCGTTCACCACTGCTCTGTTTCTTGTTACTTAGCCAATTCCGTATCTATGCTGCCACCACCCCTTTTATTCCATGGCTTCAACTTTGATGACAAGCCAACTTTGATGACATGACAATGTGGCACTTTATCAAACACCTTTTGAAAGTCCATATACACTACATCAACTGCATTGCCCTCATTGGCCTTCGCTGTTACCTCATCAAAACTATAAAGTTAGTTAAACACAATTTGCCTTTAACAAATCCATGCTGGCTTTCCTTAATTAATTCACACTTGTCCAAGTGACTTTTAAATTTGTCCCAGATTATTGTTTCTAAAAGTTTCTCCACCACAGAGGTTAAACTGACTGGCCTGTAGTTGCTGGGTTTATCTTTACACGCTTTTCTGAAGTGCAAGTACAATCAGTTGACAGTACATTGGAAAAGTAGATCAACTCTGTATAATGGCTTTAGTGAGAATTGTGCGTGGAGATCTACACCTCCACTCATTACTCATCATTCATAAGGGTTCCTTGCTCAGTATCTTTTTACAGGCTTGGTGGGCCTATTACATGCTTTACATCTGTACTCAGTAAAATTATATAATTGAGAGAATTTTATTTTGAGTGTCAGTTTATTTTAACTGATTGGTAACATGAAATTTTTAAAAATGTCAACTTGCGGTGCATTTTAAACCTCACACACAGTTCCAGCAAGTGTCTTTGGAATATGATCCAGAGTGGGAACCCTTTTTGTAACCCTTCATTTCCAGGATGCCGAGACCACTTGTAGCACAGGCTAATACCACCTACTCGGGATCAAACCTGGGACTATGCTTTGTGGCAGAACATCATGCACCTGCCCGCTAATCCATTGGGAGTGCTCAACTTTTTTTAACCTGAAGAAATAGCTGTAATTCTAATCAAGCAAATAACAATTGAGAGAAAAACCTTTCTGCAGCATAATAGTAACAGTCCTGGTGAATCAAGCTGCTGGAGAACAGATTTCTTTAGGTAGGACCTGGGCATCAAATCATTAAATCTGGTTTAATTATGCAAAGAGCTACTTTAAAAATATAAATGGTTTGTTCTGAAGATAAATGTAATGCACTGTTCTGTCGTTGCTGTCCCACATTGGTGTTGGAGGACTTTTGAGATCTCATGAAACACCCAAGTGACAATAAAATAAGTAGTTCCAGTCGAAATGTTATTTCATTTGAGACACTAAAACCACTAACAGCTCAAGTAATTTATGACCACCCTCTGATCCATAGAGAGTGTGCCAATGCCGTAAAAACACCCCAAATATGTTTTAATATATAGAATAGGTTGTATGGTGATGCAGTGCATTTCAGCATCAATATCACCCAGGGGAGAAAGCCAGATATAATTTCTCCTCTGTAGCTCCCTCAGTTCCAGAAGTTGGCTGCAGCACCGTAGGGAGGCAACACCCCCACCCTCCAAGAGGAGAGTTGTTAGGACATTGTCATGTGTGTTCCAGCAGGCAGCTGAAAAACAGCACAGTTGTAGACCTGGAATCCAGTCTGCTTACACAGTCCCAGGGCACCATGTACAAGGAGAAAAAGTAGAAAGGTTTTATACCCCCAGAAACAAAATTGTATGCTGTACTACTGATTGCTTCTTCAGAGCGATCCAATTTTAGGTTCAGAGTTCTTATCTCCTATCACCATTATGGTGCTGTATTGTCCATATCCTATTCAAAGGTAGGGTGTTTTACATTATGATGCAAAATCAGTGATATGGCAGGGTCAGTTGATGAAAAAAAATTAAGGAATGACATTGTTTGGTAGCAGCTTAACTGTATATACTATAGATTATAACACAGAATGTTATGTTGCTCATAGGGTTATTTTAAGTCTCCCCCAAATTATCTTCCAGAAATAAAACTCTCATTTTGATCATAATGAAAATGAAATTGAAATGTTCTTCACTGCTGGTCATCTTCAAACCCATAATTACTGAGTGCATGTGTCCCTTACCACAAGGTTTCTCTTTTTAGTGCTGAGCCATTTTCTCAATTTCACTATCTGAGTTTTATTGGTGCTTTGTTTTCCTTTTGTTTTATATGGTGGAAAAAAAATACTATTTCACTGTTATCAAAGTGAAACAAAGGTACCAGGCAAATAGAGCTTTCTTTAAACCTTATTTTTGGTGTTTTATTGTAATAAACAATTACTTTAAATTTTCCTTTTGGGAGGGGTCTAAATTAAACCTTACAGTAAGTTGTCTTAAAGCCAAATTGCTGAAGGATAGGCATGTGTCCCTTAGTGTAAATCATGCTGGTCTCTGATGTACTACGGATGTATGTATCCAGATATGCGTGGGAGGTGTAGGCAGTTGAGAGACATCTTGACTGAAACCCACGGCTATAGAGGTGTGAAGTGAAGAAGTGAGACATCAGGTCACACACCTTCTAAAAAAAAATTCACCACCTCAAAAAGAAACAAAAAATACAAATCACACATTTAGTTTAGAAAAACTGCATTTATTGTTCAGTGATTTCCTCTGCATATATCTCACAAAGATCATTCAATGGAACAGTGAAATCATGTAGTTGACTAGGGATGTCACCACATATTCAACTATCGTGATATTTCACTCCAGCTTTGGTTAAATCTTTAAGTTTATTAAAGTTAGGTTAAAGCCAAGTAAACTGAAATCCTTCAAAATATACCCATTACTTCTTGTGACAGTTCTATTCCTAACACAGTAAAAAATGTTAATTAAAATTACCATGAGTGCTGATATTGTATGAACGCTAAACCTATTTAAAATAAAAGGTCAATGCCTTCATTAAAATAGTGGAGAGTAATTTCATACGAGTGCATTGTGCATTCTTATAATATCGCTCACAGTAGTCTCAAGGCTTATATAGTTTTTAGGTGGGAAAGCTTATTTAGATTCTATTTTTAGCAAGGATTCAACATTAAGAGCACATGTTTTTGAGTGTATATATCACATCACACATACATGTCCAAAATGGCAACAAAAACCCTTACCTGTGATGCAGGCAACCAGTACAACCAAATCAAAAAGGGTTCTTGATGCTATCAACTTGGGGCACTGTGACACCAGCCTAGAAAAGGCCTCGATGTCATCAGTTGACAATTTTATTTTTCTTTCCACAGAGATCATTTCATTTTTACAAACCTATTACTAAGGTAAGCAGTTAGAGCACAAAGCTACACCTGCTTGATGAAAACTTGGTATTCAGGACACCCCTAATGCATACAACAATGAACAAAAAATACATTTCTTCATTAAGTATAGGTGACAAAATATGAACAAGGACTGAAGAATTAATCATGACATGGGCACTCTCGTGCCAAAAAATTCAAATATAAAACAATCAGAATTAATGAAGATTAAAGAGTTGAGCGGTTCATTACACACCATTGTTATAAATTTAAGTGAAACAAATGGCAACTGTAGGGCTCTAACCCAATTTGTTCTCTTTAGTCTGCTGCGTTTGATGGCACTTCTCAAATCTGCTTTATGTCCCAAAACTTTTTCATTGTTTTCTGAGTCAGCAACAAGGAGGGCATTTCAAATCATGTTTGGCACTTTAATGACCTTCAACAAATTATTTGTTTAATTGGAAAAAACAAATCCTCACCCTGCTTAATACCCAGGTTGGATGAAACGGTCACCTCTAACTGTTAGGCAGCAAACACTAATGAGTAATGAACAATTGCAGAGAGCCCCGAGTTGTTGGAAAAATACATCTAGTAACACAATTAATCAGAAGTGTGAAACTCCATGAGAATGCAGTGTTTGCAAAGAAAGGTTACTGTAATTGCTGCATTTTTGGAGATAACAGGTGAAGATATATAAAAAATACTTTCATGGCAACTAACAAGAAAAACAGGCTTAAAATCTACATAAAATCAAACTTCATGACATTAGCATACGAGCATCCAAACCCAACTGCACAATAGGATTCTGACTGCTAATGACTAGCGGAAATTACTGCACTCATTTTACTGAATAATTCTCTTTTTAAAACAAAATCTTACGTTTGAAATGACAACTGTAGCCACACAAAAATTGATCAACTAGCTTGCTACTTAGATTCAGCTATTATTGTCATCCCAATTATTTATTCTTTCCATTGAATGCCGTCTACTACCTGCTTAACACTAATGTATAGTTTGATCTGCACTAAACTTTTTCTATTCAGCTCACAACTTAAATATGATAATCATGTACAGGAGTCCCTTACCAGAACTTCAAATGGCCCTTACCTACAAATTTTGCTGGTGGAGGTTTTAATACAATTCCATGGGTACCGGTCAGCTTCTGATAACTCCGCCAAGTGCCCACTCTTCATGTATGAGCCTAGAGAGCAAGCAGGGGCGATTTTCAACTGCCTGAAAAACAGCCAGTTGGCAGAGGAAATCAAAGGGTTACCCCAGCTGCTCTGTGGGTGTCCAAGGCCTGTCTGATGCAATTTTCAGGTGGACCTATAAATGGGAGCACAGCACTCCTGCCTGTTTCGAGTGAGAAGCTGTTTAAATAGGTAAACCAAAGTCCCATGCAGTTGTAGGACTGTGACTGCAATTTTTAAGTACAAATGGGTGGAGCTTGCTCTACAAAAGGGCCCAAATCTCTCTCTTCGTGGGGCCAGGATGTGCAGGAATACTGCGTCCTGCACTTATTCTCATCCACGAACGAATCCCTCACCCTGCCACATTTGACCTGCCGTCGAGCTCAGCATAGGCGTTAACCAATTTCCCACTCTCCCATAGCATTGGCTGCATTCACCCGACGCTGGCCACTCCACCCACTTCACGGATGTTTTGGGCGTATGTTTTCAAATCGCCCCAGTGTCAGGGTGCAATTTGCTGTGGGAGCATCACAACTAATTCTGGACTTGTTTTCGCCTAATGAAGTGGACCTCTTAGTTCTGCTGAATTATGGGGTCCTGATCATGTAGTTGTCTCGTGTTTTCAATGTAATATTAATGCTTCAGTCCTGCATAAAGTTACTGAGTATATTTTCACATTGATGATCTTTAGAAGTAATAATTAAACTATCGTAAAAGAAATAATTTCACAGTCACACTTATTTTGATTCTGGCTTGCCCCAGTCCTGCTACGTACAGAAGCTCTCCTTCAGGTCAAGATGACAAACATGGTGATCCAGGTTAAGATTCTTTATAATTGTTGCCAAAGCTATCCTGTGATCAGCTAAAGGAGGCTCTCTTGTAGCAGGTCGATAGGGTCCTACCTATTCCACATACATACATCCACCTAACAGCTTGGCTGAGGCTTAATAAAATTCATCTTAGCTGTTCTAGGTAAATAAGACTACTCTATGCTTCCTCCCCTCCCCCAATCTAGTTAGGTAGCCAGTGCTGCAGCCACTAGACTACTGAGCCATCTAGTTAAATTCATTAAGCTTTTCGCTGCAAATTTCATGGACTAACACTAGGTTGTAACGAGGGTTTAAGATTAAAGAGAGGAAGTTATTGTTGCAATTTTAGGATTTTCAAAAGGGATTTACATATGACCACATATACTTGAGTATAAGGCAACACATATACAAGCCACACACAAACACTACCCCAAAAAATTCAATTACCTCATATTACAAAACTTCTCTGCACCAAAATTCTTACCTTCATGTTGGCTGGTGTTTGCAAATACATTTCTGTTCTCTCTCATTTTAAGCAGTTCATTCCAGTTAGCTGTTGCTCCACTCCTTTAGAGCTGATATTTAAATGGAAACTCTCTCCCAACTTAAATCCTATCTTCTGCTGTACCTACGCTGCAGGGCTGTCTCTCATTTGAGTCAGAGGTAAAGTTGCCATTTAAATCTCAGTGCTGAAAAAGCCAGGCAGAGCAACAACTGATAGGAATGCACTGCTTTGGTGCTACTGCTGTGTCCAGTCTTTGGAGAAATTGCTCTGCCAGGAAGGAAACCAGCCATGAGAGAAATCTAAAGGATACAATTCACAGATAAAATGACCACCCCTATTTTTTTGCTCCATACAGGGAGATAAATTTCTAGTCTTATACTCGAGTATGTACAGTAAGCACAGACTAAAATCCAGAAGTAATTACTTACAAACACCCATTGTCTTAAGACCCTGTTGTAATTATTCTTATTTTTTCCTCAAGTTAAACAAAAGTGTATGATTTTTTTTGTCACGACTTGTAAAGCAACTTGGACATTGTTTATTTACTTTCTAGAAACTGATGTGCTTTACAAGAAGTGAAAAAAATGCAATATTTGTTCTTGCCAACAGTATTTTGGCAAAGAATTAGACCATATTATTGACAAGATGACTCAAAACATTCTGTTACACCCAAGATGGATGCCATAATGTAACAGTCAGACAGTGCACTGAAATCAGAATATGGCCCAACAATGCTGCAAATTATGAAACAACCAGCTAAAAAGTACTGGATATTGCTTGGATTAAAAAAAGCACAAAAATTGCTGATGTAGTGTCCCCTATTGGTAAAATTAAATAAACTGGATGATTATTCAAAACTCATTACGGTTATTCACTATTAATACGGGATAAAACCACCTAAATAAATTTTGAAGTTGGCTTATTGTCACTGCTTTTGTAAGTCATCTAAAAATAATGATACAAGCTTTACTCCTTACTCTACCCTACACCCAATTTTCTGCCCTTTACTTTTGAAGGCACTGGCTCATGCTGGGACCAGGTTCCACAGGTATCAACCACCCTCTAGTGCCTTGTCCAAATAGCTATTCTTGACGCGTGAGCCTAGACGATGAGTGTTAACAGTATATTTAATGAAGGGGAGGACACCACAGCTGAGCCCAGTTCTGTTCTCCCCCAACATGGTACATGTTGCACTTTCTAGCAGGGGTAACAACAGCAATCAAGAATGGCAGCACTGGTCAGGTTTTCTCCACTGAGGGTAATGGGGTCAATTTTAGCAGCCTGACTGTTCCTCCCCTCCAACTGACTGATTGCAGATCAGAGATGGAACCTGGGACTTTGCTGGTCTGTATGGCTGAGTTCCACACTGGGTGGTGCATTTACCAAAGAGCTCATGAAATAAAACTTTACCTGCATAATGCACACCCAGTCATCTGTACTCGACACATTATGCGCGTAGCTTCCATGAAAATACTATACAGTAGGTTTGTAAACATGCTCATCATTTCCAAAAGCCAACAGCAAAGTTCAAAGGACCAACATTTATTTCCTCGAGATTCAGATACACAAGTTAGAGTTACAGAAATTAATTCTGTATGATTGCCATTTCAGAGCAATTAATTGAAGCTTTTGGTTTATATAATAGTCAGTGAAATGGATGGATAATGTTACTGTTAAACATAAAATTACTGTAGTAAGAGCTATCAAACCATTTGCTAAACTTTGGTCAAAGGGTGTCATTTTTGGACCAATTATACCTCAAACTATTTTCACTGACAAAGCATTACACAGTCACATTTACTAACAAATTGCTGCTGTAGAAATTCATTATGTAGTCTCAAAAGAAACACATGCTGTAATGAGTTCAGGATACTTTCATAGTTTACAAAATGTTAATACCAAAATGTTTGGGGCCCAATAAAGCCAGTACCAAACAAGGGGAAAAAACATCTGACCTGAAACTGATACTGAAGATAATCAGATGCCCACAAGGACCACCAAAGACTAATGCTTTATCTAATAAAAACATTTACACCAAATCCTGTCCCTAAGGGCTGCAGACAATGGTATCTCCTTAGGACTTTATGTAAATATGATCTTTAAAAAGCGCTGATGTGTGATCTTTCAAAAGCTCCAAAATGCTGAGGTACTGTAGAAACTGTCTAGTAACCTGAGATATTGTAAGTGGAACATCTGAAGACAAAAAAGGCAACAGAACAAACAAATTTACATATGCATTTGAGTACATCAATGTTGTTGTAACCCCCTCCCCCACTTTACTGTATGACTTTAAACATAAGCAGCAAAAAAGTTTTTTTGATTTTTTTTCCATCAAACATAAAACAGTGATGCACAACCAACTGAACTAGTTCTGATTTGGTCTGACATCCAAACCTATGCAAGGAACAGCTAGTCAGAATCTGTGCTTAATAAATACCATATGCTCTGCTCACTAATAATTAATAAATGTGGGAGTATTAACATTTAATATGTTGAAAACACCCAAGATCACCACAGGTCAATCTCAAGACCTTACTGTGTGAACTCTGATTTTCCCCTCCTTCTGAAAAACCACTGCAGCATCCAACATCATTTTGAAAACAGAGGTTTTCAAATAGATTGGATCATTTAAGAATGGAAGTTTCAATAGTTTTAGACTACAACTTGGCAGGCCAAGATAAAAGTCTCTTTAACCAACAACAGATACTTTCAGTTCAGTTGTCTGTACAACCCTGTATACAAAAAACATAGCAGCAAGTTTCATTAAACAATACAACTAAGAAAAAAGTGATAAGTAACAAAATGTAATATACCGGCCCTTTTAGCAGCGCAAAAATAACAAAAAAATACACTCCGATTTTTTGCCAAACCCAGCAACAGCAAAGGCCTAAATGCTTCAATCTCGACCTGCTATAGGAGTGGTCACAGGTACCAACCCTCACTAACCAGAGCCTGCCACAGTTGCTTAATTTCATTATGATTCTATATGATGCTACTTTTTCTTTCCAGCTTCAATTTTTGTTGAAGTCAACCTATTTCACAATCAACCATATTTTCATATAATATGCTTTGACAAGCAGTGAAAACTTATTCAAAGTGCCCTAATCAAGAGGGAAAAAATTAGGATTATATCTGTCTTAGTTTTCCACTGGTAAATTGCATGTGGCCCAGAAATTATGAAACCATGCAGCCTAGTCCCTTCTCACTTGGTAATTCACAACTGGCAAGTTTTATGTGGCATAAATAATTAGTGTACAAACTGATCCTATGTCAAAATACTGTCAATTTTGGCTTAACAGGTCCCTACAATGTTGATTAGCTTCCAAATCAGGAAATTAGACAGCAGCCATTTTTAAAAGTTGCATGTTTTCAGAGTCTGGAACCATTGACCAATCCCTTATCTGATAACATTGCATAAGGATGGAGATTGGTTGAAAACAAATCAAAATGTGATTAATAGCTCCAGAAAGATTTACAACCTTTACAGCACAAAGGGGCTCACTCTTGTTTCGGGGACAGTTCTGCAGTAGTAAGTTGGTACTCATCAAGTCTACGATGGTGTTTTTCTGAGTACGCCCTAGCTGTGGGAAATCTCGCTGTCCGCGATTTTCCGATATACGTGGCAACGGGCAAGATGTGCCATAAGCGCACTCAAATGACTCCCTATGTGTTACTACCGTAATACACAAATCAACCACTTAATAGTCTGCACTGGTTAAAAGAGCTGTGCGCCTTAATGGTGGCAAGCTGAAGAATCTAATATTTCCAACGATCGGCTAATTAAATATAGATCAGCAACATAAATTAGTTTCAAATGAAGTAGCTGCTGATGTAGGGCTGCAATTTAAAATGTCGGCTAAGGAGAGCATACAGCCATATTTCCCATTCAACTGGAGCCTGACACCATTTCTGAAGCAGCGTGCAACAGTGCTAGAAAAGACAGGCTCATTATCACAGCTGTCTCTGCAGCAGGACCAACTCCATTAAAGAACCAATTACCTAATAAAAGACTGCACCTGCAGAAATGAGGGTGCATTAATTTTTTACTTAACTAAGCATATATAATTCTTAAAGGGGGCTGCAGTATGTTCTAAAACAAAAACACCCATGGGGCCAAACTAGAGATATTGAAGGATAAAAATCAAATTAAGTCCTCATGTGCAGTGTGGAGCAGGAGGAATAGCATTATTCTCAGAATGTTATAGCAAGTATAATTCTGAAGAGGTACAACGTCCTGCGACCACTCCAAGTTTGCTAAAGCAATATGCTAAATCAGCAAATTTCTGTAGTATTTAAAAATCTGAACAAAACTTAGCAAACAAGACCCTTTACTAATTGAGGGAATAAAGAACGCATAACTATAAAGCAGAGTTAGGAAAAATAAAATGCAACACTCATTAAATATTATGCCTGTGTTCAGACTGTAAAGCAAAATTAAATGCTACAGTTTGAATTCAGGAACACTATCAAGTAATTGGGGGTATGATAGAAACACATGCTGTTTAAAGTATTTTATGGCATTACTGAATCTTATCTACATGGATAAGATGCTACAATAGGTAAAGGTCAAAAAACCTCAAAAGGTGTGGCTTAAATCCAGCCCAGAAAATAACAGGCAAAACTAGAGATGCTGGTCTCATTTTTGGCTATAACACTGAGAAATACTATAGCACACAAATCATTGCCTAGGCAGAGAGTTAGGATATTATGTCCACTTTTGGGTGCCCTACTTTAGCAAGGATGTTAAGGCCAAGGAGAAGGTGCGGAAGAGATTGACTGAGATGATACCTGAGATGAGAAGCTTTAGCTATGAGGAGAAAGTAGAGAAAATGGGGCTTGTTCAATAGAACAGATAAGAGGAGATCTGACAGGGGTGTTTAAAATTAAGGGCTTTGATAAGGTAAATAAGGAAAAAATATTTTCACTAGTCAGTAAGTAGAGGGCAGAAATTTAAGATCATTATGAAAAAGAACAAAGGCAGAGTTAAAAGTTTTAAATTAAGTTAAAAGTTTAAAAAAAATTTAAGATCTAGGTTTGTTAAGAATTCTCTGCCAGAAAGTGTTGGAAACAGAATCAATAATAGCTTTTAAAAAGGGAAGTAGCTAAGTATTTGAAAAAGCAAAATTTAAAAGCTATGGAGAAAGGTCAGAAGAATGGCAGTAAGTGGACAGCTCTTTCAGAGCTTGCACAAGCGTGATTTTTCCTTATGCCCGTGAAGTGCTTTGGGATGTTTGTCTATGTTAAAGGCACTATATAAATGCATGTTGTTGTTGGGCTGAATGGCCGCCTTTTGTGCTGCCAAATTCAATGGTTTTACCATTAACTCTTTCCCTCCTTCCCCCACCCCCCCGGAAATGTAACCTTTTATCAAAGACCATCCAAACCCTTTTTTGTTTGAGGGGGAACGTTGAATTCTTCTACAACTGATCATAGCTTACATTGTCTGAATATGGGTTTTTGCATGTCATGGCTACATATACACAGACATATCAAAATACAACATCTTTACCCATCATACATCTGATAGTTGGAAAGGTAAAATTAGTAGCTTCCATCTACAAATTAAAAAAATTATCTATAATAATGAACAGCAGAAATCTCTCCCCTTAGTAACCAAATTCTCAATGCAAAATTGCCGTCAAAAAGTAGGGACCTTAGCTGGGAAAGGTTTGATCTGACAAGGGCCAACCAATACTTTTTTTCTTCAGTTGGTCCATTTTATACAAGGAAGCAGTAATTACAAAAGCTGCTGAAATCACTATAGTTATTTGCTCCAAGACTGAACTATAGTTAAGATTATTTGTACAACACACCCATGGGCCAACATGCTGCATCACTGTTACTTTGCCCCTGCTGTTGTGTGCATTTATCCACGTGGTCACTCAAGCACATTAGTACTTCCACGAGCACACCTTTCACTTGAGTGTCCACTCATTATCAGTGAATGTAAGGCTTTAGAGACTGTTCTTTTTAAGATTCAGCAAACAAAACTATATTTATGAATCAGGCTGGAAGTTGTTTACATGCTGCTGCAGGCAGCTATTGTGGGTGCAGTTCCCTCGCAAAATCCATTAATAAACCTGCAATTTACTATCTTAAGATTCCTCATTCACCCTCAGCTCTTCTCTATTTTGGACTTGCTACAGGTTGATTTTCTGGAAGTAAAAAGCTTCAACCCCACAGGAGGTGCAAATATTAACAACCATGGTCATTTCCTATTAATATCACTATGCATGGAACGGGTGCCATTTTATTTTTTGAGGTGTAATTTTTAATCTACATAATAATGTGGAGCTATGTTCATCTCTGTCAGGGTAACATGTAATAGCTCAGAACAACAAGAGATGTTACCAGAACAATGCGGGTAGGATCTGTTCCATCACAAACAGAACTGACAGTCCACTGTAATATTCACAATTTTGTTTTAAAAAAGATTTGTGTGAAGATTGAAAGGTGAAATCTTGACAAGCACTGTAAAGATTGTAGTGGACTTTCATGACCCTCTCTGATGCTCTACGGTCCTTTTGTTCATATACTGGAATTTGTGTTTTTTATGAAGACGTGTGCAGGTCATTAAATATATTCCATTAGACATAAAGCAGTTGGTATACATTCTATCAATAAACCAGTATTCCATTTATATTTATATGTGTATATATATATATATTTTTTTAAAATAAGGGCTGCAACAGTCTCAAAACTTCATTCTTCCATCTGGGGCTTGAATATGAAACATTTTGTTTCAGAATGTGTGTCAACTTCCCATCCGCTAGAAAGAACAAATCTTGCTTCCGGTTACAGCCCTATTTTAAATATATTATATACAATTAGAATCTTGTACATCACCGTGCAAAACAGAATTGAAGCTGTTAATTGGTACATCACAATGTCAAATTAAAATGTCCCATATACGAGATTCCCCCCATTAAACAAAATACCAGTACTAATCTATATATTATATAGTTATATTCTTGTACGTCACTGTGCAAAATAGTTGAAGTCTGTTAATTGGGACATCATAAAAATTAAACTGTCCCACTTATCAGATTGTCTCCATTAAGCAAAATACCAATACTGATTTAAACACACAGTGAATCAGATGGTGCTCAAGCATTTCCTCATTAAATGAATGTCCCTATTAACTGTACTTAAAATTTTTGACACAAAGCAGTTCAAATATCCTTAATTTTTAATCATAGGATGAACTTTGAGACAATTCAGTTTAGTTCTGAGGAGACAATCTTCATGTAGCCTCTGGACTTTTGCTTATTGTTTGTGTATCTGGGATGTTCGATGTTATCAAACTACGTGACTAGTACCAAATAAGTTAAAAGCAACAGAATGGCTATAAAAACATGTACCTTGCACTTCTTGATCTACATTTTTGGGAAGGCACTAAAATTTTTTTTTATAAACCAGAACCCCATATTTATTACAATCCCCCAACCTCACAATTTGCCGCTGTATTCAGCACTAGATGGTCAACAAATCACAAACAAACTTCCTTCTATATAAAATCAGAGTGTCGCAGGGTTCAGGAATTTCACAGATGATAATCATTGCTCCATTTTTCTCTTCACAACTGTTTCTCTTTTCAAGTTTGTGCCTTCTTCATTCAGTGTTTTCACCCCACATGACATCAAAATATAGAAATAAGCAGGATCTTGTTCGGATAGCATCAGAGCATTAAAATAGCAAATGCAATTTCAATAAAATCGGAATCCACAGAGCTGCATTGGATTTTTTTTTTAAAAATTGCATGAGGATGATCACAGATTGACATCCCTTACGTCTGTAGGAGTGCTGGTTTGGTCTGGCTCGTGTACAGTCTTTGAGGACATGGTTTGCTCCTGCTGTTGCTGAGATTGTTTTAAGCTCTCTGCCAGGGCAGCTTCAATCTGTTCATGGCAAGCCTTCAGGCAGTCCTGGTATAAAGAACAATAACATTAATGAACAGGTAAATGAGATCATGCATATATAAAAAAGGGAAAAAACACCAAGATGTATCAGTCTTAGAGCATAGCGAAGATTGCTGCTCGGAAGATGATGCAGTAAAAGGCTATTCCCTAGCACTAAGCTATCAATGTGATAAAAATACAACAGGTGTTACTCTTGTGATGACTGAATGCAATAAAATGCAGCTAACCCATAAGAAGCATGTTGCCCGGCCCCAATAAAAATAAATTATAATTTCTGAAATCAATTAAGGTTTCACCAGTATATTTCTGTTCATATATTTTAATTAGACATTATGTGTAATTAGTTTTGATTACACACCTCACACAGACCAAGGTCAGCAAAAACAATCAGTGCACGAACAGAGAAAAATCCAGGAAACGATTAACCTCATGCCTGCAAATTCCCAACAGCTCTGGCTCAGCCACAATGCTTATGTTTAGAATTAGGCATTGATCAGGAATACTGATTGCGTGATTAAACAATTCATACTGTACACACCTAACAAATCAGGCAATTCATTTTTCGGTTGTGACGCTAATAATGGCATTGAGAAGGAGGGAAGAGGAGAAACACCTCCATGATGCCATGGCTTAGATTGAAAACTGAACACAAACCCATGTCCTATCACTCATAGCCCAGTACTTTGACATAGTACTGTGCTGCAACACAAGATTAGAATTTTAGACAACTGGTCTAAAATTTTAATCTAGTGTTCCAGCACCATTCTCCGCAGTTACTCAAGATAGCTAGATATACATACAAACTGATCCCATCACCTGCAACAATGCAACTAGTTCCAAGCCGAGCCCATCTGCCCAGTAAAGACACCGGCTCTGAAATTCTAAATCAGCCTCAAGGTGTAAATGGGATGGATCTCCAATCAGGAGGCTAGAAAATGGGACAAAAACTGCTTCTGCTGAGGTTCCGCCCCAATTGTGCCCGTAGGAAAAATTCTGGTTGGGAGGGGGCCAGGTGTAGGTGAAACATCCATCCATCCTTCCACCGACACTACCCTCCCAACCCCCGCCCGTTAAGGGGGAATGTCTGGGCGGGGAATTCCTGGACTTCCCTGGGAATTCTGGCCAATACGCCCTTTAATGGAACTACTGCCCAGCAAAGGCCCCAAAACTCCCAGGTAAAGGTAATCAATCCCGGAAGAATTTGATTACCTTCAGAAAACCCCCCCTGGCTCCCATTGCAGCTGAAGATTGCCGGAACTCACCAGGTTGTTGGGCCCTTTCTAGGCCTCCACTTCTCCATTGGAACGGCATGGTACTGCTCCAACTTTGTTGTTGGCGGATCGGGACGGGTGCTGCTGATGAGTCCTTATTGAATCAATATGCAACCCCGAGCATGTGAATCACCTCACTCCTGTAACTGAGGATGGCGTCTGGATTCTCACTTGGATGCACTAACAGCCCGCCCTGACCCGCCACATTTTTGCTGGCGGAGTGACCAATTGGAATTTTGGGACCATAGCTCTTTGCATGTACTAAAAATGGTTCAGAGTAAGTGTAGTGTCTCAAGTCTGTAGCAGCACCCTCCACTATTATATTTCAAATCCTGTGCCCCACCTTCTCATTCTTACTCTAATTTTTCTGACCCCCGTCCCCTCATCTTTAGATTTCCACTAAATTGACCATCCAACTTCACTCGTGCTTGCTGATATTGGCGTCAGGTTACGCATGTACGCTGATCGCACCCAACTCTCGACCTCTGTCGTCTAACATCCTGTCCTCGATGAGCTGCAATTTCCTCCAATTAAGCATTGGGAAGACCAAAGTCACTGTCCTCTGCCACAAACTCCATTTCCTCACCATCGATTCCATACCCCCTCTCTCGTCACTATCAGGTTGAACCGGACTGCTCGCAACCTCGGTGTCCTATCTGACCCTGAGCTGAGCTTATGACTCCACATCCTCTCCATTACAAAGACCGCCTACTTCCATCTCCATAATATCGTGAATCTCCACACCTGCCTCAGCCCATCTGCTGCTGAAACCCTCATGCATGTTTTTGTTACCTCCAAACTCGACCATTGAATTAAAATCCTCATCCATATGTTAAAATCCCTCCATGGCCTTGCCCCTCTATCTCTAACCTCCATCAGCCCAACAACCCGTTCCTCCAACTCTGGCCTCCTGTGCATCCCCCATTCCCTTTTCTTCACCACTGGCGGCTGTGCCTTCAGCCGTCTAGGCACTAAGCTTTGGTGTTCTCTCTCTTGCCCTCCGTCCCCTGCCAGGTGGCGATGCCTGTCAATTACAGCCAAATAGAACACCCTTAATGCATATAATAGGCCAAGTGTCAGCTCTTACTTTAATTCAGACGAGTGGGTGAGGCCAAAAACCACAGGTTTCCCCATATATGCTAGAACAGTTTGCAAGAAAGCTACTCAATGCCTTGTTGAGCATTAGGAGTTCTCCAAAAGCAGTGCACGACAGTTTTTAACCAACTACAGAAACATATTCCCAGCAAAGGTTACCGAATTATTCTCTGAAACTAACCAAATTACCCCAGTTTCAGCACAGTGCAGTATTTTGAACCATAGCATTTTACACCATAGCATTTTACAGGCACATGCATAACAAAAGTAGGTGACCTTTTAAACAAGAGTAGGTGGCTGCAGTGGTCACTGAATAAGTTGAATCTTTTGAGTTCACTCAGCTACAGCACACATGTGAAAGATTTGTACATGTAATTCATCCCCAATTGGTACTGTACAGTGCTCACACATCTCAGAGTCAAGGTTTATACAACCAGTTGAACTGCACACCCATTACAACAGAAAGCTAATCTTTAAGAGCAGGATTAGCATTGTAGATTCTGCTCATTTATTAGTTTAACATATTATTTTTGGATAATTTATTTGTGCTTAAGGGGAGGGATGTCTGGAAATTGGAGTACTTTTCCTATTTTGGAACCCAAGGGATAATGTTCTAACTTTGCATTCCCCACAGTAATCTCACTCACCGGAAACTCATCAGAAATTCAGGCGCAGGATTTCCTGATCATAAATGGTCAGAAAATGGTGAGCAGCACACTGCCCAACTTCTGCTATGGGCGGTGCAAGGTACCAACTTCACCCAAGGATCTGAATTCAGACGGTGCAGACACCTAGAGTGGATTTTCTTAGCACAACTGAACAAGGTTTATTTACAACCACATAGAAATTCCCATCCCTAGCCTACAGTCAAGTACAGACAAGAATAAATGCATACCTGAGGTAAGGGGGGCGGGTGAGGCTTCTTTCAGTAGGACCAGTTAACAGGCTGTCACACAAACTCACCTCTGTGAAAGGTCAGCACATTTTTCCGCCTTAACATTTATAGAAAGCGGTCCTTATACCCTACTTCTCCAACCTGCAAGGGGTTTCCCCAATTCCAATACACTTCCCCACTGTAGTCTAAGCCAATGGAAAATTCCACTGCCCAAAGCCCCGCAGTTGACTAGCAGCTACTTCCTTCCTGTGGGAGAAGGATTAGTCACTCTGCAATGCAGCATGCAACATTATTTCCAAGCACAGGAGGGAACATCCTGTTCCAGCCTTAACAGCTCTCTATACTTTAACATTAGTACAATGTACTGCTGAAGCGCAAACAGAACATTATAAACACAGCGAGATAAACTAAATACACCTAAGGACATTAGCCGCGTTTTACACTTCCACTGGGCAAGGCTCTCAATCAGGAGCGGAAAGTTGGAAAATTCTCAGCCTGAAGCACTTCCATTTTGGCTGTAACAAATGCAGAATAAAGCTCTTTCCACTTTGTGCCCTGATGTTGTGCTTTGTTCCCAGTTTCAGTATAACGTCCCAAACACAACAGCATCACATTTCCTTTTCCCAAACTGCCCATCCTTGTGGTCTCTATGATTGAAATTACCAATATGGTACCAATTTGTGGGACTATAGCTTTGGATCCATGACTGCCAAGAACTGGACTGAGATTGGCCAAACTCATTTTCGTGCAAGACCAGATGGGATAGGCAAAAGAGGGGTGAAGTTTTCATCCAATCGGTACAGCTAGATTTAAGCTCAGCTCCTATATGTGTCCCAAGCACACTATGCCACCCATTTCTGGGTTTAGCCTCAGATCAGTACAAAAACTGTAAATGTGAAATACTCTACTTGTACAGGCAAGTGTACATCTTTGGCATAACACTGGTTTTATGTAACACACACTATTGACTACCAAAAAACACCACTTTCATTAGTACCAAGGGGCTCTAATTTTCATTTACATAGAACTACATAGAATGTACAGCACAGAAACAGGCCACTCGGCCCAATATGCTCCACACGAGCCTCCTCCCTCCCTACTTCATCTAACCCCATCAGCTTATCCTTCTATTCCTTTATCCTTCATGTATTTATCTAGCTTCCCCTTAAATATATCTATGCTAGTTGCCTCAACTACTCCCTGTGGTAGCGAGTTCCACATTCTCACCACTCTCTGGGTAAAGAAGTTACTCTTGAATTCCCCATTGGATTTACTAGTGATTATCTTAAATTTATGGCGCCTAGTTCTGTTCCCCCACCCCCCCCCGCATTTATTAGATAAACCATTTTAAATAATGAAATCAGGACATTGCATTATAGAGAGAATACTATCCTGAATGAAGTTCTGCTAATTGTTTCAACCACCAGAAACTCTAAATAAAATTCTCTCAATTCAGAATGTAAATTTGAATTTTCCACAATCAGTTACAAAAAGAAAGCCCATACCCAAATTTACTTTAAAGCTAAGAACATTTCTGATATGCACACAAAGTCAAATCTAGGATTACCTACTTTCCAATCTTTGAGCCGCTATTGTATTTGTTGAGTTTCCTCTTCAGCCTTTAGGACAGCTTACAGGAAAGCCACAGGTTCCAAAGTAATATCTCACCTTAAAATACGACTACCAAGCGTACCGGGGATGAGGCAATGGTAAGGTGCGAGTTCATTGCCATGATTCTCCACAATATAATCTTTGTTTGGTGGTTGGGAAGTGCGGAGCAAAGACCAAGTACTGGCCCTCCTACACCCTCGCCCAGGAAAGCAAGGAAACTGAAAGGGAGAAACATCCCACGAGAAACCTTTTAGCCCCATCACTTGGCAGAGAGGGTGCATGGCGTAAAAAGGCAAATGGGAAAGAGAAAATAAGGATATTCTTGGGCACATCAGAGCACTGCACTGCTGTGGCAATGGCTTTGAGTGACAATAGTTAACAATGGCGCACAAGTACGATAATTCAAAAAAAAAATTGAGGGCCATCTATTCTTACTAGGAATTTACAATAAATGCTTCGGGTTCCAAATTGCACAGCAAAGGAAGTGGTGAACTAAAATAGTATCTCCACTACGTCATTACTAAGAATTCTCACCTTCTGCACCAATGGAAACACTGGTGATTGCACCCATCAATCCTAACTGTTATACAATAGAGCTAAGTGTTAGGGTCCAGAGATTCTTCATTTATCCACTAAAACAATAAATTTACATTTTAATTTACTTTTTTTAAAAAAAAACACTTATTGTAACTAAAATGCTGCTTGTAAATGATTTTTTAAAAAAAAATCAAAATGTGAAGCATGAAGCACACTTTCAATTCATACCCTTCAGATCTTATTAATAAAGATACAGGGACAGTAATACAGCATGCACTGAAGTCTTGTTACAGTAATGTTTTAATCTTTGTATGTCTTTTGTGCTTAGAAAAAAAGCCATAGTAGTTAATCGACTGATATTTTCCGTCAGATACCGTGCTCCACTGAAGAAATGAATGCAGCCTCCCATCTGTTCTCTTTCAACCAGACTGCCTCACAAGGCAGTGTACAAATACCTAAGCTATTGGTTTTGTCTGCATCTATGTGGTTGTAGTAACTTTAGAAGTAGTCAAGATTCCTTTCACCTATTGCCATCTATTATACACCACCGGCTCCTCGCTCCAGCATTTTCAGGCCACAATGCTGAGGCACATCCCTCAAAGAGCAGCTTTTTTTTTATCTTCAACAGCTGTCGAGGAGCAAAGCAGTTGAAAACCGAAGGGAACAACAACTCTTGAAAAAAAAATAATAAAGCCAGCTGGAGTGCAGGTAACACTGCTGCAGAGCAGTAGTATTGAGTGCTTGACAGAAAGCAAGATCAAAGAGTGAGAATAATACACTGTAGTAAACTCATCCCAGTCTTTCTGCTGCAGAATGAATAGCAGAACAAGGGCCTGTGGGGCCAGTCACACCATAATTGGTTCCAATTACCAGGATCAAAGGAGAGGCAGGAAACTAGACTCTGAACAGCCTATCCAGCTAACAGCTTGGCTATTTCTTATTTCTTTCCAATCCCACCGCCTCCACCCACCACCCCCCAAACTTCTGTTAAAAAAATCACAAAAGGAAAAGCAATAAAAGCAAACAGTTTAAGGACATGTGAAAAATCACCTTCAGAATGGTTCAGAACAAAATATACATATCCAGGATAGTGGGATGAGTATATACTTGCTGCTTCCCATTCTGAAGGGAGAGTTGCTTGCATACAAACTCCCCACTCGAGTTGGAGGGTTCATACTTCTTATGCAGCAGAGAAACGCATCATTCTCGACAGCCCAATAGGGACCTCCATTCTAATTTGCATGAGCCATCACCCAGATTCAGTTTTAAATAGGGAATTGTTGCTGTGGTAATCTGATTTCCAAAGCATGTCACAGAGGAGGGCGCAATAATACAATTATGTCACTGAATAGCTGGATACATACCTCCCCTAATGGCTTGGTGGATAAATGTACTGCTTGGGAGCGATACTGAGCCACTCAGTATGACAGACCAGGCAGCTCCCAGGTTCAATCTCCAATCTGTGTTGAGTTTGCTGGGTGTAAGAATTGGCCTCAAGGCGGGGAGGGGAGGGGCCAGGGTGCCGGAGGGGAGGGGCCAGGGTGCCGGAGGGGAGGGGCCAGGGTGCCGGAGGGGAGGGGCCAGGGTGCCGGAGGGGAGGGGCCAGGGTGCCGGAGGGGAGGGGCCAGGGTGCCGGAGGGGAGGGGCCAGGGTGCCGGAGGGGAGGGGCCAGGGTGCCGGAGGGGAGGGGCCAGGGTGCCGGAGGGGAGGGGCCAGGGTGCCGGAGGGGAGGGGCCAGGGTGCCGGAGGGGAGGGGCCAGGGTGCCGGAGGGGAGGGGCCAGGGTGCCGGAGGGGAGGGGCCAGGGTGCCGGAGGGGAGGGGCCAGGGTGCCGGAGGGGAGGGGCCAGGGTGCCGGAGGGGAGGGGCCAGGGTGCCGGAGGGGAGGGGCCAGGGTGCCGGAGGGGAGGGGCCAGGGTGCCGGAGGGGAGGGGCCAGGGTGCCGGAGGGGAGGGGCCAGGGTGCCGGAGGGGAGGGGCCAGGGTGCCGGAGGGGAGGGGCCAGGGTGCCGGAGGGGAGGGGCCAGGGTGCCGGAGGGGAGGGGCCAGGGTGCCGGAGGGGAGGGGCCAGGGTGCCGGAGGGGAGGGGCCAGGGTGCCGGAGGGGAGGGGCCAGGGTGCCGGAGGGGAGGGGCCAGGGTGCCGGAGGGGAGGGGCCAGGGTGCCGGAGGGGAGGGGCCAGGGTGCCGGAGGGGAGGGGCCAGGGTGCCGGAGGGGAGGGGCCAGGGTGCCGGAGGGGAGGGGCCAGGGTGCCGGAGGGGAGGGGCCAGGGTGCCGGAGGGGAGGGGCCAGGGTGCCGGAGGGGAGGGGCCAGGGTGCCGGAGGGGAGGGGCCAGGGTGCCGGAGGGGAGGGGCCAGGGTGCCGGAGGGGAGGGGCCAGGGTGCCGGAGGGGAGGGGCCAGGGTGCCGGAGGGGAGGGGCCAGGGTGCCGGAGGGGAGGGGCCAGGGTGCCGGAGGGGAGGGGCCAGGGTGCCGGAGGGGAGGGGCCAGGGTGCCGGAGGGGAGGGGCCAGGGTGCCGGAGGGGAGGGGCCAGGGTGCCGGAGGGGAGGGGCCAGGGTGCCGGAGGGGAGGGGCCAGGGTGCCGGAGGGGAGGGGCCAGGGTGCCGGAGGGGAGGGGCCAGGGTGCCGGAGGGGAGGGGCCAGGGTGCCGGAGGGGAGGGGCCAGGGTGCCGGAGGGGAGGGGCCAGGGTGCCGGAGGGGAGGGGCCAGGGTGCCGGAGGGGAGGGGCCAGGGTGCCGGAGGGGAGGGGCCAGGGTGCCGGAGGGGAGGGGCCAGGGTGCCGGAGGGGAGGGGCCAGGGTGCCGGAGGGGAGGGGCCAGGGTGCCGGAGGGGAGGGGCCAGGGTGCCGGAGGGGAGGGGCCAGGGTGCCGGAGGGGAGGGGCCAGGGTGCCGGAGGGGAGGGGCCAGGGTGCCGGAGGGGAGGGGCCAGGGTGCCGGAGGGGAGGGGCCAGGGTGCCGGAGGGGAGGGGCCAGGGTGCCGGAGGGGAGGGGCCAGGGTGCCGGAGGGGAGGGGCCAGGGTGCCGGAGGGGAGGGGCCAGGGTGCCGGAGGGGAGGGGCCAGGGTGCCGGAGGGGAGGGGCCAGGGTGCCGGAGGGGAGGGGCCAGGGTGCCGGAGGGGAGGGGCCAGGGTGCCGGAGGGGAGGGGCCAGGGTGCCGGAGGGGAGGGGCCAGGGTGCCGGAGTTGCAATCCAGTGTTCCATGTAGAAAATGCACACGTGCTTCAGGTGAGGATGTGATCGGAGTCAGCTGTGATATCCTCTATAGTTGAATAGTCTACAAATAGTGTTTGATCACATTTGGGCGAGGTATGAAAGAGCCGCCAACATCTATGGAGCTGTACCCAAACATGAATCAGCCAGCCCAGGAGTGCAGGGATGGACAAAACACATCTGGCAAAGGTTATGAAAAACTTCCATTGCAAAGTTGATGCTCCAACAGACGGAACATCTGCTGCAATAACTTTTAACCTTGACCAGTTACATTCCACAGATAATGCCCCAACACTGAAAACATGATTATCCGTAGTGTATTTGCTTATCCACAGCACTACACAGATTTTTGGAGCAGGTGTTTTAAGAACAAAGACCTTGTGAAAACACTCAAACATTGTGACACCACCCCTTCAAAAAAAAGTTTCACTGCAGCACTTGAGAATATTGAAGGGAATTCGCTTTCAGACATTCAATTGCTGAACTACCAGAAAAAATTAATCAGCGCTACATTTCAGGTCATCTCTGCAATACGCCCAGAGACAGCATTCGTGTTAAGGGTCCTTGCCACAAAATAGCAGGATGATGTAGTGTTCAACAACTGTGGCTCAGCCGGTAGCACTCTCGTCTCCCGAGTCAGAGGGTTGTGGGTTCAAGTCACACTCCAGAGACTGGAGTACAAAACCTAGGCTGACACTTCAGTGCAGTACCGAGGGAGTGCTGCATTGTTGGAGGTGCCGTCTTTCGGATGAGAAATTAAACTGAGGCCCCATCCACCTCTCAGGTGGATGTAAAAGATCCCATGCCACTATTCGAGGAAGAGCAGGGGACTTTGCCCCAGTGTCCTGGCCAACATATATACCTCAACCAAACATCACTAAAAGAACAGATTATCTGGTCATTATCACATTGCTGTTTGTGGGACTTTGCTGTGCACAAATTGGCTGCCACTTTTTTTTAACATTACAACAGTGACTGCACTTCAAAAGTACTTCATTGGCTACAGAATAGACTATCAAAAGTAGGTAACACTATCAGTTAACTTCTTTAACAATAGAGCTGGACAAGTATGGGATTAACGGGAACTGAATGGCATGAGCGTAGTGATAGACAAGCAAATACTGGATGGGCAAAGGGGACATTATCTGTGGAATGCAATTGGTCAGGGTTGAATAACAATGTTATACTGATATCCTGGAATTTTGGCACTATTATCTTGTAGTCAGGGAGAAAATGCAGATTTTACTAGAACATTTTATAGTTGATCTTCACATCTCAAAAGCTTTGGGAGAGTCCATGACGGTAAAAAATTACACATGATGTGTTACAATGAACAACTCTGATGTTTTTTCTTTCCTCATTTCATATTTTGTGCTTTTATGTAGAGAAAGCAAGTACAAATGTCACCTCATACTAAGATTTACTCCTGTTGCTTTCAGGCTAGTCTCACACAGGTGTACTTAAACGAGGTTGATCACAGAACAAAAGTTCCAACCTCTGTAATTGGCAATGATACCAAGAGATTGATAGTACTACAGCAAGTTCTGGGTAGCATAGGCTCCAGCCAAATGTCACTGCACTAGGACAAACATGATCTTCATTGGAAATAATAAAACGAAGGTCCAAACAAGCCAGTCAACAGAAAGTTGAGCACGCATTAATTTATGCCCAACATGGTGAAACAAACAAACGAAACCATTTAAGGGCACATGGCCGTACTTAACTTTGGGATTCTAACATCCATTCGAGTATTGAGAGAAATGCAGAATATTTGTGTTATCTGGTATGTGGAAAGTTATTGGACTCAAATATTTTGAGGTTTTTCGTACTTTATGTAACAAAAGCAGGTGGCTCAGGCCTGTGACAATTAAGCAGGAAACCTGTACCCAGGCCTCAGGTCATTCTATTATGCCATTTACCTCTACAAGATGGAAAAGCACTCGACTGCTTTTGCCCATCTGATTTTCCCCTTGCCACTTGTGAAGTACCTTAGTCCTAAACAGTGCCTGCCAATGCCTTTATTGCTTCTAGGCTCAACTATTCCAATGCTCTCCTAGTCGGCCTCCCACCTTGCACCCTCCATAATCCTGAACTCATTCAAAACTCTGTCCCTATCCTAACTCGCGCCAAGTCCCGTTCACCCATCACCCCTATGCTCGCTGACCCATACTGATACCCAGTCTGGCAACATCTCGATTTTTAAATTCTCATTCCAGTTATCAAGTCCTTCCATGACCTTGCAACCCACCCCCACCCCCGTAACCTCCTCCAGCAATAAAACTGGTAGAAGTTTGGAACTCTCTTCCGCAAACGTCAATTGATACGAGCTCAATTGCAAAATTTAAATCTGAGATAGATAGCTTTTTGGCAACCAAAGGTATTAAGGGATATGGGCCAAAGGCAGGTTTATGGAGCTAGATCACAGATCAGCCATGATCTTATCAAATGGCAGAGCAGGCACGAGGGACTGAATGGCCTACTCCTGTTCCTATGTAACCTCTGAGCCTGGCCTGTTGCGCATCGCCGATTTTCTCGCTCCACCATTGGCAGCTGTACTTTTAGCTGCCTAGGCCCTAAGCTGTGGAATTCCCTCCCTAAATCTTTCCGCCTGTCTCCTCCTTTAAGGCTCTTCTTATAATCTACCTCTTTGACCAAGCTATTGGTCACCTGTCCTAATATAAGATAAGAACATAAGAAATAAAAGTAGGCCATTCGGCCCCTCGAGCCTGCTCCGCCATTCAATAAGATAATGGCTGATCTTCGATCTCAACTCCACCTTCCCACCCGATCCCCATATCCCTTGATTCCCTTAGAGTCCAAAAATCTATCAATCTCAGCCTTGCATATACTGTCAAGCCCTCTCAGAATCTTATATGTTTCAATGAGATCACCTCTCATTCTTCTTAACTCGAGAGTATCGGCCCATATCTCATGTGGCTCGGTGTCAAATTTTGTTAGATAACGCTCCTGTGAAGCACCTTGGGACGTTTTACTACGTAGAAGGTGCTATCTTAGTGCAAATTGTTGTCAAGAACTCCCCTGTGGGAAATCAGGCACAAACCCATGTTGTCCCCCGGCAATGTGATACCCCAGTGCACTGTCATCTAACGCTGTATTCACTAAAACTTGAAAGATTTCACATACTATTTTGGATCTCACCGAATTTCAAAATCTCCCAGAACAGGAAAAATACAAGGTGTTAAGAATGGAAAATTCTGGAGAATTTATCCTTGACCTTTAAAATGCAACTGGCAAAAGATAAGGCTTAAAAAATGCAGATTACTCTGGCCAGATTTCTAACAATAAGCAGCTGACAAGCCTGTTATCTTGGTTACCGAAGATAGTTTTCCTGTTTGAGTCTTGTATTTTGCATTCCAGCTCTTGACTACCAATTGTTTTATTGTCATCATGAGATTCCTCTATTTCTAGCTCTGAAGCACCTAGAGGAGGTACAACACAATCTTTCTATTCAGGCTCCAACACAGGAACTCCCAAGTGACTCAAACTCTTGTTTTGTCTTGCAAGAGGAAAAAGAAACTTTAACTGTTCTTTCAGGAGATGCTGAAATGATACATTTATAAATCTCAGATCAAAAACAGCCTTTATTCACCTTGATGCTGCATCAAGGATTATTTCAAGTATTGATGATGTATCACAAAGTTTCATTACAATTAAAGGCTCTCTTTTCCCCCCCTTCAATGAACTCATAGATCAAACATCAAAATATCACCTTTTCATAAGTAATAATCAGATCAATATTAACAGTTCTGAAATTAATCTTGTCTGTACTTTCCCTTTTCTGTTAAGTAAAACCTTGCTTCCCAACAAATTAAAAATGTCCCTCTTCAATCCATGTGTATTGTAATATACACTGAATAATGAGATTTTCCAGATGCTACTGTACCTACATCCTAAGATCACTAGTCAGCATGTAAATTAACCAATAACTGGAGCCCACAACGTATTTTCAGAGTCGCTGATTGCTATGGACTCCTTTGGTATACAATGCCAATGAGACCCAACTGACACGAAAAGCGCTTAATGGTTACTCTCAAGATGAGATGCTCCAACAAACAATGTCTCTGCTAGTGTTCCAGAGATGAATCAAGGACACTGTGTACAGTGGTTCAAAGGCTATCTACCACCTACCAGTGAATACCACTGGAACCTGTAACCGATCCAGTTCAAATACTTAACCACCTCACCAAGTGACTAGCATATTTGGATTTTAGGCTGTAATTTCATTGAGGCTGTTGCGATGGAGTTTGATAAACTACTATCTGGATTACATTCCAACTTGAAAAGGAGAGAAAAGTGAAAAAAATGTTTTTTTTTAAAAAAGCAAAGTATGGCTGATTGTAGACAAGTTACTTCCCGTTTCCCCTTGCTTTCCCTGTTTAGCTCGTAGATCTACGAAGAACTAGGTGGTCTATTAATTAATTCGTTCCGGATCTTTTATCCTGTCTCTTAGATGCTGTGTTCCAAACTCACCAGTTCTGTGCAGGTGATCTTGGCCAGCAGCTCTGTCAAAGACTCGTCTGAAAGAGAACTGCATGAAATGCCAAGTCCACGGATTGCTGCTGCTATGCTTCCTGTTGCTATCATCGAAGGTGGATACATGGCAAAATTAAAATCTGAAACAGATGCACAAAAAGAGTCACTGCAGCACTTTCAAAACCTGAATCAACTGGATAGGATAATCTAATCACAGGCCTGCACCAAGTTAGTTATTCGACAAATATTTAATTTGCATGTATTCAAATACATTAGCTCACAAAATCTTGTGCATAGCAAGATTTCAGACAAAAATGAGGTGAATGATCAGTTACTCTATTTTTTGTTTGTGTTGGCCAGAACAGAGACAAATCCTTACTCTCTGAACAGTGTCATAGGATCTTTAAGATCCACCGGAACTGCTGGAACAGGCAGAGACAAGTTCTTGGTTTAATGTCTGTCTTACAAACCGCACCTCTGAAGGTGCAGCATCTTTCAGTACTACACTGCAGTATTAGTCTAATATTGTGTATGTTTGGAATGTGATATGACAACTGTACTGTATGTTTTGCTGCAAATTTTATGAAAAGTATATTTTATGAAAAAAAAATTAGTCTAGAGAAGGTTAAAGGGAGACCTAATAGAGGTATTCAAAATTAAGAGGGATTTTGATAGAGCAAGTAGAGAGAAACTGTTTCCTCTGACATGTCATGGATTTAAAATAACTGGCAAAAGAACTAGAGGGGAAATGAGTTGAAATTTTTTCACACAGAACGTTAAGATCTGGAATGCACGACCTGAAAGGGTAGTGGCAGCAGATTCCATCGGAACTTTCAAAAGGCAATTGACATGTACTTGAAGAGGACTAATTTGCAGGGTTATGGGGAAAAAGCTGGGGAATGGGACTCATTGGACAGCTCTTTCAAAGAGCCAGCACAGGCACAACGGGACGAATGGCCTCCTTCCGTGCTGTAAGATTCTATGTGCTCAAATTGTACATTGGGGCTTGAACTCACAATCATCTGACTCAGAGGTAGGGGTACTGTCAAGTGATCTAGGCTTAAAATGTTGTGATTCAGTACTTATTATGCCTAAAGCACTGATTCCTGAAATCCAAATTTAATTGCCACCAGCCAAAGACACCAGCTTTGCCCACCTCAGTTTGGTTTGAGAACAAGGTGGCCTTGGGGTCCACCTTGTTCCAGCACCACTCCACGGAACAGCACTGACCTCATTCTCAAGGCAAGTCAAACGGTTTCATCCCTTTTACTGAGGAGACACACAGGGAAATAGGAAACGTTTAAAAAAAAAATGGGGACTAAGCCTCTGTCTTTGTTTTGTTCCCATACTGACTGGCTCAATAACAAAGAAATTAATTTTACTTCCTGTTAAATAAAATTTGTAATTGAGGGCCCATGATTGCTTCCACAAGCTCCTGATTTTGGACTGGCCCCTCCATGTAGTATGACACAGCATGGTAAGATGTCATAAGCACCTAATGGTAAATTTCTAAATTGAGCTGCACCATTTGTAGGAAGGAAACAGGGTTCATTATAGAGGCCAGGCATTTGCTGTACAGAAAGGAAATGACTTAGTTATTCAGAGCCATTTTTACACACTTCCTAGAGGCTCATAACAAAGTGGGATTCACAGAGGGTTGGCAGCAGGTTGACTGCTCATCCCCTCAATTGCTTAACAGTATGTGGCCTCCATGCACTCCAGCATTGAGAGTAACCAAGAGAATAAGGTTTTTGTGTTGCAGCAGGGAGGCAAGGAATTTTCATTTGTCCTTACATCTTCCATGAATTAAACCCAAAACCAAATTAAGAAAAATCTGGCAATGAGACAGTAGCTTTGCTCCTTCCAGTATCATTTTAACACTTGTACACAAAGACCGGGAAGGGAAGGGGAATGGAAATCTTTGGCACTGATAACATCACTCCCAATGTAGTGGATATCTTCCCAGGAGAGTAAAAGCTACAGCCGAACAATAGAGAGATGAGATTATATCAGCTTTTGCAAGAATTAGGAAATACCATTCATCCATTATTCTGTTTCAGAATGTGTAACAAAATCATTTGTAAAGAATGGATTTACAATTTTATTACACATATCACACACGGAAATATCCTCCCCGAGTGATTCATTGGGTCTGGTCTTAAATGAGAAGAACTGGCATCTCAATCTCAGCATTTATAAAATGAATTTCCTTTCTTTCTGTAAAACCAGAAAGTCAAACAGTACCTGTGGCACACATGGCGATGAATGTTTGAGTGTGTTTCTTAATAAGTTCCAGCTTGTCCACTGGAAAAGCCAGCTTCCCCAGGATATGTTCAATAAAATCATTTGGAGTTATGGCTGAGAGATCCCACTTCAGTTTCCCAAGGACAACTATCTCCCAATCCTGAGGAAGAAAAAAAAAATCTAAATATTACATAATTGCTAAATGTCTATATATATTTTTTTTTAAAAGCCTTGCATCTGCACCACCTAATGCTATGACACTTATTTCCTGTGCCACAATTTAGTCATACCTCTTGTGACATTTTTCACACCCTAGTAATGCCTGTCATGTGTAATGCTATAAATAACACCAAAGCAGGCTAAACTCTCCAGACTTACCATTATACTCACCTTTCAGTCCTCCCAACACTACCCATGTCCATCTCCCAGCTGTGTTCACTATAGGCCTATCTACTCACTCCCAACAATTTCAGGTTATTTTTCATAGTAAATTTAAATATATAGAAAACTTTCAACATTTTCCTCTGCCTCATAAAAATGTGACCCCACAACATGAAAATTGCCACCACAGCTGTTGACCCCATGTGCTTCAATTTGCCAGCCTCCACGTCTCCTCTCAATTTGACCACCCAAAATCTTCCACCCCTGTCCTGCCTCCTGATTTACCTGCTCCAAAAGCCTTTTCCCTTTGCTGTGGCTCCCTATTTGCTGACCAGCAGTCTTTTACCGCACTACCAACCTTTCCACGTGCAGCCCATTCAATTCAAATGTATAAGAACGCTCCCTGCCTCTCATTGCCAGCTTTTCCTGTTGTGGCCCCAATAAAAATATAAACCAGCTCCACTCTGACATCCAGCCAATTTCATTTATTTGTGGATGCAACTGCCATTTACACTACAGCTCCCAACACTGATTGTGGCAGAGTGAATGTGTTCCAGATGACACCAAACGACAGGACCAGATTGGGTGATACAAACATGCCAACGTGAGATCAGGGGTGGGGAAAGACATCAGAGAGGTCTAGGAGACAAAGATACAATGGAGGGGGGGGGGGGGGGGAAAGAAAGAGAGAGAAAAAAAGAGAGAGAAAAAGAAAACTAACGACAAGTCAGTGGAGGGATCTTAGAGGGAGACATCAGTACGATAGATCAATGCTGACAGGAGAGGGGCAGGGACAGAGAAAAATATTGGGCAACAGACAGATCCAGGAGATGATAAATTAGGGGACAGGACAGAAGATCAGGGAGACTAACACCAGTGGGACAAAGAGAAAGAGATCTCAAAGTGGAGCGATATCAAAAGATAGATAGACAGACACTGTGGAAAACAGACACTGGGTGAAAGAGACAGATAGCTTGGTAAGTAGAGAAACATAGGTCAGGGGACAGGATGAGACATACAAAGATCAGGGAGTGAGACTATTTAAGGTGAGCACGGCCATAAGCGATTTTTTATTGATATACAAGTTACACCCTTTTAGGGTAAAATTCAAAAATTTTGCACTGTATCAAATGGAAATGGATGTGGTTCCCATTTCCTTCTTAGAGGACAAAGTGTCACTGGAAGAAGCAGAAGTCTGCATTGATTTGGCCCATTCTTACCTTGTGTGAAAGGCTTGGGCATAAACTCTGGAGGCTAATACTGTTGTGACCACTCCCCGACCCCCCCCAACATAAATTCTCTTTTCTTAATAATATTTGCATTAGGGTAATGGCAAAAGCTGCACAAATGATAACACCCCCACACCCCATCCCAAAGTACAAGGAAAAGTCTAGGGTATGTGGAGTGTGACAACAGATGTAAAGGGAAAAGAGTCTTAGATCAAATGGGATTTCAGCACTGCACAATTCTTAAGAATGATGAAGCGCCTGTAAATAAAACACAGGATATATTCCTCACAGTGTTGGGACTCATTTGGAGAAGGGGGATGGTCATGATAGACACTCAGTGGGTGAAGCTGCCAATGTTAACTGAGTCTTCTGGGGCTGAAAGGGAAAACCGTTGAGGAAAGTCCCCCCCCTGGTGTTGCAACATCCATAGAATAATCTGAGCAATGAACCATCCCAACTAAGAATAGTATCTTTATTGGAAGGATGACACAGAGGGGACGCTACAGATGTTTTCCTTTATTGGGCTCATGTTCATTAATACTACATGTACTTTTAAAAAAAATATATATATCTTGATGCCTCAACTAGATTATGTCCAGTAACTCTTGTTTCCTATTACAAATGTAATAAACCTCTTAAAATCTGCTCTGGTTCTGATAGATTTCCTACACGAATCCTGTGTACTCTCCCACAGTCTGCATTGCCTTAATTCCATGAGGTCAGTCAGCTGCTTCAACCATTTCATTTATAAATCCTTATAAGCCATGCGGGTGTCAAATCAAAATGTGATGAATCTCAAAATAACCCCAGGTTCAATTGGAAACAAAAAAGCTCCTGTTAGAGCATTTCTTCCATTCCCTGAAAAAAAAGTGCCATTAAAAGTGGTCGTGTATACGCACATTAGAATTTAGTAATAAAAGAGAAAAGAAAATTTATATCTCCAGGTTTCATTAGAGAATACCATTTGCTGGTTAGTGATATTTTTCTGCAATTGACTATCCAAAGTAACAAGGTGGGGGGGGGTGGGGAGATCAGCCAGGGTTCCTACTCGGTCACCATCAACCGACCCTTACTGGAAAAATGGATGCACCTGTGGACAATGGGTGCGGGCAGGATCAGGCGTGCCCAGGACACTCCTGGAGGTCAAACAGCATGCCGATACTCACTGTCTCGGCTGATACATGAAGGATAGCCACTTGGACAAGGTACTCAAGGGCTGCTGGTGTCCCCGGTACCGTAACGTAGCATAAGTCATCATCATCTTGAGATGGAGAGAAATTTGGGAGAAAGAAAATGCGCTAAGCATTATGACAGGTATGGTAGCCGAGTGGCGAGGACACTTGACTAGCAATCAGGAGTTCAAATCTCACCACGGCAGGTTATGAAATTGAATTGTAAAAATCTGTTAATTTGTGGGCTAGCATTGGAAAACAACTGGTTCACTGATATCCTTCAGGAAAGGAAAGATGTCCTACCTGTTCCAATGTACTTGTAACTCCAGTTACATCCTGTGTGGTTGAATCTTAATGCCCTCAGGGCACCTAAGGGATGACTTGTCAGTGTTGCCCAGTCCACAAGAACAAATAAAAAAGATACTGGGTGACTGTCAGTGAATTTAAAGTGATAATCCATATAGGATATCCTACACCACAGGAAGAGTTTGTTTTCACCATCTGAATGCCCAGACCAGATTACTGTTTTGTATGTCACTGACAGCAAGCAAGTATCCTTGGCTTGTACCATGACCTTGCCTTTACTGTCAGCTTTATTTGATGTCTCATGGGGCCACTTGAATCACAGCACTGACTCGTGTATAACCATGTTGCTCGATTGTGTCAGACCGCACAGGATCTGAGTACCCATACTAACAATTAATAGGAAAGGATTTTAATTATCTCAAAAGTGCTAACATTTCTCATCACTTTGTGGGTATAAAACCAGTATACACATCAAGGTCTGCTGGCCTCTGGAAAGATAAAGCAGGAGGGTGGGTCCAATAGAGAAACTAATTCCCTATTATTTCACAATTTGCATTCAAGGTTATTGGCACAGATGCTGTTGGCGGCCAGTTCTAAATAGGGACCCCACCCACTCCAGTCATTTAACGAAGTACTGAGGTTATCACTGGAAACCAAAACGGCTGGTGATGGGCATTGTTGAATTTCCGCAGTATAGTATCACTTTTGTGAATTATTACCCCAACAGCCAGGCTCAGCAAAAATGCATTTGCTACAAATCTGTGATCATTTTCTAAATTAAAAGCCAATATGATGGAGGCAGACCACTTTGAATTTCAACATAATTATTATCCTGACTGTAGAAACAATTGCTAGTGAAGTCTACAGGTTACATTTGGTCCAAGTTATAAGGGGCAACTGATAGGTAAAGTGGCAGGAACAGTCACACAAAAGTTCACTTGGATTGGTCCCTTTATGAAGTTGAATGGCAAAGTGATTAAGCTTGATGCACTGCAGCTTCAATCAGGTCAACTAAAAGATTTTTAAAATGGTTAAAATGCTAATAATGATTTGCAGATAACAAAAGGACAAAGACATAATGCAAATTCCCCTTCTGCACATTTCTGTAGTACAGGGAGTTCAATAATGACTAAGTTAGTTCAGTATTACTGATATCCAAAATTATTCAATCGTTTCAGATATTATCAGATTCTAGCAACTGAAATGTGCCAAACCTGGACAGCTGTCAGGACCAGCAACAATTTAAGAACATAAGAAATAGGAGCAGAAGCCTGCACAGCCATTCAATCAGATCATGGCTGATCTTTGACCTCAACTCCACTTACCTGCCCAATCCCCATACCCCTTGATTCCCCTAGAGTCCAAAAATCTATATCAGCCTTGAATATATTCATCCACTCATCATCCACAGCCCTCTGGGGTAGAGAATTCCAAAGATTCACAACCCTTTGAGTGAAGAAATTCCTCATCTGAGTCTTAAATGGCTGACACCTTATCCTGCCCCCTAGTTCTAGAATCTCCAGCCATGGGAAACAGCCTCTCGGCATCTACCCTGTCAAGCCCCCTCAGAATCTTATATGTTTCAATGAGATCACCTCATATACTTCTAAACTCTAGACTATAGGCCCATTCTACTCAACTTGTATTTATATAGCACCTTTAACATAGGAAAACATTCCAAGGTGCTTCACAGGAGTGTAATCAGACATAAATTGACACTGAGCCAAAGAAGGAGATATTAGGATGGCTAACCAAAAGCTTGGTTAAAGAGTTAGGTTTTAAGGAGGATCTTAAGAGGAGAAGGATGGAGGGGCGGTGCAGGTTTAGGGAGTGAATTCCAGAGCTTAGGGCCTATGCAGCTGAAGGCGCTATATGACCAGCAATAAATCCCTCACTGGACCGACAGTAGCTTTTCTAAATGTACTCTGACTGTACAAAATATTAACGATGGTGTCACTCAATACATTTTCATGGAGCAGATGGATGAGTCAGGCCTACCTGTCAGATCTTCCACATCACAAATCTTGAGAACTAATGAAACTTTAAGCACACAAATGCACTTTGGTTCAAGGAACTGAACTGTCATTGTTATCCTCACGCTATCAGTCTGTACATGGCAGGGCTAAATGCACATACTACTCGGTAACAGTAACAGAGTCACTCTGCTCCTTGCGTGTTTAACCAGCAAACTGATCAACTACCTGCAAATAGTTTGCAAAGCCCAACATCTGCACAGACACGCTGCTATGTATGTTTAAAAACAAAAGATCCCAACATTCATCAAGTCAGGAAACAAAAGTAAGAAGGAAGGACAAGCCTCGATACAGTAACCTATCATGGCAAAAGTACTGTGAAACTCAGTGTTGCACCAGTGTAAGTCACAGCTCTTGCAGGCTGGATGGTAAAAACGTTTGCACCAGTACACAATCACACTCCCTGGTTACTAAAATCTGCTTTAAGATGCAATTTACATACTGGATGTTGTGTACATGTTCTCGATTGTCCCATTGTGTGCAGACATTTGCACAGCTACAAACACCCCTAGAACTCTAGATCTATGAGATGAGCGATACATCCGATTTAAATGCTGACTCTGTATTCTTCCAATAAAAGTTATTCCAGTTTTTTTTTCCTGTCGTGTTACTAACAGCTATTCTTGTTTAGTGACATTCCTAAACAGGTCTATTAGCTTAACTGGTCTGTAATGAATTCATTAAATAATGACATGCTTCTGCAAGTCACAATCCATTTAAGAGGTTTCCTTTTTTTGATCCCTGAATGGCAATCGTCCTAGGGATTCACAATCGATTTACAGACTAAAATCTGCAGTTTGATACTTAATTTGTAGTCTTATTTATAAGATTTACACAGTGCTGACATCTCCTACTGCTTGCATGTGGTATCCCTCCCCAATCTCTGTCTCTATATTTGATCTATCTGCATTATCTCCTTCGCCCAATATTGTGCGTACTCTCTCTCATTGATCCACTATCTTGCTGTCCTCTCGCACAACTGTTTACGATCTGCTGCATCCATCAGTCTCTCCAATGATCCTTTAGCACAATCTGTCTGCTTTTTGTGAATCTCACCCATATCGCTAATGTTGCTATCTATGTCTTTTTGTCTGTGGTGTCTCTGTTTCGTTGTCCTGAAGTGTCTTCCTTACATCTCTCAAACCCTCCACTGCCTCTGCGCTGACAGACTGCTTGTCTGACATCCAGTTTTGGATCAGCGGTAACTTCCTCCAGCTAAACATTGCTAAGACTGAAGCCATCGACTTTGGCCCCTGCCTCAAATCCTGTACCCTAGCCAGTGACTCTATTCCTCTCCTCAACCAACACCTAAAACAGACAATCTGGTCATTTATTTTCTTGCTGTTTGGGGGACCTTACTGTTCCCAAATTGGCTGCCGAATTTCTTACATTACAATAGTGAATACACTTCAAAAGTACTTTGTTGGCTGTAAAATGCTTTTGGGCGTCCTGAGGTCGTGAAAGGGGCTATATAAATGCAACTTTGTTCTTTCCTTCTCCTTGGCTATCACAGGCTGAACCAGAATGTTTGCAATCTCGATGTCCTGTTCGATCCCGTGCTGAACTTCCAACCTCTCGATCAGTCCACTTCCACCTCAAAACATCGCCTACCTCCACTCCTACTTCAGCCCACCTGCACTGAAACCCTGCTACGTGCTTTTGCCACCTCCAAACTTGATTACCTCAGTGCTCTCCTGCCTGGCCTCCCATCCCCCTACAGCATCCGTAAACTTCAGCTCATCTAAAACTCTGCTGCCTGTATCCTATACCACACCAAGTCACGCTCATCCATCACACTCATCCTCACAAACCTACATTGGCTCCCAATCTCTCAATGCCTCAAATTTGAAATCCTCATCCATGTGTTTAAAACCCTCCATGGCCTCACCCCTCCCAATCTCTAATCTCCTGTAGCCCTAAAACCCCAACTCTAGCCTCTTATATGTCCCACCAATGGCAGCCAGGCCTTCAGCTGCCTTAGTCCCACTTTCTAGAATTCAGTGTCCTCCTTTAAGATCCACCTTAAAACCTCTGTCGGAGAAGCTATTGGTCATCCCTCCTACTGTCTCCTTCTTTGGTTCAGCATCTGTTTTCCTTATGCCTCTGAAGCATCGAGATGTTTGGCTACATCTAGGATGCTATATTAATGCAAGCTATCTTTGTTTAATCACTTCCACCCATCAGTGTTTCCCCTGATCGGACATGGCCATATCTCACCTTCTCTCAACTTGCATATCTCTCCCTGTTTCTCTCTAATGCTGTATCTCCTGCTGCTTATGGCACTGTCTCCCTGGTGTCTCTCTCTCTATGATCTCTCTCCTCGCTACCCCCTCCCCACTTGTCCCCTTTCTCTCTCCATACCTGTCACGGTCTTCCTCTCCCCATATACATCTTCCTTCCTTATGTTTTCTGCTTATCTCTATCTCCACCATTTCTCTCTCTGCCCAGAACAGCAGTGGGACCGGGAAGGCCAGTGAGGCCAAGGCTTCAGATCAGGAAGGAAGAGAAGATGTGGGGCTAAGTTACAGGCATGTCAGGAAATAAAATAATCAAAATTTACAAGACGAAAAAGTAGGCAAGAAGACATAGAAATTTGGGCGGCCAACCAGAATAGGCTCAACAGTTTGGGGATGGGATGGGGAGGCTGTTGTAATCACTAGCAGGTAGCACACAATTACACTGTGATGGGTAAGTGTTCACATAGCGAAACTGCCATTATGATATACTTTTGAGTTCTTTAATTCAAATATCTGATGATTCAATTTTTTGCACTAAATTTGCCGTCCTATGAGTTGCTTAATTAAAATTAGTTAATTCAAAAGTTTTTTCCAAGCAATAAAAACTTTAAATCAGTAGACTGTAAATGTTTACATAGGTAATTTCTATTGTAGATGCTGATTATAAAAAGCTACTTAAAATCATGACATGGGAAATTGGAGAAAGTGCATGCATAATCAACATTTTTAAATATACTAGTCGATCTCCCGTGGTGCTGCCCTTGGTAAGTCAGAGAATGTGTCATTCTTACTTGTCTTTGATGTCTTCGTGTTGCTATATTTCCCCTTTTCTTACTCTTTTTGCTTCTCTCCCTGTCCTCTTCTGCTTTGTTCGCGTTTTGTTTCTTATTTCCATTCTGGTGGGAGGTATGGCAAAGTGTGGTACTGAAAGGAGCCGCCAACAGCGGAAGGCTGCATTTGGGCTGGGGGTTGCAGGAAAAATGTGGTTGTGAGCAGCTCCCTTCCCATCCCTTCCATCACTCATGCTCCCCTCACTCCGTTGCTCACATTGTGCCCCTTCATGTTCCCACCACCCCATCCTTTTCGTACCATCCCTTACTCCCCCATCTCTTCACCTTTGAGCTACCCGCTCACACCTGTATTCTCCCTACCACCTTGCTCAGTTGTCACTCACTTCACCATTAACCCTCCATCTGCCGTCCCTCCCACTCGCTCTCCCCAACTGTAGATCGCAAGATGCCAGAAGCCCCCTAAACATCTGTTTCCCTGCTCCCCTCCCTCTTCTACTCTCCCTTCCCATCTATTTCCCTCAAAGAGGCTTTGTTTGGTTTAAAATTCAACTTGTCTTTTAAAAAAAAATCATATTACAATGAAGCAACACACTCTGTCTTTCTCAACCCACCCCTTTTTCTCTCTCAACTGGCCCCTTGCTTCAATTGTGCCCCTAACTCATCCCATTCCCCTTCCTTACAACCATCCTTCCCAACACGACCCTATTGCTTCCCCTTTGAATTACCTGCTCAACCCATTTATCCTACACAATTTCTTGCTCCAATGTCAGTCAACTAACTTTTAACCCTGCATCCACCCCCTCTCCTTTAGAGTGGGTGATTAAGGGCCAGAAACCCCTAACCATCAGCCAATTCCCCTCCCACTTTGGCTCTCTCATCCTGTTTCCTTCAGAGGCTTTGCTTGCTCTCAAAATTCAACTTAAAAAAATAAATCAAAATTGGAATGCAGAAAGAAGATAGCTGTCTGCCTTTCTGTTTGTGTCTTTCTTAGTCTCTCTCCCCCCCACCACCCCCCCCCCCCCATCTCAGAGGCATAAGCCATTAGTATTAATCTTTTCTAATGGTCAACAAAGCACAGATGAGGAAATTAGCTTGCTTTAAAATTCAACCGGGTTTTTTTTTGAAAGTTGAAGCAACAATCTCCTGCATCAAGAACTTTCTCCTCCTCCTTCCCCTCTTTCTCCCTGACCTGAGTGTCTCTCACTTTCTAAAGTTTACAGAAAATAAAACAAATGCTATGACAATTGTGTATTCAGAACAGTCATTTATATATCTCACTCACAGACTCATTTTTTAAAAAAAAATTACTTAAGATGAATTTTACCTTAGTAAAGCTTTTGAAATTTGTCCTCTAGTTTTTTTTCCAAATAATTTTGAAAAAGATTTGAGCAGAAAATGTTAGAAACTAAAGAAAAATATTCCTCAATATAGTTAACTGAATACTGGGAAATCCTGAGAATAAGATGCACTAAACATGCTCAGACTGCACAATCTAATTTCAGTTCACAGCATTACAGCTCTGGACAAAAATATCAACTCCAAGCCCTGGCTTTTGGGAGAGACTGAGGCCTTCAAATAAAAATATTAATGAAGATTAAAAGACACAAAAGACAGTTTAATAGATGAGTTTAATCATATTGTCCTGAAATAAGTATTTTTTTAAATGTTGGTTTAATCTTTATTTGGGGCATTAGAAATTTCAGTTACTGAAGAAAAAATGGCAGAAGAAAAGCATTGAGAGAATTGTGGGAACCCAGTGGCCAGGATTGCAGAGTGACAAGTTCACAGGCATTTTTCATTATAAATGTGGACACAGAATTGAAAGTGGAGAAAATTTACATTAAAAAAATAAAAACTTGACATTAGGACATCAAGTGGCTCAGAAAGGAAGTGCACATAGATGCCAGTTTAAATAAATAAATAAAATATATATATATATATATATATATATATATATATCAATCATACAGATTTTCAGCCACTCTTTTCCCACCTGTTATTACTATGCTAGGAAACCAATGAGCACTGACCATTAACTTAATTGAAAATGGTACACCAATAAGGTTTGAATAGACGGTGCTTACATTGTGACAATGGAGAAAATACTAGGCAACAGTTCTAAGTTCGCAGCAGCAGAAAATAATCATTAAATTTATATGAATCCTCAGCTCTACCAATAATAATATTGTATAAATATAGTCCCTTATTGAAAGTATATTCACAAATTAAATTAGAAAGGAAAAAAAGAACTTGCATTTATAGTTTGTTTTACAACCTTAGGTGTCCCAAACGCTTTGAAACCAATTAAGTACTTTTAAAGTGTAGACAATTTGCACACAGCAAGGTACCAGAAACAGCAATGAGTTAAATGACCAAATAATCTGTTTTAGTGATGTTGGTTGAGGGATAAACGTTGGCTAGGACAACAGGAGAACTCCCCGGCTCCTCCATTTCGAATAGTGCCATGGGATTTTTTACGTCCACTTAAAAAGGGCAGACAGGGTCTTGGTCCGATCCAAAAGACGTACCCCCCAACAGTGCAGTACTTCCTCAGCACTAGATTATGGGATTTCAAATGTCTGGAATGGAGCTTGAATCAGAGGCAAATTTACTACCAATGAGTCAAAGCTGACACCATTGAGAATATTTTGTCACAAGAATTTGATGCTTTAGAAAAAAAAGCTGAAGGTGAAATTCCTGTCTTCGTTAATTTTAGTGAAAAATTCAGTACGAATATTAAATGTTCCTCACTTAAAAGTCACTGACAATTTTTTGCAAAAATTATGAAAACAGAATTTCATTGCCAAACTGACTAGCAAATTGAATGTCACTTCATTTTATTAAATAATGTCCCATCATTACAGTCCACACTTCCCTAATGTGCTCTATTCAAAAATACTTGTCCTTGTTTACAAATCCTTTCATGACTTTGCTCGATCCTCCCTCTGTCCTATGTGCTTGTTTGCACGCTCCACACTCCACTAGAGTCCAGACTTCTGTGCATTTGTCCCGTTCTACCACACCATACCGCTGGCACAACCTTCAGCCACCATAGCCCTGCAGTTTTGAATTCTCCTCTTAAACCCTCCTTGTTACCTCTTTCAAAAACCTCCGTAAAACTTACCTCTTCAGCTGCACCTTTTATCGCCTCCCCTAATCGTCTCCCAATTCCTACTCATTGACTTTTACACTCACTTCCAAAAAGAGTCTTGGGATTTTTTTTATTATGTTAAAAGTGCTATACAAGTATGAGCTGCTTTAAATATAATTAGTTAATAAATATAATTAATTCAGCAGAAAAAACTAATAAGGATGGATATCTGATCAATCGGATCTTGATGGTTGCCGCGTGCACAAAGATTTGAAGACATTGTACTGGGATACCAATGGTAGACAAATTTCTTATTGTTTATGGCATGCTGAATCTATAGCAACCTTGGTTCATCAAGTGATGGTTAATTCTGCACTTGAATTTATGAATGCAAGAGAAGGAGTTCCAGGTGATGATCAGGTGACCCTGTGGTTGAGAATTCCACAGGCAGGAAAAGCAATGCACAAAGTTTTGCTGCTGCTATGCTGAGACATTTTCCCCCATTCATAGAAAATATTGAGGTGCAGCTGCTGCAGCTCCCATGATCATGACAAAAATATGAAGGTCCGGCTTAAGCGCCAGCAATTCTTGTGCTGCTGCTTCATTCATAATCCAGCAGAGAACAAACAGCCTGGGTGCCTTCCTTTACCGCTGCAGCGGAGAGGGTGTGCTCTAGCAGGCTCTAGGCCAGGGACAGCCAACCTTTTGGAGCTGGACACTTAGGTCATCTGAGGAATCAGCTTCTTTGCTCAAGCTCCCCTGTGGCACCACACCCTTCTTTTGTAGGCAGCTACTAAACGCTTCCAAGACCTGACCGAAAATTGTTTGTGGAATACCATAGCTGTCTTGAGGACTTCAGTCTGTTCTTAGGCAATGGCCATCCCCAATGTCAACGGTATTCCTATGAACGGCTTTGCATAAAATTGTGGGAAAGTGGTTACTGAAGTATTTTTTCCAACTTAGAAGTTCACACTGATAAATGAAGAGGACTGACAATTTTTAAAAAAAATTCAGTGCAGCAATCTCAATTAGAACACAAAAACATCTGGAAGAACAGGCCATCAAGCTGGTCCAGCCGAAGTCCGTATACGATTATTCGACCACGGACTTCACACCCACACCATTTGTTGATCCTCTATTATGCAACACTAATTTCCTTCTATCTCGTCAGAGATATGAAAGAAAAAAGTATCTGAAGATGGTACTGACTGAAACTGCAGCTCATGATGGCAGATGCAGTACCCTTTCCTACCCATTAGATGTCTCTACTGTCATTTATAAGCAACTCACGTAGAACTACATAGAATGTACAGCACAGCATCAGGCCATTCAGCCCAACTGATCTATGCCAGTGTTCATGCTCCACACGAGCCTCCTCTCTCCCCTCTTCATCTAACCCTATCAGCATAACCTTCTATTGCTTTCTTCCTGATGTGTTTTTGTAGCATCCCCTTAAATGCATCTATGATATTCACCTCAACTACTCCTTGTGGTAGAGAGATCCACATTCTAAACACCCTTTGGGTAAAGAAGTTTCTCCTGAATTCCCGATTGGATTTATTAGTGACTGTCTTGTATTTATGGCCCCTAGTTTTGGTCTCCCTCACAAGTGGAAACATTTTCTCTACATCTACCCTATCAAACCCTTTCATAATCTTAATGACCTCAAATCAGGTCACCCCTCAGTCTTCTCTTTTCTAGAGAAGAGAGCCCAGCCTGCTCAATCTTTCCTGATAGATATAACCTCTCAGTTCTGGTATCATCCGTGTAAATCTTAGAGGCACCTTCTTCAATGCCTCTATATCCTTTTTATAATATGGAGACAAGTGGCGGTACTTAGAATTACAAAATGCAAATCCGGGGACAACATATTCACACTAGAATGTGACAGGAAGAGGGTCCACGTCTACAGTTTTGAACACACAGAGCTCTTCAACATTTGTTCAGTCATTGAGGAAAGTGTTTTCTCAAAAAGGGGAAGAAAACTATCAGTTGCGAGTAATGCCAGTCTGTTCTTGCACACCCGCTAACAGCTGGCTACAAAGCGATATTGGCAGTAGTCTGGGAAAGTATTGCTGTTCAGAGGGAGCCAATGAAGTGGGAGAAATGTATTAAAAACCAATCTGAAAATTCTCATCCCTGCAGCCAGAGGCGAGAATGTGCGGATTTTTCAGATTTCCCAGTGAGGCGCTCTATCATTGAAAAGCACTCAATCTAGTATCCTTTCTGAGAAATTGCAGATTTACACATGAGTGGGCAAGAAAGTTGAGGCTAGGATTCATAACCTAGGCACTGTGAATGGGAATGAACGCTTGGCCATTCTATTGTGTGGATGGGAATGGGAAGGGTAAACCAAGTATTTGCACTCACCATAAAGAAATTGGTCTTTCTTAAGTTGAATAATGTCAAGAGAGCAGTTTGTCCCTTGAATTCACCACTCCTGGAAGTCAACTTCTGTAGTATAGATCCTGGATATTACGAGCAGTAAATGAAAGTAGATAAAAAGGACCACAGAGTTAGGGAGCTCCTGGGACCAATCTCGTCCTGATCCACACTCACTTTCCAGCAAGGTTCAATGGATAGCGATCAGGAATGGGAAAAATAGGTGATTTACCAATGCTCCCCCCCCCCCACCTCAATTATCGCAGGGACACTGAGGCCAGATGAGCTCAACTAACTCATTCTGTACGGCTCAGCACCACATCCTGCGGAGCAGTTACCCACTTAGCTATTAGAGAGCTAGTCTGGTTATTGATATGAACAATTATTGGACTGACTTGAATTTGCACCGAGTCATACTGTTCAGATGCCTCTCCGCTACAAACGATTCTGTACATCCACAGTGCAACGCAGGAATCAATACATCTACTGCATCCAACCAGAGAACTGAGGGATGTGACAACTGGAAATCCTTTTGGACACGAGTCCATAAAATGAAACTGCACCGAAACAAGTTTTTAGTGTTTTCATGATTATTTTAAAAAAAGATAGCTCATGGAAGTGCATAAGTAACATAGCAGAGGTAGTTCACAGTAACAGAGTCAGGCACTATCTTTTTCTAGTAATTATTACTTACCAGAGAAGCAGAATTCTACATTTTTCTTTTGCACACAGATAAAAGTTCTGTAGTATAGATCCTGAATATTATGAGCAGTAAATGAAAGTAGATAAAAGGACCACAGAGTTTCATCCAAATTTGACAAATGTGCAAAACTGTGATAGTAGTCCAGACTTTGCCATGTAAATGGCCAAGTAATCACTAGTCATTTATCTCTTACACAGGATTCAGTCATGTCTTGGTGTTGTCAAGTTCTGCATTAACACTTGAAGATCTGCGTGTGTGCAGCTAACTGCAATCATGAACACCACTTTATTCAGTAAGGCAAGAGTTGAAGGAGCCGTATTTCACAGATCATCTGTTCTAACATCCAGTAATTCACCTTTCACTCTCTCGTTTCTAATTCTAATCAGTTTTACTGTTGCAAAAAGCAACACCAGTGAAAACTTATCAAAGCATTTATAACAACTGTTTTAAAGTCAAGTTACTGAAAACGTCCTGCATGGTGTCAGAAGAATAGCTATGGTAGTAATGCAAAAAAAAATGTAAGCTCGGGAAAACAATAAAACCCTGCTTTCCATTTTAAAAAATGTAACAACCTTCCACCTCTGGAGGATGCTAGATGAGGGAACTGCATCTGCATGGTCCCGCTGACCCAGTTACCATAGAAGTGCGTTGCACACAAACAGATGCAACAAACTCTTTACCACAACTGTCCCTGAAGGAGCATGGATGTGGGTGGATCTGGTGTCTTAAAAGCATGCTACCCTAAGTTTTTTTAAAAAAAAAATTTTAAATGAATATTCTTGTAAGTCTTGGAAGCCTTAAAGAGGACTTCCAGTGGCCCATACATTTTCTAATTGATAAAAGCCTAAACATATAAATTTAAGCCCTGCATAAGCAAATTTGTAGGCATGTAACCTTAGATCAGTTCAAAGTGCACAACACTTATAACATATCTAAGATAATTAAGACTGATCTTTTCATCCCGAATACACACACACACACATATATATATATGCACATATATTATGTATAGAAATATATGTATAATATATTTTATAATAATAGTTGTAAAATATAAAAACAGTCCAAAATCCAATGCATCTTACTTTATCCATATTCTATAGCTTTTGTTGATAATGATCGCATGGATCATATTTCACTGTTAAGGACAAACTAGAACTAAGGATTATTAATTGTAAAATTATTATCGCAGTGCATTATTTGAAAGCACGTAGGTACAAGCAGGGTGGGCTGGTACGCTGCACTAGAGGGCGACAAACGCTTAGTCATGAGTCTCGGTCTGCACTCAATTCTGATCAATAACTGGAACCACCGCCAAGACAAATTATCCAACTTATAGTGGGTCCTTTTTCTTTCTCGGAGACTTTCCACATTAGACCATAAAGTTAGCACTTACAGTTCCTGTGCATCTGAACGTAATTTTTTTTTAAAAAATGCAATTGTTAAACGAATTACAAAGTAATCTATCTTTCACCCGGTCTTTCCCAGAGAGGCTCTGTAATAGATTTTTTAAAGCACAAAATTAAAACGTGTCAAATTGCTGAAATATTGGTGAATTTACCAGGAGGTCTTCTGGGGTGATTGAATTGTCTGTGTAAATGCAGAGCTTCTCAGCTGTCAGGGGGATCGTTTCTTTCAGTTTTGATGCTAGAAACATGCAGACTGCCCCTAGCAGCTGGAGGTGACACTTTCTGGTCGGAACCGAAGATAAAAATCTATCCAGATAATTCATAGCCAACAGAAAGACTTCCTCTTCGCATTTCTGCTCTTCGCACACCTACATAGGCAAAAACGACGAAAACTAGGGTCATCAATTAAAACATACATTTGATTTTAAAAGCCTAAATCATTTCAATCATATGCATTTTTAAAAAACCATTGCAAATTTAACTAATAACCCCCAACAATTTGCAGAACGAGTCAAAAACACTACCTTTTTCGTCGTTTTCCACACGCACAGTATCTGCCTAAAATTCGCTTTTTGCAAGATATAACATTTCTGTGCAACAGCCTGCTTCCCCCCCTGACGACTGCGTATTTTCTAAAATATTAAAATTAAATTAAATAAAAAATATCGCGTGGCTGCCAGCAGAGTTACCTTTTGTTCGAAATAAAGTTTCAAAAAATCGTGAAAATTACACAATTGCATCAGCACAGATAATTTTCACATGTAAATAAACAAGAAATCCTGAAGTTTAGTTGGGGTCAGGAGATGACAACAAACCGTTTTGCTAGACGGAGGAAATTTAAGGTATAATGTAAGAATTTTGGGTGGTCTAACTCGCTCTCTGCACCAACCATTAAGAGCCCAGGAGTTAGATACGGCGGACTCAGTGCAAAGGACAATTTGTGAGACGTAGAATAAAAATCCAACATCTTAAAACACCAATTAGTAACATGCCAGTTGCTGTTTTTCTTATTAATAAAGCGAAGCGACGTTTGATGAGCCCAATAGAGAAACGCAGAAAAGTTTTTGAAGTCGAGTCAACATGGCGACAGCATGTTGTTTATCAGCCATCATCAGTTCTTATAAATTTTGGAAAAATACTTGAAAATATTCAGTTTTATTTTGCATTCGATTCTAAGAAGCTCTCTGCACTTGCAAACGCTGGTTAAACTTGCACGCAGTTACTATTTAAAAGCTACGCCTTTTCTAATATGCTTTCAGAAGCAAAATTTTAAAACAACTTTAAAAAATAAAATTAATTATGTGACACCAATATATACTCCTTAGCACTTCACCCAAAATACTTTTGCAAAGCTCTTGACATAACTACACAATAATAATGCTGCATATTACTGCACTACAATATTTTTTTTTTACCTCTAGCATCCAAAATGCTACCATTTTTCTCATGTAGGCTTCGATTTCTTTCTGGACACATTTGAAATAAGAGGTCCTGGGAATGTATCTGTCCTCGGTGTGCAGCAGGTTTTGGAGGACTCGGTGGTCAGAAAGGAGTGTGGGGTCCGGGAAAGCTCGCTGGATTTTGGGGGCATTTTCCATGCAGAGCAGCTCCATGTCTTGTGTGAGTGTGACGGTGGTGGTGGTGGTGGCGAGTGAGCACGGACTGACTCTGGGTTCACTGGGCTGGAGGGGAGGGGAGGGGAGGGGAGGGAGGCGGAGGCTCCCTCTGTGCACAACGCGCGACAGAGACAAGAGAGGAGGGAGGGAAGGGGGGGGGGGGTGGAGGGACACAAGCAGCGCCTGCGCGCGACACGTCTTTGATTGATTGATGCGGCAGCAGGAGAAGGGAAGAAAGTGGGGCGGGGCCAGGAGGGGGGGCGGGGCGAGTGGAATGTGGTGGGGTGGCGGGGGGGGGGGGGGGAGCGCGCCGCCGTCACTCAGCAACCTGACGTTCCAACACGCGGCGCTCCACCAATCCCCGTGGGTCTCCCTCCCCCACGGGGGGGGGACGGGGGACGGACGATCCCGCCCCCTCTCTCTCTTTAAAAGATTGCAATTGGATACACGGCGTTCCGGCGCCGCCAGCCAATCCTGGCGTCGCTGACGTCACCGCGATGCGGACCCGCGCTCGGGCAGCCACTGCAGCACGTGCCGCTGTGGGAGCTGCAACAGGAGGAGGTGGAGGAGGGGGCGAGGCAGAGGCGTGGGATGAGCTTCATTCACATAGTTTTAGGCTTGATTAATTACCATGATGTGTAAAAAGTTAGATGTCAGCTTTCCTCTTTTGGAACATATTATTGAGGGCAATAATTTCCCCAGTGCGTCTTCCTGGCCAACGTCTAGACACAAACTTAAATTGAGATCTGTAGCCATCAACTAAATTACATGCAAAAGTATATTTTCGAATTTTGTGTAACTTTGATGTTTACTTGGGTTTTTGTAAACTTGCAAACCCTCAACTGCTCCATTAAGTATAGTAATGATATGTATGACATCTTTAATTGTCAGTTTTTTCAAACGAGCAGAGAGTGTGCACAGAGAGTGTTAGTGGCAGGGGCTTATTGCTGAATGCACACTCTTTCACATTAAAAAATACAAATCGCATCTTTTTGCAGTAGTTTTGGCAAAACAAATACTTTTCACACAGAAAAGATGACGAATAACGCGAAGCCTGCCCAGACAATTATTTTTGGGGGGAATTCCTACATGCCTATATGACTACATGTCCAAATACAGTTAAATAAACACTGTAATTCTAAGAAAGTATACACTTAATAAAGTAAGCTACATTATTACAAAGTTTTGATTTGTCTTGCTGAAGACAGCTCAGAATAAGTCTGATTCTATCCATTTTCTATCCAGACTTACTGCAAGTAACATTTAAATATACAATGAAAATACATTTCACAAACTCATGATGTATCTCTAAGTATTTGAGGTGGTTGGAAAAAATTGTAGAAAGTTCCAATCACCAACAACTATAAGTACAAAAGATATTGTACACAGATATCAGATAAGTATTGCAGCAACCAAGCAATACTTTAGAATCACATTTGTTTTGTAAGAAATATAATAATGTAAACATGCTGATTTTATTTTTATAGTTTTGCTATAAAGTAGTGTGAGGGGTTTTTGTTTCTATTCTTTCCAAGAATCTTGAGGTCAAAATACTATTTTTAACACTAAATCGTAATTAAAATGCAGAATGTATAAAAAGGCAACAAAAATGGGTGGAACCAATTTGTTATTCTAATCATAAATATTTATAAATGAGAATTAAAAGAAGCTTAAATGATGAGATTCCCTCTTTAACCTAAGACTACTTTGCCTCTTTTTTTGTAGATGTGGTGATGTAGCAGTGGACAGGAAATTATGATAGGTGCTGGAACATTTTGTCTTGCATTGATGGCAGTCAAGAAAAACAGTAGCTTGAATGTGAATACAGGAATGTAGTTTCATATATGATTGCACTGATAAGAGTTTATTAATTTAAAAAAATGAATGAAAGGAAAAACACTTCCTGTGTAACGTAGGAAGTACTTGCAACAGGTATCTACTGGCCACAGCTATATGGTGAAAATATGGTGCTGATAATCTCGTTTTAAAAATGGTTAAGTTTGTTACATGTAGTTTTCAACAGCAAAACAATCCCCCTTGACAAATATGTTCCCTTCAAAAAAACTCCCTGCATCTTCATTTTGATTGTCCTTTGAATGCTGCCATATTTTAAACTGCACAGTCAGTGTTCTGCTATATAAGCCTCAGCAGCTGCTATTCAATTGAGCTGTATAGTTAATTGTAATGCATTAAAAAAAGGCTTAAATAATAGCAATAATAAAATGAACAATAATGTACCATCAAGGCTACAATTATGTGTGCCCCATGGGCTATCTCTGTTTTTGTAATTGAGATCTTTGTTAAAATAAAAATTAACATAGATGTTACAGTTTAGGCTTTCCCCCAACATTTGGTCTCGTGCTTACTTTTAGATGGCAGTTTCCACAAGAACCAATTGCTGCATTACTGTTCGCCAAGGTATACTGGATAGAATGCCCAAGTATAACAATAAACCACTAATCATGGCAAACCGCTTTCTGGAGAATACGTGTGGTGCCCACCGTTTTATACTGCAACCTTCAAAATCAGAAAATAACAAGTTTACAGGCCAGGGTGGACAGGCTAAAATTATTTGGTCAGATATATTAACAGTTGAAATAATATTCAGAAGCAAAACCACACAGCAATACACTAAAACAGCACAGTAATTAAAAAGTAGAACTGGAATCAGTCCACAAGGAGTAAACATACCCTTTTTAGAAAAGGTATTTGTTTTAGTCCCTTCTCAGAAAACTCTTAGAAAATACAGTATCTGATAATAGGTATGTGCATTGGTTTCTTACGGAGCACCTATTTCCCCTGGGCAGATATCAGCAGCAAAGCGATAGAGAGAACTGAAGATCACAAGGATGTCCCTGAAGTATGGGTGTCCCTTTTTTCAGGATGGAGCATTTTGAACATTTTACCTACACACTCATACATCACAGAAAACCATGTATTAATGGTATTATACCACGTAACCATGTATTATACATTGAGGGGGATATGGTGTTTATACATTGAGGGGGATATGGTGTTTATACATTGAGGGGGATATGGTGTTTATACATTGAAGGGGATATGGTGTTTATACATTGAGGGGGATATGGTGTTTATACATTGAAGGGGATATGGTGTTTATAATTGAAGGGGATATGGTGTTTATAATTGAGGGGGATTATGGTGTTTATACATTGAGGGGGATATGGTGTTTATACATTGAGGGGGATATGGTGTTTATAATTGAAGGGGATATGGTGTTTATAATTGAAGGGGATATGGTGTTTATAATTGAAGGGGATATGGTGTTTATAATTGAGGGGGATTATGGTGTTTATACATTGAGGGGGATATGGTGTTTATACATTGAGGGGGATATGGTGTTTATAATTGAAGGGGATATGGTGTTTATAATTGAGGGGGATTATGGTGTTTATACTCTGACTGAAGGTGGACACAGCGTTTACACTCTGAGAGGTGTTATATTCTGATGGGGAGGAATGCATCTTAATTTGTCAACATTCAAGTTTGGTAAGTGGATGAAGGAAAGGGGAATGAAGGGATATAGGAACAGGGTAGGTAAATGTGATTGGGACTATTTGCTCGTGTGGAGAATATAAGTCAGAAAGGACTGGTTGAGCCGAGTGATCCGTTTCCGTGTTGTACCTTCTACGTATTTCTGTTATTAAAAATTTACATTATTCACTCCTAATCAAAATATAAACACCTCTCAAAGAATAAACACATATCTAACTTCAGTCAGCGTATTAACATCATATCCACCCTCAGACATAGTATAAACACCATGTAAATCGTCAGTTAGAGAATAAACACCAGTTTCATCCTCAAACAAAGTATAAACACCATAAACACCTTCAGACAGAGTATAACTACCTAATACACCCTCAGACAGTAAACACCATAGCCACGTTCAGTCAGAGTATGAACACCAGATCCACCTTCAGTCAGCGATACATCTGAACCAATCAGAATTCATGTTATTCACTCCCAATCAGAATATAACGCCTCTCAGAGTGTAAACGCTGTGTCCACCTTCAGTCAGAGTATAAACACCATATCCCCCTCAATGTATAAACACCATATCCCCCTCAATGTATAAACACCATATCCCCTTCATTGTATAAACACCATATCCCCCTCAATGTATAAACACCATATCCCCCTCAATGTATAAACACCATATCCCCTTCAATGTATAAACACCATATCCCCTTCAATGTATAAACACCATATCCCCTTCATTGTATAAACACCATATCCCCCTCAATGTATAAACACCATATCCCCCTCAATGTATAAACACCATATCCCCTTCAATGTATAAACACCATATCCCCTTCATTGTATAAACACCATATCCCCCTCATTGTATAAACACCATATCCCCCTCAATGTATAAACACCATATCCCCTTCAATGTATAAACACCATATCCCCTTCATTGTATAAACACCATATCCCCCTCAATGCATAAACACCATATCTGCCCTCAATGTTTAAACACCATATCCCCTTCATTGTATAAACACCATATCCCCCTCATTGTATAAACACCATATCCCCCTCAATGCATAAACACCATATCTGCCCTCAGTCAAAGTATAAATGCCATAACCCCTCAATCAATGTATAAACACCATCTCTACCCTCAATCAGAGTATAACACCATATCCGCCCTCATTTAGAATATAAGCACCACAGTCATCCTCAGAATGTATGCATCAAATTCACTTTGTCAAAATATAAACACTATAACCACCCACAGAATATAAACATTATATCCACCCACAATTAAATAATAAGCAGCATATCCAACCTCCATCAGTATCAACAGCATTTTCAATCTCAGTCAGACTATAGGCAGGATATCCACCCTAAGTATTCTTTCCTTTATTAGCCGAGGCATAGAATATAAGAGCAGGGAGGTTATGCTAGAACTGTATAAAATACTAGTTAGCCACAGCTTGAGTACTGCATACAGTTCTGGTCACCACATTACAGGAAGGATGTAATTGCACTAGAGAGGAGATTTACGAGGATGTTGCCAGGACTGGAGAATTTTAGCTATGAGGAAAGATTGGATAGGCTGGGGTTGTTTTCTTTGGAACAGAGGAGGCTGAGGGGTGATTTAATTGAGGTGTATAAAATTATGAGGGGCCGAGATAGAGTGGACAGGAAAGATCTATTTCCCTTAGCAGAGAGGTCAATAACCAGGGGGCATAGATTTAAAGTGATTGATCGAAGGGATAGAGGAGAGCTGAGGAAATGTTTTTTCACCCAGAGGGTGGTGGGCATCTGGAACTCACTGCCTGAAAGGGTGGTAGAGGCAGAAACCCTCATCACATTTAAAAAGTACTTGGATATGCACTTGAAGTGCCATAACCTACAAGGTTACGGACCAAGTGCTGGAAAGTGGGATTAGGCTGGCGCAGACGCAATGGGCCGAGTGGCCTCGTCTGTGCTGTAAATTTTCTATGATTCTATGATAAACACCATTCCCCCCTTTAGTCAGGGAATAAACAGCATATCTGCCATCAGTCAAATTTTAGGCATTATATTCACCATCAGTTAGGCTATAAGCAGCATATCCATTTTTATTCAAAGTATAAATACCATATCCAGCCTCAGAACATAAACATGATACACATAAACATGGTTGACTCTTAACTGCCCTTTGAAGTGGCCTAGCAAGCCACTCAGTTGTATCAAAACTGGTTCAAGAAGAAGGGCCACCATTACTTTCTCAGGGCAACTAGGAATGGGCAATAAATTTCTACATTGCCAGCGATGCCCACATCCCGAGAATGAATAAAAGCACAATAAACTGTATCATGTTTACTGCAATATCAAATTTGAATTGTGCTAAAAATCCCAAAAATACTTTATTCCAGTTGTTTAATTCGTATTACTAGATAATTTTTAGTCCAAAAAGCTTCAGTTTTCAGGAGTAGACTGTATGCTCATCGCATTGTAAACAGTATGTATGCTCTCAGAATAGAAACAGTATATCCACCTTCACAATATGAACAGCATACATAGTCTTAGCATATATATACTTCCTTAGACAGAATGTAAGCAACACATACACACCCAGTGAATATATAAAATCATATAGCTATCTGTATAGAATATAAACAATATATACACACTCAATCAATATCTAAACCACATAAAGGCACTCAGAGTCTAAACACTAGCCTTGATTTTCTTACTGACATTATTTTAATGCTGGCATTAATCCATTAATTTTAAAATGGTTAATGCTGGTTTTAAAATCTAGTCTACTGGATCCAACCATGGAATTTAAACAACATATACATGCCCATTCATTAAATAAACAATGCACACACACATCAAAAAGTATATAAACAGCATATACACCTCAATTTAAAGAAATGGAATATCAAAGTTGAAGAAAAGGAAATAATGTAAATTGTGAAAAAAAGAAAAACCAATTTTGCTTCCAAACATTTCATGAAGTCCAAGTCTGTTATTGTTAACAAATGCAAACCAGCCAATTAGGATTCATCTGTAATAACGTTGCTTTACATCCAAGTACCCAATTTTCCAATGGTCAGGAAAACTGATCAAAATTTCTGTAATCTTGATCAACATTCTTCCCTCAACAAACACCACCAAAATCAGATTAACTGGTCATTCATTCATTTGATCTTTGTAGGGTTCTGCTGTGTGCAAATTGGCTGCCAAATTTGCCTATATAAAATAGTGACTGCACTTCAAAAAGTAATTCATTGGTTTTAAGGCATTTTGACATAAGGTTCTATATAAATGAAAGTATTTTTCTCTAATCCAGCTGTGAGCAAATTTTAATCAAAATGGCCCAATGAAGATTTTGCAAATTCCTGACTTTACCTGGCTGCTGATGGTAATCCCAATCTGACTAGATCTAACTGCAACTGCCAACCGTAACCACCCAAATGCCAGGAGCAGCTCACATACTGCAGTGAATGAAATTATAACTAACAAGTCCACCAATCTTAACATAGAGAGGATTGACGTATATGGTTTATGAAGTTATAAGTGTCAGTATTTTTGAGGTATAAATAAAATATTCACATTTGTAAGTTCACTCAATTCATTGTGTTAGCATTTTATTTATTTTGACCATATCTTAAAAATACTGATACTTTATTTTCATATATGTCAATCTTCTCCATATTAAGAGTGGTGGACTAGTCACCTGTAAGTGTTTATTTGAATGTGTGAGTTTACACTGGGAATCGGGTTGGATTCAGCTGGCATTAAGAGTCGATTCAGATGAGGCTTGCCAATGTAAATTTGGTTAATAAGTAAAATACAGTTGCTTCTTTCATTCTCCTTAAGTCTGCTACTGCTTCTGTCAGTGAACAGTTTAAACTTCGATATCTTGACCCTGCTTCACAAAGCTAATTCCAGTATAACCGGGAATAATGTACACAATTTTTGTTACACCTTGAACAAAACTACAAGAGTTTCTCTTGATTATTTTGTAACAAGAATTTATGAGTGCTTAAAGAAAGAAAGACTTGCATTTATATAGCGTCTTTCATAACCTCAGGACTTCCCAAAGCGCTTTACACCCGATGAAGTGCTTTCGGTAGTGTCGTCACTGTTGTAATGTAGGAAATACAGCAGCCAATATGCGCACAGCAAGGTCCCACAGACAGTGATGTGATAGTGAACAAACAATCTGTTTTTAGTGATGTTGATGGAGGGATAAATATTGGTCAGGACTGGGGAGAACTTTCCTGCTCTTCTTCGAAATAGCACCAGGGGATCTTTTACGCCCACTTGAGAAGGCAGACGGGGCCTCCGTTTAATGTCTCATCCAAAAGACAGCATCTCTGACAGTGCAATGTTCCCTCAATAGCACACTAGAGTGCCAGCCTAGATTTTGTGCTCAAGTCCCTGGAGTGGAACTTGAACCCACAACCTCTGACTCAGAGGCAAAAGGGCTACCACTAAGCCACAGAGGACATTTACCAAGCAACACTTTTTGTTCTTTTTGTGGGGTCATTTTTGCAACTACATTTTAGCATATTAGCATGATTCTGAGTGGAAGAAATAACCAAAGAAAACTTAGTTTGCCATTCTACCAGACTTGCTCACCTTTACTTTTTTTGGTAAGCTTTATCCACATAGACAAATATAACATCAGAAGAGATTAAGATGTAAGAAAATGATGGTAGTGATGGGCAGGCTACTAAAGACAGTGACGCAGATAGGTGTAAAAAAGACAATGATATTAGACAATCTGTACCAATGGCTTTGACTAGTCCTGGAGTTGTGACACAGAAGAACACTTTAATCCCTGCCTTTATAGGCGTTGTTTAGAACAAGTCATCCACTGAGTGTTCTCTGGAGAGTAGATTGTACAGGCACTTTTGTTTGCAGCAGTAAGTGAAATTATGATATGACCAACAAATGCTATATTGAGCCAAAGTTAATATTTTCAAATGTAACAGGGAATGTGTTGAATGTAGAACAGCGAGTTTAACATATTTATTTGGGAAAGTGAAAGGCAATCTGAGTATGTCCTTATTTTAACCGACCCCCACAATTTGGTCTTCACAGGTCTAATATGTTAGATGTCAAAATACCAAATAAGTTTTAGCTGGAAACATCAAATGATATGGGGATTCTAAAAACTTGAATATGATCTGAAAGCATGTTTGTTTGATTGATAAGATGATGTGCCCATGCTTTTTTGGGAATTAAACAGGATTTGCCAAAAAGTGAATAGGGCTAAAATGACTGCATTGCAAATAGGAGCATTTTGAATCAGAATTCCAGCCAAACAAACAGAGGGCTGTGGATGCTCAGTTGTTGAGTATATTCAAGATTGAGATCGATGGATATTTGGATACTAAGGGAATCAAGGGATATGGGGATAGGACGGGAAAGTGGAGTTGAGGTAGAAGATCAGCCATGATCTTATTGAACGGTGGAGCAAGTTCGAGGGGCCGTCTGGCCTACTCCTGCTCCTATTTCTTATTTTCTTATGTTCTTATGTACAGAGCTCAAGAGCACTCATAATATATAGAGTGGGAACTTGCAAATTTAACATTGCAATATCGTTCAGCTAGAGATATTTGCAATTTATCTAAATGAGAATAGAGAAGATAACTTTGGTCTTTACAGTTGAATCCTCATAGATCAATACCAATTTGCCAAGAAAAGTTATGCATGCATCACAGTTTCTATAGACGTTATATATAAGCAACCAATTTGCAAATCACTGTAAAGCATCATAACGGTGTCTGTAAGCTATTATTTGTTTTTAACTGCTGTGTAAATGGAGTATAAAGATAACTGGCATTGTGTCACAAATTTAACATCATAAACCAAGAGTGCAAACCTTGAATGCTTTATGACTGTCATCTGGGCCCAAAGAGTTTGTTACATCCTAGACCATATACAAAGCCAATCAGTTATGATGTGTGCAGTTTTGTTTTTATTGGTTTGCATATTTGAGTTTTCCCTACTGCTGTTATCACTGCCAAATCTTGAAGTGCCCAACTTTACATCATGTCCATGACAGGAAGAGCTTATTCTTACAAGATTCTGATAACCCTTTATTGGAAACTTCAATTGTGAGATGGATAGAGTATTTTAGTGATAAATAATACACTCTGACTGTTTTAGTAAGGTGTAAACTTTTGAATATGCTGTACAACTTATATCTTCCTTGTAGTGCAAATTCAGAAATTATATTGTAGATTAACTTTGTGTTTTTACATACATAAAAATAATTTGCTAGTGCGAGGCTTCTTTTTGTTCCAGTGTGGGTGGCAGGCGATAGATCCAGAGTCAAAAGGAGAAATCTAATGGAAAATGTTTAGGGTGGTGCAGCAGTGTTATATTTCGGTTGCTTCATTGGTATCAAACTTGCAGATAACTCTGTAACTCATTTGCTGACTCTTCCAGCTGGAAATAGTTACGAAAAGATATCAAACTGTGTAGTGAAGAAAAGTACAGGAAAATGAAAGAAAAAGACTGCCCCATTCATGTCATGTAGCGACAGATTTTCTGTCCACCAATTTGTTAATTTGTTTTGGTAGCTTACCTGATAGTTGACTGGATTATACAATGACATAGGATTCATTCATTCACTAGTTAGTTCTCAAGATCAGAGAAATTATTGACAAATTCTAAAATCTTGTCATTGAGCCATTGCTTTGTTTTCCGTTTTCAGAAAATGGCTGCTTGAGTTTAAATGGTGCTGAATGAGTTCATTTAAAAAAAATGAACAGTTTTGTTGTTATCTTTGTCTGTTAAAATAACAGACAAAAGAAATTCATTTAGATCAATTAGGTTAAACATCAGTTATCTGTATAACCATACTAAGCTGCTGATGATAACTATTCAAATTTCCAACTATTTTTATCATTTTTTTTTACAGGTTGCTGGCTTTGCTATAAAGCTTGCTCCCCCTCAAAGAATATTCTTGCCTTGCCTTGCATTCTTGTGGTTTTAGATCTGAATTCTCATTGTGACTGAAACTGGTTGACAAGCTACTGAGCTGTATGTTTTACCCATTCTCAGCCAAGCTGCTAGGTGGGACAGTCTGCCTTCGGGTAGAGCCCTGAACCTTGGGAAAGGAAATGACACTCCCAACATCTGTCTCAACCTGTAGCAGCATGCTCCAATGTTAGCAGTCACACATAGTGGCATTACTGTCGGTATCTCTTTTACTGGCAACAAGTTTTCCACCAGACTTAAAACAATAATTGTTCTGTCGTCAATTTGAGCAGTGACAAGGAATCCATGCAAATACACCTTACATCTAATGAGGCTTGTTTTAGTATTTTGAAGTCATTTTTTTTTCAAGTGCCATTTTGTCTAATATCTTGGACAAGTCCTCGATCATTCATCTGTTCTTTCATCTGAAAGAAGGATCGGTGGGGGGTGGGGTGGAGCAAGTATTAAAGTGGCAAGGGAAACAGGCAGAAATAATAAAAGAAAACCAAATTTTGAAGTGTGAGCACACCTACTATTGGCAAGATATCACAAGCAAAAACTGCAAAGGTTATCCTTAAATGCTTTTTTGAATGCTGAACAGAGTTAATATGAAGTGATGTCAACTATGTTGAAAATCTACTCAATGGAAAAAGTTATGGATTAATGGGCAGGAAGGGAAAATATTTCAGAAATGCCACTGTGCTTTCCCTTCCTATTGAGTCCCTAGATCAACATAGTTTCTTTGTGATTAGGGGTTCACTAAATCATGATCTTCAGTTTTAGAACAGAACAGTATTAGCCAAGTGACGCTGAGAAACTGTGAAGGGCTTTGGACTTTCCAGCTCAATGACTCATCAGTTACATGTTAGCGTGATCTCTTCACTACTCTTGTGGTTGGGGGCTGGACCAAGGTGTCCTCATGAAAAGGAGCAATTTATCCCCACCTACAACCTCTAACTTACTGCATGAGTCAATATGCCATCTGTATTTGACTTTAGTCAAGCCCTCTATTCTGTCAAGAGCCACTAATGCACACTGTCAGTGCCACATGTGATGTCAGCCTGTATTGGAAAGTATACAAACTGAAGAGAAGCACAAAGTGGGTGAATCAGGCTGACGATTAGAAGGGAGTATTATGAAACTGAGATGCTCTGGGCTTCACGGGGACTGGTGCCAGTGTGAATATTGCTAGCAAAGGAAACTGTGGCAAAGTGTTCTCATTTTAAGTCGCCAAGGAGAAATAAGGGAGTATTGAAAGATCGTTTCTCTTTGTTGGAATGAACCTGAGGCGACTTTATCTGGAAGTAAGTTCATAAGTGCAGAAGGGCCTGTGCTTGGGTAACAATACTGTTGACACAATGAGGCAGTGACTTTGACCAATTGTTGCGTTGATTATTGCAAAAGAGAAACCAAAACACAGAGGCTTTATTTTTATGTGTGATTATGACCGCTGACAAAAGTTTTGTTTCTAAGCTGTTGCACATCATCATGAAGGCATGACCAGTTTAACTAAATGCTGTTTATTGAACCAAAACTTTTGCTAGCCATCTGGTTTATGTCTTGTAACCTGAAAAAGCCCAAGGCCCCAAAATTCTTGGGGCTGGAGTAGGCGGAAAGCCTGATTTCTAGCCAAGGACGGGGTCTGGAATCTGGAGCAAAACCTGGTTGTGCTGAGATTCTGCCCTGATGCCTTGGTCTTTTAAATTCTGGTAGGGGGTCATGGAGGGAATCAAGGGGGCATGTCAGAGGGAGTTCCTGGGTAACCTCAGAAATTGTGCCCTTTACATCCTTGAAAGGCCTCAGTGGAACTCACACCAACTGAGAGGCGGCTTGAGCCTCCTGGAAGGCCCAAAACTCTTTTTGGGATCAATTATCTTGTTTGGAGGCTAAGTGGCTCCTTTATGAGTCAAAGACTGAAAAAAGTTACATTTTTTCTTTGGCCTAGACAGAATACACCCCCAGGAATTTCGTGCCCTAAGTGTTTTAAGTTGGCCTAAGGTGCTTGAGATACAAGCACACCTAGAAGTTTTAAATAATTGATTGATTGAGAATCTCTGATGATTCGTTTTTTGTTTACATTTTTCCCCTTTAAGGTTATTTTGTCTTGAAAGTTCCATTTGCAGTAAAATGTCATCCTTCTTTTGGATCGGTTTAAATAGAGGTCATAAGCAATGTGTATTTAAACTGATCGTGCAGCAACAAGATCTTAGAACAAAGATCCTAAGTTTTTTGGGAATATGAATGGTGAAAAGTGGATGAGATGTTTTGAGGAAATTGAGCAAAATTTCTAGAAGCGCAGTATTTATAGCAGTTCAACAGCTGGGAACATAGGTCCAGGAGTAGGCCATTAAGTCCCTCAGCCTTTCCTAACAGCAGTCACATTTTTGGTTATATTGGCCTCCGACATCATTGTTTATATTGAAAGAAAAATGCTTGCATTTGTATAGCACCTTATCACGCCATCAAAATGTCTGAAAGTGCTTAACACAGTGAATTACTTTTGGGGGCAATGACTGTTTTAATGTAGGCAAACATGGCAGCCATTCTGCACTAGCAACATCCCACAAACACTAATAACATTGTCACATTTTGGGGTTTTTGCGTTCAATATTTTCTCCAATTTCGTGTCAATGGCCACTCCCATAAATGGACCCGTCGTCTCCTCTTGAGCCTTATCCTTAGCCTTATCAATATCTAGACACACGCAGCGATTGTAACAGAGAACCATTATCCTGTACACCAGCTATTGGAATGTATCATGTGCCACCACCTGATTCTCCTCTCTTCAAGCGGCGGATTAAATACATATTCTATCAGACCGAGACTCTGAATCAAACAGCTGGTTTATTTACAGAAAAAAAGGTAAGTGAACAATGTACAATACTAAAACTGTGAATCATACTTCTCAACTGTCCTTGATATATAAAATAGTAAAGGCACCATTCACTTTCTCTCTATACATAAGGCCCCAATTTTCAATGGAGCATAAAATCGGACGAGGTGTAAAATGGGCACCCGAACCAAACTCACCCCGTTCCGCCGGGCTGGTTAGGTTAAAAACCCCAAAACGGGACAACGTTATCACTGTTTGTGGGATGTTGCTAGTGTAGAATGGCTGCTGTGTTTGCCTATAGAAACACAGCTCCAATTGAATCAAAAGGCAATGGACGACTCCATATACAGCTACCCACAAAAAGTTTCATTTCACCGTTCAATACTAAATGGATAATTAACCTTTGGCAATGGCAGGATTCTTTGTCTGCCCCCCTCCCCTAGTTTGATCTATCTATGATAAATGGAAAGAAATGCCTCTCCCAGTAAACTGTGGAGAGGTTTTGTAGCCTAACTGAAGTGTCAAGCTAAGTACATTTAATTAGAAAGATACCTAAGCAGTGCTTCTGATGAAGAATATACCCAAAGTGATCCCTTTTGCACATAGTTTCCAGTAATAAGAAATGCAAGTTAAAAATTCAACACAGAAAAAAAAAATCAATTTTTGTCACAAAGTTGAATGAGCAGTTAATCTGTATTTATTTTTTTACTGGGACAGAATTATTGGAGAACTCCCTGCTCTTCCTCAAGTACTGCCTTAGGGGTTCATTTCTAGAGGGACAAAATTGAAAAGCAGAGAAGTTATGTTATTCGTGTGTGGAACCTTGGTTAGATCACACAGAGTACTCTGCACAGTTCTGGTCTCCATATTATAGAAAGGGTAAAGAGTCACTGGAGAAGGTGCAAAAAAGATTTACAAGGGTGACACTAGAACTGAGAGGATATTCCTATCAGGAAAGATTGAAAAGACTGGGGCTCTTTTCTCTAGAAAAGAAAAGGCTCAGGGGGTGACCTGATAGAGGTCTTTAAGATTATGAAAGGGTTTGATAGGGTAGTCGAAGAGAAGATGTTTCCACTTGTGAGTGAGATCAAAACGAGGGCCCATAAATATAAGATAATTACTAATAAATCCTATGGAGAATTCAGGAGAAACTTCTTTACCCAGAGAGTGTTTAGAATGTGGAACTTGCTACCACAAGGAGTAGTTGAGGCGACTAGCATTGATGCATTTAAAGGGAAGCTAGATAAACACATGAGGGAGAAAGGAATAGAAGGTAATTTTATTTTTATTTCAGATTTCCAGCATCCACAGTATTTAACTTTTGAGAAGGATATGCTGATAGGGTTAGATGAAGAGGGGTGGGAGAAGGCTCGTGTGGAGCATAAACATCGGCATGGACCTGTTTCTGCACTGTACATTCTACGTAAAAAGATCCATCCAAACAGTGATGATGGAGGCTGAGATGGCGACGCTAGTAGAGGAACAGCGGAAAACCACTTACTTTGATGGTGCATGCCACTACTACGGTTATACCAGGAGTTTGCTGCCGGTGACAGTAATGACATTGGGAGCAAACTTCAACTATAAATGGGTGTATATTCTGCTCAGAACATCTGCGAAACCCCATTAAACAATTCCTCCATGGATTTATGCCGTTTCCAATTGTTATGTTGACTTAATTTTCCAACGTATATTTTTCTCAAACAGTTAGATTGTAGTTTCAATTCTACATCAGTGTTGAGTATTAACTCTAACCCATTGTTGTGCATTATCCCTACAATGTTGAAGCTTTCATATCTTTGTTCATCTGTATAATGTTCTTAGAATGACATTCTAATTGTAGTACTGTGGCAATGTAAGGGATTAAGCAAAAGATTATTCATAAACCCTGGGGGAAATTACTGAGATGTAGAAATTGGTATAGCATTGTGAGTCGATACGAGTCACTTCAGTGGATAAACAGCTCACCTCCCTGAAGTATCTTTGGAAAATGGCTGGTGGCAGTGGTGTGACCTGAAGAAAAAGATATGTGGCTAATGATTGGAAACCTGTGTTCAAACCCTTCTTCCCAACTCAGACTTCTTGGTTTTACTCTCTTACACCTCACAGCTATGGATCTGGGTGGCTGTTGAACCGCATGCAGCTTGTTATGTAAAGGTAATGGTAAAGCAGTGAAATGCCTGCTTTTGCTATAATGTTATGCCATATGGAAATAAAGGTGCATGAATAAGAGCCAGGATTTTACAGCTTTTCTGGAACGGTGTGCATCTCCAGTGGGGTGGGACTCTTTCTACCTTGGAGTTGCACCTTTGACCCCAGCCATATTTCCGGCCTATGGTCATTTACATTTTGGAAGCTTGATTCCTGACCTCTGTTTCCGCTGGGAGGCCCTGCTGAAATTGGAGTGGAAATTCCCAGTGGCAGGCAGTCTCCAAGCTGCCAATGTAACGGGTAAGAATTTCCATGCTCCCCTTTGACCTGTGCAGAGCGCTTGCACAGACCCTAGTTTTTGTGCTCTGACCTGCCTGTCTCAGTGCGTTCAGGACTGAGAAAGCCAAATGCCTGGGCCTAGCAGGCAGCCCATGCATCCAGCATTCTAATGATGCAAATAGAGGGAAATAAATGGATGGACATGTATGCTCTAATTTGCATGGATTTCATGGAAACCCACCCAAATATGGGCAGCTGCATAAGTCTCTGCTGTGTCTAGCCGCTGGGAAATGGAGAGGGGGAGGTGCACAGAGGCAGGGGTGTGGCAGAGCGTATCCCCGGACAATTTTCTGCCCCTGCCTGCCCTAGATCCAGTGCAAAATTGGCAGGATGGGGCCAGAAAATCTAGTCTAAGACGTTTAAGTTATGCAGAGCTTACCATTTTAAGTGAACACGTACCAAAGTGAGGCCTGGTGATACAGGACTGTGTAGTTTTAAACCGCATGGTTATGTATCTGTATTGTTGACAACATTGGATGTATCCTATTCCAGGTAAATAATGTATTTTTCTGTATGTCTGAATAAACTGCTTTTGTTTGATCCCAAATGTACCCTGCACTTTCTCCTGGTGCAATTTCGTGGGGGAGCCGGGGTTGCGGGGTGGGAGGTGGGGGAGATTTCCTAGGCACGCTGTTAGTAACAAAATCATCAATGCATTTATAAAGAATATATTTAATTTAATATTTCACTATGCATAAAGCAAAGAGGAAATCTTACCCATGATGAGCATATGGGAAATAAGAGAGTGTGTGAGAATAGATTAGCAGGTAACATAAAAAGGAACCCAATAGTCTTTTATAAACCTATAAATACTAAAATGGTAGTCAAAGGATAGGTGGGGCTGATTGGGAACCAAAAAGGAGGTCTTCTTGTGGAGGCAGAGAGCATGGCGGAGGTACTAAATGAATACTTGGCATCTGTCTTCATTAAAGAAGAGGATGCTGCCAATGTTACAGTATAGCAGGAGCTAGTAGAGAAATTGGATAGGATAAAAATAAAGAGGAAGTACTTAAAAAATTGTCAGCGCTCAAAGTAGAAAAGTCACCCAGTCCCGATGGGATGCATCCTAGGTTGTTGAGGGAAGTAAGAGTAGAAATTGCGGAGGACCTGGCCACAATCTTCCAATTCTCCTTAGATATGGGAGTGGTGTCGGAGGACTGGAGGATTGCAAATGTTACACCCTGTTCAAAAAAGGGAAGAGGGATAAACCCGACAACTACAGGCCAGTCAGCCTAATGTCGATGGTGGGGAAACTTTTAGAGACAATAATCTGGAACAAAATTAATTGGCACTTGGAAAAATATGGGTTAATAAATGAAAGCCAGCACAGATTTGTTAAAGGCAAATTGTGTTAGACTAACTTGATTGAGTTCTTTGATGAAGTAATGGAGAGGGTTGATGAGGGTAGAGCGATTGATGTTATGTATATGGACTTTCAAAAGGCATTTGTTAAAGTACTACTTAATCGACTTGTTAGCAAAATTGAAACCTATGCGATTAAAGGAACAGTGGCAGCGTGGATGCGAAATTGGCTAAGGGACAGAAAGCAGAGGGTAGTGGGTGAATGGTTGTTTTTCAGACTGGAGGGAAGCGTACAGCGGTATCCACGAGGGGTCGGTGTTGGGACCACTGTTGAAATATATTAATGATCTGGACTTGGGTATACAGGGCACAACTTAAAAGTTTGCAGATGACACGAAACTCAGAAATGTAGTAAACAGTGAGGAGGATAGTAACAGACTTTAGGAGGACATAAACAGACTGGTGAAATGGGCAGACACATGGCAGATTAAATTTAACGCAGAGAAATTTTGGTAAGAAGAATGAGAAGAGGCAATATAAACTAAATAGTACAATTTTAAAGGGAGTGTGGGAACAGAGAGACCTGGGTGTGTATGTACACAAGTTTTTGAAGGTGGCAGGACAAGTTGAGAAAGTGTTCAAAAGGCATACGGGATCCTTGGCTTTATAAATAAAGGCATAGAGTACAAAAGCAAGAAAGTTATGCTAAACCATTATAAAACACTGGTTCGGCCCCAGATGGAGTATTGTGGCCAATTCTGGCTACAACACTTTAGGAAGGATGTTAAGGCGTCAGAGAGGGTGCAGAGGAGATTTCTGAGATTGGTACAATGGAAGAAAGACTTTGGTTACATGGAGAGACTGGAGAAACTGGGGTTGTTCTCCTTGGAGCAGAGAAGGTTAAGGGGAGATTTGATAGAGGTCTTCAAAATCATGAACAGTTTTAATAGAGTAAATAAGGAGAAACTGTTTCGAGTGGCAGAAGGGTCGGTAACTAGAGGACACAGATTTAAGGTAATTGGCAAAAGAACCCGAGGCGACATGAGGAAAACATTTTTTACGCAGTGAGTTGTTATGATCTTGAATGCACTGCCTGAAAGAGTGGTGAAAGCAGAATCTATGATAACTTTCAAAAGCGAATTGGACAAATACTTGAAGGGGAAAAATTTGCGCGGCTATGGGGAAAGAGCAGGGGAGTGGGACTAATTGGATAGCTCTTTCAAAGAGCCGGCACAGGCACGGTGGGCCAAATGGCCTCCTTCTGTGCTGTATCATTCTATGATTCTAAGTGTGAAGAATGCCTGCCCTGACAATGAGATAGGGAGAGAGAGAGCGAAAGATACTTCATTCATGCACAGCGAAGAAGGGTAGCTTTCAGTAAAAGGAGAACTGAAAATCTCTAAGACAAAAATATAATATCAAAATATGAAATGGATCTATACAAATGGAATCTAGGATTATAGTTCCCTGGCAGAAACTCATGTGTTAACAATTTTAATATTGCTTGTAGGGTTTGCAGCAAATTCCATTCTGCCGGGACTGCTGGAGATTGCGATGAATAAATCCAAATGGTTTCTCATGTTTCTTAGCCTTGTAGTCTGGTTCAACCTGTGCTAAGGGATACTCAACACACAAATCAAAACGGTACACTGAGATAAAATGATTACACAAGGATCTCATATGTTGTCAAGATCATCAACAATCATGGAGGCAAATTAGTGGATGTTGTATTTTAAAACCATTCATTTCGAGGTCAGGGGGACATAACACCGAATGGAATGTGAGCCAGCAGTCAATACGGGAAACAAAAGGAAATGGAACGAGATATTAGAGTCTGGCCCAAGTAGGATCATCTGTTCTTTTCTAGTTAAAGTTGTAATCTGAGAATATTTCGTTATCTGTTGACACTGATTGGGGTTGTATTGAGTACTTTTGGAATTGGGGATTTCATGTGGAAGAAACAATAACTGGGGAACCAATAATTCAGTTTTAGCAGTGAAACTGAGGGTAATATTTTTAAAAGGCAAAATAGAAGTATGTATAATATAATTTTTAAAGCTACTGGTATTTATATTGTTTGTTCCTTCCCCTTTCTGTATTTCCCCACACCATGCTCCACCCAAGCTGACAGAACAGGAAGGTGAACTGCTCCCAGGCCTCACCAATGATACTGTGCAAAGGGTGTTGAAGGTGTATAATAACCACCATTGCGGAAAGAGCTTGGAGATAGACGCCAGCGATTCACCAGTGAAGGATTCAGAGAAATCAGGGCAGTGCAATGCTCTCTCTGTTTGAACAGAACAACTGCTGATGGTAAGGCCTGGCTTCAGTAGGTGCATGTGGCTAAAAGCAGAGCAACAGACGAGTGGCTGAAAAGTCCTTGCCTGGAGCTGCCTCTGGAGAAATCATACAATCGGCCATAGCAGGAACAGGAGAGTCTCCTCCTGGCACACAGTTGGGACCGTCTGAGTCTGTTACGCTGTAGTAGTGCTCCTGCCATTGAAGGTGGCAATCAGCTGAATCAGATCCATTAAACCTCTCAGGAGGCCTCCATACCTGTTCCTTCCAGTCGTACATCAGATAGGAGTAATAGTATAGAAATACCGCAATGAACTTGTTCACATACCACAAGGATTAGGCAAAGCAGGACATCATGTTAAGCACGCACTACACTTCAATGTTACTTTCAATAAAAACACAACATCTCATCTTAAACCGACAATCATTCTTTCCTTCTGAAATTAGTGGTTTTCACATAAACGGCACTACTGTGTCAGCCTTGGCTCAGTGGTAGCACTCTTGCCTCTGAGGCAGAAGGCTTGTGGCTTCAACCACGACTCCACAGACTTGAGCACATAATCTAGTCTGACACTCCAGTGCTGTATTGAAGGAATGCTGCACTGTTGGAGGTGCCGTCTTTTGGATGAGATGTAAAGCGAGGTCCCATCTTCCCCCTCAGGGAATCCCCATAAGGGATTCCATGGCACTATTCGAAGAAGAGCACAGGGATTCTCCCGTTGTCCTGGTCAATATTTATCCCTCAACCAACTTCACTAAGACAGATAATCTGGTCATTTATCTCCTTGCTGTTTGAGGGTCCTTGCTGTGCGCAAATTGGCTGCCACATTTCCCTACATTACAATAGTGACAATTGTAAACAATTTTACAACACCAAGTTATAGTCCAGCAATTTTATTTTAAATTCACAAGCTTTCGGAGATTTTCTCCTTCCTCAGGCAAATGTTTCAAGAGCTCCTTGAAGCCTACGCATTTATACATATAGAACAATACATGGTGTTTACAGACTGCCGCTGCAACTGCCCGTTGCCAAGGCAATCACCGTGTTCAGACAGAGAGGTGTCACCTGCAGAACCCCCGAATACACATTCAACAAAAAAACAAACAGGGAAAAAAAAACAGAGAAAAAAAAACAGAGAGAGGCAGAAACATCCGGAAGGCAGAGAGAGCCAGCAAATGACCCATTATATTAAAAACAGATAACATTTGTTCGCTGGTGGGGTAACGTGTAGCGTGACATGAACCCAAGATCCCGGTTGAGGCCGTCCTCATGGGTGCGGAACTTGGCTATCAATTTCTGCTCGACGATTTTGCGTTGTCGTGTGTCTCGAAGGCCGCCTTGGAGTACGCTTACCCGAAGGTCGGTGGATGAATGTCCATGACTGCTGAAGTGTTCCCCGACTGGGAGGGAACCCTCCTGTTTGGCGATTGTTGCGCGGTGTCCGTTCATCCGTTGTCGCAGCGTCTGCATGGTCTCGCCAATGTACCATGCTCTGGGGCATCCTTTCCTGCAACGTATGAGGTAGACAACGTTGGCCGAGTCACAGGAGTATGAACCATGCACCTGGTGGGTGGTGTCCTCTCGTGTGATGGTGGTATCTGTGTCGATGATCTGGCATGTCTTGCAGAGGTTACCGTGGCAGGGTTGTGTGGCGTCGTGGACGCTGTTCTCTTGAAAGCTAGGTAGTTTGCTGCGAACGATGGTCTGTTTGAGGTTGGGTGGCTGTTTAAAGGCGAGTAGTGGAGGTGTGGGGATGGCCATAGCGAGGTGTTTGTCCTCATTGATGACATGTTGAAGGCTGCGGAGAACATGGCGTAGTTTCTCCGCTCCGGGGAAGTACTGGACGACAAAGGGTACTCTGTTGGTTGCGTCCCGTGTTAGTCTCCTGAGGAGGTCTATGCGATTTTTTGCTGTGGCCCGTCGGAACTGTCGATCGATGAGTCGAGCGTCATATCCCGTTCTTACTAGGGCGTCTTTCAGCGTCTGTAGGTGTCCATCGCGTTCCTCCTCGTCTGAGCAGACCCTGTGTATTCGCAGGGCCTGTCCATAGGGGATGGCCTCTTTGACGTGGTTAGGGTGGAAGCTGGAAAAGTTGAGCATCGTGAGGTTGTCCGTGGGCTTGCGGTAGAGTGAGGTGCTGAGGTGCCCGTCTTTGATGGAGATTCGTGTGTCCAAGAAAGAAACTGATTCTGAGGAGTAGTCCATGGTGAGCTTGATGGTGGGATGGAACTTGTTGATGTTATCGTGTAGTCTCTTTAGTGATTCCTTGCCGTGGGTCCATAGAAAGAAAATGTCGTCGATGTATCTGGTGTATAGTGTTGGTTGGAGGTCTTGTGCAGTGAAGAAGTCCTGCTCGAACTTGTGCATGAAAATGTTGGCGTATTGGGGTGCGAATTTTGTCCCCATGGCTGTTCCGTGTGTTTGGGTAAAGAACTGGTTATCGAAGGTGAAGACATTGTGATCCAGGATGAAGCGGATGAGTTGTAGGATGGCTTCCGGAGATTGGCTGTTGTTGGTATTGAGTATTGATGCTGTCGCAGCGATGCCGTCATCGTGGGGGATACTGGTGTATAGTGCCGAGACGTCCATCGTGGTGAGAAGTGTTCCTGGTTCAACTGGTCCGTGGGTACTGAGTTTTTGTAGGAAGTCTGTAGTGTCACGACAGAAGCTGGGGGTTCCCTGTACGATGGGTTTCAGGATGCCCTCGACGTATCTAGAGAGGTTCTCACACAGGGTTCCGTTGCCTGATACGATGGGACGTCCGGGTGTGTTGGCTTTGTGTATCTTTGGGAGGCAGTAGAAGTCTCCCACGCGGGGATTACGTGGGATGAGAATGCGTAGGATGCTTTGAAGGTCTGGATCGAAGGTCTTGATCAGTTTGTTGAGCTGGTGGGTGTGTTCTTTGGTCGGATCTGCGGGTAACCGTCTATAGTGACGACATTTCAAGAGGACTATATTGGCTATAAAATGCTTTGGGATGTCCTGAGGTCATGAAAGGTGCTATATAAATGCAAGTTCTTCCTTTTCCTGATGAATAGTTGTTTATATATTTTAAAAAATCAAATGAAGCCTAAAGGTACGTCTCAATAAAAGAGCTGCTCAATTAGAAATTAGAAAACCCATGCTGCTTGCTGCAGTGCTGCTGAGCTTGTGTTGGCTCCTCATCATCAATCTCCATTGTCTTCTCCCCCTGTGCCATGCCTTGTTGCTGTTCATTCTCCACAAACAACTGCATGCCTTATTTGATAGTTACTTATTTGATGCAGTGTTTAGCACTCAGCACACCACTACCATTTTGCTAGATCTTCTTCGGACATATCGCAGAACACCTTACTTTGATCCAACTATTGAAATCAATGTTTGAGCACAACAAGTTTCTGCTTGATTATGGCCCTACCTCTCAAATATGCATTGTTGTACATTCTTTGCTGGGGAGGAGGTTGTGAGGCAGTGTCAGGAGCTACTTTTCCAGCAGGTAATCAATATCTTTCTAGAGATTACCATACAATTTATTGCACCTGGATAAGATTATGATTCCCTTAAAATGTGTCTATCGTGAGTACTCTCTGGAAACTGTGCATCATATGTATTATTATTTGTCGGTATTCACAGACCATTTAGATGTTCATTGAATAGCATCCTTGGCTTGAATGGTCAATGGGTGCAGTTGATGGTGTCCTGTACCATGAGAATGCAATGTCCTTCGGAAAACCCCTGTCAACTTCTCCAGGCGCTGTTGCTTGCCTGCACTAATTTTAACTTGTTCACCAGCGTGTCGAAACAAGGCATTTGTGACTTTGGTTATGAAACGGTGAATCACAAACTGACTGATCCTTGCCAAGTCTCCTGCCATTATCTGTAAGAAGCCTGTGACAAAAATGCTGAGAGTCATTTTCACGTTTTCCACTATTGGGAACATGATGCTGGTGTTTCTCCCTGGTTGCAGATCTGCTTCCAAGAAGATGGTACACTTCACCTAAAGCTTCCTCGGTGAGGCATAGCTTCCTTACAAAGTGCTTCTAAGTGAAGTTGAGATAGCTCTGTCACCAGCAGTAGACATGTTATCCGGGGTAATAGTGGATCCCGGGGGACTCTCTTCTTATGCTCTAGATTTTCATGGCCCTTCTCTGGTGCTTGTCCTCCATTTCCTCCTCCAACATGCTCAGAAAAATAGGACTTTGATGCAATCATGCTACTGGGTGGGCTGAAACAGCTGGGTCGCTCTTGTTGGAGTTTGTGCTGCAGCTTTGCTGGCTCTTTTGGTGCGTTAGTGCCAGCTTAATGGGTGGCATCATTGATGCAATGTGGGCTGGAAAGGTGGCATGTGCAAATTTTCCCATTTGCCTTTGATTGATGTTCAACAAACCAAAAGATGTTAGCATTAGGCTTGTGATGCTAATGTGAGTTAAACCTGTACGGTCCTGGGAAGAATTATAGGAGGGTGGGCAAGAATGCATTAATGCTCCATTGTTACAAACACACCAAATTACTACACATGCAGACGTAGCATGTGTATTTAGCTCTACAAAGAGTAACTTTACTCACTATGTGAGAGATCCAGATGCAAATGTGCAGCCATTCAATTTGTTGCACAGTGCATTGCAGCTACATTGTACTGCACCAATGAGCCATTCTGCCTTAATTCTATGCTTATAAATTTCATTCTGAGTCTGCATAAGGTCTATCTGCATTGCACCGTACAAGTAAAAGAGAACAGGCTCACCCGATGACTCAGCAAGTTTATTGGGTGAGTAGCTGAGCCAGAAAGGTCCCAAGTTTGAAGTCCGTGCTGAGTTAACTAATCTCAACCAGTGTGGCAGTAATGCCCTGGGTCATGGAGGGGAAAATCAAGCAGGATTCTCACTCCCAATTGTTAACCTACAACCCCTGCTGGAAATGCATGCGTGTGGGGATCAGTACAATATAGCTACAGGATAGCGCTTGGCTTGGTTGTATAGCCTGTGTCATTAACTGACAAGCCTCATGATAATGGCTGTTTGCGCAAGGTACCAGAGGGTGATCATGAAATCATACCCCAGCAAGGAGTTAACATCTTCCAGAAAGAAGGAGGGGAGGGGAGCAAATTAATGAGAAAAATAGTAAAGGCAATCACCAGAAAATGTAAATCTTATTATAGGCAAGTTTATAAAACTAGTGATCTCCATTGGCGTGGTTGTGCAGTGCCAGGGAGTTGCAGGTCGGTGCTCATGGTTTAACAGACAGTAGCACCCAGTGATCTCAAGGTATTGTAATGGTCCTATATGAGGAGATCATCAAAAACATATCAACCCAGGCATCGCTTGTATACGTTAGTCCAGCAGTTAGAAAGAGGAAATGCAAAGACTTGGAAACAGGTTGCCGATGTGCTTTTTGGACCAGAAAATAGTATGTGGCACAAGGTAAGCTGAAGTTGTGCAGATAAAATGATTACAAAAATGAAGTAAAACAATAATAATTTGGGAGCTGCCACTTTTGTAAAATATTGAATGTGCAATTTCCTCATTATGTTGCTCTACTCAAACCAACTTTTCCAGATAAGTGATCAAGCCTTTTCTTGTAAGTAAAGTGAAACAAAGAGTTATTGCTACTTTTTGAACAAAACAAATATCTTAAGTAGTGCATTGTTATCAAATGTATCTTTTAGAGTGACTTAAAAAAGTGAGACTAATTTGGGCATATTTGAATCATGGTTAGTAATGAAATCCACTGTAGTTGTTACAATAGTGATAATTTGAGTATTATTTATGCAATACCTTTGAATTGTGCAAAAATTATGACTATGAATATTACCACAGATTTTTTTGTAGATACCATTTTAGACTCTTTCCTCAAATTGACCTTGAGTTTACACCCAGTAGTTTCTGGTCTCCTGATTATTGATGAGAAGACACTTTTACAAATTCCGTACATTTCAAGTGACATCCATTATTTCTGGATTTCTTACTTTCTAATTACACAAACAAGTAAGCTTGCAGTAGAAATGTAAGCAAGGAAGGAGATATGGAATGAATTATTTTAAAAGCATCCTCATGAAGAAATTTTAATGAAAAATTTCCTTTTCGGTTTGGAGGAGAGCCAGAAGAACCGTGAGGTATTTCTATCACAAGCTTGCCACGTGCAAGTGACATGACGATGATTTTGATGAAATTTGCACAGCTGCATCAAGTATGATTCAAACAAATAAAAAAAATTACCAGACAGCTTATAACGAACAAGGACACCATTTTTAAAGAGACAAAATATCCGATTGGTTGAATTAATCATACATGAATCATTATTATAAAGTATTACATCCCTATTGTATATTTTAGAAATTACGTATTAAAAATGAATGAACTGCAGTCCTCTTTGTCAGATAGACAGCATCAACAAACTCCAGAACAAAAGAAGAAAAACCAGAATTCAGGTTGTGAGCTCCATTCCTTGTTCCAGCCGATCTTACGGTTGGCAATTTTCCAATGTTCAAAATGAAGCAACCTGTACTGTATTGTCACACCTTCTTTCTCGTTCTCTCTCTAGCTCTTTCTCTTTTTGTATCATATGGGGAAAGCAGCCTAAGTACAGAAAACAATTTTGTTGATTCATTTTTTGAAGTTCAGAAGAAAGGTCCTAGAGAGGAAATTTACATCTTTAAAAATCTAAGACATGCAACTCTTGACAAAGAAATTTATATTTCATATGATTCATAGTCCAGAAAGTGATGACTTTAATTCTCATAAACCTATTTCAGATGTTCGATGTAGATATTAATTCCTTTTTTACTTTATCTATAGTATAGAAACCAGTATAGAATTGCAGGCTAGTAACCCAAACCTTGGAAACCCCCTAAGAAAAGAATATCTTAAATAGACTCAAGCACCATTTCTGGACCAACTATGCAAATGTACTATATACAAAAAGCAATGTCTGTCTTGGCAGTGCTTTCTACAACTTCTTAATAGCTTTTCTTAATGTTAAAATTTATTAATGAGACATTGGGGGAGGAATTGATCTGCTTCGCGCCTGATTTTTGAGGCAGCAGGGACTAATTTTAGGTGGCGGTATCCCACGTCCGATCTTCCCTGGAAGGTTGGCGGTTGCCATGTTGGTCTTTTCAGCCATCCCGGGCGGCAGCCTGAACAAAACGTCGAGGCAATTGAAATGTGTAAATTTTACGAAATTGGATTGTGGAAATGCTGGATTCGCGGGTTCCGAGGCCCACCCAGTGATTCTCGGGGCAACAGTCTGCATGCCGACTGCACCAGCGTCAGCTGCACTCAGGTAAATCCCTGGTTAGTCTTTTTAGGCTGCTCGTGGACTTGGAAGAGTTTTTGTAGGCTTTCGTGGTTGAGATATATTTTGCGGACAAGTTCTAGAAAGTGACTTAGTTTGTGCAAGGGCCTTGGCTGTTTATTGTGGGAAGATGGGTGTTTTGCTGGGACTGGCTTTGGGGTGGCAGCAGGAGGAGGAGGAGCAGTAGCAAACAAGACAGCAGAGACTTGCAGCTGCTGGCACAATCGGGTGAAGGAGCACAGGGCGCATGGATCTTCCACAATAGGATCTCCCACCTCAACTTGAGTGAACAGCAATGTGTCCGGCACCTCCCCTTCACCAGGGAGGTGGTGACTGATCCAGCAACAACTGGAACTCAGCAGCAGGGCACGCACAGCACTGCCTGTGACTCTTAAAGTAACTGTGATCCTCAATTTCTATACTTCAGGATCATTCCAGGCTGCAACAGGTGACACCAGCTTTATTAGTCAATTTGCAGTGCACTGCTGCAGTGACAGATACACTCTTCAACAAGGGGAACAATTTCATTGTCTTCCCTATGGAGGCTGCCAAGCAACAGGAGAAAGCTCTGGGATTCACCTGAATTGCTGGCTTCCCAAAAGTCCAGGGGATAATTGACTGCACACACATGGCCCTGCGTGGTCCATATGAACACAGGAAGGAACATAGGTACAGGTGCAGGCCATTCAGGCACTCGGGCCTGTTCCGCCATTCAATGAGATCATGGCTGATCTGTATCTTTACCCACCTTGGTTCCGTAATCCTTAATACCACTGCTTAACAAAAATCTATAAATCTCAGTTTTGAAATTTTCAATTGATCCCGAGTCTCAACAGTTTTTTGGGGGAGAGTTCCAGATTTCCACTGCTCTTTGTGTGAAGAAGTGCTTTCTGACATCATCCCTTAATAGCATAGCTCTAATTTTAAGGTTATGCTCCCTTGTTCTGGAATCTCCCACCAGAGGAAATAGTTTCACTCGCTCTACCCTACCAAATCCTTTAATCATCTTAAATACCTCAATTAGATCACCCCTTAATCTCCTACATTCATGGGAATACAGGCCTAGTCTATGCAACCTGGCCTCATAATTCAACCCTTCTTGCCCCAGTATCATTCTGGTGAATCTGCGCTGCACTCCCTCCAAGGTCAATATATCCCAAAGACCCGGGATTCCACTCCATGAATGTGCAGTTGGAGTGTGATTACAGCCAATGGAGAATGCAGGTCTGTGCTTGGTTTCATGGCAGGTGTCATGATGCCTTTGTCCTGTGCCAGTCCTCAATCCCCCTTCTCTTCCACCCAGACTTTCGGGTCAGAGGCTGGCTGCATGGGGACTGAACATTTGGCTCATGACTCCTGTCAGGAACCCAAGCACAGACGCTGCCTGGAGTGATCTGGATGGGTCCTTCAGTACAGCCCCAAGAGAGTCTCCAGAATTGTCCTGGCCTGCAGCATTCTCCACAACTTCTCCCTGCAAAGGGGGCAGTCCTTGGAGCCACCTTGCGAAGAAGATGTGGAAGAACAAGCCGAAGAGGAAGACCAGGCAGCCGAGGACAAAGAGGAAAAGCAAAGGGCCAACAATGATACCAACTACCACAGTTCTGCGTCAGAAAGTAACCAATGAAAAGTTCCATTGAATCATCCCTCACCCCGCAATCTTCACAACCACTCCTTACACCCAGCTGATTAATGCCCTAATCTTGAAGACGAAAATCAATGCAAAGAAACTGAAGCACAGCATCAAACTGGTTGGTCACGGTTCATTGCAAGTTTGTTTACAATGATGCTTGAGAACTAAAAATCACCCACATGCAAACCCCCAGTGCCTGTCTTCTGTGCTCGTTTGCCTATTCTGGTGTTCCTACGAGGTGCTTCCCCAGTGGCAACAGCATGAGATGTGGAAGCTGGTGATCCTCTTCCGACGGCACTTGACATGGGTGTGGTGGGTGACCTTGAGGAGCTTTGGTCTTAGCTGGGCCTGGCTGCAGACTGCACCATCTCGGACATTTCTCCCGGCAGTGATGAGTCAAACAGTGGACTACCTGTAGCTAGACATCATGGGAGGGTGAGGTGCCCACTGCGGGAGCTGCCTCTCTGCTGTAGGTGAGATAGGGATGGCTGGTGGCTGAACTAGTGGAAGTGGGAGAGGGATATCAAAGTCAGGGCAGAGAGGTGGCAGTAAACCTCACTGCCCGGTTTCCCTGCTGTTTCTGCTACTATCCCACCTGATTTTGGTTGGGATAGCGCAGGAAAATCCAGGTCCATGTAATTGGCTACACTATGGAACACATAGCAGAACTGATACAAATAGTCCCTCTGTGCCATCAACAGCTTTACGTTTAGATTACTTTCCTCCTTTCTGCATTCTGTGTGTCGTGTTGATTCAACCAAATTGTGGAAGGGCAAACACAAACAAAATTTGTGACTTTAACTTTTGATGGTGGCGGCAAACGGACAGCAGCAGTTGGCCACCCGTGATTCACCCCACTGACTTTCCTTTCCATTGACTGCAATGTCAATGGGCGGGGTCCGTAACAGGTGGTCAATCCATCACTGCCGAAGGTTACAACCAGTCCTGAGTAGTCGTGGCCAACATTCCACCTCCCTCAAATACACAGAATTACATTGTATTTACAGCACAGAGATAGGCCATTTAGCCCGTAAGTTTTTTGCTGGTGTTTATGCTCCACACGAGCCTCCTCCCACCTTGCTTCATCTCACCCTATCACCATATCCTTCTATTCTTTTCCCCTTCATGTACTTATCTACCTTCCCCTTAAATGCATCTATGCTATTCATCTCAAACACTCCTTGTGGTAGCAAGTTCCACATTCTCACCACTCTCTGAGTAAAGAAGTTTCTGCTGAATTCCTTATTGGATTTCTTAGTGACTATCTTATGTTTATGGCCCCTAGTTTTGGACTCCCCCGCAAGTGGAAACATCTTCTCTATGTCCACCCTATCGCATCACTTCATAATTTTTAAGGACCTCTATCAGTCCACCTCTCAGCCTTCTCTTTTCTAGAGAAAGGACCCCCAGCTTGTTCATTCTTTCCTGATTATTGTACCCTCTCAGATATCAGCAAAAACAGGTTCTCTGGTCATTCATTTGCTGTTTGTAGGGTTTTGCCATGTGCCAATTAGCTGCCAGGTTTGTCTATATAACAAGTGACTGCACTTCAAAAGTACTCCATTGATTATAAATTGTTTTGGGACGTCCTGTGGATATCATAAAGTGCTACATAAATGGAAGTTCTTTCTTCTTTAGTGAAGAGAACACTACCCCTGTAATGGGGTGTTGCTGTTTTGAAATCACAAATGAAAAACGGAAACATAACTCACTAATGCCTGTGATAGTCATGGGTTATTTCTTTCTGTGTCACACTCAGGAGTTCAAGTGAGTGACACACTACCATGGGTCTCACAGACCTTTATATATGTTTACAGCGAGGCTAATTAAGAACTTCCTATTTCCTTAAGAAGAATGTTGTTATAAGTTTGATGTTCTTTTAATATATGCAGAGCGTGCTATTTCCTCTAATGTGCAGTGAAATAAATCTCATTATCAATGCAGTTATGATAAGGGCTGTAATAGCACATGAGGCCCAATCATGTGAATTGATTCATAAGGCCAAGCATCATTGATTTCTGTTATGACAATAGACATCTTGACAAAACTGGAAGAAGACTATGCAGCTATGAACTCTACTTGTATGCTATGAGATGACACTTACTTAATCCAAGATGCATTGGTTCCTTCAAAAGGTTTTCCAATGTACTGCTACGAGACACAAGTAGAAATTAGGAGTTAAAAAATGGTGACAGCAACAATGTTGTTTGGAAAAGTGTTCCTTGGTACTGAAAGCTTATCAATATTTTGTTGGAGGTTGGTGGAAGTGATAACATCTGTGAATTATAGGGTAAAGTTAGACTCGAAGGGAATAAAATTGTTAGAGCTTTCCTGACAAACATTTTATCATACCCAGATAAGAGCTTAATTTATAAGTTGGCACTTATTATGGGTATATTTTAATGTAATACTCAATAAAATATACACCAATAAATACTGTTGAACTCAAATGCATTCATCTTTTTCCCTGAACAGAGACTATTCAGACAGTAAACAATTTACTTGGATCTACTGTTCATCTTTATCTTCACATCTACATTTCAAAACAGGTTAATTAACAACAAGGTGCATTTATAGAGCGCCTTTAACGCAGAAAAATGTACCAAGATTCTTCACAGGAGCGTAATCAGACAAAAATGGATTCTGCACCAAAGAAGGAGATAATAGGAAGGGTTGCTGAAAGCAAGGTCAAAGAGATGGGTTTTAAAAAGAGACTTAAAGGAGGCGAGGGAGGTGGAGAGGCAGAGAGATTTGGAGGGGGAATTCCAGATAGTGGAACCTAGTCAGCCAAAGGCATGGCCACCCATGGTGGAGTGAAGGGAGGGTCGAATGCATAAGAGATTGCAGTCATGGGAATAGTGAGTTTGGGGGAGGAGAGGTGGCCATGGATGGGAAAGACATCAAGGATGAGAATTTTAAATTTGAGGTGTTGGGATAACCAGACCTGTGGGCAATGTCTGTTCTTGAGTCACTGCAGCTTAGAGTGGTTGAGCTGGAGCGTGAGTTAGAGACACTCCGACACAAGAGAAAGGGGGAGGAATATCTGGATAATTTAGTCCAAAACACAGTCACACCACATAGAGAGATACAGGTACAGGTAGAGAAGTGTGTGACTGAAAACATGGTGGGGGGTTGGGGGCAGTGGGGGGTGGGGGCTGCAGGGCTGGAGGAGGTTACAGGGATAGTGCAGGTGAGGCAATGAAGGGATTTAAACCTGAGGATAAGAATTTTAAATTTGTGGCATTGGGAGACTGGGAACCAATCTAATTCAGCAAGACAGAAGTGATGGGTGAGTGGGATTTAGTGCCGGATTTTGATACGGGCAGCAGAGTATTGGATGAGCTGAAATTTATGTAGGGTGGAGGATGAGGATGATCCAAATACAGTTTAATAAAAAAGTGTGTGCGTATGCAAGTCAGCTGCATACACAGAGATTACTTCCTATCAATGTAGTCGCTAGCAAGAAACAATTTGATTACAGCCCCGCCCTCATAAGACTGCCTGGTATGTAGCTATTTCTGTTAAAGGGCTATTGGTCCTTGGATTCTTATTTTTTGCATGTTACGTTTTATGTTGGCAACTAAAATGCTTAAAATGTAGTCATTGACTGTGTTTTAGTGTAACAGGTAGGGTTCTTGTAGGGGAGGGAATCCAAAATGCATCAGTTGTAAAGTGCTTTGGGATGTCATGAGGATGTGAAAAGCTGCTGTATAAAATGCACTCTTTCATATTCAGTAAAGAGAATGTTACATTTGTCATTCATTGTTGATGTTTTGAATTCATGAAAGTCATTCAGAAACATGGCTCACTCACACCTGTGACAGTCATGGGTTATTTTTCTTTGTGCCAAACTCAGGAGTTTGAATGTGTGAGACTCTGCGATGGGTCTCACAGGCCTTTAGGTAATACAGGAGTTGGGATGTCTTGTTGAAGTTGTAAGGCCACACTTGGAATACTGTGTACAGTTCTGGTCACCCTATTATAGAAAGGATATTATTAAACTAGAAAGAGTGCAGAAAAGATTTACTAGGATGCTACCGGGACTTGATGGTTTGACTTATCAGGAGAGGTTGGATAGACTGAGACTTTTTTCCCTGGAGAGTAGGAGGTTTAGGGGTGATCTTATAGAAGTCTATAAAATAATGAGGGGCATAGATAAGGTAGATAGTCAAAATCTTTTCCCAAAGGTAGGAGAGTCTATAACGAGGGGTCATAGATTTAAGGTGAGAGGGGAGAGACACAAAAGGGTCCAGAGAGGCAATTTTTTCATTCAAAGGGTGGTGAGTGTCTGGAACGAGCTGCCAGAGGCAGTAGTTGAGGCGGGTACAATTTTGTCTTTTAAAAAGCATTTGGACAGTTACATGGGTAAGATGGGTATAGAGGGATATGGGCCAAGTGCAGGCAATTGGGACTAGCTTAGTGGTATAAACTGGGCGACATGGACATGTTGGGCCGAAGGGTCTGTTTCCATGTTGTAAACTTCTATGATGAAAGGTCATCGACCTGAAATGTTAACTCTGTTTTTCTCTCCACAGATGCTGCCTGACCTGCTGAGCGTTTTCCAGCATTTTCTGTTTTCATTTCAGATTTCCAGCATCCGCAGTATTTTGTTTTTGTTTTCCTTTAGATAATATGTTTACAGTGAAGCTAATTGAGAATGTCCTATTTCCCTAAGAAGAATGTCCTGTAAGTTTGATGATTTTTATAACAACATGTTTACACGACAGCTTGTTTTTTTTATTTGTTCATGGGATGTGGGCGTCGCTGGCAAGGCCAGCATTTATTGCCCATCCCGAATTGGACTAGCTTGGCTTGTTACGGAGTGGTAGGAGGTGGGCTTCAGGTCTGTAATTCCTCACGTGGTGAGTTATCACTTTTGCCTGGGACTCTGAGGAGTTGTGGGACCCAGGGTCGGCACATGTCCATACGGAGGGAGAGGTAATTGGAGGATGGTTGAATTTTATCTGTTGTTAACTTCTGAGTGGTCACCTCAAGAGCAGGATTGGCAAAGGTAGGTAACTGTGTGCCCTCTTGGTAGGGGAAATGTGCACACCAACATGGGAAGAGATTTAAAAATCAGGGGACAAAGGGAATAAGGAATTAATAATTAAATAAATAACAACACACACTTCAAGATTTTACCAAGTCTACAATAACCTAGCTATTGGAAAACAGGAGCAGACTTGATCTGACACACAAGTCTTTAGGAACTTGCACATTATAAAAATGAGCAGTTAAAGCGAGTATTAACTAATGGTACAGACAAATTCTGTTGCGAATGGCCAAACCTGGTGCCTGCATTGGGATCAATTGCTTAGCCTCAGGGGTATTTCTGAGACGCCATTACACATCCGGGGGCCACAAAAGCCTTCTTTATTCATTCTCGGGATGCTGGCGTTGTTGGCAAGGGTGGCATTTATTGCCCATCCCAAGTTGCCCTGAGAAGGATGTTTTAATTTGCAGAAAATATTTTTGCAGATGTTCTATATGATTGGAAAAATTGAAAGCTTGCGGAAAAATTAAGTGCATGAAGAGTTAACGTCGCAGTTAGTCAAATTGTAAAACGTAAGGTCACAGCCTAGTTTAACAAAATTATTTTTCTTGTTAGCCAGATTGCAAACTCAGCGGCTTCAGTAGTCACTTAAGACAGCGGTGTTTGCCCAAAAATGTCTGACTAATTCTTTCCCATCCAGGTTATCAAAAATACCAATGATCTTTACCGACAATTAAAACAAAAGCACTTCTTTGAGCAATTAAAAAGAATTTCTGCATCAAAATATTTCTTGAAAATGCTGAGCTTACTTATGTAAGTTACTCACTTAAAATATTATCTAACATTTGCATTTCTGTGATACTACTTTATGATAGTCTGTATCAGAAACGTGTTGTGCAGATAAAGTTTTTCTGATGTTATGTGATTGAAATCTGTATTTTGGAACATTGCAAAGTACCTAAAGGGCTAATTTATTCTTTTGCAATTATTATTTTCCCTTCTACAATGTAGTGTTGGATATCCACTTTCACTTGCAAGGACATTCAGTCAGCTACAAATTACCTTAGGACTGATCCTAGTCCACATCCTTCTTAGCCAACATGAAATTTCATGAGATGCCCTATGGATTCTCATGCTCCTTAATATCACAGAAGAGCAAGCTTCTTTTGTTCGCTATGTGCCAATGACATTGTATAAGTGGTAGAAAAATTTAATCTGATTGCTATTACAAGTGAAATCATAAATGTATTTGTTTAATGTTTTATGATTTCACTAGAAGTAGTGCTGCCCATATCCCAACTCACACCAAGTCCTATTCACCCATCACGCCTGTGCTGGCTGACCTACATTGGCTCCCGGTCCAGCAACGCCTTGATTATAAAATTCTCACCCTTGTTTTCAAATCCCTCCATGTCCTCACTCCTCCCTACCTTTGTAACCTCCTCCAGCCCTACAACACTCTGAGATCTCTGAGCTCCTCCAATTCTGGCCTCGTATGCATTCCTGATTTTCATCGCTGCACCATTGGCGACTGTGCCTTCAGCTGCCTAGGTCCTTAGCTCTGGAATTCTCTCCCTAAACTTCTCTACCTCTCTAGCTTTCGCTCTTCCTTTAAGATGCTCCTTAAAACCTACCTCTTTGACCAAGCTTTTGGTCACCTAGTATCTCCTTACGTGGCTCAATGTCAAATTTTGTTTGATAATCGCTCCTGTGAAGTGCCTTGAGATGCTTTACTGCATTAAAGGTGCTATATAAATGCAAGCTGTTGTAGTTGAATATAGGAAATCTTCTTACTATGTTTACAAAGTTGTTGACACATAGCAACCAGAAGAAATCTTCCCCCTAAGTATTACCTGATATTTGGAGGAGATAGTGTTTCAACTCTTTTTCCAACTGTCTCTTATTCTCTCCTGAAATAGTCCAGTGTACGGTTTTATGATGCCAGATACCCAAGTTAACAATCAGACAGTAATGGAACATCTTGCAAATAGTGACCATAATATGATTTAATTTGATATTAAGTTCAAGAGGGAGAAGGGAGAGTCACAAACTAAGGTTTTAAATTTATCTCAAGGGGGTTGGAATACAAAAGTGAGGAAGTGATGCTTCAATTGTACAGAGCCTTGGTCAGACCCCAACTGGAGCATTATGTTCCGTTTTGGGCACCACACATCAGGAAGCATATATTGGCTTTGGAGGGGGTACTGCACAGATTCACCAGAAGGATACCAGGGCTTAAAATGATAAATTATAAGAGGATGCATAAACTTGGTTTGTATTCCTTTGAGTTTAGTTGGTTGAGGGGTGATCTAATTGAGTTGTTTAAAATGATAAAGGGATTCAATAGGGTAAGGTACAGAGTGACTATTTCCTTTGATGGGGGAATCCAAAATAAGGGGGCATAATCTTAAAATTGGAGCTAGGCCTTTTAGGAGTGAAATCAGGAAGCACTTTTTCACAAAAGGGTTGTGGAAATCTGAAATTCTCTCCTCCAAAAGAGAAACCTTGCTTAGTTTCAAATATTTTCCACAGAGAAGAAATAAGTTATATTAACTGAAATATCATGATTAAGGTCATGTTCATACATGATCATGTAAAATCAGGTTTCCTACTCTTCCTATAATGTAATCAAATTGCCTTGTTAATAGAACATGGCTTCAAATGAACTCTTTAACATTTTTCATTGCAAAAGGAAAATTGCTAGTGCTTAGGTGGTGACCTTAACATTATCATTTGTTTCTTTTACTTCCATTCCTTTCCTACTCTGTCCTTTTGTGTTTTTTCTGCTATCTGCTGATAAAGCTCTTCAAACTGTGTGCAATTTAAGCTTGTGGGTGACAACATTTTGGTAGTTTTTTGGGGGAGATAGAATTGTGGATTTAATTACATCTGTGATATCAGTTTTCAGATGGCTGTTGAATTCTTTTTCTGCCTACCACAGGGGTCCTATAGGGACCAGTCTTGGGACATCTGCTATTCATAATGTTCATTAGTGACCTTGACCAAGGTCATCAATAATATTAAAATTGCAATAATTCTTTTAGGCACAACTTCCCTTCCATAAATCCATGGTGGTTTTTGTTTATTATTTTCAATCCCAATAATGACGCTAAATTGCTTACTTAAGGTTGGATTTTTCCCACATTTGAAGTGAACTGACCTATGTGTCCCAGGATTATGCTCCTGATTTTTCTTGAACTTGGGAACCACACAATCAATTAATAATAAATAATAATGTTCTGTTTTGTAAAATACATAATTAAATATTGTGATAAAAAATCACAATATAATTCAAGATAATTCAGACAGCCCACCTCAAAATTATGCCTACAGTCATGTAATAGAGCCCATAATTCTGTGTAGCAAAAAGATGATGTCACAGCCCAAAAGCTTAATCTTAAGTAATATTTTTAGCACTTTATATCAATTGCTTTCCAGTTAATAACACTAAGTGCTATTTTCTATTCAATTGCCCAGGCACTTAATAAATCTATTTAAGTAATTTCCAACTTCTCAGCACATCTTGACAGCCTACACAACTTAGTATCATCAGAGAGCTTAAATATTCTGCTTACAATCTGCTTTCTAAGGTAAAATGGAATGGAAGAGGCCCTTGGACTGATCGGTGTGGAATTCCACTACTTCCGAGTCCAATTCAAATAATTACTATTTAAAACCACTTTCTATTTTCTGTTGTCAAGCCAAATTTCTGTCCATACTTGCAATGCTTCTCTTGATCCTTGTAAACAATTTTACAACACCAAGTTATAGTCCAACAATTTTATTTGAAATTCACAAGCTTTCGGAGGTTTCCTCCTTCCTCAGGTGAATGTGGAACATTCACCTGAGGAAGGAGGAAGCCTCCGAAAGCTTGTGAATTTCAAATAAAACTGTTGGACTATAACTTGGTGTTGTAAAATTGTTTACAATTGTCAACCCCAGTCCATCACCGGCATCTCCACATCATCTCTTGATCCTGTCAGCCTCCTTTTTAGCGATGAAAGTTTTGCAAGGAACTTTGCAACGTGCATTCTGAAAGTGCAAAATAAATAATAGTCCACATTTCCTTCATTCATGAACCTAGTTTCATCCTTCAAAAATTCTAATGTTTGTTAGGCAGCACTTCACATTCATAATACCATGTTGGCTTTTGTTTATTATCTTCATTTTTGATTCATAGTCTGGAATTGCTTCTTTTACAATTGCCTTTTCGCCATGACTGATGTCAAGCAAACTAGCTTGCCTGCGCTTCTGTACTTTGCTGAAGATTGATATCACATTAGAGATTATCCACTCTTCGAGTATTAACTCTGTTCCAAGGAACAATGTAGGACTGCAGCCAAAGCAATCTTTATCCTTTTAATTTTTAAAGCTTATTTTCTCCCCAGATAAGGGATTTTTCCATTCCTCTTTAAGTTCCTTTTCCCACCTATGTCACAAACAATTCTCAAAATGAGAGGTCAGGGAAGATCTTAGCAAGGCAACTTAATTTTCCATACCTTCTTATAGTTTTGCCTCTCAATATTTTCCCACTTTTCTCTGTGTGGTATGAGGCATCGATTCAGAATTTAGAGCAAAGTTATCAGCAAAGGGTTTAAAATGCCTTTGGAGAATCTCTTGCTAGTGCCGATGATTAATAATTTATTTTGTGTGACCTTGTGGCATTAAAGTATTGTGCCAGCTACAGCCGCGATACTGGTGATGGGCGGTGATGGGATGAAAGGGTTACTCTTCTTCTGTTTCTTCTCATTAGATTTGTTGAAAGATGCACAGAATTCTTTGAATAGTAGAAGGTGCCTTAGAGAAAAATATGGAAAAAAATTGAAAGGACTGAAAAAGTTTCTATTCTTAAATTGCCCATCTGACCCTGACCAGCACAACTAAATCGATAGTTCACACTGCACTTTTTTTGATAGCTTAGTTTTGTCACATCAAACTTTTGGTGAAGTGGTGAAATGCAGGAGTTCATCATATACTGTGTAACTAGAATGTTAGCTCAAGTTTGTCTCACCATAATCAGGTTCATGGTTCAGTCATTTTTCAGTCAGTAGAACAATATACAGATGACAAAACATTTGACAAAACCATTACTGTATTAACAGCTATCAAAATAATAAATACAAGTGTTTGTAAATGCTAATAAAACCACAAAGGTCAAATGGGTTTGTTTATAGATCATTAATTTCTTCACAACAATGAATAATGGAACTCCAACCTCATATGTCAAAAATCTAATGAATGAAAAAGGTTTACTGTTACAACCCTATCAGAAGATGTTGGAAGCATTGGTCAACATTTTAAAAAAGGATCTTAATGATTAAGGAAGATTTTTGGTCAGTTTTATTCCAGTTCCTAGTGGCTGTTGGTTCACAGTACAAAATACCCTTAATTCTGTGCTAATTGACACTAAATGAACCCCATAAACTTGAGATCATCCAAAACTCTGCTGTCCATTTCTTAACTTGCACCAAGTCCCGTTCACCCAACACCCATGTTCTCGTTGACCCACATTGTCTCCTGGACTGGCAATGGCTCGCTTTAAAAATTTTCATCCTTGTTTTCAAATCCCTCCATGGCCTCGCCCCTCCCTACCTCTGTAATCTCCTCCAGACCTACAACCCTCCGAGATCTCTCTGCTCCTCCAATTCTGGTCACTTGTGCATCCCTGATTTTCATTGCTCCACCATTGGCGGCTGTGCCTTCAGCTGCCTAGGCCCTAAGCTCTGGAATTCCCTCCCTAAACCTCTCTGCCTCTCTACCTCTCTCTCCTCCTTTAAGACGCTCCTTAAAACCTACCTCTTTAACCAAGCTTTTAGTCACCTGTCCTAATATCTCCTTATGTGGCTCTGTGTCAAATTTTGTTTGATAACGCTCCTATAAAATTCCTTGGGATGTTCTATTACGTTAAAGGCACTATATAAATGCAAGTTGTTGTTGTTGTATCATTCAAACAGGACAAGTGGGAAATTGAATAGCTATTGCAGTGGGGACTGACTTTTGAAGCTGAAGTTAAAGGACATGGTCCATGTTTTTGCTCTGGACAATGTTTCTGCTTGTGCTTTTGTCATTTTTAGAATGCAGCAACAAATAAGGAAAAAGTTAGGTTAACCATTCAGTCCACTTGTATGCATGTGGCCTGGCTAAACAATCTGGACATAATGTAGTTAATATATTGACAACTCTCTATGAAGGACAACTCCCCGGAAAAATGCATCTCCCTAGAAAATGTTTTGTGTATTTGCTTAAAGCCCGGCCCCAAGGCAAAGACAAAAGAAATTCTTTCAAAAGCAACCAACGGAACTCAATTTTAAACTCACAGCACATGGGTCTAACTAAAAATTTATATGAACAGGATATGATATAGAAATATTTACTGATATAATACTGGATGGAGTCTGCATCCATCAGACCGAAGTATATTCTAATTTCCTGGTTAATGGCAGCAGAGGAAATTCTGGAAAAAAGGCGGTAATAGATTTATTTCTGTCAGTAACCTACTGCAAGCAAAATGCAGACCATAGTTGAGAATATAAGGGGTGATTTTAACCCTGTCTGCCCAGTGGAAAACAGGTGGGCGGGAAATTAAAATCGCCCCGGACACTTATATGCCCTGCCCCCTCCCACAGCCTTCAATTTTAACCTGTTGTTTACCAGCAGGTGAGAAGGACACCTGCTGTAACCTGGCGGGGTCCTTCTTTAGATATGCACATCGGGCTCCAATGACACCATCAGGGTCCGACTGCCATTTTGACCAGTGGCCTGAGCAGGGAAGCCATTGTGACTTTCCCGCCAGACAAAGCCAGTGGGAGAAGAGTTGGGCCCAGAAGAGGCCCAAACAGGTAAATTTTAAAACTTTTTTTTTCCCTCTGGACCCCACAAGGGACTTTAGGTTGCTCCTGCCCCGGGCTTCCTCCCCCACTCCCGATTGCAAGGCCCTCCCAAATCCCCTTCCTCACGACTTACTTGAGTGCCGGGCACCATTCCTTTGGTCCCAGACGGTGGCTTCCCGCTGCCTGACATTCCCCTCTCACCCTTGCCAGACAGCTGTCGCTTTCCACAAATTTCAGGTGGGCAACTGACTGGAGACATGCAGATGAGGCCCAGGAATTAAAATCGCCCAGATCTCCCTGAGGTCAGGGGTGGGGCGGGGGGGTGGGGGTTGCTGCACACTTTGTTCTCGCCCACTTGATTCCCACCTGGAGTTAAAATTGGGGCTATAAAGGGAGCTATACCCTACACCAAATTCATTTTCTGCTTGATTTCAGGAATGGTCCACGCTGAATGCATAAAATAGGAAAATATTTCATTCCACATCAGATGCCCTGGGACTGCTGCCTGGTCTTAGTGTGGGACTCCAAGATAGGCATTGTTTGCTGTGTTTTCTACATTACAATAGTGACTACATTTCAGAAGTACTTCATTGGCTGTAAAGTGCGTTGGGACATCCTGAGGGCATGAAAGGCGCTATATAAGTGCTCTTTCTTTCTTTATAATATCATAAAATGGGTCCAGAAGTCTTTCTATTCACAAACCCTTTTATATCTCAGTGGTAGAAAGAAATCTGACACATACTCAGCCATCTTGCTTGCAACCATTCTGCACTATCAACTGAACCTCTTTCAATCCGAACCATAAACACCTTTGCATATACCATGTGTAACAAATCTCAGTCCACAATCATGAATAATCAGGATATTTTAAAAACTTGTTTTTTTAAAAACACATTTGCTGTCGTTATATTGTTTTGTTAGAAACTATCCAACCTTGCCCTTGGATGCATCGATTTTATGTGCATTTGCTAGTTAATGCTTCAGAAAGTCTGGGTCAATTCAACCAGAACCCAGACTTAACTCTTTATAACCCACACTCTTCCTCAAATGAAAAGGACCGACAAACATCTGTCTAAGGTCCTCTAACAGACTTAAAAGCTGCAGCAGTTGCTTGTTCACAGGTCAATTCAGGCTTTCTTCACAACTCATTAAATATCCAATAATCTTGCTTTAATAGGAATAACATCAGAAGGTACCTCTCAGGAGTTAAAATATTGGAAGTAAGTTTAAATGCCTTTGCAAACAAAATAGATTTGGATTAAATTTAAAGGCGGTGAAATTTGTCTTTGACAGCAGCGCAAAAACAGGCGATAGCGAATCGGCAGCCTGCTCTACACCCCAGCTGATTTTCTTTTCCATTGACTTCAATGCCGATTTGCTATCTCTTGTTTTGCATTACCGCGGAAGACCAATTTCACCCCCAAAAAGTTTAATCCTTGAAGAGTGGACAATAGACTTTGAACATGGATAAAACGCTCAAAAGGTGAGATACTGCAACTTCAGAGTTATGTGGAAATATCATACATGAATCCCCAATGCTCACATCTCGGTGACTTGCTACATACAGATAATCTCACTTTCAGTGGCTGAACACCCTCAGAACAAATTGAGGACCTCTCTGACTTCCTTGTGTTGCTAATAATTCTGCTATTGGATGCTTTAAATATTGTTTCACCTCTTCCCCCTCCCCCCCTCCACCTCAACGAAATTATAGGAAAACTTTTGGTCATATGGTTTGTTGTAATGGAGGACAGCAACTTGATTGAAAGACTCAGCCTGTGGTCTTGCCCTCTGGTCAAACTGCGTCTCCTCAATTGCATCCAACTGTAACGCAATTGCACATGCAGTGCTATTTAATTCATATAGTATGGTCTTGACCTGTGAAGTCTTAAAATGTTAGTGGAGTGGTATGGTTTCAATTTTAATGTTTAGTTCTAAAATTAATTTTGTACCTTCATCCATCTGGCGTGCAATTCATAAAATGTATTTTTGAATGATTTTTGTTTTAAATTGTTACAATGTACCTCTCTAACCCAGCTCCTCTCAGATTAACTGTCGTGATAAACCCAATAGTGAGCTATTATGCCCCTTTAGGCAGACTGTGAACTGGGTGTTAGTTAGACTGTCTAATGGACATGCAGCTCCACATGTAGAAAAGGTTGGCACTTGCATGATCGTAGAAATTAATTTAAAACATACCTATAGATTTTAACTCAGAGATTTTTAATTGTCAGATCACTGATAGTAAGATTGGAGTTCTACTGCCAACATTGCCAATTAAAGAATATTGGTCCTTTATGTATGTAATATGATTATAGTGTAAAAGAATAGCACAGATTCTATACTGGAATAAGGAAAAGTTACAGAGCTGATTAAGAACAGGTTGATAGACTCATCTTCAATCACCTCCGGGTTCCATGCTTTAGCAAAGAACCTGGATTACCTTTTCTACAGCTATTTGATAGTTTGAACTGAATAGTCCTTTTTAGTAATGTAGGTAGTACACTTTGATATTTAATGACTATTCTAATAATACAAGACTACCTACTACCTACCAATGAAATAGATGTTAATGGAATATATAAAATTTATTCTGAACCTACTCTAATTGGGATGTAACTTGCACCTATGTGCAACATATGTGCTGAACTTGCAAATGGTAAGTATCTGGTTTCACCCATATAATCCATTTTAGAGATTATAGGGTACATTTTTGATTGCATACACTAGGAGCGTGAGCTTAGTAAGTTTGCAGATGACACCAAGATTGGTGGCATTGTGGACAGTGAAGAAGGTTATCTAGGATTGCAACGGGATCTTGATAAATTGGGCCAGTGGGCCGATGAATGGCAGATGGAGTTTAATTTAGATAAATGTGAGGTGATGCATTTTGGTAGATCGAATCGGGCCAGGACCTACTCCGTTAATGGTAGGGCGTTGGGGAGAGTTATAGAACAAAGAGATCTAGGAGTACAGGTTCATAGCTCCTTGAAAGTGGAGTCACAGGTGGATAGGGTGGTGAAGAAGGCATTCAGCATGCTTGGTTTCATTGGTCAGAACATTGAATACAGGAGTTGGGATGTCTTGTTGAAGTTGTACAAGACATTAGTAAGGCCACACTTGGAATACTGTGTACAGTTCTGGTCACCCTATTATAGAAAGGATATTATTAAACTAGAAAGAGTGCAGAAAAGATTTACTAGGATGCTACTGGGACTTGATGGTTTGACTTATAGGGAGAGGTTGGATAGACTGAGACTTTTTCCCCTGGAGAGTAGGAGGTTTAGGGGTGATCTTATAGAAGTCTATAAAATAATGAGGGGCATAGATAAGGTAGATAGTCAAAATCTTTTCCCAAAGGTTGGGGAGTCTATAACGATGGGGCATAGATTTAAGGTGAGAGGGGAGAGATACAAAAGGGTCCAGAGGGGCAATTTTTTCACTCAAAGGGTGGTGAGTGTCTGGAACGAGCTGCCAGAGGCAGTAGTTGAGGCGGGTACAATTTTGTCTTTTAAAAAGCATTTGGACAGTTACATGGATAAGATGGGTATAGAGGGATATGGGCCAAGTGCAGGAAATTGGGACTAGCTTAGTGGTATAAACTGGGCGACATGGACATGTTGGGCTGAAGGGCCTGTTTCCGTGTTGTAAACTTCTATGATTCTAGGCTCCAAGCTGGGAGTGGTAAAAATTGCCTTGATATCCTAACAGCTGGCACAATGTGAGTTGTACTCAACCAAGTCTGTAAAAAGGCAGAATTTTTTTTACCAACTCTTTTGGTTTCCCCTACCTTTTCTAAAGGCAGTGACTTATGGTGGGGCATTGCTTCATGGAAGTCAGCAGTCCTGTCGTACCTCAAGTAAACTGTGATCCTGGAAAGTGAGTATTGGTTGGCTATTTATTGTTTGGGGCGGAGGGACCTGATCCTGTCTTCACTTAGCATCCACGTAATCACTTTCCATCAAGGAGGTGTGGCAGTTTTTTTTATTATGTGAGGGTATCAAGGGATATGGATCAAAGGCAAGAAAATGGAGTTGAGATACAGATAAGCCATGGTCTAACTGAATGGGGAAAAAGATTTGAGGGACTAAATGGCCTATTGTTGTTCCTACTTTCCTAAAGCCTGCTGCACTTTTACTATTACATTCAGGTAATATTTAATGTAATCTGAAAATAATTCAAATATAAAGAGAAAGAAAAATGTGTGAATCTGCAATAAGACAAATTGGTTCTTATCATTACATGTTTGACTGCTGAAGTAAATATGTGGTCTATACAAATTTGTCCATTAAAACAATGATCTAGATTCCCTCCTCCCTTCTCAAATGAAGATGTTTATCCTTTGAAGGTATGTTTGGCTGAAAAGAAAGTAGTGATGCATAATGCAAGACAGCCTCTAACAGTCAGGTGTAGTGGAGCATGGGATATTGTTTCAGTGTGCAGTCAGCCTACAGAGAGGAGAAACCAAGCAAATAAAAAAAAACACAGAAATCGTTGAAAACCCCAGGAAAAAATAACAATGTGAATTTGTGAGGCTATCTCTTTGTTAAATTGAAGAATTACCAATTGTTTCTCTCTGCCAGTGTGTAATGTGCAACATATTGTAATACATCTGAAACTTTAATAGTTATATTTACATACTATAAAAAAACTTAATTTGTTCATAGTATAAATGTGCAATATTAATTTGAAAAAATAAACAGCAGTTCTTTGGAACTGTATCATCCCTTTCAGTGAAGTTAGGTTCTTTGATCATAGAACAAATGATAAAATTGGATATTTTTAAATATGTTCAGAATATAGAAATATAGTATATTCCTATCCTACAAATCCAAATAGCATGTGGATTAGATCTTTTTAATTACTGTCACTTTAAGTTTAATTTTCAATCCTGATATCTGCTATGCAATGCACTTATGGATATATATATATTATTTTATAAAACCATGCTCTTGTGCATCATTGCTGGAAGTGCAAACTTCAACCAAAATGAAGTTAACAAAATATTTTTTTAAAAATTGCTGTGTCTTTAGAAATTCCAAATAAATTAATATCCATTGGATGTTAGAGAATGGACATAAACAATTTTAGTAATTACACTCTTTAGTGAAGAGAAGCTAAACTTGGTACTTTATAATTGGTTAAATAGTGTGCCATGATAGTCCTTCATCAAACCTTAGGACAAACTCTTTAACACAGCATCCTTCTTGATTTTTTTCAAATATCATCCATCCTATCAGAACCTGCAGGGTAAACTGAATCCCATATGATTTTAATAGGATAACTTGTAAATCGTGTAGAACTCTTTTGAAATGTAATAAATCAAGACTCGTCACAATCGCTCATATTCTTACTCATTCTTGCACAGGACTCAAAATTGTCGAGCTCCTTACCTCCTTCGGTCTTCCCTTCCTCCTAAAGTCTACAGGCTTGATGTCATCTAATCATTACTGCTCGAATTATCTTGTCTTCTACTCCTTCCAACCTCGGTGATGTATTGAACTATGAGCACAAGGCCTTCATCGAGGTTTCTCAATTAAAAATAAAATTAGACTTAAATCCAAAGAAGAACTGTCATACTATTCTATATTTTGTACTTTAACTCACTGTTACTGATGTTGATTCTGTGGCTGGTAGCACTTAAAAGAGTGAATATCACTCACTGTCTGTACCCCCTTTAGAAAAATCAAACACTTATCGTTAATTTTAACATCGTTATATTTATTTCTGTCTGTCTGTTGACTTTTTTGAATATTTTTGTTTAAAGGCTGTATGCTGCTGACATCACTGGACCATTAAGTGGGAGGAGTTTTAGTGTGTGTGTGTGTATGGGGAGTGGAGATGAACTAATGCATAAAGATGATCCTGAAATAGCCTCGATTAATGGAAGCTGTTCATTCAGCTCTTTCACACCATTGGATTCAGCAACTCCTCCCAACAAATCTTTCATCTCGCTAACCCTCAATACTTAAATAAAATCACCTTTTTAAAAAGAAATAGAAAGACAGGATTAAAGCAAAGTTTAATGTTAATTTTTAAAGTTTGTTTTTAAAGGAAACTTGCTCTTTAAATATATACCTTACTACAAAACTGTTGGTTTTATAGATAGACAGATGAATATAAAATAACTGGTTTAAAAGATGATTAAAAATGGAATATTGACCCTTATCTACGGTACTTTTTTTAAGTTAAGATCTATTTTTGAAATACTTTCTCTTGTGTGCCATAAACCAGCTGGTCTTTCCTCCTCACAGATTAGTTCAAGTGACAGACATGATAGTATACCTATCACATCTGTTCTTGTGGCATATGCTCTTTAGGGACATGGGGTCAAACTGTGGTTGAATGGGATCAAATAGCTGCAGTCTGCCAAACCTACCAGATTCAAAACACTGGCACTCACAGGGGAGTAGGGATGGAATTAAAAAGCAAAGATTATTATGAATTGTAGGTTTTTATTTGGCATTGATTGTAGGATCACAATATTCATGATTCTGCTACTGGCAGTGCCAATTGAGCCAGCTGTTCCTTCAACTGGCTGAGTGAATGCACCGTTTAAATGAGGAACTACTCTCTACTGCTTTACAGCTGATCAAAATAAACGATGTGCTGTGTAAAACCCTGCTGTACAGTCCGGTCGTACTTAGTTGAGCCCAGTAGTGATATCGATCCTATTATGGTGAAAAATGAGGTACGGTCATTTAAAAGATAAAGTAAATCTTTAAATATCTTTAATTACTGAGTAACTCACATTACTATTGTTGTTGTGGGCTCGATTTTGAAATGGTGGTGGGTTGGCAGCGGGGGGCAGTGGGGTGGTGAAGGTGCCCGTGGCAAACCCAAATAATCAAAACTTACCGTTTCCGACGCGATCGCATGGATTGCTGATGATTAACGTGTTCTCCGGGTTTCGCGCCCGGCAGCCAGCCTGATTGACAGGCTGGCTGCCGACAGGAGCTGCAACGCGAGGTAGGGGGAGAGAAAGAGAGCGAGACGTCATCCCGCGCTGGAATGAAAGATCGGGGGTCGGGGGGGGAGGGGGGAGAGTGGAAGATCGGGGGGGGGAGAGAGTGGAATATCGGGGTGAAGAGGGGGAGATTAGGGGCATCGGGGGGGGGTGAAGAAGGGAAGATCGGGGGGGAGAGAGGGGAGGATCGGGGAGGAGAGGGGAAGATCGGGGTGAACAGGGAGAGATTGGGGGCATCGGGGGGGGGGGTGAAGAAGGGAAGATCAGGGGGGGTGAAGAAGGGGAGATCAGGGGGACATTGGGGGTGAAGAAAGGGAGATCGAGGGGACATGGGGGGTAGATGGGGAGATCAGGGGATATCGGGGGTGTAAAGGGGGGGAATCGGGGGGGTGAAGAGGGGGAGATTGGGTGGAGATCAGGGCGGGGTGGTGAAGAGGGGGAGATTGGAGAGGGAGGCATGAGACATCAGACATCGGAGCAGGGTGGAAAGGCAGGTTGATTTTGTGTTTTAACTTCATGCAATGGTTTTTTATTTAATTTATTTAGTTTCTTTTTGCCTGATCCGGCCCTTCACGCCTGGTTTCAGTTGGCGGTTGGAGTCGGCTTCTGATCCCAAAGGGAATTTCCCTGATTTTCGGAGCCCCCCGCCCCGAACGCACCCGCAATTTCCTGGGAAAATCAAGCCCTATGTGTTGTTTCATGTATGTGAGTTATTATTTTATAATTTGCATACATATCAAATGTGGATTTCATTCCATCATCCCAGGCTGGATTGAAAGCCATGTCCCAGAAGTGAAAAGACAGTGTGCTAGTATTCATGAATCACCCTGGTGTGGAGTATAGAGGGTGTTACATCCAAACAATCTGCAATAAACATTAGTTAAGACAACATCTACTATTGTTTGCTCTTTCTCTTCAATTTCCTCCTCTCTCCTCCTGAGGATGCTGACGCCTTGTTGTCTTGACCTCTTGCCTTCATACCATCATCATACTGCAGCCTTCATACTGAAGTCTTGTCTGTATTCACCAGAAGGGTGTAACTTTGAACCACATTCGGTCAGCACTCAGTTAGCTGCTCCAAACAGCCCTTTGCCAACATTTTTATGTTTAGTTCTAAACCGTGGCAGCAGTCTTGGATGCAGCTACATTTTGGAGGCTTGTTCCCTCTATTTCTTGGTTTTGCAACCCTGTTTCTGACAACTTCATGCAGGCAACGTGATACTTTTTAAAATTAAAGACACACCTTTTGCACTTTCCTAATCAAATTTGTTCCTTACGTGATTCCTGCCTGACCATTTCACTCTTGCTGTAAATGTTTAAATGCTGCATATTTGCACAGAAGAGATACAAGAAGTAATTAATAATGACAAGCTATTCCCATATTACTGAAGTAATTATGTTAAATTCTGTGGTAGTTTGTAAATTCAATTGGTAGAATTGTGGCGAATGAGCACAATTTTTGGATATTATTCATGAATCACCCTGGCATGGGATATAAAGGGCATTACATCCAAACAATCTGCAATGAGCATTAACTATGACAGCATTTACTATAATTTTCTCTTTCTCCCTAATTTCCTCATTTCCCCATCTCCCCTGAAAATGTTGACTCCTTGCTCTCCTGACCTCTTTCCTTCATCATACTGCAGCCTTCATACTGAAGTCTTGTCTACATTCACGAGAAGGATACTGCTTTGAACCACATTCAGTTGTAGCCTTGGAAACATCAACCCCCAAAACAACAAACTATCATTTTTTTTCTCTTGTCAATTTCGTTCCCTTTCCTTCTCTCCCGCAGCCATTGACTCCTTGCTGGGATGTGGTCCCATGGACACTGACTACCCTCTGGTACCCTCTCCCAAATGATCATTATTCAAGTGTGAGCCTCAATAGTGGGTGTCAGCCAGCTATACAACCACAGGACATCATAGCCAAGCCTGATCCTATCCTCATCTGTGCATTTCTGCCAGAGATCACTGGATCAGGAAAGGGAACCCTAGCTGATTTTCTACTCCCTAATGCAAGGGGCATTGAGACCAACTACAGCATAGACTTAACTCAGTACAAATCAACCTGCAAGTTTCTTGGTCTGCATGGTTTATCTCACTGAATAAACTAATTAAGCCATCAGTGGAGCCACAAATTTTACTTCAATAGATGAAGTTTTCAGATGTGACTTTAAATCGAAGCCCTGTCAGCCTGTTCAAGTACAGGGAAAAGGTTCTATTGCACTTTTTCGAAAGAGAGCCACAAGTTCTCTCGGTGCCCTGGCTGATATTTATGCCTGAACCAACACTACCAAAACAGATTAATTGGTCATTCATCTCTTTGCTGTGACTACACCTCAAAAATAATTCAAAAATACTTTGGGAAGTCCTGAGGATATGGAAGGTGCTATATAAATGCAAGTCTTTCTTTTTCTGACATTACATTGAGGTGACCATTAACAGTGAAGTTAAGTATATCAAAAATTGAACCATTGCCATGAACTTTACTGGTCTGTTAGAATTTATAAAATGATACAAACTACTAAATTCATAATTTTTACCTTACTCCCACCCATGTATACATTATCATGTGTAATAACGGAGTGGATTCGATGATATATTTGAAACTGTGCTGTTTCTTTATCTTGTGAGGCAGGTCACTTGTTCAGTGTGTGCCTGACTTTTTATTCCTAAACTCTTTTCAACAAGCAATAGCATTGTGAAGAAATAAACAGAGGGATAGAAATAAAAACCCGAATAAGATGTAATGAAATTTGAAAACATCAGAATGTTTCTGTTTAATATTAACGTGTCTGGTTTCCTCTTAGCGCACTGCGAGTGCATGAACATTAAAAAGTTATTTGCTGCTCCTGTTTCTTTAAAGCAATGCCTGTTCTGCATAATTTTACATAAAGGACTATCTTTGAACTCGGATGTGTTAGTCCCAATGCAAAATGGGGCAGCCAGTTTGATCACACCTGCTACATGATTGTTTAATTGCTCTTTAATCAGAACAATTGGGATGTAAGAGTTACAAATACTGCACAGTGAGTAACTAAAGATGTGGAACCAGTAAATTTGAAATGCAGTGGAGAGACGAAGTGTGAAAAGGCCTGCAGATTATGTTTAACAGTGTGAAAGGGAAAAGGAATATCTTTTAGGGGTCTGAAGGGCATCCAAAAAAGCAAGCAGTGGGTCCAGAAGGCGTGGAAATTAATCGACAACAGGAGCCATGTGATTTCTCACAGCCACTGCACGTGGGAGGTATAAGGAAGAAGGCAACTGGTCTGAAGAACAGTACCAAAGTAAGTATGACTGTCGATTATCTTACACTACTGTGGGGTAACAATTCCTCTGATTATTTTGTGTAATGATGCAGTAAATCTGTTCACGACAATTTTCTCTGTTTTGGCACTTCGCACAAAGTGATAAACACGTTCCTTTTCAGAGTAACTTATCATTTCGCTAGAAATAGTAAACAGAAGAATTTTTCTTGAATGGATGTATGATATCGCTATTTATATAGTGACTAGAGGAAATTCCTACCCTCTATATATGGGTCTGAGTCACAATTATTTTACTTAGTATTATATATGTTTCAAGGATAATCACCTTATATTGCAATACATGGATCTGATTTACAATTAAGCAACATAGCTATATTAGGGCATTGCACATATTTGTCAATGGCAATCCAAAGAGATAACAGGTCTCAGCTTTGGTTTAATGATAAGTTTCATTAAAAATTATTTTCAACTTGACATTATCTGCTAATATAATGCAAATGCAACACAAAAGGCAGGTAAGGAAGATATTGCACAAGAAGAAACATCTTATAAAAAGCATGCATGCAAGCTATCTATACGTTTTTGATTTAGTATCTGCAGGTAGTGAGGTATTTCATGTAATTTACTAAGGCTAGCAATACATACAATGTGGTGCCTTCTCTACTCTCTGTTAAGATTTAATCTCATACATAGTATTCTAATCTTTTTGCAGGAAAAGATGTGATTCATCGGACAATATCATCAGACCCATCATCCTTTACGAGCATCCCTGACTGGAGGTCATTGGGTAGGTGACAGTACATAGCCTGGGTGATACAGAACTTCATGTGCACTCTGACATTCAAGGTTTGTGCTACATTAATTACATACATGCCTCAGGAAATGTTGAGTCCTGAAGATTTGCCTCCTATGCCATAGCCAATATTTATCCCTCAATCAACATCACTAAAACAGATTATCTGGTCATTTATCTCATTGCTGTTTGTGTCACCTTGCTGTGTGCACATTGGCCATCACATTTCCCTACATTACAACAGTGATTACACTTCAAAAGTACTTCATTGGCTATGAAGTGCTTTGGGACTTCCGAGGTATGAAAGGCAAGTTCTTTTCTTCTTCTACCTACAACTTTGGACCTGCCTGGTGATGGGTTCCTGCTGTTCCCACATGTCCATCAATAGAATTGCTGATACACCCACACTGCTTGAAGTCTCCTATTGCCAATAGCCCTGTGCTATGTGGAAATTCTGCATGCTGCCTCCACTGCTTTAACTCCAGATTGAAATGGAAATAAATAAAACAACTTAAGAAGCAGTAAATCTGGAGGAAATGTGCATGTTGCTCTTTCATTGCTACTTAACAAGCAACGAATATGAAAAAGAAAACTGAGTTAACACCAGGTCTGTACATTACTGTGCATTACACTATTTTATTTTCAGGTGGTACTTTTGGAACTTGTGCCAAAGTTAATGTACAGTACTTTGATGCAAGCTGTTAAATTTAACAATCATTTAGTGCATACACTACCACTAACTCTCGGAGATCCTAAAATCCCTCCCATCAACTCTTTTGCTCTCCTCGCCTGAAGATGCTGATTCACACTGGGATGTAGTTCTGCCAGTGTCAGCTGCCCTTCAGAACCTTGCCCAAATGGCAATTATAAGCCTAGATAGTGAGTGTTGGCAGAGTATTTGACTGTGAAAGGAATGACAGCCAAACCCACTCCTGTTCTCACTCAAAGTTCATATGCTTTCCAGCAGGAGTTTTAACCTGTTGAAACAATCTATTTATTTAATTGCATTCGAAATGCATATTCTATCCAGATTCAGTTAGAGCTCGTCATCATATGGATTGCTATAGGACAATAGGTCTTGCCTTATTTGTGTAAATCGAGTGATCAGGTGATTAATCCTGTTCGTTTCTGTGTATTCACATGTCAATACGTGTGGGTGTTTTGCATGCTTGTTAGTGTGGGAGTGTGTTTGTGTGGGTGGGAGGGATATGCTTGCATGTGTGGGTGGGGGGGATATGTTTGTATATGTGTGGGAGGAGGCAGAGGTTGGATTTGTGCATCACAGCAGGAAATCTCTATAGTTTCACAACTGGGAGATAATATGCAGAAATAAAAGTAATTCAATCAATATATTGTTTAGTATTGAATTGGAGAGGCTTGTCAACGTAGAGCTAATTTCAATTTCAACATCGAGCTAATCTCAATTTAAAAAAATTCCGTTAAACCGGTTAAGTTTGCAGAAAATTTGGTGATAAGATCATGAAACTGCAAGGAAAGTGGGTGGAGAATGATGTTTTACAAATACCTCTAATTTATTCATGTGGAAGTACAATCTTGATGTATAAGCAAATAAGGTAAAGCCACCTTATAATTCATCAACAACAACAATTTGCATTATATAGCGTCTTTAATGTAGAAAAACGCCCCATTGTGCTTTGCAGGAGCGTGATTCTAGAGACCTTGTGAGGCCCAAGATGTTGGAATGTGTTAACAGTCCATTTGTATCACTGTGAGTCTTGCTCCTATCTTAAAATGTGTTCAAGAAAACCAATGAAAAAATGTCTACTTTAAGGCCTTGTCACAGGCCAGTCAAAAGAAAATGATGCAGAATTTGCAGGAGAGGTAAAGGGGCTAATTTTAATGCTTTGCATTCAGAGTAGGTTTAGTTCCCAGGCACAAAGCAGAGGAACAAAGGCCAGAGACCCACCAAGCTGGGACTCTGCCCCCTTTGCCCTTCGCATGTGCTTGTGGGAGTTTTTTTGAGAGGGGGTGTGGAGTAGGGTTACCATCCCTCCAGGATTGTCCTGGAGTCTCCAGGAATTGAAGATTAATCTCCAGGACACTGCTGAGAGCAACCCAGGAGAAAAATCATAGGAAAATCAGGGGTGTTTAAAAAAAAAAATTCTTTCAACACTTTAGTTTACTAGTTATAAAAATGTTGGAGATGGGAAAGAAGAGGCAGTTTAACTGACAGTCAAGAATCATCTGATCAGGTCATGATGAATCTGTTCACTTTCCAATTGGCGTGGGAAGGCAGTGCGCCATGAGAACAGACATATCGGACGACCAATGGGGAAAGCATGGGGTCAGGGCAATTGAGGGGAGGAGGTTGTGTGATGAAACTGCTAGGAATACATCCAGCCAGAGTTCGCAACCCTAGTGTGGAGTGCTTTTGCGTGGAACAGGAAGAAGTCCATAAATGTGATGGTAATGAGGTGGGAATAATGTCAGCACCCATCCTGCTTCATTTTCCTGGGTCCCTGCCTGGCAGAGGCCAAAACAGAGCTGTGTCCATAGGAAGCGAGCCTCAGTGTTTCCATCCAACGCTCTCAGTCTGCAATAACACTACAATTTCCTCCCCCCACCCACCCCGCCCAACCACTCCCCTTTGACTGCAAGCCCTTTCCAAGGAGTGTTCCTGTCCTCGGGGAGCTTCTGGGCCATTATAATTCCCGAACCCACAAATGCAGGTGGATTCAAGTCCTGTCAGGTGGACGCACGTCGGGTGCACGTTGTTCAACGTAGCCTGAGGAAGAGGACGGGAGGGGAAGGAAAATCGGCCCCTAAAGCAAAAAGTGAGTTGTGGACTCCAGATCAGACCTGGAGTTACTGCTACATCACCTTGGTTGAGATCAGCTAACTCAGCGCAGATTGGCGATTGAACCTGCGACCTTCTTGCTCTGTATGGCTCATTTCCACATTAGGTGGTGTTTGCATTTACAAAACTGAGCCACTGAGCTAAACTCAAGAACTTCCTTTATAGAAATAGAGAAACCCCTGAGGAGAATCAACTGTTAAAAACGTTGTTAGAATTTTAAAAAAAATTTACTTTGAGGCAGAAGGGAAAACAGAATCATACTATTGCGCAGACAGGTATACAAATCTGGTACAAAAAACACACAGATGAAGGGCAGAGAATACCACTTGCATCGCTAAATGTCACCAATGCTTGCACTCAAGGTGATGACTAGTTTTCAGGAAGTAAGCACGTGTTTAAATGCTCACATGGCCCTAGCCACAGAAGAAGTTGACTGTGTGGTATTTAAAAAAAAAAATCATGCTATAATTGAACAAAAACAAAAGCTGGAAATCTGAACTAAAAAGAGAAAATACTGGAAACACTCAGCATGTCAGGCAGCATTCGTGGAGAGAGAAACAGATATAAGGTTTCAGGTCGATGACCTTTCATCAGAACTGGAAGATGTTCAGAGATAAACAGCTTTTAAGCGAGTACAGAACCACGGAAAAGTGGGGAGGGAGGTGGCGGTGGGAGGCAGGAGTGATTAAATGACAAAAGTGATGGTGGTCTGAAGACCAAAGGAGGTGATAATGAGACAAGTAGAGAAACAAAAGATGGGTCCAGAGGATAGGTAAATGGTTACAGCAGAAAAGGAGAGGAGGAGAAATCTGGCATAGCGGGGAAGGTTCCCGTGGCCCAGGAATGTAGTGGAGGAAAGGCAGGTAGACCACCCTGCCGGCCGTGTACCGATAGGGGATTCCCACCCCAAGCACCGGCCCACACCTTCTCCACTCCCAGTGGCTCTGGTGCAGAAGCTTCCATTACTAGCACCTGCTGTCTGAGAGAAAATGGGAGCGGTGGTTAAGGTCTAAAGTTGTTAAACTCAACGTTAAGGCTGAAAAGTGCCTGGTAGAAAGATGAAGTGCTGTTCCTTGAGCTTGTGTTGAGCTTCATTGGAACAGTGTAGGAGGCTGAGGACAGAGAGGTCAGAATGGGAGTCGAATGGAGAATTAAAGTGGCAAGCGACCGGAAGCTTAGGCTCACACTTGAATGAAGGTGTTCAGCAAAGCAATCATCCAATCTGCGTTTGATCTCCCCAGTGTAAGGGAGACCACATCGTGAGCAGCAAATACAGTATACTAAGTTGGAAGAAGTACAAGTAAATCGCTGCTTCATCCAGAAGGAATATTTGGGGCTCTGGAAGGTGGGAAGGGCGAGGTGAAAGGGCAGGTGTTGCATATCCAGTGCTTTCATGGGTAGGTGCCAGGAGAAGGGAAGAAGGTGATGGGAGACAGAACTGGAGTGTCACGGAAGGAATGGTCCCTTCAGAATGTTGAAAGGGGAGGGGAAGGTTGGTGGTGGCATCACATGGAGGTGACCAAAATGGCAGAGGATGATCCATTGAATTGTGGTTCTGGGAGGGGGGGACAAGGGGTGAGGGCGCAAGTGCAGAGAATAGGACATACATGGGTCGAGGGTCCTGACAGCCACAGTGGAGGGGAATCCTTGGCTGAGGAAAACGGAAGACATTTTGGAAGATTTGGTGTGGAAGGTGGCATGTGAAGGTAATGGAGTGGTGGATGTTAGATGCAAAGTTGATGAAATGTTCAGTGGTGGGGTCATGGCTTGCTATAATTGAGTTTTAGAGCAAAGAATTGGTAATACACATGTTTGCTATAAAATACATACAAAATGCTAATACCCAGCATAAAAAAAAATTCATACAGGTGTTACCTGATAATATAGCAGAGACGACATTAAAATCCAATAAATATGATTATTTTAAAACCACAAAGGTTTTGCAGTGGTTGATGGTTCCACTCTCTCAAGTGACATTAAAAAGCAATGCTGATTGGGATAAGTGGGTGTTTATCAGTGGTAATAGCTCATGAGCAGTGAGATATTTAAATTGTGTTTGGTGATCTAAAACCAAGATAAACACCTACAGCGTCAGCTCGATCATGTTCCCAGTGAATTTTTCACAATCTACTTGTCGCTGTTAGGGATTAGGGGACCTACATTAATACTGAACCAAGCCAATATACAGAGTACTACAGGACCCACACACTTCACAATGAGGTGCTTCACAAGGATTTGTTGGGTTGTAAGAAATCAGCTAAACTAGACTGGATATGTTCAATCCAGTGTAAATTCATGGCCGGGGGAATCTTTAGGATATTTACTGCTTCTTTTGTTTTTTTAATTCTCAAAAACATTGACTTTCGAGAAACAATAGTCACTGTATCCTGAAAAATATTATTGAGGCTTTGTACTTTGAACCCTGTAGGCCCTCAGTCCCAATTTTGTGCCAACCAGTTGAGTTGCAGTATAGATTTGTTGATGTTTTGTGACCGGGACCCTAATTTTGGAAAAAAAAATAGTGCAGTGCAAACAGAACTTGCATTTGGTATTTTGGGGGAATTTACATCTATTGTGAATCATTTGATACTTCCATTTTCTTAGATAAATATCCACTGCCTCTGATTTGTCACCCTGCTTGTCTGACATCCAGTACTGGATGAGCAGAAATTTCCTCCAACTAACTGTTGGGGAGACCGAAGCAATTGTCTTCAGTCCCCGCCATGAAATCCGTTTCCTAGCCATTGACTCCATCCCTCTCCCTGGCCACTGTCTGAGGCTGAATCAGACCGTTCGCTCCATTGATGGGCTGACATAAAAGGAGGCAAGGGGTGTGCCACCTTCTTAAGTCCCGCTGCTACTGTCTCGTTTGCTCCAAGCCACCTGAATTATTGGCAAGCTACTGCTGGCCAGGTCACCAGAGGTGCGTGTGTCCAGGCCTAGAACACCTCCAATTATTGGCTGGCATAATGAAAGTGGCCTTCTTTTATAAGGAGGGACAGAGTTCCAGATTTGAGACATCTTCAGTCTGTCCCAAAAACTTCTCCCTAGATGCAGCATTTTGCACCCCTGCCCCTTCTAGCAGGCGAACAAGATGCACTCATACTGACGCAGTCACCTATCAGATTTATTTAAATTACGCCACCCCGGATACTCCAGTGTGTTCAGGAATACACATCACCAATGAATCGCTATTCCTGCTCTGCCACAATTACATAGTGGGGATCACAGATTTTCTGTTCTAGCATCTGTTGTTGCATAAACTTGGTGTGATAAGCTTAAATGATTTAGTGGCAGTGGTATTTTCAGAGCAGGGTACTTGCGGTTGTTCCAGGAACCAACTTGAAAACTTACCATTTATGGCATGAAGAGGCAGAGAAGACCCATGAGACTCATCCCAAGCACCAGAGGACTGAGTTATATGGCTACTTGGGCTTTTTGGTCTTGGAAGGAGATGACTGAGAGGTGACCTTTTAAAGGTATATAAGATAATAAATAGTATAGAAAAGGTTTGACTGTTACACAACTTATTTAGCTTCTCAAGTCTGTTCCACCATTCAGTGAGATCATGGCTGATCTGTGACCTAATTCCATATACCTGCCTTACCCCCAAAACCCTTAATACCGTTGGTTAACAAAAATCTATCAATCTCAGATTTAAAATTAACAATTGAGCTCGCATTAACTTCCATTCGTGGAAGAGAGTTCCAAACTTCTACCACCCTTTGCGTGTAGAAGTGTTTCCTAACTTCGCTCCTGAAATTTCTGGTTCTAATTTTTTTAGGCTATGTCCCCTAGTCCTAGACTCTCCAACCAGCAGAAATAGTTTCTCTCTATCTACCCTATCAGTTCCCCTTAATATCTTGAAATCACCCCTTAATCTTCTAAATTCCAGGGAATACAACCCTAGTTTGTGTAATCTCTCCTTGTAATTTAACCCTTGGAGTTCATATATCATTCTAGTAAATCTACACTGCACTCCCTCCAAGGCCAATATATCCTTCTTAAGGTGTGGTGCCCAGAACTGAACACAGTACTCCAGGTGTGGTCCAACCAGGCCTTTGTATAGCTGTAGCATAATTTCTACCCCCTTGTATTCTAGTCCTCTAAATATAAAGGCCAGCATTCCATTAGCCTTTTTGATTATTTTATGTACCAGTCCATTGACATTTTAATGATCTATGTACTATGTCACTTAGGACCTCCACTGTTTCGAGCTTTTCACCATTTAGAAAGTACTCTGATCTACCCTTTTTAGGTCCAAAGTGGATGACCTCACATTTGCCTACATTGAAATCCATTTGCTACAGTTTTGCCCATTCAATTAATATATCTCTTTGCAATTTTATGCTTCCATCTACAATGCTGCCTATCTTTGAGTCATCGGCAAACTTGGATATCTATCCCGTCATCTAATTCGTTAATAAATACAGTGACTAGTTGAGGCCCCAACACCGATCCCTGTCACATCCTGCCAATTTGAGTACCTGTCCATTATCTCTACTCTCTGTCTCCTGCTGCTCAGCCAATTTCCTAACCTGGTCAATAATTTGCCCTCAATTACATGAGCTTCAACTTTAGCTAACAGTCTCTTATGAGGGACTTTATCGAATGTCTTCTGGAAGTCCATATAAACAACCTCCATAGACATTCCCCTGTCCACTATTTTAGTCACCTCTTCAAAAAATTCAATCAGGTTCGTCAAGCACGACCCACCCTTTACAAATCCATGCTGGGTCTCTCTGATCAGCTGAAAATTTTCAAAGTGTTCAGTCACTCTATGCTTAATTATAGACTAGTAATTTTTTAACAACAGATGTTAGGCTAACTGATCTATAATTCTATGGTTTCCCTCTCTCACCTTTCTTAAATAGTGGAGTGACATGTGCAATTTTCCAACCTAAAGGAACAGTTCCTGAATTGAGAGAACATTGGAAGATTATAGTTAGGGCATCTGCAATGTTCTTATCTACTTCCTTTAAAATCGTGGGATGGAAACCATCTGGTCCTGGGAATTCGTCACTTTTTAGTGCCATTATTTTCTTCATTACTGTTAATTTGCTTACGTTAATTATGGTGAGTCCCCAACCCTGATTCAAAATTAGTTTCCTTGGGGTGTCCGGCATGCTATCCTCTTCCTCTACTGTAAATACTGATGCAAAGTAATTATTTAACATGTCCACCATTTCCTTATTTTCATTTACAATATCATCATTATCAGTTTTTAAGGGGCCCACATTGCTCTTGACCACCCTCTTTTTCCTAATATAATTGTAAAAAATGTTGATGTTGATTTTGATATCTCTTGCAAGTTTCTTTTCATACTCCCTTTTTGTAGCTCTTACTATCTGTTTTGTCACCCTTTGCTGTTCTTTGTATCTCTCCCAGTCACCAGGATTTGTGCTATTTTTTGCATTTTTGTATGCTTTTTCTTTTAGTTTTATGTTGTCCTTTACCTTTTTTGTTGTCCCTGGCTTTTTTGGCAAGTAGAGCTCTTGCCTTATAGGGGTATAAACTGGTTCTGTATGACGTTAAATTCGTTTTTGAACACTTCCCACTGATCTTCTGTCGTTTTACCCATTAACTGATTTGCCCAGTTTATTGTGAACAGTCTCTGTCTCATCCCGTTGAAGTCGGCCTTACCTAAGTTTAGAATCTTAGTAGCTGATACAGGTTTCTACCTTTCAAACAAAGCGTTGAACTCTATCATATTATGATCGCTATTAGATAAATGTTCACGCACTGTTAGGCTGTTAACTAAATCTGGCTCATTACTCATTATTGATTGGCACCCCATTCACTCCCTTCACCAAAGGCGCACAGTGGCTGCAGTGTGTACCATCCACAGGATGCACTGCAGCAACTCGCCAAGGCTTCTTCGACAGCACCTCCCAAACCCACGACCTCTACCACCTAGAAGGACAAGAGCAGCAGGCACATGGGAACAACACCACCTACACGTTCCCCTCCAAGTCACACACCATCCCGACTTGGAAATATATCGCCGTTCCTTCATCATTGTTGGGTCAAAATCCTGGAATTCCCTTCCTAACAGCACTGTGGGAGAACCTTCACCACACGGACTGCAGCGGTTCAAGAAGGCGGCTCACCACCACCTTCTCAAGGGCAATTAGGGATGGGCAATAAATGCCGGCCTCGCCAGCGACGCCCACATCCCATGAACGAATAAAAAAAAATTAAATCTAATATGACTTGCCCCCTTGTTGGTCATCAGGTGGAATGGACTTTTAGGAAGAATAGAGGAGGTGAAAACACTGGAATTATTTACAAAAGAGTCAGATGCCTTGATGGAGGGGGTTGTGTTCTTTTTCGACGGATGAGCTGAGATGGATACAATGGTCTTCCTCAACTGTGAAACAAAAAGCAAAATTTTGCAGATGCTGGAAATCTGAAATAAAAATTAAAGTGCTGGAAACACTCAGCAGGTTAGGCAACATCTGTGGAGAGAGGACGATAGAGTTAACGTTCAGGTCGATGAAAGGTCATCGACCTGAAACATTAATCCGATCTTGCTTTCTCTACAGATGCTGCCTGACCTGCTGAGTGTTTCCAGCATTTTCTGTCCTCTACAAATGTACTTATCTTGTGATTTTTATGAAACGTGCTCAAATTACCTGGAACAATCAAAGGCTTTAATTTGTGGACTTAGTTCTTGACTGGAACAAAAACCTAGAATGTGATCATTGGTAATCTAAGTGTGAGCGTTTTTAAAAAAAAAAGTTGAAAGACACATCTCATTCTACACTCATGTTCAGCAATGATCTCTTCTTGTAGTAAGGGTGACAATCTAAGAAAGTACATATAGGCTAATCCCTGATATCCATACTATATTTTATAGTTGAATTGTTTGAGTCCTTCTGCGCAGGTTTGTGGGTAGGTAGGTGCTGCACTCTATCTAACACAGTCAATACCTGCACCTGGAGCCCACCAATCTCAACAGCATCTCAAGAAGAAGGCATAACAACATTTTCCAAGACTTTGGGAGCTGGTTGCTGATTCCAGTGGTAGTAGGTTTATGGTTAAGGACTATAAAAGCCACCTCTTAGCCTGAGCCAACATGAAATTATACTTTTTTAAAAGGGCAGAGTCATCTTGTGGCTGGCCTGGAGATGTGAGTATGGTGTTTATAGTAAATTGTAAGAGCCCAAAATCTTACTGTGCTGTCATTTGCTATGCTGCCATGTACAGTCTACTGAGTATAGGCACATCTCGTCCATGCTGTGACCTGAGATGTAACACACATACCAAATGACACGATGACACCAGACGTTCGAAGGTTGTAAAAGAAATGTCTGAATTGCAGGTTTAAAATTGTTGACATCATAGCCCTCTCAATCATATAGTCACAACTGATGAACTTAACAATTATTTGAATTCTATTGTATGAATTCTTGACCAATAAACAGGAGGAAAATAAATGGATTTTAAAATGATTTCCAAAATATTTTGTTTTATTAGATCCCATGGTACTTAAAATAGAGACTTGCCTCCAATATAAAGCAGTAATTATTTATAGAAGGGAAGCATATGATGTATTGAAGGGAGTGGTGACAGATTTCTACTTGACAAGTAATGATGGTTAACTACATTTTATGGATAGTGTGGAATTTTTCCCACAGTTTTGTGTTACCAGGTTCAGATTTGATAGGAATTTAAACTTTGTGTGTGAGGCTTTGTCTGTTCAGCAGAAGTAGATAATGGTCTTCTGGTTTAAAGTAGCCAACATCAAGAGCTGGACAAATTTTACCGTTTAATGATCTTGTTATCAAACAACAAAGTACCTACTCCAGGTTGTTACCTCGGATTCTTCCTGCGCTACCCAAAGCATCCCCCTGTCAAACTTTACACAGAACATTTATTATGTGTTTTCTTCTCTTTTCTCTCTCTCATCCTTCAGAGACTATGGTTCCACAGACACGAGCAACCCTTTGGTAACTCACCTAAGGGACCATTCTTCTGCTGTATGTCTAGACAATGACCGCTGCCAGCCTATTCTACCATATAGTGCAGCACAAATGAGTTCAATCTTGTCTGCACTTAACACGTGCACACACACTTTCCAGTAGTGATCACTTGGTACTGATCAGGAGCCAACAAACCTGGCTGACCTTTCCTCTTCCCAGCCCAGGGGACTGAGATCAATTTTAGCATACCAATTGGTATCCCGACTGAGACCAGCAAGCAGATAGAACATTTATAACACTGGGCGTGGGCACCGCTGACTTCTCTTTTTGACGTCCTCGGTGTTTGCCAGTGGTAATTATTCTAAGTGAAGCCTGAAGGAGATCCCTGTTCAGATCACGGAGTAAAATGGTTCTAACTCCAGGTAGTGATTGCTTTGCCAGGTCCACAATAGTCCTTGTTAACCTGCAGTGCATGCCATGAATGCAGTAAAAAAACTCATCCATAATGACCAGAGATATTATTTAGAAGAAAGTCCTTTACAGTAAAGTGGGGGATGGAGAGGGGGTCCCCTCAAGTACTGTTCTTGCATCAACTTAATGTCTTTAGGAATATGTAAACCTTTAGCATTTAAGCTTTTCAGATGACATTAGGAATACTTTTACATGAAAAAATATTAAGGAAACCAGATAAAATTATTATCCTGTGGTAGTTGCATGAGGAATTTCTGTGACAAACAAGTTATAACTAGAGGAAAATCAGCAATTTAAAAAAATCTTTGTTCCAGTTTTGCTTCAGCTATACCTTAGAATGAATGCACCGTATCAACCAATAGCAATTGACCTATTTGTCCTGACCTAATGGTTTTATTTTCATACACTGATACTGTATATATGATAGTTCTCAATAGTCTAAAAATTACCGTTGGCAATATTAGTGGACAAAAGCTTAAAGCATTCTCTTGACATTCCGCTGGCCACTAATTTAGTGGCGACATTAACCCATTTAAAATATATGGCATAATGCCTGCGTTATGCAGGAATGATACATTACCAATAGCAATTTCTCGGCTAACATGTAATTGGTGCACGATTTTCAACGTTCTGCCTCAGTATTTTCTCTAGTAGCAACATTCTCTGAGACGGTGCGATTTTTGCCCCCAAAGTGAAATTGCTATCAGTAAATTTATAATTAACTGAATTTTTACAAAGCGAAGGATGATTTTTATGTTTTCTACAGAATGCTTTTGGGAGGGGAGGAGAGCGAGCAAAAGGATAGTCTTTGTATTCTTGTGAAAGAAATCAATTTTTGCGCATGGCCTCCTTGTAAACTATGAATAGATTCAGCAGGCTAGTGACGGGACGTCTTAGTTTGATGTGCTGTAGCCTAGGAGAACTGGATTCATGCTTGGGCTTACTCCAGGTACTGAGTTATCATTCAGATGAATTGTCAGCCATAGTGCTAAGCTGAAGTGATCTGATGGAAGGGTGCAAAATGTTATTTGTGTGTGTATTTGCTCTGATTGGGGAGTCAGTTATCAATTTAAAATTGTCCCTGAGAAAATGAGGAATTTGGAGAAACATTTTTTTAAAGACAGTTGTTGGAGCATGGAATGCTTTGCCCTAAATAATGGTTGAGGTAGAGACCATTGCATCTTTAAAGGGAAAATCAATAAGTATTTAAAGTATAGGAAGATACAGGGCTATTAAGAAAGAGTATGGCAATGGGATTAGTTTTAGAATGCTGTTGCAAAGAGCCAGCACAGTCGCAATAGCCTGAGTGGTTTCCATCTGTGCTGTAAACTTCTATGGCCTTGTGTGTGTACATGTACATGGGGGGGAAAGGGCAGGGGGTGCCATCTCAGAATGCACTTCAGTATCCCTACTGGCTGGCTGCAGAATGACAATGGCAGCACCCAATAGGTGCCAACGCTCACTACCCACGTGAAGAGGATGGAGATAAAACAAGTTAAAAATAGACTTTAAAAAGTAATGGTTTGGGGTTTTGCAAAAAGAAACAAATGGTAGTTTTGGCAGATAAGTAACCTTCTGGGAGATTATCTTCGACAAACTGTTTTCGTTTCAAATTGTCCAAACCACACTTTTGAATTACATATCAATACTTGGAAATTTTATGCTTGGTTAATGGTTGAGAAGCCTCAAATCTTTATCAGAAGTAGCATGCGCAAGTGTTTGGCTACAGTATTATGTATATGATGGCCAGCAACTATAGCCTTGTCATCAGAGCACCCATTGCTAAATTGTGGGTGTCCAGATTAAATATAAGAACTCAAGTACGGCACAATTTACAAGAGCATATTATTTTTGGTTTAGGCCAAGTGATGCTCGGAAAATTTGTAGCCCTTTAAAATGCAATAATTCCTTCCCTAAACAGAATTAATTTTTAAAAAATATAATGGCTGCTTTGTAGAGTACCAGTCTTACGAAACCAGTTTTGTAAGTTTCTCTTCACTTTTGAACAAGCTATGAGGTAACCAGTTCCTTTCAGCTGGTATACAGCTTTGCTTGACGTGTCAATCCTTAGCTGAAGCAAAGGCCAGGAAGACATCTATAACAGTTGGCAAGTTGAAATAAGAAGAGAGGAAGTTAGAAGCGGCAGCTGGCAAGTATCCTTCCTGCCGCCGTTCTAAACCAGCCTGCAGGTTACAGCATCAATGCACTCAAGAGGAAAGTGTCTATTCAGTCAATTCCGCTTAAAGAGGCAGTATTCCTTTTTGTCAGTCAACACAGGCTGTATTTCAAAACTGGTAGAATCAAATTTACACAATCTCTTCTTCAGTGCACTCAGAACAGAGTTCAGTAGTGTTTCCTGGAGTCTTTCAACATTGAATTCTTCAGGGAAACCATTTTATCATCAAAGATCTTGCTTTATTTTACTTTTAATGAATGCATTAAATCTATAATTGATGTGTAACAATTTTTTTTAGCTTTTTTTTTCCTTCTCCCCCATTTGGCTATTTTTGTCTTGCACAAGTTCTCCTTCCATGACAATGCTTTCTTCCTGAATTGGGTGGTCCGGACATCAAAGTTCAAAGACATCTCCAGGGGCACTTTAAACTTCACTCCTCGGTCAACCTTTCACAGGGATTACTTCCATGTTATGGGAAGAGGTGAGGGGGTGGGGTTCACACTTCCACAAACAACCCACCAGAGACTGGCAAAACTCACCCTCTGGGTTCGGGGAAACCGGAGTGCAGATACGAGTTGAGACTGGGAATCAAGCTCAAGTTTCCAAGTTGAGAGCTGAACTTTTTAGCATGGTTGGTGCCAGGCCACTATTTGAGTTTCTAATGCAATATAATTGTGAGGTGAAAGTGAGTCTTCAGGCAAACATTTTTATTTTAAGGGAGATAACAACAACTCACGTAGAAAGAGGTGGAATTTCAAATTTCTGTGACATGTATAGCACAGCACAGCACAGCTCCCTTTCCCCGTCTGAACCTGCAATCTACCTATTGGAGTTAAGGTAAGTTCAGGCTGTTTTTTGATCTGGTGGAGAATAATAGGGCAAGGAAAGAACTGACTAGATCCATCTTACCCCTTTATAATTGTGTCCTCAACAGCAAATCATTGGATAGTATTAGCCCCAGATATGAAGACTTGTGCAAAAATGGAACGTCCTCTCTTTCTCAAATGTCTGTATTGATATTTTGCTGATGTCATTCCTCAAACATTACTTGTTTTCGAATACAGGATGCCTGGCCCCGGCCTCTCTTCCCACCCCCCCCCCCCCACCGCCAATGTTAGGAGAGTGGAACAGTCTAGACCGCTGACTTTCATACAGCCTTTATTAATGGCATTAGCAGTGTTAGGGGTTATGATTCATTCAGGCATTGGTCAGCGCCAGCTTCCCTTCTCGCAACCCCCCCCCCTCCCCATGCCATCCCCACCCTGGATGGACCCCTTACATTGGCATGAGGTTCTGTGTAGTAGTGCAGCTGAGAGCAAATAGAAACTTTTTACCCTCTTATCTAATACAGACTGAAAGAAGAAAAGCAACCCATGAGAGGGGGGGAAATTGGGGCAAATGTTGGACAATAAGTTCAGAATGAAAAAAAACAGAAAATGCTGAAAACACTCAGCAAGTCAGGCAGCATCTGTTGAGAGAGAAATATAGGGTTAACGTTTCAAGTCGATAACCTTTCGTCAGAATCAAGCTGTCTGTCTAAAAATCAGGGATATCTAGTCTATTGATTTTTTGATAGTAATTTATCCATGTGGGCTTTGAAAAGTTAAAATGCCTACAGCTTGCAAAAGAAACGGTGTAAAGTGGTCTTTAGTTAATAGGGTTTCTGAAATCCCTTATTCTAATACTAAGATTTGTTTACCGTGAAGTTGTGTTTGAATTGTGGTTGTTAATTGTTTTCTAGTTTTCTCCGATGGAGGTTTATTGAATTATCTATTTTTCGCGTGCATTTCACACATAAGAATGCAACAGAACAAAGTTCGATAGCCCATATAATCATATAACATACACCATCAGTAATGGATGAATACGAGTATTCTTTCATGCGAATGAAAGACTCATCGCGAACAAAAGTGGCAGTAAGTCGCTTGTTAGCCCCACTGGCACTGTAGAACTAAAGAAATACTTAATTGATTCAAAGCACCATATCAGCTTTGTGCGTTGCAGCATGCTGGTGGCTGGATATTGTCATCAGCACACTATAGCCACTGGGAATATTTCTGGCAGTGTGAATTGCTCTTGGGGCTTTTGGGGAAAGCCCTATCAATATTTCACAGTTGCTTTTTGCTGTGCACTGGGCAATCTTTTGCTTTGTGTCCATTAGCCCCTTTTATCTGGATTCAAAATAAGTGGACACAGAAAATATTCAAAAGCACAACGGCAGTTTGCTTCAATAAAGGTCGATTGTTTTAACCCTTTCCCCGAGTGCGATGTAGCTGTTTGCGCAAGAATATGGTCACTGGTTCTGAGGGAGTCAACAGGGACCAACATTTTTTTTTTGAAACTTCCAATAGGAGCTTTGATTTTGAAGACGATTGTTTTTAGAAGTTGAGGATTAGATTGCTAAGTGATGGAGGACGCGAGAATAACATCCAACGTGGACCCATGCTCACCATCCCCGAATCTCAGCAGTACCAATGTGGGGATGTGCTGGGCAGAGTTCGATACCACAGTATTTCCTCGGAGAGGGAGGGAAAACCAAAGGGTGAGTTAACCCAGAGAATTGTTGCATCCTTTCTAGTGGCTTGTTACAGAACAGTGTTGGTGGAGGACTTGGAGTAAGTTACCCACCTGCCCCCTCACTGTGAATGGTGTATCGTGTGCCAACAGACCAATAGAAAAGCAAATGGGAGAAAATATGAAATGCCTGAAAGTCTGAGGCTCAATCTTGTTTTTCAGCCACCAGTAGCTGGGTTTGAATATTATAGCCCTGATTTTAATCTAATTTGTCCATCAATGAAGCATAGAATCAGATGGGGTGTAAAATGGTGGTCTGGCCTGAAACCACCCTGTTCCCACTGGGCGGGTTAGGTAAATATCAGGGCTAATAATTTTTCCACTAAGTAACCTGGAGTGAGGTTAGATTGACTGGGTCCATGCTGTGCTGGACCAAGTTTTAAAATATTTACAGGTGTTTTTATATACACTTATTTATGTGTGTATATGTATAATTATTTATGTACATTTAAAAGATTACATATATATGCAGATTTACATTTAAAATCAGTTTTTAAGAAAAAGACAGTACCATCTAGGGGGATATGACTATATATTCCCTTTGAAAATAAATATCCAAATAAAATTAAGCATTTGACACATGCTGTGATAATCTTAATCCATTCCCCTGTGGACATGAATCCATAAACAAACAAAAAAAATCTAAAATTTGGCACTGCTTGTCATAAATTCTAATTTGGAAATCTCTCTCAGAGAGGCTGTCTGAATAAAGAGTGTGGAAAATGGAAATGTCACACAGTCGCAATATGGGGTTGGATGGAGGCACGTTACTGGAGCAGTGTAGCGAATGAAACCGCTTTGGCTGCGATTCACACATTGTACCTGACCTGAGAATGTGTGATGCTGTCACTTGGTGCAACATGGAAGCAATTTCCAATCCCCAGTGCTGACATCTCTCACCTTGATGAGCTCGAGGACATAATAGAGCAGCTGACTGTTCTTTGGCCCTGATCCGATGGTTTTTCAATCATGTGCCTGTAACGACTTTGTTTATCAGTGTCAGCTTAGAAGATTTTTTTGATAGGATGTGGCAGAAGTAAACTTAAATTAAAAAAAGTGAATTCAGAAGGAATCGAAAAAGTCTGAGTCCCCGCCCTGAGAATGAAAGTGTTGTTGCATGTTAAATGTAGTCACGTAACTTCACACAAAAGAGGAAGGAACTTGAGTGAAAGTGGTGCACATATAAATAAAGACAGGCAGAGGAATTAAAAGACAAAGTGAGACAATGAGAAAAAAATATCACAAAGCACCATATCAAATTTGACAGCCAAGGATGAAAATCTTCAAATGGCACCCCTCCATTTCTATAATGTGCTCAAAGTGGTTTGATGTCATGCCAGCACTACTCACTAGCATGGCAAGCTCCAACTGCAAACCATTGGTAGCTTAAAATGGGAGGGCAATTTCTAAATCCACCTTGTCCCTAACCAATTTAGTTCTGCTTCTAATGCATAAATAGAAAGAAAGCACATGCAGAAATAGGAGTGGAAGTAACTAAAGATGTGCATTTCTCATCAATAAAGGTTGTCTTGCTGGCTTTTCAGCCAATGGTAAAGTTCCAAACTTACATTCTTCGACTCAATGGCATCATGCACAGGTCTCAGTGAATACCTGTACTGCCACCCTTACTGACATTTACTCAAATGTAGGGAACTCCTTAACATCTGGGCTTCAGTCCCGCAGCAATTTCCACATAACTTCCTTTAAAATCTTTAATAGCTGATTTTGCAATCCATGGCTGATGGAGCAAATTACAAACGTGAATCTCAACGGCAGTCCTTTCTTTCATTAATTCAAATAAAATAAATGCAGAGGAACTATTGTTTTGTCTCAAACTAATAACACTGATGGGCACTGGAGGGTACCAGCTTGCAAAAATCTTCATAAACTTCAAAAATGACTATGAAAAGAACTATTAGTGCTACATTAATTTAACTCCAGGTCCATATTTTTACTAATTTTGGTACTAATAAAATTCTTAAATGTCAATACTTGATATGCTCCTAAATAACCCCATTCTCTCAGCATCAGTTTGCACCTTTGGTTATACTGAACATTGTGATACTTTCAGACTATTAAACTATGTTGAGTTCTTTTTACCTTTTTGCCACTTTTGGTACCAAAGATGTCTTAAACATCTTGGCATTGCAAGCCCTCCACTGTTAGGGGATTTTCAACATTTCAGTTCCAACCCTATGTTCTTCTTGGTGCATTATCCTAGTGCCCCAATGCACAGTCCCAACTTTAGTGACATTTTTTAACATTAACCTCTTAAGACCAATTCAAGGTAAACCAATCCCTTTAAAACCTCATCAACATCTACCCAGCCATGAACATCATTCAAGAGAAATAGCAAACCAAGATATAACTTACTTTCTGCCTCAGCAAGTTCTTATTTAACTTTAAAGTATTACATCCATGGTCAATCTCAATTAAACACACACACACACGCACACCATTACACCATTTTAGTCACGAGTTGTTTAAAGCCTCGCTGGAAAAGAAATTACAAATGGAGGTGAAAGTCAAGAGAGAACGAGTAAAACAGCCAAGTGAAAGAAAGAAATTGCATTTATACAGTGCCTTTTAAGACCTCAGGACATCCCAAAGCACTTTACAGCCAATGAAATACTTTTGAAGTGTCATTACTGTTATAATATAGTAAATGTGGCAGCTAATTTATGCACAGCAAGATCCCACAATCAGCAATGTGATAATGATCAATTAATCTATTTAATGATGTTGGTTGAGGGATAAATATTGGCCAGGACACCAGGGAGAACCGCCCTGCTCTTCTTCAAATAGTGTCATGGGATCTTTTACATCCACATGAGAGAGCAGATGGGGCCTCAGTTTAATGTCTCATCTGAAAAACAGCACCCCCAACAGTGCCTCAGTACGGCAGTGTCAGCCTGGATTTTGTCCAATCTCGAGTGGGTCTTGAACCCACGATCTTCTGATTTCAGGGGCGAGAGTGCTACTACTGAAGCACTGAAGCAGCAGATCAGTATTGACCATTAACCAGCCAGTGCATTTTACTTTCGCAGTCCTTGTTTGAAGGTGAATGCCATTGATATAATTTGGATATAGTTAACTAAAAATTAGAATATCAGACCCCAATGTGCTGATGATAATATAAGCCCATATGTTTTACACAAAATACACACCACATTATCACAATTAGTGCTTGATTTCAGCAACTCAGATTTATCCAAATGTTTAGAAAGTGGTTGAATTTGGAACAATTTAAACTTCTAGTTGGGGTTAGACCTCATAGCCTTTGTAAAATCTGAAAGTATTAGTGATTGATGATACTAAGTACCTGAGCTATGCACAAGACCGGTGAGAGTAAAATGAACCCGTGTCTGTGTATTAACAGCTTGTGTAACTTATGTTGATCATACCTTGTCTGGTTTCTACCTTGTTTACAGTGAGACCTGGGGTTTAATTCAATCTCTGAAATCATTTTGCTGGTACAGATTAAAGTGGAGTTACCTCCTCATGCACAATGCTCCACACTCTGAGAGGGGGTGCACTGATACTGATCATGATTCGCCAGCCTGGAGTGCATGCACACTGACTCTTTCTAAGCCATCCACTGTCTGTGTCCAGAAATACTCTCAGTATTGCTTTTTGAATCCCTTGTCCATTCCCTAATTTTTTTTGGCTATAGGTACTATTCTTCATATCCTCTCTGTTTTGTATTTTATCATTGAGTTTCTTTTTATTTTCTAGTTAACAAGTATTTCTATGAAACATTGGTTAAGGCATTCTTACAGTTCAACATGTTTTCTAATAGCACATTAACAAGATCTATGTCAGTACTTCATGCACTTTCACCATTTATCCTTTATCTTCCATTCCTGCGGTTTGCTCTCTTACTTCCAGCATCTCTTTTCCAGGGAATGACTTGATTGACTTACCACCTGGCAGATTGGTAATGTTTTACACAATAGCAAGCTCCTAACTCATGCTGGCATCACATTTAATCCAATGGGAAGTGTGTTTTCTTCCAAGTATGAGATAGGATTATACAAATTGGTGGACTTACAAAGCTCAGTTCACTCCTGGATTCCTACAAATAATGGTATAGTTCCATCACAAACTTGGCAGTATAAATGGGGTAAAGAGTGATACAATAGCACCAAAAAAACCCCAGCCTAGTCCAATCTATGTTCCATTCATTCTGTAAAGGGCAGGTCCTGTATCAGTTTCATTCAGTCACTTTATTCTACGGCTTGGAGTTAAAATATCTCAATTAAGTCAACAATGTCATATTGGAGATTTTTACTCATGACCCCTATGGCTCCCAGTGCAGTTCCTGCACCAGTACCAGTCTAGTACCTCTGTATCACTGCTGCCTATCAGTAATTCCTTGTAAATACGCTTATCCCAATAAGATAAAGCTACAGTTCAGCTATCTGATTAGTGGCTTCTGTGCACTGGTAAAAAGCAAGCGTGGAAACCGCATGCCAGAGTTTACAACACTCCATTTGCAACTAATTAAATGAGAAACACAGAAAGCAGTTTTTGGACTAAAAACACAGATCTGTGAGGATATCACTGTATAGGGAGCCTGAAATCATGTGATAACATTTTATGACATATGTACAAAGAAATGGAAAGTTTGCTTTTACACTGCAAAAAGTAATCTTGTAACAGTCTGGGTTCTCACTACTCAGCTTGCTTAGTTTCATCACAATGCCTCTCTCATCTTATTTGTCTTGATGTGGAGATGCCGGTGATGGACTGGGGTTGACAATTGTAAACAATTTTACAACACCAAGTTATAGTCCAGCAATTTTATTTTAAATTCACAAGCTTTCGGAGACTTCCTCCTTCCTCAGGTAAATGTTTCAGGAGCTCCTTGAAGCCTACGCATTTATACATATAGAACAATACATGGTGTTTACAGACTGCCCCTGCAACTGCCCGTTGCCAAGGCAATCACCGTGTTCAGACAGAGAGGTGTCACCTGCAGAACCCCCGAATACACATTCAACAAAAAAACAAACAGGGAAAAAAAAACAGAGAAAAAAAACAGAGAGAGGCAGAAACATCCGGAAGGCAGAGAGAGCCAGCAAATGACCCATTATATTAAAAACAGATAACATTTGTTCGCTGGTGGGGTAACGTGTAGCGTGACATGAACCCAAGATCCCGGTTGAGGCCGTCCTCATGGGTGCGGAACTTGGCTATCAATTTCTGCTCGACGATTTTGCGTTGTCGTGTGTCTCGAAGGCCGCCTTGGAGTACGCTTACCCGAAGGTCGGTGGATGAATGTCCATGACTGCTGAAGTGTTCCCCGACTGGGAGGGAACCCTCCTGTTTGGCGATTGTTGCGCGGTGTCCGTTCATCCGTTGTCGCAGCGTCTGCATGGTCTCGCCAATGTACCATGCTCTGGGGCATCCTTTCCTGCAACGTATGAGGTAGACAACGTTGGCCGAGTCACAGGAGCATGAACCATGCACCTGGTGGGTGGTGTCCTCTCGTGTGATGGTGGTATCTGTGTCGATGATCTGGCATGTCTTGCAGAGGTTACCGTGGCAGGGTTGTGTGGCGTCGTGGACGCTGTTCTCTTGAAAGCTAGGTAATTTGCTGCGAACGATGGTCTGTTTGAGGTTGGGTGGCTGTTTAAAGGCGAGTAGTGGAGGTGTGGGGATGGCCATAGCGAGGTGTTTGTCCTCATTGATGACATGTTGAAGGCTGCGGAGAACATGGCGTAGTTTCTCCGCTCCGGGGAAGTACTGGACGACAAAGGGTACTCTGTTGGTTGCGTCCCGTGTTAGTCTCCTGAGGAGGTCTATGCGATTTTTTGCTGTGGCCCGTCGGAACTGTCGATCGATGAGTCGAGCGTCATATCCCGTTCTTACTAGGGCGTCTTTCAGCGTCTGTAGGTGTCCGTCGCGTTCCTCCTCGTCTGAGCAGACCCTGTGTATTCGCAGGGCCTGTCCATAGGGGATGGCCTCTTTGACGTGGTTAGGGTGGAAGCTGGAAAAGTGGAGCATCGTGAGGTTGTCCGTGGGCTTGTGGTAGAGTGAGGTGCTGAGGTGCCCGTCTTTGATGGAGATTCGTGTGTCCAAGAAAGAAACTGATTCTGAGGAGTAGTCCATGGTGAGCTTGATGGTGGGATGGAACTTGTTGATGTTATCGTGTAGTCTCTTTAGTGATTCCTTGCCGTGGGTCCATAGAAAGAAAATGTCGTCGATGTATCTGGTGTATAGTGTTGGTTGGAGGTCTTGTGCAGTGAAGAAGTCCTGCTCGAACTTGTGCATGAAAATGTTGGCGTATTGGGGTGCGAATTTGGTCCCCATGGCTGTTCCGTGTGTTTGGGTAAAGAACTGGTTATCTGGTTAACTGGTTATTTGTCTTAGTCACAGTGTAGTATCTCTGGATATCAACAATGAAAATATTTGCCTTTTCGTTTCTTTAATAGTATAGATGGCACAGCATCAAATGCATACAGAAATGTTGTGTCATTTTTAAAGCGTTGCCTAAAATTGCAATTGTATATGTATATCAGTGTATTGTGTAAGATGATCTCTACTTCCTCATTTATCCTGTTTTCTCTTTTATTCTTTTCAGCCTCAGTAGTGTCCAGTGCTGTGGGTCTTTATCCTTCACCTTGCTTTCTTAATTTTCTTCAGTGAGGATGAATTCCACATGACTCAATGATTTGAGATGTGTTTTACGCCACTCTAAAAGGTTCTTGATTAGTTAAGTAGACCACGATGATTTATAATAGTTATAAATTTGTTAATATAGCTTGAAATTCGTTCCATTTCTCAATCAGATAATTTGCAGATATCTCCCCTGTCTTCCAGTGATCACATCACCAACAGAAGGAAGCTTATTTTAAGCAACAATAATTTCTCTTAATTCAGTTTTATGTAGCCCTTCCCTCAAGCTACAAATATTTATCTATTTATTTACCAATCTATTTATCTTCTCTCTTGCTCTCTAACATTTGAATCCTCCACACTTCAGACAGCACAGTTCAAAGTGTTAAAAGCAACAAAAAGAGAAATAAAGATAGTTATTTCAAACTACTTTCTTCTGACCTGGATCCAGAAATTTGCAAGCACCTGTCAATCTGCAAACTTCCCTCACCAATAACAATTAAACTCTAATTGACTCAGGATGTCCTGCATAGATAGTAATTAGACCAATTAGCCTTGAAAGGACAGACGAAGATAAACACAGTTGCCTCCAAGCGCCAGGTATCGTTCATTTCATGGTGTGATGCTCTTGTCATTATAAAACAGCGTATCATCTAACTTACCACGAGCAATGACACAGGCGATCTTTAGTTATTATTAAAATAATAATTAGATAAGCTTTTTATCCAAAGGTCCATTGCTTTGACTCATTTTCCCCTCTTCTTCCAATATCCTATTCATCTTTTCACATCCTCCTCCAGCCTAGAAAAGCCATTAACTTTTCTGTTTTTTGATGCAGGAGTGCTCTAGCGAGACACACAGTCAACAATATAAGGACCAAATGTTTTTATCCTCCAGGATGAAGCTTTTTCTTCAACTATTGCTGAGAATAAATGGGTTGAAGTGTCATTTTCCACTGAGATTCTAAAATAAAACTCGAGTTCCCAACTGATTGCAATACTGCCTGCTTTTAATGACCACTTTACTGGAGGTTGAGAAGGCTGGGTCACACTGTACTTCAGGGTATTGCCTTTCAAATGACCAATGATCAAATACATTTGTTACATACACAGTTTCCTCCTTCTGTGGAGCCTAAGTGAAGTGAGACTGGACAATCTCAGTTCAGTTGCTAGTAGGCATTCATTCACTGTGAAAACCTTCCTTTTAATTTTAGAAGTAGGTTCTTTTATAATACTAGTTCAGGGAGGTCATAAAGATAGCCACTGTGGAAAATTTGAATTTTGTACTGTTGTAGGATGATTTTTTACAATTGGGGTTGAGGTATCAGCCTTGGCTCAGTGGTAGCACTCTTGCATCTGAGTCAGAAAATTGTGGGTTCAAGTCCCACTCCAGAGACTTGAGCATATAGTCCAGGCTAACATTTCAGTGCTGTACTGAGGGAGTGCTGCATTGTCGGAGGTGCAGTTGAGACATTAAACCAATGCCCCGTGTGCCCTCAAGCGCAAGTGAAAGATCCTTTTCGAAGAAAAGCAGGGGAGTTCTCCCGATGCCCTGGACAATATTTATCCCTCAACCAACATCTAAAACAGATTATCTGGTCATTATATCAATGCTGTTTGTGGGACCTTGCTGCTGCGTTTCCTACATTACAATAGCGACTATACTTCAAAAAGTACTTAATTGGCTCTAACGTGCTTTGGGATGTCCTGAGGTCGTGAAAAGGCACTATAGAAATGCAAGTTCATTCTTTCTTACACTGTGGGAGAAGTTGTGCCTTTTGTCAAGTGATGTGCAATCACAGGTCAGCGAGTATTTATGCTGTTTTCAGGTACAAAGTTTTAAAAAAATTACCATTCCTGGCATTGTTTTCCTCTTCTTGATGTACATACAAGAATTCCTACACTGTTTGATGGTTCACACCATTCTTTCAGCCTCCTGCTTTAACGAATACGGTCTAGTTGTTGCTGAAAACTCTTTCACTCGTATCATGGCAATACCAGTTTTATTCTTATTACTTCTTAAACTGTACATTGTTAGGAAAACAGGGGAGAACAAGTTCTGTTGACATTGTAAGGATTAAGTTGTCAGATTCCTTATCTCATTCATAATGTACTCATTCTTCATTAGAAGGAAATGTCTTAAGTGCTCATCCATAGAAATACATATGAAATTGTTAGTGATGTTTTTCATAGGAATGAGTTGAGTGACAAGATAGTGGGAATTGTCTGTCTCCTTGGAACAGTTGTTTTTAAAAAATAAGTTCAATAATATAGAAATAAACTTACAAATTGAGAGTGACAGAGGAGTTGAGAGCTAAAAATATACACCTATTTTACCTGTTTAATATTTGGACTAACGCACAATATAGTTGTAGCATTGTTTTCCTTATTTGGTGTTTTGGTGATTTTTTTTTTCTGCCAGCATTTCTATGAGAAGGTCAGCAAGGAAGGCACAGACCTATACATGACTTCAGGGGAATTGAGGACTACAGGCATGTGAAGTATGGGCCAAGGCAGTATGTGCTAGTTTTTCCTTTCCTAAGGCTATTTACACAGGTAATATTAGGTGTCCCCCTTGTGGCATGGTTAAGAACTAACTGTACCCATCACGAATGTGACTGGTAGATTCAGGTTTCAGGCCATGCTGGGACTGAAGCATGTGACCACAGAGCTGTGAAATCCTATCCGCTATACCACTGAGTTGCATGCACAATTGCTGCAAATTACATATTAAGCAGAGTTTACAGACACCCACAAATTGCTGTGCGAGAAGGGAGGAAAAGCAGGAACTCGACAGCTTCATAGCCTTTAAGAAACAATAGAAAGTTTGTTCTTAAAATGAATTCTCCAAAAATTATTTGCTTTCAGTTTTTCTGTAGTGCGTGGAGTTGCATACTGATGCTATATTATAAACTAAACATTATGGTTAGATCTAGGCAGAAATGTATATATTTCAAAAATGTGCTCAATGTGTAGGATTGTATCGGTAAAGGACACCAGGGAGAACTCGCCCGCTCTTTTTCAAAATAGTGCCAAGGGCTCTTTTACATCCACCGGAGAGGGCAGACAGGGCTTTGGTTTAACGTCTCATCAGAAATACGGCACTTCCAACAGTGCAGCATTCTCAGTACTACACTGGAGTGTCAGCCTAGATTTTGTGCTCAAGACTCTGGAGTGGGACTGGAGCCCACAGCCTTCTGACTCAGAGGCAAGAGGCCTCCCACCGAGCCATGGCTGACACCTGTTTGCAGATAGATTGGTTTGTTTAAGCATCTTTTTAGTGTTTGAAGTTACAGTTCCGTTGTAGACCATAAGTATCAGTTTTGGAAAAAATCTAAATTATGCAGTGTCAATAGTGAATGTAAAACAGCAGTTTTTAAACTTAGGTGCTGGGTCAAAAAGTGGTATCCCATAAATATAATTTCTAATTTATTACTCCAGTGCAGGTCAGCTAGGCACGACTGACATTGACACAATAATGCAAGCACTGAAAAAAGCAACAAGTGGCTTTTTTTCTCTAAGCTTTTAACAGGGTGAGAACGACATCAGCACAGTTGTACTTTGGGCTGTGTTTACTGGAGAAACTGAAACTCCAATCAATTAGTTTCTTTATGACTTTAATAAGAAATAGCGTACATTTGCTGTTCTTGGCTGTGAAGTTGCTGATTCATGTTGGGATATGAATCCACTGGAACTGGCCACTCTCTGGTACCTCATCCAAGCGTCCATTCTTCATGCATTAGTCTAGACAACAAGGCGTAGACTTTCAACTTGCTGTCTGGGTGTAAAACTGGCGTTGTGGATCGTTACAGAACCCACCAGTTATGGAAACCACCCAATTTTCATTGAAATCAAAAAAATGGGCGGTTTCTATAATGGGCAACCGATCTGCAAAGCTAGTTTTATGCTCGAGCAGCACATTGAAAATCTATCACCAAGGGTTGACAGGCTACTTGGCCATAGGGATGGTGGGCATCCAATTGAGGCCAATGTTGTCCTCACCTGATGTCCATAGATGAATTTTCTAACAGGAGGCACTGGGCAGCAATCAGAAGGAGGACCCCTGACTGTATTCTTTCCCTCCCTGGACCAAGGATGCTGAAACAAATTTTAACAACCCTGAACATATATTTTTTTCAACTCAAAATGCAGACAAGTTGGAATCCAGGTGACTGTTTATTCAAAGAGCTTAAGCATGACTCATAACTTGGTGTACCAATACCATAGTTAAAACTGTGAGAAGTTAAAAATTATTACTACATAAAGTCCAATGGCACAAGAATAATTGTTTCTCAACCATAGATTCAAGTCACAAAGTTGTCTGCCAAGCAAATTTGCCTATTTCATGGAATTTCAACAGTTCTTGACTTGCCAAATGAAGCATTTTATGGAAATATAGCATTTCATACAGTCAGATTGGTAGAGCTCACTGTAATTCTATTTATCTAAAGGTATCCGGGAAGGACTAATCTGTTAACAACCAGTTCTTTGCCTAATTTCCCTGAACTAGAAACCTAAGCACATGATGTGATTTGGTGGCAAGGACAGAATTATTCTATCACTTGCTATATTTTCAGAAAATTAGGCAACATCTGCCTCAAAATGGAAGTCCTGCAAATTTGCAGTCACCCAATGATTGAAATACTTATATCAAGGGCACCGCAGTGGGAAATCCTGTATTTGATATCAGGCGACAGCACATCACTAAGTTTATACAGAAAATGCTGGGAATGTTCGGCAGGTCAGTCAGCATATGAAAGAGAAAGATGGGTTAATGGTCTGGGTAGGATGCGCCATCAGAACTGGTGAAGAGTTGGGCTTCAAATATTGACTTACCATTCTCTTTCAGATGCTGACTGACCTGCTGTGCACCTCCGGCTTTTTCTGTTTTTATTTGATTTCCAGCGTTTGCTGTTTTTCTTTTGATCTCTTTGATTCTGCTGCATTATATGAGTAAATTCCAAGCAATGTTCGAATATATATGCAAATAGTTTGCCAGTTCCAATTTTTGCATCTAACACTGTCAGTGATGGTAACTGTCTGTAACAGCCACTTGTTCAATATACAACTCTGCAAGTTTTTGTGGAATTTTTGCAGTATGACTAATTTCACAGGACAAGATTTGACTGTATATGATAACCTATCTCTGCCAGCCAATTTTTTTCATGTCTATCTCATCCAGCTACCTGTCCTAAATATGAATACTATCATTAGGTTGTGCCATTTTCAAAGCCAGTTTATGAGGCTTATTTATTACATACTGATTGCATGCGATGAATTTGTGAAGAAATTCAGTTTTCAATATTTTGCCACTAAAACCGCCTAGGAAATGGTTACTAGTAAATAGTTCCATTTTATTGGAACCTTACCTGCCTCTAGGTCATATGGCTTTATGTAGCAGACAGTACTAGCATCTATATTTGTACCACCCCACCCGCCCCAAACACGGACACTGCTACTTTAAATAAATCAAACTCCGACTGGTTCTGAGAAAAATCAATGTCTCACATAGAGTCTACAGCATAGATACAGGCCATTTGGCCCAACTGGTCTATGCCAGCATTTATGCACCACACAAGCCTTCTCCCACCCTACTTCATCTAACCCTATTCCTTTCTCCCTCATACTTCCCCTTAAATGCATCGATGCTATTTTTCTCAACTATTCCTTGTGGTAGCACGTTCCACATTCTTAAGACTCTTTGGTAAAGAAATTACTCCTGAATTTACTATTGGATTCTCATCCTCGTTTTTAAACCCTCCATGGCCTTGCCCCTTGCCCCTCCCTATCTCTGTAACCTCCTCCAGCCCTACAACCCTCTGCGATCTCTGCGCTCCTCCAATTCTTGCCTCTTGTGTATACCCGATTTTAATCGCTCCACCGTTGGCAGCTGTGCCCTCAGTTGCCTAGGCCTTAAGCTCTGGAATTTCCTCCCCAAACCTCGCCACCACTCTACCTCTCTCTCCTCCTTTAAGGTGCTCCTTAAAGCCTACTTCTGTGACCACCTGTCCTAATATCTCCTTATGTAGCTCAGTGTCAAATTTAGTTTGATAATCGCTCCTGTGCAGTGCCTTGGAATGTTTTACTATGTTAAAGGCGCTATATAAATGCAAGTTGTTGTTGATTTATTAGTGACTATCTTATATTTATGACCTATAGTTTTGGACTCCCCCCATAAGTGGAAATATTTTTCTACATCTACCCTATCAAACCCTTTCGTTATCTTAAAGACCACTATCAGGTCACCCCTCAACCTTCTCCTTTCTGGAGTAAAGAGCCCCAGCCTGTTCAGCCTTTCCTGAGAAGTATATCCTCTCAGTTCTGGCATCATCTTTGTGACTCCTTTTTGCACCTTCTCCAATATTTTTTATAATATGGAGACCAGAACTGTGCACAGCACTCCGAGTATGGTCTAACCAAGATTCTAAACAAATTTAACATAACTTCTTTGCTTTTCAATTCTATCCCTCTGGAAATGAACCCCAGAGCTGGATTTGCCTTTTTTTATGGTCTTATTAACCTGCGTCGCTACTTTTACTGATTTGTGTTTCTGTACCCCTAGATTCCTTTGCTCCTCTACCCCATTTAGACTCTTATTATCCAAGCAGTATGTGGCCTCCTTATTCTTCCTACCAAAATGCAGCACCTCACACTTACCTATATTGAAATTCATTTGCCAATTACACGCCCATTCTGCAAGTTTATTAATGTCTTCTTGTATTTTGTAGTATTAACTACACCTCCCAATTTGGTGTCATCTGCAAATTTTGAAATTGTACTTCCGTTTCCTGAGTCCAAATTGTTCATGTAAATTGTGAACAACAGTGGTCCCAGCACAGATTCCTATGGAACACCACTTCCCACCTTTTGCCAGTCTGAGTAGCTACTCTTAACCCCTACTCTTCTTTTTTTTAAATTATGTTTTGTAGCCAGCTTGTTATACATTCTGCTACCTGTCCCCTGACTCTACCTGCTCTGACCTTAATCATGAATCTACTGAGAGACCTTATCGAAGGTCTTTTGAAAATTCAAATATATTACATCTACAACATTACCCTTGTCTACTCTTACTGTTACTTCTTCAAAGAGTTTAATAAGGTTGGTCAAACCTTTTGAAATATGTACTGACTACTATATTTTCGGTTTCTAGATATTTTGCTATTACATCTTTGAGTGAAGATTCCATTATCTTTTCTACCACTGACATTAAGCTAACTGGTCTATAGTGCCCTAAACTTATTCTATTTCCCTTTTTAAAACATAGGAATAACATTAGCTGTCCATTAGTCCTCTGGCACTATCTCCTTTTCTAATGATTTTTTATATATATGTAATAGTGTCTCTCCTATCTCTTCCCTAACTTCTTTTAAGATGAATGGATGCAATCCATCCGGACCAGGGGTTTTATCCTCAATTTATCTGTTTTATTGAACACCGGGTTTCACTGTGTACTTACTTTGAATCTTAAGTTATCCTTTAATACTTTCTATGTCTTGTTTGTGCGCCACTAGTTCTGAAAGTTACCACCAAATCCTGGTGTTCTGTTCATGGGAACCACATGAACTTCAGGCATGGGCAAAAACACACAAACTTCCTTTGCTAAGGCAAAAAAAAAACAGTTCTCCAGGACTTCAAAACCTGCATAATCTCAGGAAACAGTGTCACAGGACTGTCAATACAAAACTGATTTATTGACCTTTTAAATATTTTTCACCATTAATTCACTCTGAAAGACAACCTGGCCTTTCACCTCTGTGACAAATCTCTCTTTGAAGTCTGGCTGCTGTGCAGGAATCCACTTGTCCCGGAGATGGATGCAGCTCAGATCCTCAAAACTATGATTCTCTAAATGTGGTGTGCATCAACAGACTTTGACCGTACCTGACATATTTTCACATTGTTTCTAACCCAAACAGATGCCTGCTTTGGCAGGTTTTTACATTTATTACCCAATGATGAGGGTTGAATTGCAGGGTTGCCACTGATGCGAATTTGATGAGTTAAATTGTTCGCATACTATTGTGACTTGAATGATAAAGGAAGTGGCCACAAAATTATTAACCCTCTGAGGACTATGTTGCAGCAGCTTTGTAGCAAAACCATGTACAGTATAATAAGTGTGTCTAAAATTCAGAACAGACTAGAAATGGAAAAATCTTGCTGTGATTCTATACATTTTGTAAGTCATTACCACAAAGGGTGGTAGAAGTTTGGAACTCTCTTCCGCAAACGGCACCTGATGCTAGCTCAATTGCTAATTTTAAATCTGAGATAGATAGCTTTTTGCCAAACAAAGGTATTAAGGGATATGGGCCGAAGGCAGGTATATGGAGTTCGATCGCAGATCAGCCATGATCTTATCAAACGGCAGAGCGGGCTCGAGGGGCGGAATGGCCTACTCCTGTTCCTATGTTCCTATAATCGACAGTGCTATTAAGCAGCACTTACTCACCAATAACCTGCTCACCAATGCTCAGTTTGGGTTCCGCCAGGACCACTCGGCTCCAGACCTCATCACAGCCCTGGTCCAAACATGGACAAAAGAGCTGAATTCCAGAGGTGAGGTGAGAGTGACTGCCCTTGACATCAAGGCAGCATTTGACCGAGTGTGGCACCAAGGAGCCCTAGTAAAATTGAAGTCAATGGGAATCAGGGGGAAAACTCTCCAGTGGCTGGAGTCATACCTAGCACAAAGGAAGATGGTAGTGGTTGTTGGAGGCCAATCATCTCAGCCCCAGGACATTGCTGCAGGAGTTCCTCAGGGCAGTGTCCTAGGCCCAACCATCTTCAGCTGCTTCATCAATGACCTTCCCTCCATCATAAGGTCAGAAATGGGGATGTTCGCTGATGACTGCACAGTGTTCAGTTCCATTTGCAACCCCTCAAATAATGAAGCAGTCCGAGCCCGCATGCAGCAAGACCTGGACAACATCCAGGCTTGGGCTCATAAGTGGCAAGTAACATTCGCGCCAGATAAGTGCCAGGCAATGACCATCTCCAACAGGAGAGAGTCTAACCACCTCCCCTTGACATTCAACGGCATTACCATTGCCGAATCCCCCACCATCAACATCCTGGGGGTCACCATTGACCAGAAACTTAACTGGACCAGCCATATAAATACTGTGGCTACTAGAGCAGGTCAGAGGCTGGGTATTCTGCGGCGAGTGACTCACCTCCTGACTCCCCAAAGCCTTTCCACCATCTACAAGGCACAAGTCAGGAGTGTGATGGAATACTCTCCACTTGCCTGGATGAGTGCAGCTCCAACAACACTCAAGAAGCTCGACACCATCCAAGATAAAGCAGCCCGCTTGATTGGCACCCCATCCACCACCCTAAACATTCACTCCCTTCACCACCGGCGCACTGTGGCTGCAGTGTGCACCATCCACAGGATGCACTGCAGCAACTCGCCAAGGCTTCTTCAACAGCACCTCCCAAACCCGCGACCTCTACCACCTAGAAGGACAAGAGCAGCAGGTACATGGGAACAACACCACCTGCACGTTCCCCTCCAAGTCACACACCATCCCGACTTGGAAATATATCGCCATTCCTTCATTGTCGCTGGGTCAAAATCCTGGAACTCCCTTCCTAACAGCACTGTGGGAGAACCGTCACCACACGGACTGCAGCGGTTCAAGAACGCGGCTCACCACCACCTTCTCGAGGGCAATTAGGGATGGGCAATAAATGCCGGCCTCGCCAGCGACGCCCACATCACGTGAGCGAATATAAAAAAAAACAAAAAAAAAATCAGATCAGCCATGAACTTATCGAATGGCAGAGCAGGCTCGAGGGGCCGAATGGTCTACTGCTTTTAATTTGTATGTTCGTATTATTAGAAACAAAGTTTTCTCTTGTTTGAAGGAATTATGTAATTCAGAGCTATCAAATAAAATTTCTTCTTGCACCAAATTTCTCCTCTCCTCTCCCTGTCCCTCTCTCTCTCCGCGTTGGCTCCTCGCTGGAGTACAGTTCCACATGTGAACCTAGACAATGAGTGTTGGCAGACGATTCAACCATGGGGAGCATTACCACCAAGTGCCACCAACACATGTACTTACAGCAGGAATCATTAGATAATGATCAAAAGCATGAACCCTGGCTGATTTTTCTCCTCCCTAACTCAGGAGAATTGATGTAAATTATAGCAGACCCCAGCTGAGGTCAGTGACTCGTCACAGACTGGACAATGAACCTGGGACATGCCTGGTCCAATTATAGTTCAGCTACTCACTGGATAAACTCAGAGGTTAATTATCATTGGATTAATTATAATTAATTATTGGGGCAGATATTGATACTTCCAAGTTTGGCTCAAACTTATTGTGCATTCTTCAGTAACTTAGCAAGCTGGGCTCAGTATATTCTCCTAACAGTTACCCCAAGATCACTTGCTTGTATTTTCCACAGCTTCTACTTTTGTTCCTCTATCCTAGAGAGACTACATTTTATGGAAGTAACTGTCAAGATTATTGTTAAGGTGAAACATCATAATTTGAATATTTTTTTTATAAATCATTTATCATTATACTGTGAGAAATATAAATCCAATAGGGAATTCATGAGAAACTTCTTTACCCAGAGAGTGGTTAGAATGTGGAACTCGCTGCCACAGGGAGTAGTTGAGGCGAATAGCATGGATGCGTTTAAGGGTAAGCTAGATAAACACATGAGGGAGATAGGAGTAGAAGGATATGTTGATGAGGTTAGACGAAGAAGGCGGGAGGAGGCTTATGTAGAGCACAAACACCGACATGGACCTGTTGGGCCGAATGGCCTGTTTCGGTGCTGTACAATCTATGTACTTCTATGGAAATATTGAATTTACTGTGCATTTTGTATCTTTAATTGAATGGCAAACCATATTTGTTGTTCAGAACTTTCCCTCAGGAGATTAAGTACTTGGATTAGAATTCAGGTCGGGCAGTTTGTACGTGGTTTGTAGAGGAGCAGGCTGAATGGGCCAATAGCCTTTTCACAATGCATCCTTTCTTATTTTATATGTCAGTATTAGATCAGTCTGCTTACACCAATTGAATATCAATCTTTTTGTTCTTGCGCATCCCCGATTTTAATCTTTCCACCATTGGCGGCCGAGCCTTCAGCTGCCTACACCCTAAATTCTGGAATTCCATCCAGAAACCTCTCCGGCTCTCTACTGCTCTCATCTCCTTTAAGATGCTCCGTAAAACCTACCTTTTTGACCAAGCTTGTCGTCACCTGTCCTAATATTTCGTTATGTGGCTTGGTGTCACATTTTGTTTGATTAAGCTCCTGTGAAGCACCTTGGGATGTTTTACTAAGTTAAAGGCACTATATAAATGCAAGTTGTTATTGTTGTAGTTGGTTTGAGACCAATATTAGGAGGTTGGAGTTTAACTCCAATATATCTTTGAGGTAGATAACAGTGACACTTTGTAAAACACCTGTTTCAAATTTTGTGTACCTGATATTCTCTTGGGTTCAGCATCTTTGGTCACCCTGTTAGTGGGCTCTGCATTCCCTACAATCAGTGTATACCTTCATTGCCCAATATCTAGTTATTTGATATAGCCCAGGGACAAAAACAATAAGACATGTCTATTGGATTCCATGATATTACATATGCCCCATGTGCCTTTCACATATATTCCGTGAGATGGACTGATAAGTACTCTAGTGAGATAAGGCCAACTGTAAGCCAAAAAACTGTTTTAATTGAAGTACATGACTGAATTTAACTAAAAGCTATATTCTGTTCAATCTAGTTCACATCTCTACTCGTAACTTGGAAAATGACAAAGTACATCACAATGTCACTGTTAATTGCGCTAATCTGACTTTACAGGCTAACAATCCCTGAAACTACCTGGCACTAACCTTCTTTTACAGTACATATGCGATCATAGTTCAGCCAGCAGACTCCATCTCTCCCTGGCTCATCAAAACGTGAGACTTCACTGATTGTTTCCAATTTAAAGTTACTTCAGACTTGCAATTTTTCCACCCAGAAACAACAGATAAATAAAAGTTTAATCACTGTCCCTTCTGCAGCTTTGTGTGTGGAGAATTGGCTCGTTTTGCTGCCCGCCAAAACTGCCACTTCGAATGAGGAACCTCCTCTTCATAGCACCTACATTGCCTAATCAGCTAAGACATCTATTATGCTCAAATGAATAAAACAATTCCAGCATTATATCCAATTCCTCTCTCATGTACAAATGGACCCCAATGTCTCAAACTGATATGGTATGCGAGAAACTCACTTCTGTTAGCTACTTCATCTGATCCCAGCTGATGGATCTAAGCCACACCTCAGTGTATTGATGGGAGTTACCCGCTTATGGATTGATTTGACCGTAATAGTGATATCATATCCCAAAATTCCTTCTAGGCCAAATAAGCAAAAACGTTGAAACATAACAACGCCCTTCATTACAAATGAACACTTGGAGTGACTTGGAATCAATACTCCGTTTCTTGGCCCTCTTAAGTTTTAATTAGGAATTCTTTGTGAACTCAACAATATTCTGCTGCAGGATAAGGCTTTTTAATGCACAACACCTGTGCCAAAAACCTGTTATTTGTAAAGCACTAATGATGACCAACTGTCATCTAAAGTCCAACTTGATCTATCCTTTCAAAGTCACCCAATTTAGATAGATTCTAATTCAGCGGTAACTTTAAAACTCAATTGGTCTTCCATGAATAATGCAAATCCATACAAACATAGTGGAGGGGACGTGTGTAGAGAATTTGTCAGACACAAAGCCATAAAGAATACTTTATGCTTGAGATTATGGAACTGTATATCAAATGGTTTTGTGATGACTAATGTAAATTGCATCTTATTCACTATGTATCTGGATTCTAAACAGTTGTGAATTTGAAACAAATACAAATTTATAGCAGTAGACTGAAGGCCTAAATCATGCCAGTTGTCCTGGCCATATTTGGCCAAATTTGATCAAGCGGCTGGTTTCATGGAGACCCTATCCTCGGTATTTAATAAAAGTCACAATTAAGATCTGTTGCCTTCAGACTTACTTTAAAATGAATTCTATTGCAAGAACCAGCAGTGGATTCCACCAGTATCCTGGTACGAAAGCACTTGCCAAAGATTTCAAATGTTTACAGTTTTCTGTCTCCTTTGTGTCTCGTTAGTATTCAGTATTCAACTGTACCAGAACATAGCATCATGGAAAACCAGCAAACAGTAACGATGACAGCAAGTTACTGAAGCAAATAACACTTCAAAGACTGCAAAATTCTGAACGTTTAATTTTTTTTCATTGAAACATAGAAAAATTAACAGCACAGAAGGAGGCCATTCGGCCCATCAATTTTTGATTGACATAGTTTTTTCTTCCTGTAAAGCTTTACAAACATTTCAATAATTGGCGTTGTCTGCATTCCCCCAGTCCTACTTTGACAGCTTTGAAATCATCTTACCTCCTCCTCCACTATTTTGTAATGTTATTTTCTCTCACTCTCTAAGCTCCCTCCACAGCATCCATCATCTCCCATCTGAGAGTAGACTTAGATGACCTACTCCATGCCGTATTGCTAAGACGCTTTTAAGCTAGCCATATGTATCGGAGAAATATGTGCTGACTCACAATTTAATTTTCACTCCAGTTCTTTGGGGAAATGTCTTTACTCTGTTCAAGGTAGCTCAACAGAAATTGGACATTCATATTGTGAGGAACTGCAGTCGGAAAAGCACTTTAGCTGAATTTTTGGATAGCTCTAATTATTTCACCCTATTTTTCTTTTAAATTGCTAGTTAAGCATTCCTGTTTGAAATTTGACTATCTCAGAATTTGATTGTATGCAAATTATTCAATTTTAACACCATTATACAGGAGAACTTAATTTCATTTAGAAGATGGAACATCTGAAAAGTTTACACACAAGCCTGCGGGAACATAGAATTACATAGAATGTACAACACAGAAGCAGGCCATTTGGCCCAACAGGTCTTTGCTGGTGTTTATGCTCCACACGAGCCTCCTTCCACCCCTCTTCATCTAACCCTATCAGCATAACCTTCTATTCCTTTCTCCCTCATGTGTTTATGTAGCATCCCCTTAAATGCATCTATGCTATTCGCCTCAACTACTCCTTGTGGTAGCGAGTTCCACATTCTAAACATTCTCTGGGTAAACATTTCAACACACAAAGGGTGGTAGAAGTTTGAAACTCTCTTCCACAAACGGCGATTTGATACTAGCTCAATTGCTAAATTTAAATCTGAGATAGATAGCTTTTTGGCAACCAAAGGTATTAAGGGACATGGGCCAAAGGCAGGTATATGGAGTTAGATCACAGATCAGCCATGATCTTATCAAATGGCGGAGCAGGCACGAGGGGCTGAATGGCCTACTCCTGTTCCTATGTTCCTAAAGACGTTTCTCCTGAATTCCTTATTGGATTTATTAGTGACTAATAAATCACTATGGTCCCTAATTTTGGTTTCCTTCACAGGTGGCAATATCTTCTCTATGTCTACCCTATCAAACCCTTTCATTATCTTAAAGACCTCTATCAGGTCACCCATCAGCCTTCTCTTTTCTCGAGAAAAGAGCCCCAGCTTGTTCAATCTTTCCTGATAGATATAACCACTCAGTTATGGTATCATTCTGTAAACCTTTTTTCCACGTTCTGCAGTGCCTCTTCATTCTTTTTATAACATGGAGACCAGAAATGTGCACAGTACTCCAAGTATGGTTTAACCAAGGTTCTATACAAGTTTAATGTAACCTCTCTCAACAAAACATTATATGCATAAAATTAGTGAAACAAGTTGAACAATTGAAATGCACAGTAATTTTTTTTTGCAAGAAAATTAACCTCCTTTCATGATTCCCCACAGGTCAGGAGAATCTGAGGAAGTGAACAAAATAGCAAAGTACGTCTGTTTATTAAATTTTCTCCCTGCCGCTCTTGAAGATATTGGGCCAGATTTTCCTGTTATTGCACTTGGTGGAGAGCATAGAGGAAATTCAGGACAAGGAGGATTGCACACCCATAACAGAGCCCATCTGATTTTCTGTTCATTAATTTAAATGTGTGGAAAATGAGGGGGTCAATCTTTCCACTTTATTTTCCTTTATGTGATGCACCCAAGAGACCCTTTACACTAATGAAATAATGGAAAAATATGCTCTATTGGCTTTTGAAGAGGTACAGTTACACGGATAAAATACACCTTCCGGTACCACACACACATGGCTGTTCTCCTCATGCAACTCTAGACAGTGAATGTCAGCAGAATTTGATTCTATACAACTGTGATAGGAATCACGACCAAGTTCGATCCTTTTCTCCGTTGATATGTACACACATGCGCACACACACACATACACTTTCCAGCAGGAGTTACTCGATGAGGAATGGGAGCACTGTTTTTTTTTCCCCCCTCCCTAGCCCAAATACTCTGAGGCCAAATGTAGCATAGAAACATAGGAACAGGAGTAGGCCATTCAGCCCCTTCAGCTTGCTCTACTATTCAGTTAGATCATGGTTGATCTGTACCTCAACTCTATTTGATGCAAATCCCTTGTTCCCCTTCCCTAATAAAAATCTGTCAATTTCAGTCTTGAAAAATTCAATTGACCCAGCATCCGCAGTCATTTGGGGGAGAGATTTCCACATTTCCACTATCATTTGTGTAAAAATGCGTTTCCTGATTTCACCCCTGAATGGCCTAGCTCCAATTTTAAGATTAAGCCTCCTTGTTCTGGATTCCCTCACCAGCGGAAATAGTTTCTCTGTATCTACCCTATTGAATCCTTTTATCATTTGAAACCCCTCAATTAGATCACCCCTCAACCTTCTAAACTCAAAGGAATGCAAGCCATGATTATGCAACCTGTCCTCATAATTTAACCCTTTAAACTCTAGTATAATTCTGGTGAATCTGCGCTGTACCCCTTCCAATGACAATATATCCTTCATGAGGTGTGGTGCCCAAAACTGAATGCAGTGCTCCAGGTGGGGTCTGATCAAGTCTCTGAACAACTGAAGAACAACTTCCGTCCTTTGTAATCCAGCTCCCTCGCGATAAAGGCCAACATTCCATTAGCCATTTTGATTACTTATTGTACCTGTGCACTAACTTTTAGTGATTTGTGTACCTGGACACTCAAATCCCTTTGCTCCGCCACAGTTTCTAATCTCTCGCCATTAAGAAAATATTGGATCCAAAATGGATGACCTCACACTTCCCCACATTGAACTCCATCCTAATTGCTGTCCCAGGTGGAATGAGCTAAATCTATCACATGCCAGGCATTTACCTGCTAGACAATCAAGGGAGGAAAGCAGTTTTGAATTACAATGACCTTTTTTTCCCTCTTGCGACTTCTAAATCATCAATTCAGTTTTTGTCCACTCTCAGTGGCTTAGTACTCCTCTCTGATTTGTTTGCCTTTTTCAAATTTATTGGATAATATTGATAAGAAGCTTCAATTCTTGACTGTTGTACTTGTGTATCAATAATAGATTCTCGGTCAGAGATGTTGACCAAATTTCCTGAATAGGTGTGAATTTCTGTTCCAAAAGGAGAATTATTTAACACTCAAGCACTTAGATCTTAACTCATGCCTAGGACTTAAAAAAGGCTACACAAATGCAATAGTCATGGATCAAACTGTAATGTCAGTTTATTAGAGAAAAGTAAGCAAACTTGAGGGAAGTGCCAAGTTACTCAGAATTCAGCAAAAGGGGGCTGGGTGGAGGGGCAAGTGGAGCAGTTAGAAAGGCCAGATGTTTGATATGTAGAAGTTCAGTGTACAGTTGTAATTTTGATGATAAACTACATCCAGTAATTATATTTTGCTAAAAATATGCAAAATACTCATCTAAAATTCTCTGACAGGCCATAAATGTAAACTGCATATTATGTGCAATCAAGGGGCTACATTTCTTCTTAGATAAATTGTTTTTTACAACATGGTTTTGCTCTGCTGTGGGTAGTACTGAAAGTTCATTGCCTGATATTTCATTTGAAGCAGAATGTTTGAGCGGATTATTAAAAATATATTTATTTAAGTTGCACATAAGAAAATATGGAGCAAGGCAAGGTTACTCTGCTCACCAAGCCTGCTCCATCATAGTCCACCTCCGATTATTATGTGATGGACTTCCCTCCATACCACCCATTAATCCCCTACTTTAAGGAATGCCAAATTGCTTCTCCAGATAAAAAAAATTCAAGCAATGCTAATAATATCTCTACAACCTTTCATCTAAGTGATTGCTTGCTAATCTTTCATTTCTCATTGTAATAGTCTGCAAAAATTTGGGCTGTTTTAATGAAATGAATTTACATCAGTAGTTTTAATTGCATTTTTAATTTTAGTTCCAATAGTATATTTATTTAATTTTCTTAAATGATGAGCTTGAATGTACAGAAAATGCATATTTATATCTAAATATTAAAATTCTTGTGTCTGCATGCACATCCTGTCAACTTTATCCATTATAAATTCCTACGTTCACATTTATAATGAAAACAGCCTATGTAAACTTATGCTGGAATTACATGTTCCCCCCATGGAGAGGTGAGAGAGAAAGAGACAAAATCAGGAAATACATGCCAGGTCTCATCATCTGAAAGGGAAAAGGATGGTTGGTTCAATTTGAGCCTAGGTAATTAACTTGAAATTAATAGAGATCTAAAAATTATATGTTTTTTTGGGGGAGGAGACACTTTAATCAAAGATGTTTTTAGACCTTTAAAATAAATGTAGTACAATAATAAGAATTATTACAGAGTGAAATGCAATACCAAGTTTCCTGAGTGATTCTAATGATTTTTGAAGTATACTAAAGTGGGAAATTTGAAAGAACTCTTCCAGGCACAGAAATAGCTTCAATTTCCTGACTCTTCAAGAGATTTAATCAAACTGATATAATTGTTGGATCATTTCCAGGGCCCATAGGTGGAGTGCTACCTATTTCAAGTGCTAATCGATCAACTAGTTCCACTTACTATCAACCAATGAGGGTGGGGATGGGGGTTTGGTGGGATCACCTTTTTTTTTCTCTGTGGAGTTACAAGATTATCCAGATTAGCTAGCTCAGGCTATTTAATACTCAAACCACAATAATTAGGGAGGGAACTCTTTTATGATTGTGCTCCAGTAAAAGAGGGGGGGGGACAGTTCGGTATAAATTGATTCTAAAGAAGATAAATCACAAAATCAAATTCGATTTCAATTTTATTGTCAGTGTCTATTATGCACTCCAGTCCCTGTGGTGCCAACCGGTCGTGGAAAACCTCAAGCGTACCGGCAGATACCACGTGCTCCTTCTCCAGGGCCACCTGGGCACAGAGAATGCCGTGGAAGAGAAACAGACAGTCGGAGTGACTGTCCTACGGGTGTCACCTAGCCTAGACCTGTAGATGGTCACCTTGATTAGAGAGGGAACAGATTACTATAATCCTTAAATTCTGCTTTATTGAACAACACCAATATACATGTGGATTGTTAATTCATAATCTTGTAATGCATGAGTTTTAGGGTATTGATGTGCCATTAGCCAGTGATTGCAGGCTAATCTTTTCTCTTTGTTTCAATTCTGAAGATCCAGATCTATGCAATCATTTCCATATATTTTAAATTAGGGCCTGATTATTAGGTAGTCTGAGGTTAGAAATCTGGATGATCGACTGCTGAATCCAGAGGTTGCCTTAATGAGAAATAAAAGGTAATGCCAAGAACTTCCAGTGCTTTTACCTCAGTTAACCTAAGGTAACACCATGCACTGGGTCCATGGAGCAGGGATGAAAAACTCCACTAACCTATTAGCCAGAGGCAAATGACATTCCAGCTTTGGTGAGCTAAACCACCAAACAGCTCATGATCTTATAAGTAGCACTAGTATCTTTATCTTTCCATTTCTAACTCCTCATTGTTCTTTCTCCTCTTTCCTGCTGGCTTTGCTTCTTTTTTGTTTTGCCACAGCTCTTTCTTGTACCATGCTCCTTTTTTACCCCCTTTTTTCTCTCTCTCTAATTTAAGGTCAAGCTCCAGTTTTGGGCAAGTGAAAAGCTAATTTAAAAAAAAAATCCAACTCATCAAGAGACAAGTATAATCATAACTTTGAAAATCTGTTCCCAGTATATGTACTGCTGTGGCCTTTTCTGCATGTCGACAATTACATTGCATGCTTCATTCTCATGGCTACAATATCCTTAGGTCAGGCATAAAGATGGATACAATTGCTTTCTTGAAGTGGTGAGAGAAGATAAAAGCTCAATTGCAGGGAATCAGGAGGGAGTTGAAGACAAACCAAGTCATTAACATTTCTGATGATTAGAATTCCAAGTACTTAGCAGCTTGTTGACTGTTTATATGAAAAGTGGAATAAAAGCTGAGCTTTTGTCATCAATTTTACCTCCAAAGAATATTCCATTAGAATTGATACATCTCCACTGGTTGTGAGATGATAGACCATTTTTACTCAAGTAATAGGAGAATGCAATGGCTGCAGCAAGTGGCACTAAGACTAGAAGAAACTAAAGGAAATAGGCATAAAGACCACTGTATGTGGTCTTCCTGCCGGTGGAAAGGATACCACTGATAAGAACACAAGCCTCTTGGCTCTAAATGGTTTACACCAGCTTCATAAAGGAAGGTCTAACGTTGAAATATTTGAAAGTAAATCGAAGGAAACTTCACCTCTCTCTTAAAAAGATTTTTCTTCAGAAGAAGAGTCTTATATTGAGTGTCAGCCTTGGCTCACTGGTAGCAATCTTGCCTCTGAGTCAGAAGGTCATGGGTTCAAGTCTCTAGAGTGGGGCTTGAACCCATGACCTTCTGACTCAGAGGCAAGATTGCTACCAGTGAGCCAAGGCTTGCACTTCAGTGCAGTACTGAGGGAAACTGACGCCTGTTGCCCTCTTTGGTTGACGTAAAAGATCCTATTTGAAGAAGAACAGGGGAGTTCTCCTGGTGTCCTGGCCAAAATTTATCCCTCAACCAACAGCTAAAAATGGAGGATCTGGTCACTTATTTCATTGCTGTTTTCGGAACCTTGCTGTGCACAAATTGTGTGCTGTGTTTCCAACAGTGATTACACTTCAAAAATTCTTCATTGGCTGTAAACTGCTTTGGGTCATCCTGGGGTCATGAAAGGTGCTGTATAGATGCAAGTTTTTTCTATGTTTCTTTCTTTATCTTGGATGCTGCAATATCCCAATATTCCAACTTGAAGAATTTAGTCTTCAGGTGAAGTCAGTCAATAAAGGGTATCATATATGGAAGTATCTGTCATAACTTTTACTCTTTCAGTGAGGTTGCTTCAATTACTAACAACTGACATTGTTTATAAGATATACCTAGCTATCTCGCAAATAGATTCAGCATATACTAATAGAAGCTTCATTGTATTGTATTCTGTTTATATCATCAGTCTATCTTGCTTTGAGTTAATGTAATTTCATTTTCTAGATTTTAAATCCATTCCACATGGTGTTACAAATGTTAAGGCCAGTGATTTCCTCTGAAGGCACGATAGGCTGATTGATGCAATGTTTATGCAATTGAGGGTCTAAGTGGTGTCAAAAACAACACTCGTGATGAACGTATGAGAACAAGAATGATCACTGGGAAGCTCTTCCAGTGTGCATTGGTTCACTTTGGCGGCAAGAAATGGCACACCGATACTGATGGCCTGTTGTTGTTGATGGTGTAGGCAGCATCTTCAATGGAAAAGGATTTTTCAGACACATGTGTGCAGTGGTGTACAAAATGATGATCCTGATGGTTTGGAAGTTTCTCATTACTCCAGAGATATAACTTGACTAAGTAATGGCTGAAATGAGGGCTTTTGAGACTGAGATAGATAGATTTTTGTTAGATAAGGTTATATAGGGGTATAGAGGAAAAGGTGAGGAAAATAGGTTTGAGGTGCAGATCAGCCATCATCTAATTGAATGGCCTACTCTGTTCCTAATGATCAGCTGACTGGTAGAAACATAGAAGAAAGCTGCTGTTCCTTCTGCTCATATTTCCAATTAGTTTTTTTTTTAAGCCCAAATGTTCATTGTTCCTCGTGAAGTCAAGGCTGATATTTGGGCTAACTTGTCGTCATTAGTTGAATTTATTTTTTGGTTTCCAATTTTCTGCCCTCCTTTCCTCCATACTCCTACTGCAGTATAGTTCTACCCTCTGGTATCTCATTGAAGTTTTTTTTTGGTCAGTTCTTCTCTAGGTTACTAGATGTAGCTTTGTTTTGGCACTGGAGCATTCAGTCTTGGACAGAAGAGAAAAAATTGGGAAAATGGTCCTGGTCCCCAGCAAAGCACCAACTGTTTGCCAATCATTAGCGTGTTAATGATACTAGGTTTGACAAGACCTGTGTCAGGCTGAAGGAAGGAAGAAAGAATGACAAATGACAGCAAGGAGGCAAAAGTGTGGACAGGGCAGTGCACATTTTACAAAAAAAACCTGCACTGGTAAGTTTTAAAACTTAATTGTTTTGGAGATTAATTTTATGAAACAGTTTACAGGAATATAAATATGACTAGCTTAAGTTGTAGCAGAGTCAAGTGTGTAATCAGATGGACATGAATATCACTTTGAAGAAATTTCCTTCGAAACCTTTTTGGTTACATATGGGAGAATTGACTTTTTAAAAAAAAAAGCCACAAAGTTTAATGTGATTTTAAGAATGCTCTTGGGGCAACTTCATTTGTTGTACATAACACTGCATTGTTTCTTTTCCCCATTTTTGCTCCATTCTTACCTCCCTCAATTTTATTGAAGAGCGCCCTTTGTGTTTCTTGTAGACTGTTACTGTTTTGGGTTATTTTCTACAATTTTCTTGTTCAGTGACCTAATAACAGTTTCTGTTAGCAAACCGCACACCCTACACTCTGAAATCTGTGTCTTTTCACTCTCTGTCCTAGTAGAGTGCGTGAACCCGGGGATTAACTCAGCATGTCAGGGAGAATACAAAGGAAAATAATTTACTAGATGTAGTTCTTTGTCGTGACCCTGCAATGGTATCTGACCTCCATGTGGGGGGACATCTGGGCAACATGATCATAGTATCATCAGATTTCAGTTGATTAGGCAAATTACTGCTGCAGATAAGTTAATGTTAATGCCAGATTTCAGAAGGCTAACTTTTAAAGAATGAGAGAGTATTTGGGGAAGGTTAATTAGGGAATGCTGTTGAATAGGAATAACTGCAGTACAGAAGACAAATCGAGTTCTTTTTAAAGCTAAACTCGGACTGGGAAGCCATGTATGTGCCTCAGATTAAATGACAGTTACATGGTGAAGTGAAACCCAAATGGCTTATTGGAGGTATTCAAAGACAATTAGTCTTAAAAAGAAGCATTTTACCAGATATAAAGAAAATAGATCCCGAGAATACGGATAGGTCTTTTCAAAGGGGCTCTTTTCTCTAGAAAAGAGAAGGCTGAGGGATGACCTAATAGAGGTCTTTAAAATTGTGAATGGTTCTGGTGGGGTAGACATGGAGAAGACGTTTCCACTTGTTCAAAACGAGGGGTCATAAGATAGTCACTAATAAATCCAATAAGGAATTCAGGAGGAACTTCTTTACCCAGAGAGTGATTAGAATATGGAACTCTCTACCACATGGAGTAGTTGAGCCGAATAGCTTAGATGCATTTAAGGGGAAGCTAGATAAGTACATGAGGGAGAAAGGAATAGAGGGGTATGCTGATAGGGTTAGATGAAGAGGGTGTGGGAGGAGCTGCATGTGGAGCATAAACACCGACACAGACCAGTTGGGCCGAATCGCCTGTTTCTGTGCTGTAAATTCTATGCAATTCAGTTGAGGTTAACGATCTACTATTGAATGTCCAAAGGAGCAATGGGAAAGAGAACTGTGGTCAGGTATGGTAGTTACAATGTGGTGTTTTCAGTTTATGTTAGGAATCAAGGAATGCAAAGGTCCTTTTAAGAGATTCTGCAGGGCAGATTGGGCTGGAGAACCAAGATATGGCTGAGGTGTTAAATGAATATTTTGCACCCGTTTTCATTACCAATGATGATGCTAAGTTACCAGTGATGACAGATGGCTTTGTTATCAGAATTGAATCCTTGGAAGTCAACTCAAAAACAGTCCTTGATAGAATTAAGGCTCTTAAGGGAGATCATGACAGTTGAGGTCATCTTGAGTTGTAGAAGGTAGGTGAGGATTAACTGTAATTAGTGATATCGGTTGTTGCTCTTGCACTTTGCTTGATTGCCTTTGTCGGTTGGAGAGGAATTTTTTTTATTCGTTCATGGGATGTGGACGTCGCTGGCGAGGCCGGCATTTATTGCCTATCCCTAACTGCCCTTGAGAAGGTGGTGGTGAACCGCCTTCTTGAACCGCTGCAGTCCGTGTGGTGAAGGTTCTCCCACAGTGCTGTTAGGAAGGGAGTTCCAGGATTTTGACCCAGCGACGATGAAGGAACGGCGATATATTTCCAAGTCGGGATGGTATGTGACTTGGAGGGGAACGTGCAGGTGGTGTTGTTCCCATGTACCTGCTGCTCTTGTCCTTCTAGGTGGTAGAGGTCACGGGTTTGGGAGGCGCTGTCGAAGAAGCCTTGGCGAGTTGCTGCAGTGCATCCTGTGTATGGTACACACTGCAGCTACTGTGCGCCGGTGGTGAAGGGAGTGAATGTTTAGGGTGGTGGATGGGGTGCCAATCAAGCGGGCTGCTTTGTCCTGGATGGTGTCGAGCTTCTTGAGTGTTGTTGGAGCTGCACTCATCCAGGCAAGTGGAGAGTATTCCATCACACTCCTGACTTGTGCCTTGTAGATGGTGGAAAGGCTTTGGGGATTCAGGAGGTGAGTCACTTGCTGCAGAATACCCAGCCTCTGACCTGCTCTTGTAGCCACAGTATTTATATGGCTGGTCCAGTTAAGTTTCTGGTCAATGGTGACCCCCAGGATGTTGATGGTGGGGGATTCGGCAATGGTAATGCCGTTGAATGTCAAGGGGAGGTGGTTAGATTCTCTCTCGTTGGAGATGGTCATTGCCTGGCACTTGTCTGGCGCGAATATTACTTGCTACTTATGAGCCCAAGCCTGAATGTTGTCCAGGTCTTGCTGCATGCGGGCTTAGACTGCTTCACTATTTGAGGGGTTGCAAATGGAACTAAACACTGTGCAATCATCAGCGAACATCCCCATTTCTGACCTTATGATGGAGGGAAGGTCATTGATGAAGCAGCTGAAGATGGTTGGGCCTAGGACACTGCCCTGATGAACTCCTGCAGCAATGCCCTGGTGCTGAGATGATTGGCCTCCAACAACCACTACCATCTTCCTTTGTGCTAAGTATGACTCCAGCCACTGGAGAGTTTTCCCTCTGATTCCTATTGACTTCAATTTTACTAGGGCTCCTTGGTGCCACACTCGGTCAAATGCTGCCTTGATGTCAAGGGCAGTCACTCTCACCTCACTTCTGGAATTCAGCTCTTTTGTCCATGTTTGGACCAAGGCTGTAATGAGGTCTGGAGCCGAGTGGTCCTGGTGGAACCCAAACTGAGCATCGGTGAGCAGGTTATTGGTGAGTAAGTGCCGCTTGATAGCACTGTCGACGACACCTTCCATCACTTTGCTGATGATTGAGAGTAGACTGATGGGGCGGTAATTGGCCGGATTGGATTTGTCCTGCTTTTTGTGGACAGGACATACCTGGGCAATTTTCCACATTGTTGGGTAGATGCCAGTGTTGTAGCTGTACTGGAACAGTTTGGCTAGAGGCGCAGCTAGTTCTGGAGGTTTTTCTGAAATTGATCTAAGGTTTCCTCTTTTTTTTGCCCCTCAGGATATTGCATGACTAGAGTGGAGGGAGGAGCTAAATGTTGCATGTAAGCTGCCACTTGTTTGGATAGCACGAGCTGGATGGATCAGTACGCCTTTTTTTGTCCTTTTTCATATATTTTATTTCCTACTTACAATTCTGCTACTGGATTAAACATAGTCTTGTGCCATGATCACATTTATTTTAATTACGTAGAAATATTACACACAGTCAGGAAATTCCACAGGTTAAAACACCTAATCAAATTTATTAACAAAACCTGGTTGAGTAATAGAATACAGAAGAATCAACTAATGTTACAATTTTAACACCCAGATACCTCACCCATTCTTCTCCAGAGGTTGATCGGTGTCTGGGAATTTTAAAAAAGTCCTTATTACTGACACAGTAATGTACATTGGTAATGGAATGTCATTCCATTTGTGGGAACTCTCTTTCACAAAAAGCAGTAGATGCTAGCTCAATTAATAATTTAAAATCTAAGATCAATACATTTTTGCTAGTCAAGGGTATTAAGGGATATGGAGTTATGGTACAGATCAGCCATGATGTCATTGAATGACAGAACAGGCTCGAGGGGCTGAATGGCCTACTCCTGTTCCTATGTTCCTATTTCAACCCTTATCCCTCAGATATAAAGTTTCCTGTGGAGTATATAAGCCAAATATTCACAAGCTTTTTAGCCTGAACTGATTTCAGAATCCAACAAAAAGTAAAGAACAGCAGATAAACTCTGGATTTTATCTGATTAATTTCTTTGATGTGCGAAGGAACAAGGCCCAGTGTATGATGGCCCAAGGCCATGATGGTAGGCCCACGGTAATGGTTGTACTGGCCCCACATGCATCAAGTGAAGGTAGAGTACCAGAGACTTTCTCTTCCTCTGATTGCTCACCTAGTGAAAGCCTTAGTTTCACTCGAGGCCTTCGGTCTCTGAGCTCCTCCATTCCTTGAATACCTTTAATGTCAGTCTTGCCTCTTCAGGTGAGGTAATGGTGGTCGTGCTGCAGCATTGCCTGGATTCCCCATGGGTCCACTGGCCAGAATCCTGCCTAGAGCCCAACGTGAATAGCTAATGACCCCTGACCCAGGAAACCGGGCCAGTTTAATGGTGTGGTCGGGGTGGTGGGCAGAAGTCCTGCCCTGACCCTTTGGTTGGTGGGACCAGTAAATCCCACCCTTTCAGCTTTTCAATCTTGAAAGGAGGTGTCTGAGAGGTGATATTACAGAGGTTAATAAGATAGTAACTGGTTTGGAAAAGTTAAATCCAAACAATTACTTTTATATTAAATTGCGAGTGTAGGAGAAGTCGTCCCAGGGTCAAACTGGAAAAAGGCACATTTAGCATTAATATCAGGAAGTTCTTCACCACAAACAGTGGTCAATAGACTGAATGGACTCCTGGATAGAGAAGTGGGGAAGTGGAATCATTAAAGAACCAATTGGAAAGTTTAGGGTCATTCTGGATGGATGAGATGAAATGGCCCTATTGTTATCTATAATTATCCTGTGATTTTATGACCCCACACACAGCAACTGAGTTCCAGAAAAAGTTTCATAACCATACCAGGTCTGGCAAAGTAAGAGGTCAGCCATGCTTTCAAAAAAAACACACCGTAGCAAACATGCCTGCATCTTACAATTACCCCTCCGTGTTAAAGTGCTTGAATAGTTTTCCATCACTGTCCATGAGGGAGCACGGTACCCCTTACACCCCCAGCCTTCACCTGCACATATTCTTTCACTCACACACTTACATTCTTTCAGCCCACTAAAAATCTCACATGGTATCTAATTGTTTGGTTCATGCACCTCGCATCAGCCCCATTCTAATCTACATACTGAGACCTGGATTTGACTGACTCTTATAGCAACTAGAAGTTATTGTCACTTTTTGCATTCATTTTAAAGGAGAAGACAGTCCATAACAGCAGAGACATTGATAAATGATGAGCCCTCAAAGCCCCACTTTCTCATACGTACAAGGGGGAAACATTTGAGCTTCTAGGGAGTGAGGCTATAGAAGGAGTTGGAAATGGGGAAGTAGGAGGGCCAATACCAGCTCCAGGTTCATTGTGGAGTTCTGCTTGTCTCCTTTCTCATCCTATTGCACCCTGCATTACCCATCAGGAAACTATCATTAAACCTTCATATCACTTCTACTGAAAGTGACATATGAAGGGGTATTTTCCTGGGTCTGTGCCCAGGTGCATTGGATTACCTGAACGCACCAAATACCAGAAAATCAGGCAGGTCAGAGCACATGCCTGTAAAGGAACCCATCTGATTTTCTTTCCATTCATTTAAATGGAGGAAAATCAGGTGGCCTCCTTTACAGCTGCCCGATTTTCTGCTACTCAGTGCATGTGGAAACAGGCCCAGGCCGACCTCTACTATGAATACTAATTCTCATAGAACCGATTCTAATCTCTCTTCCTCCTTGATGTGGCCTTGGAGGAAGAAGAAGCAGAAGAGGAACAGTCAGGTCCCTCTGCATCTGGCCTTGCCAGCACTTCAGAATATGCATGTTACTCACACTTTCCCTCCCAAGCACCGGTCCAGAGACATTAATTGGGGTAGATTTTCAACTTGTCGCCCAGATGTAAAACGGACATTGCGAACTGTCTACCTGTTATAGAAACTGCCCAATTTTTTCACTTTCACAATGGAAATGAAAATTGGTCGGTTTCTATAACGGGCAATCTGCAACGCCAATTCTACGCCGGGGTTAGCACGTTCAAAATCTACCCCTGTCACTCTTGGGGAATTAAAGTATGAGCTAGAGTTGAGTACGTTGGCTGAAATACAAAGCATGTTGGACAGTAGCAGCTCGGTGTGAGATGTGAGAAGGAAGATGTTACTGACCAGAGAGTCAGGAGACATTGTCTGGGAATCCAGATCTCACAGGTCCTGTATTTAAAAGAATGACACTTGCAAAGTATCAAGCATATGTGCAGGCACTTGGGGCCATGGCAGACAGTGTGCCGTAGATGGCAGAGCAAATGGAGGAATCCACAACTGCATGTGCAGTGTTGTGTTGAATGGCTTTGCAGCACTGCACTGCAGTGTACTTGGAGCTTGTGGCAGCTCCAGGCATGTCTGCAGTGGAGTACTCAACACCAGGGACCCTGGGGTAGTCTGTACTTTCTCCATGGATGCTTAAGTTGATGTCAGAGGTGATGGTTGGCAGATTGGTGAGGGCCTAAACCATGTATAATATATAGGTGTGATTACCAGCAAGCATACATGAGGCCTTAATGATGGAAAATGAATAATGGGCCATTTAAGTATGGATGCTTCCGCCTTCCTCCAGAAATGGCAGTAGATAATTGGGTAGACTGCCCCATAAAGGATCCCTGCTCCATCTCCCATGCCAACCCGAAATTGAGGGCGGTAAGAAGAGGAACATTTGGGCTCTAATGCTTTAACCAAACTAATAAAGAACAAACCCAGACTCCATTTTAACCCTTGTTTGGAAGGATATATACTGCTGCTACATTTTAAAATTTTTATTAGAAACAACACAAGTTTCATAATGTCTAACCTGGACTGTGCAGAGTGACAGCGGTGATATCCAAAATTTTAGAGGAGACACATTGAACTGGTTGTATCTTGAGGTGAAGAGTGGAGAAAAATCGGGAGTAAAACAAACGAGGAAAGATCACATTTTCCTCACTGTCCCAGCATCATGGGAGTAAAGTTCTGTCCCTCAAGCACATTGTATAGGGTTTGAACTGCCTGTCACCCCTGATAATGAGTTTCACCAGCTCTTGGCCAAATCACTAGTTAAAACAGAAAACTGACACCATCTATTAGGGGGATTAAAAACAGTGAGGGTCAATTGCCCCTATTTCAAGTCTTCCTTTTGTCCATTGGCATGATTTGTGCAAGGGTCTGCATTCTGTATCAGGGGTACCACCTACGTGACTGAATGCACAATGCCAACCTCCTGGAGAAAGATATGGGAGAAGGCAATATCTACATATTTTTTGGAAATATATACTATTGTCTTTCTTATGATTAACATGGTCACACCATCAATTACGTATCTCAAAGCCATAAATCTTGTTAATGGTGCCGAACAGTATAAATACTGTTGCTGAGTGACTGCAAAAGACATGCCCTCAAGGTTTTATGACACATTCTAGAGTTCACGTTTTTTCTGAATGGTGTTAGAATAAATGGTTTACCCAGGATAAACACTTATTCAAGAAAAATCAAACAAATGTGCTTCCATTTTTACTGATGGGGAGAAAAGGAGGGAATTAAAATTTTGGAAAATGTGGCAGACTCACATGAGGGAAGAACGCTGAGGGCAGAATCTATTACAGCTTTTCATAAAACTTTATAAAATATTTCATCCTGTGTCATAAAACTTTATAAAATATTTCATCCTGTGTCCATAAGAAATGTCATGAGACCTTTTGTGTTGCTGTTGTCAAAACAATCTCACCCTATTGAATCATTAATGGCAATGGGATCAGTAATATATTGGAACTGGACAAAATAGTTAACATTAAACACTACGTGGAAACATCACATTTTCCCCACATTCCCAGTATCATGGGAATAAAATTCTGTCTCTCATTGTGAAGGTAAGAATAGCAAAAACATGTCTTATTAATAGTTTTCATTCACAAGAAACAATGCTGTGTCGTTCCATTGCAGCACTGCTTGAGTAGTTTGCAAGGAAGGTCAGTCTTTATCAGCAATCCCGATTAGCCACTAAGTTACAAATGGGGAAATGTAGGCTCTTCATACAAATGGCCTGGGATCGCAGAGCATCAATTTTGTTTACATCTGATATCAATTTACGCAAGGTTTCAAAACCTTCCTTGTTACGTGATGAATTTGTTTGATTGGTGCCCCTGGACTCAGTATCCACTCCCTCCATCACCGGGGCTCTCTAGCTGCATTATATATGATCTACGGGATGCAATTCCTTAACTTACCAAGCTTCCCTCCTCTGTAACCTCTACTGCTGAGAAGTACAAGAGAAGCAATGTTGTGGGAGCATCATTACCTCCAAATTCCACTCACAAGTCACAAACCATTTTGACTTGAACATATATCGCAGTTCCTTCATCACTGGGTCAATATTCTGGAATTCCCTATCTAACGCCATCATGGGAGTACCATCACCACAAGGAGAAGGCCCACCACCACCTTCTCAGGACAACTAGGGATGGGCAATAAATGCAACCTCGCCAGTGTCACCCACATCCTGAAAATGAGGGATTTTTATATCGTATGTACAGGTCAGTGTATGGTATTACTATACACAATGTGAAAATAATACGATACCTTTAGGCTAAAATAAATCTTGTAAGAATACTTCAGTATCAGGAGATAGATAATCAATATCAAGAGAAAAGTCAACATTAAAAATGTCAAAATACTAAGATTTTTCCGTGGATGGGAGATCCAAGGACCATGAATCTTGCATCCTATGCTTTGCACTAGTGTCCAGAAAGAGAAATACATATGCAGAGATTTCAAGTCCGTTTGATTAGAATGAATTGCCCCAATTTTTCACATTCTATTCATTCACTAAAGTTTCAGTAATTTTAATGTGTTAAATTGCAACAACAGTTTTCCAAATATTTGTCCTGGATCCATGGGCGTGTTAAGTGGTATCACTGCAAAAATAACTGTAATGGAATACCAAACGTTCACTTTTTAATGGTTTCCACACTGCCAGGAAGGGTTAAGGGAAGATTCCTGTGTCTGACAGCATTCCTCTCAGATCTTTACTAACAGAACAATGGCATGAATTTTAACAATAAAACAGCAATCTGTGTGCCCAAGCGCACAATTCCTCGCAGCATTCCTTTGAAGGAAATCTTCAATCTCTGCTATGTCATACCATCACCTCAGATGTTCCTTTGATAAGTGGGTCCCCTTACATTCCCAAAAGCTCACATTACAGTTTAGCGCTATCAGTGACCTGTGTCCATTTCGAACCAGCAGCAACATACCATCCTTGTACAAACTGAGTTCAGGCACTCTTTACCTTAGCAGTAGGGTTCTAGAGGTTCTCATTAGCAGTCAGATCAGGATCGGGCAGTGTGCAATGTCCTTCAGCACCAGTCTGGAAATTACAAAAGATGGAATTGTAACCATATTACAGGGAAGCACTTTTTTAATGACAGTTTTTGCCTGTTTGTCCTCCTCCCTCAATATTTTTTGAGAATTTTCCTTCTGGTCACCATGCCAACGAAATGTTAGCTTTACATGGAGTGGTGGTGCTGACAACTACAGAGGCAGGCAAGTAGCTCCAGCTGCAGAATTGGGCAGCAGGTTCTCGGTGCAGCATCAGGTGGGTGGCTCAGTGGGGTGAACACACCTAATTTTGATGGAGCAGAACGATATTTTATTTTAATTTTTTTAAAAATCCATATCTTCTCGTGGCTCACTCTTGCCACGTGTCCTTGACAATAAAAATAAGCAAAGACAATCTAATTCAGCCTGGTCTGCATGTCAGTGTTTGCTGATAATTAGTGCAAATCAGGCCCCTGTTTCCCCCTCCCCAGTGCCCCCTGTACCCGAGCCCAGCTTTTAAAGGCAGGAGCTATCGTGAGAACAAGAATTTCCGACTACATTGTACAGACACTCAGTTATCTCTTCTCTTGCATCAGCAGCGGCATGGAGAGGAGAGGGCGACTCAGGCTGGTACATTAGCAAATGGGCTCAGATTGCAGGGGAGAGGAGAACTAAGCCGGGGGGTGGGGGGGGGGGGGGGCGGGAGGAGTGAATGGATATTGAGTGCGGCAAATGAATGACAATGAAGGGAGACAAATGGATTGTACATTTATATATACATTCCTTGGTACCAGTCTAATCCATTGTTCTAAGCTAACACATCTAAATACCAATCAGATTTGTTGCTTCTGTATGCTTCCATATCTTGGTAATGTTTTATTCTCTATTTTTGCAGTAATAGGTTTCAACACAATTTCTAGTTCTTCTTTGCCATCTTTGCTCACCTCAACTTTTCAATAGCTGCAGCAAAAGAAAGAAAAAACTTGCATCTTTCATGTCCTCATGACACCCCAAAGTGCTTCGCAGCCAATGAATTACTTTTGAAGTGTAGTCACTGTGTAATTCTCCTTTTCTCCCTTGTCATTTTCATCCCCAGAACTTGACTACTGACGAAACACGGTGAATGGGAAGGAGCAGGTGTCATTACCACCACACAGGGAGTGGGAGGGACCACACTGTGACTGGCAAACTCCTAACTAGTGCCAATGCAGTATGCCTTTCACACAGTGCAAAGCAGCACACTTTAGAAATAGAGGGGTTGAAATTCCGCAGTGCTTTCACCGGTCTCCCATCGTAACCGGTGGAGCCTGTGCAGAATTGCAGCCCCAGAACATTTTCTGACCCACTTTGCATTGTGGTACTTACATGCCTCCATTGCTGTCCCCCTTCCTAGAGGCTAAAATCTGCAATGCAACATTCCAATTTCAAGATCACAAGTTCAAAAAATGGATCTGCTTCACAATACAAACTCGGAGAAACTCTGAGAAAACTCAGAGATTCTGAATTTACTGAAAAACCAACAATCACTGACTAAATATAAAAGGTTGACACTTCTGTGTCACACACTTTGATATAATAAAGGCTTCAAACATGCGATGAGCTGACTCAGGCTAGAATGCCAGTGAATCACAAACATTTACAGCTTCAATGAATAATAATTAAGAATGCTGGAAAAAAAATACGTGCCAGGGGATAGAGATGGAGATAGTAACAACATTTAGTCGGGTCTTGCTTCTGCAGTTTCTGACATCACCAGGAATCTTTCTATTTCTGATAATTATACACAGGCTTCAAGCATTTATGACACCAGCTGTACCTACTCCCGGTTACTGACCCAGGAAATAATCCCCAAATGGCTGTACTACAGAATAACTGGCCCTGCGGAAGAATAGAAATCTAAATGCCAGAATCAGTGATGGAATTTCCACTCAAGAATCCAAATCTCCGTGCTACCTATCAATTGATCTAGATATCACTTTCAAATTTACCACGCATGTTGTATATAAATAGAATGCATACCAGTCGTAGTTTACAAAAATCCCACTTGCTACACAAACCATTTAATCTACTCTATGGCATTTGATTGAATGGCTTTTTAAACCACTGATCAGTTGAAGCACATACTTAACTTAGGGATAAAAGTAGATTTGAAATCTGTCTGTTGAATTAGCAGATAGTTACAGAATATTAAGACGATGTGATCGCTGATCATTTTTGCCAGTTTTTCTTTACCTATTTATGCTTTGGTGACAATGCAAAATGGAAAAAGTGAGAACTGAGATTTTCCACTTCCTTCAAGTGAATGCAAATCAAAGCAGAAGGAACAAAGCAGCAAGATTATATTTCTGTAAGCCTGGAATTATAATAATTTTCACGAGTCATTCAGTTAAGCAAAGTCTAATTTTATACGCTAACTCAAAAAAATTCAATCACAAATAATTATAATTGATTCATAATGCTGTTTGTAATATAGATATTCAAATAAATACCAACAGTAATATGATTATCATATTTGACAGATTACAAGTTGTAGATTGTTTTGGATGTCACCAGGGATGAGGGCTTTGAGTTATGAAGAGATACTTCAGAAGTTCGGGCTTCACTTACTGGCACTGAGAAGATTGAGTGGTGACCCGATAGAGGTCTTCAAGATAAAGAAGGGTTTTGAGTTAAAAAGTGGCAGATTATTTCTACTGGATTGAGAGGACATAAACTTAAGATAAGCACAAGAAGAATTAGAGGGGAGGTTTGAAGAAACAATCTTTACACCGAAGTTTGAGTGTGGAATTCTCTGCCATAAACTATTGTTAAAGTAGAGTGCACAAATAAAGGGAATTAGATAGTTGCTGAACAAGAGTATGGGGAGTGAGGAGGAGAATGAGATTACACTAGGTGGTTCATGAGGTGAAAAACAATGGTGCAGAGTTGGTGGTCAAATGCCTTGTTACTGTACTGCAACATTCTATGAATCTATGTATACCCTTCCAATAGCATCTCTGGTTGAGGTGCATCCTTGAGTGAAGAATTCACAGATAAAATTGATGACTTCTACTGCAGCTCCCTGCACTTACATCACACTGAAATTAATGTGTGGTATTTTGGAAACAAATCCTGATAGTGGATTCTTTACATATATATATATATATATATATATATATATATACTCAACACACACTGTCATTGTACACACTCTGACCAGTAGAAATTCTCATTGTGCACATTTTCAGCATTGCTCATTCTCACAATTGCACTCAAGTGAAATAACACAGTATGTGATTCTCCTATTTCTAATTTAGAAAGCATTGTACTAAATATTACAAACAGTTGTGTAAAGTGTTTCTTTATTATAGTAACACCGTACATTTAAAAACCTACTTTCATGTCTACAACACTCCCTGCTGATATCCCTTTAGAACAATAGGGGACTGGACAACACAGTTCCAATGCAGTGTGCTAGGGAGTACTGTACAGATTTGTGCTCATCGCTCCCCACTTGGTTAATTTCCAGCCTTAGTTAATTCTGAATGAAGGTCAGTCACTTTTACAAAGAGAATGAAGCAAATATTGGAAGGACCATTGACTATAGTCCGCTCTCAAGCACCACCCAGCAAACAGTTAAACAACAGTGACGGAGGTAAGGGAGAAGATGTCCAGCTTGTGGTCTTGGCTGGAGAAGATGGGTGATGCAGAGAGACTAAGGTGGAAAGAAAAGAAAATCAGCTAAAAACATTTTTTTAAAAAACACTCATATGGTGTCACCAGGACCAGCTCTATTCAGCTTTGGTTGAAAGCTTACTTTAAAGTACCCAAATACGTCCCATTGTAGAGTACAGATCATGCCTTGTGTATTAACTATATATTGACAGTGTGAGCTAATTAATAAATTGCGCTTGTCAGCATGCTCCACAGGAATCCAGCATGAAGTCTTGAAATGGAAAGTACCCATTTCCCACATATCCTCTACATTGTACCTGTATAGGTCCTGTCAATTTCTGTGTAGCCTTCATCTGTAAAAGATTTATAATTTAGGGTAATTTAGATTGGGATTTTATACTCAGCCAAACCTTTGAACAATTATTCTTTGTGTCCATTATCTATTCGGTTGCAAAAAAAGTACCTGGGATTTTCTTTTAACCCTCTCAGGACTGCAGCACTATTTCAGCACTAAGGTCAAGGCTACAAGTTATTTGTTCCATCCAAGATTAGTATCAATCACAAAATTATACCACATGTAGGTGATATTGTAGCAAAGCATGTTGGAGGTCCAATGCACTGTGCCATGGAGTACAGTGTGTGATTCCCTACAGTTGAGTCCTGATCCTGGAGGTGCTAAGGAAATGATGCCAATTGAAGGGAAGCCATTGCCAGATACATGGATGTTCAGTGTAATAGTTGTGAAATGTTTCAGCGTATCAGTACACTGTGTCACAGAGTGGGTGGACGTGGGCATACAACCACGGTTCCCACATTTTTGAGTTCCTGATCTTGGCTGTGCCATTAGTGGGAGGCATTTAGCAGAGGTTAGTCACTTCCTCACAGAGTGGAAGTTGGCTTCAGCAACTTCAACCTAAACCACTCAAATGTTCCTCCTAGCGCTGGCTAAAGAGTGAAGTGGATGAAGAGATCAGGAGAAATTTGATTGCCCATATTCGATGCAACTTGGAAACATAAAATAAGATCGAAAATCTTTATAATGAAGAGTTTTGTATCGGGTGTGTGTCCACTGAGTCTATAGGACATAGGGCAATGTCTGAAGCAGCAGTAAGATGCCAAGCATGCTGATTGGTTTTAATTAATGGGAAATTTGAGCCAATCAAAAGCACTACATGTAAAAGAATTACTATCTTAGGAAAAAATTTAAATATCTTTTTTTAAAAATCTATGCACTAAGAAGTAAGCAATGACCCTGAAAATTAAAATTTGTAACATAATAAGCATAACAAATTGAACAATTCACTAAAGAAAAGAAAACTTACCCATAAACATATCCATCTCATCTTCCAATGCTTACAACAACTTTCCCTCTCAAAAGCCTGCCACTTCCTTAAGGGTATTGGTTTTGTGTTCTACTCATTCCCAGGCCTCTCATTCGTGACCTGAGCATTTCCTCTTCATTTCCCTCCATACCATTCTGATCTTATTAGGGCCTCATGCATTGGCCTTTCATTCCAATGTTAGGAACGCCACTCCTCTTTCTAAAATGCAGTTATTTTTACTTACTGCACAAAGCGCTGGAGGCTGCACTATCCTTACTGCAAAGCCTGGCTTTCCAGCTCTAAGGGCAACATCCAGTTAACAGGTCCTTCGTGGCCCAAAGACGGCAGAAGGAAACCCAATGCCAATTATTACAAGAGTCCAAAAGTCAACAATATAAAGTCACTAGGCCTGACACTTAATCAGGTTCATGTCAACTGAAAGGATGAAAACTACCACTGCTTGGCTGCTTCAGTAAAGTTCGATATAGACAGAGAAACACAGATGGAAATAAAGTGAAATGAAGAAATATATATACAGTGGGAAAAAAAACGGAGAAAAATATGAAGATAAATAGGTCGAGAGAAGAATGTATATCATAGAATCATAGAAGTTACAACATGGAAACAGGTCCTTCGGCCCAACATGTCCATGTCGCCCAGTTTATACCACTAAGCTAGTCCCAATTGCCTGCACTTGGCCCATATCCCTCTATACCCATCTTACCCATGTAACTGTCCAAATGCTTTAAAAGCGCAATTTTCGTCCCTATATTAGAGAGAGAAATTATAGAGGCAGAAAAAGGAAAGTAGAAATAGATAATGAGAAAAAAAAAAGAGACAGACAGACAGAAAGAAGTGAAATGGAAAGAGAGAGATATGTGTAAAAATAGTTGGCGAGATGTCAGGGAGGTAAATGGAAATTGGGGCCACGTCAGGAAATTAACAGGAGTTGGGGCCTCATCAGGAGGCCAGCCCATTGCCAATTAGGGTTGGAGCATGGATTGCCTGTGAGCAACAGAACATTTACTAGTAGTAAGTTAAAAATAGGAACACAGATAAGTTATTTGATGGAAAAGATATGAATATTTTGAAAGGTGAAATGGTTGAATGGTCAAAGACTTGATATAGCACTATTTTAAAAGGTGCTGTGTACATTGGGAAAGTGCGTGTGTGTGAATATTAGATGAGGACGGAAATAGGCTCGACTCTATGCATTCTTGGCACATAGGAATTTGGGAACAGGAGTAAGCCATTCAGCCCCTCGAGCCTGCTCCGCCATTCAGTTAGATCATGGCTGTTCTGTACTTCAACTCCATTTACCCGCCTTAGCTCCAAATCCCTAACGTAACAACAATCTCTTGATCTCAGCCTTGAAAGCTCCAATTGTCCCAGCATCCACAGCCTTTTGGGGAAGAGAATTCCAGATTCCCACTCCTCTTTGTGTGAAAAAGTGCTTCCTGATTTTCCCCCTAAAATGGTCTAGCTCTAATTTTAAGATTATGTCCCCTCATTCTCGATTTCCCCCACCAGAGAAAATAGTTTCTCTGCATCTACCTTATCGAATCCTTTAACATTTTATTTTTTAGAAAGTGAGAGACTAAGAAATGTTGATAGTTAGGGCGATTTGGGTGTCCTTGTACATGAATCACAGAAAGTTAACATGCAGGTACAGCAAGCAATTAGGAAGGCAAATTGTATGTTAGCCTTTATTGCAAGGGGGTTGGAGTATAAGAGTAAGGAGGTCTTGTTGTAATTATATAGGGCTCTGGCGATACCATTCTTGGAGTACTGAGTACAGTTTTGATCACCTTCCCTAAGGAAAGATATACTTGCCTTAGAGTGGTTGCAATGAAGGTTCACTAGATTGATTCCTGGGATGAGAGGCTTGTCCTATGAGGAGAGATTGAGTAAAATGGGCCTATATTCTCTGGAGTTTAGAAGAATGAGAGATGATCTCATTGAAATATATAATATTCTTAGAGGGTTTGACAGGGTAGATGCTGAGAGGCTGTTCCCCCTGGTTGGAGAATCTAGAACCAGGGGTCATAGTCTCAAGATAAGGGGTCGGCCATTTAGGACCGAGATGAGGAAAAATGTCTTCACTCAGTGGGTTGTGAATATTTGGAATTCTCTACCCCAGAGGGATGCTCAGTCGTTGAGTATATTCAAGACTGAGATCGATGGATATTTGGCACTAAGGGAATGAAGGGATTTGGGGATAAGGCAGGAAAGTGGAGTTGAGGTAGAAGATCAGTCATGATCTTATTGAATGGCGGAGCAGTCTCGAGGGGCCATACGGCCTACTCCTGCTCCTATTTCTTATGTTCTTAAACACTAACTGCTACGCATTATGAAATGTTTTGAGCATGAGCAGATGAGGAAACTGCAGCTGTTCCCTCCTGACCACCTGATCCTCTCCCAGGGGCAGAGTGTGACTAACTTATTATCGTGTCCGTCAGTCACATGGTGTTGCGACAGGATGTGGTCGGGTTATAGGTGCATTTCGATATAAATAAAAAAAGGCATATTGCAACTGGCAAACAAGTAATGCGGTTGAAAACAGCGGTCAGTTTGGGATATGGGTCAAAACCCTTAAATGTTCAACCAGATTGTCCTTTAATGGAGAAGAAAAACACATTGAATGAATTCTATAGCTTCAACTGTACCTTTTCTGTACCCTCGCAATAAAAATGATAGATTGCGAGGGTACAGTACAATGGTGAATAGCGCCATTGGTGAAGTTGTTGGTGCCAGCACAAAATTATGCTTTCATCTCCCAGGGTGGCCCTACATCCTTACAATATCTGATATAACTGGTGTGCAGAAACACAGCCTTTGCTTTGCTCTGCATCGGCAGCCATGTTGGAAGCAGCAGTGGAAAATAGGAATCGGGCATGGGACTTCAAGGGTTAAATATCTTCATTTTCATTTCTTCCCCCCCAAACAGAGAAAAGAGAAGTCACACTGGACTCTTGTCTCGTTTGGGAAAGAGGACTGTGCGTTTAGTTTGTTTTTGTGTTTAGATATTTGGGGTTGTTTCATTGCATTGCTCTCACATGCTGTTAGATCAAAAGGCCTTTTGGTTCTTTGCATTGAAGGGAAAATCAAGGCACTCAGCACAATATGTCTGGCCTGGACATCTACCAAATAGCCTGTGTAGCACAAACTTTAGCTCCCAAGCATTGTTATGAAAATGAGGCAAAGGTGTCATATCAGACTATTTTCTCCAATACAGGCCTATAAACATTTGCCACTGTGCTTTTGCTACTACCTCTCCATTCTTTCCCTCCTGTTCGTGACCTCCCCTGTCTCCATCCACTGTACCCCCAACCCCCCAGCATTACAGTCTCTCTTCCATTAACTTTCACTATCTCCAAGTTTATTTTTTCTGTGAGAACCCATTCCCTTGATCCCATCCCCACTCAACTCTTGTCCACTCAATGATCGCTCCTAGCCCCCATAGTTGCTTATATTGTAAATGGCTTTCTCTGCTGGTTTCTCATTCTCCAATTTCCATAAACTCCCAACAATGGAAAGTTTAGAGATGGGATTTTTATTGACCTGTTAATTTTTTTAAGTTTTTGTTGAAGAAATGGCTGATTAGTGAAGAGGAATTGTTTAGTAAAAAAAATACAAAAACATGTTGTAATGTAATTGTCTGATGAATGAACCCTTACATGATGTGGAGTCAAGAAGTGTGGACATTAAGATATCTCGGTGGGCTTGATTTTAACTCCCGGGTGGGAAATCGGCAAAGCGAGCGGCGTGCCCGTCCGGGAGTGGCAGTGGGCAGCCTCAGATGATTTTAACAGCGGGCCTCATTAACATGCCGTTTCCTTACCAACACGGCCGGGTCAGTTAGTGGGAAGCGGCTGTCCAGCCACCAAAATAGGGCAGCAGGAGGCCGCCTCCCGGGGCACCCAGCGGAGCCATCCCCAGCACAAGGTAAGTTCTCCGGGAGGGGAATCCCAGTCGGAGGAGGGGGGTGGTCTGGGGCATGGGAGGCCCGAGTTTTCCTTGTGGATCATGGAGGAGCATTCCTGCTTCTCCTGGCCCACGAGGAAACTGAAATTTTTAAAAAAATACTTACTTGCTGCTGTTCCCGGCAGGTTTTGAATGCCAAGAAAGCCACCACTGCTCCCTTGCTCAGGCCTCAGGTTAAAATTGCAGATTGGGCCCTGATGATATCATCAGAGGCCATTCTGCATATTTAAAGCGGGCCCTGCCAGCTTGTGTCAGCTGTGGCTCAGTTGGTAGCACTCTTGCCTTTGAGTCAGAAGATCGCGGGTTCACGTCTCAGAGACTTAAGCACATAATCTAGACTAGCACTCCAGTTCGGTACTAAGGGAGTGCTGCATTGTCGGAGGTGTTGTCTTTCAGATGAGATGTTAAACCAAGGCCCTGTCCACCATTTCAGGTGGACATAAAAGATCCCATGGCACTGTTTCGAAGAAGAGCAGGGGAGTTCTCCCCAAGTGTCCTGGTCAATATTTATCCCTCAACCAACATCACTAAAACAGATTATCTGGTTATTATCTCATTGCTGTTTGTGGGACCTTGCTGTTTCCAACAGTGACTACACTTTAAAAAGGTACTTCATTGGTTGTGAAGCGCTTTCGGATGTCCTGAGGTTGTGAAAGGCGCTCAATAAATGCAATTCGTTCTTTCCTTGCTGCCTGCAATTTAAGGTAATTCCCCTGCTCCATTTTAACTGCCCCTCTGCCTGGTGGAATGGAGGGAGTAAAAATCGACCCCTGTGTGTCTAAAACTTAGCTACCATATTCTGTTCTGCACTGAGTCTGGCTTGCCCATCACCCCCATCCTCACTGACCCCCGATACATTGAATTTAAAATCCTGGTCCTCATCTTCAAGTCCCTGCACAGCTTCACTTCACTCTATCTCTGCAACATCCTCTAGCTTTATTTCCTTTCCCACATCTATTAGTCTTCTGAATCTGACATTTTGTGTATCCTTCCCTCCCTTCATCCAACCATTAATGGCAGGGCTTAATGGCAGGGCCTTCAGCTGATAGCCCTATTCTTTGGAACTCCCTCCCTAAAACTTTCCACTTGCCTCACCATCTTTAAAAATCTTGTAAAATCCCATCTTTATGACCAAGCATTTGGTCACCTCCCCATACTCTTCCCACCCCCCCCCCCCCACCAAAGCTCGGCCCCTATTTCTTTGTCAATTTAGTTTCTTTTCTCGGGCCCAGCACCCCCGCACCCCCACACAATTTCCACAACACACCCTGGAAGGTTTTTTTTACATGAAAGCCACTAGTTAAACACAAATTGAAGATTTTAGCCAAACTGTTTTTCAAACTGATTCTCCTAAAGTGAACCTATTTGTGCTTTGCAGTGAAAGACTCACAGCTGTGAAGAAGAGTCCTCTCTATGAAACTCCGTGCTTTTCATCTTATACTGAATGTACTGAGGTACTTTCTGTACCAGCTGTGTTTGTCACAATGGAAAGTTTAGAGGTGGGTGTTTTTATTTACCAGTTGAGAATTTTTTTTGAATTTAAGAAATGACTGATTATTCAAAAGGGACTTTCAGTAAAAAATACAAAAAACATATGTTATTTTAATGTAATCTTCCGATCAATTAACCCTAATTTGATGTGATGTCAGGAAGTGTGGGCACTAAGCCTCTGTGTGTGAAAGACAAAATTTTTGGTATGTTATTAATAGACACTTAATTTTATAAGGATGTTTTTGTAGACTGTTTTTCTGTAGCTACAGCATCTAGTATTCACATTATACACCACTAGTCGATCAAAATATACAGCACTCACCAATCATATTATGTGGTGTTTGGCAGCTGTACTTTACATCATCCAGCGATCACATTATATAAGCATCCAACAATCATAGTGTTCAAAATCCTATAATCATTTTATAAAGCATCCAGCAAGCATGCTGTACAGTACCGAGCAATCATTTATACAGCAGCCAGCAATCACATTATAGAACATCCAACAATCACATTATAGAACATTAAACAATCACATTATAGAACATCCAACAATCACATTATAGAACATCCAACAATCTCATTATAGAACATCCAACAATCACATTATAGAACATCCAACAATCTCATTATAGAACATCCAACAATCTCATTATAGAACATCTAACAATCACATTATAGAACATCCAACAATCTCATTATAGAACATCCAACAATCTCATTATAGAACATCCAACAATCACATTATAGAACATCCAACAATCTCATTATAGAACATCCAACAATCATATTATAGAACATCCAACAATCATATTATAGAACATCCAACAATCACATTATAGAACATCCAACAATCATATTATAGAACATCCAACAATCATATTATAGAACATCCAACAATCATATTATAGAACATCCAACAATCATATTATAGAACATCCAACAATCATATTATAGAACATCCAACAATCATATTATAGAACATCCAACAATCATATTATAGAACATCCAACAATCATATTATAGAACATCCAACAATCATATTATAGAACATCCAACAATCATATTATAGAACATCCAACAATCACATTATAGAACATCCAACAATCACATTATAGAACATCCAACAATCATATTATAGAACATCCAACAATCATATTATAGAACATCCAACAATCATATTATAGAACATCCAACAATCATATTATAGAACATCCAACAATCATATTATAGAACATCCAACAATCATATTATAGAACATCCAACAATCTCATTATAGAACATCCAACAATCACATTATAGAACATCCAACAATCTCATTATAGAACATCCAACAATCACATTATAGAACATCCAACAATCACATTATAGAACATCCAACAATCTCATTATAGAACATCCAACAATCTCATTACAGAACATCCAACAATCACATTATAGAACATCCAACAATCTCATTATAGAACATCCAACAATCTCATTATAGAACATCCAACAATCACATTATAGAACATCCAACAATCACATTATAGAACATCCAACAATCACATTATAGAACATCCAACAATCACATTATAGAACATCCAACAATCTCATTATAGAACATCCAACAATCACATTATAGAACATCCAACAATCATAATGTACAGAATCCAGCAATAATGTTACACAACATCTAGCAATCACACTATACAGCATCCAATAATCATACTATACAGTAGCCAGTAATTATATCATACACCATCCTGTGATGTTATACAGCATCCAGCAATGATAATATACAGTGCACAGCAATCATATTAAACAGCATCCCTGCTAATTATCCTTGCTTGTTTGCCAATGTAATCTCCATTCCTCCTAACTTTTCCCAGGGTGATGTTCCTTTTTTGGGAGGTGGGGGTGGAGGCAGCAACCTTGCAGTATTTTACTGAGATGTAAGCCTAGGCAGTAAGTGCTGGCAGGCTATTTCAGCCCAATCCTGTCGTTGTGTGACATCCATACACACACACTTCAAGAGTCACTGAATCGCTATTAGGGGTGGGAACCCCAAGTGATTTTCCCAGCACAGTGGTGACACACCAACTGCTATCGCAGCTCAGATCGCCTCACTCGTATTGGTATCCTAGGATCTCTTGATTACATGTGACTTAGTACCACATTACATTGTTTATTTACTCAGTGCCGTCAGGTCCCTGTAATGCCATATATCTGTCTCAAATATATTTACTGTAATCACTTATTGTTTCAGTGATATCAGAGTTCACACATAACTGCATATTAAGCACAAAATATCTATCAATGTGGTTTTAGACAGTCAGTGGGGTAATACCAAAGTATATATAATACTATGCATTGATTTAAATAGAACAAGTTATTTTAGCCCCATATCATTGTAATTGGACTTGTACACCATCTCTAACTCTGAGGAATTGTGCATGTGTACTGATCTGTCTACACCTTGTCCCTGAAGGGGTCGGAGATGCAGAGTTATACTGAACTGTTTTAGGGGGGGAAGAGAGGATGGAAACATTTTTTAATACTCGTGGTTTGCGTATGCATGACGGAAGGTGAGGGCTCACAGTCTTTGGTAACGGACCTTTACTTTCCATTTGTCACACAGTGAATGCATCAACTACAATAAACGTAAGCTTAGCACAGGTGTTCCTACACTACTCTGATAATGAATCTTAACCACAGCTTCAGAAGAGACCAATTACTTCATTATTGTAGCACTCCATTTCCCACCTGCTTCATCCTTGTGGTCTCTCAAAACACTTTTATATTTACTGGGGTTTTTTTTTCTTGTTTGGGGTGAATAATCTCTGTACATCACTCGTCTCCTTTTACATCTGGAGGTGTGCGCCAGTCTTTGTAGGCATACCCGTCCCCCCTGTATAATGGAGACCCACAGGTGCAATGTGTGGGATCAGCTACTTAGACTTAACCTTACTGCCACAGGCAGCCATCACTTGATTGCAGATTCGTAGAACCCACGTTTGTATGAGTGTGCAATTTGCTCTATGTCCTGCTGTTTATACCCAGTAGTGAAGATGCCAACTGGAGAACAGTGTGTCAGGAGTTGGCTGAATTCGGGTAATGTAAAAGTGTACATCCAAAACTGCTGCCTGTATCCTAACTCGCACCAAGTCCCGTTCACCTGTCACTTCGGTGCTCGTTGACCTATGTTGGCTCCCGGTCCAGCAATGCCTCAATTTTTAAATTCTCATCCTTGTGTTCGAATCCCTCCATGTAATCTCCACCAAGATCTCTGTGCTCCTCCAATTATGGCCTCTTGCACATCCCCGATTTTTATCCCTCCACCATTGGCGGCCGTGCCTTCAGCTGCCTAGGCCCAAAACTCTGGAATTCCCTCCCTAAACCTCTCCGCCTCTCTACCTCTCTCTCCTCCTTTAAGTTGCTTCTTAAAACCTACCTCTTTGACCAAACTGTCCTAATATCTCCATGTGGTTTCAAATTTTATCTGATAACGCTCATGTGAAGCGCCTTAGGACGTTTTACCATGTTAAAGGCGATTTATAAATGCAAATTGTTGTTGTCTTAAGATGACACAACCAAATTATCATAATAACAGAATTTGGCACTGATCTGTGTTATGAATGCCACAGTAAATAGATCCAGACTGTGAAAACTGGCTTTAGTTTCTGTCCACAATGACTGAGCAAGAGTATTGTTCCTTCTGTTTGGTCAGAACTTGTAGTCAAATCCCAGATGTGAGAAACTAAAAGCAACATTGTGCTTGTTGTGGAATCTTGTTATTTGCGAAGATCAAACCAGAAAAAAAAGTTACATGAAATAAACAGATGCAGTCCAACTCAGTTTGCACAAACAATTTGGGAATGCCTGGTTTTATTATGGATTTCATGTTGCTGGATTAACTATCATCCTCCCCGCCACCCTCCCCACTGCTCCCCCCCCCCCACCAACCCCGCTTCCAGTTCCAGGCACCATGGGTCTGGAATTCCCTCCCCAAGCCCCTCCGCCTCTCCACCTCCCTCTCCTCCTTTAAAACTCCCCTTAAAAGCCACCTCTTTGACCAAGCATTTAGTGACCTTTCCTAATATCTGTTTTCTGGCTGGGCATCCATTTTTTTTTGATTATGCCGCTGTGAAATGCTTTAGGATGTTTTTCTACATTAAACGTATTCTATAAATGCAAGTTGTTTATTTGATCATAATGATTCTGAGCAGCATGATCAGTGCAAACTATTAAGTGGTTATCAAGTGCCAACGTTCATCAGAGTGATAGTCCACAGCTGAGTCAATCCAATAGGTTCACTGGCGTTAACTTTAAGAGGTAAAAACAATGGAAATTGATATTTGCTGCTTATTTTAGTCAATTCCAATTTGGATTAACCATGTAAAAAACAATGGTTTAATTTGACAAGAAAGCACACTCATGGATTCATAGACACAGAAACTAATTAATGGGTCATAGATTGAAGAGGTCTGATTATGTATTGAATAGAAGAAAGAAAAAGCCTGATTTGCATTGCAGTAAAACTAGCTTCTATGATGAAATGCAATGCAAATATATTTCGGTTGCGATGCAAAATGGAATAAAATGTTCCCTTTTAGTCTCTGTGCACCATTTTTTTTAAAAGGCACAAGACCTGGACCCTAAGTTATCCAATTTGGATAGAATTTGGCTAATTGTAAGTTAACCCAAAATTTGCCACATTTGTTACATTAGCTTCTGAACTAGGTTCAGGTCTCAGTTTTTATGCACACTCGCCTTATTACTCATTAACGCAATAGTAATTTTGACTTGTTGCCAGGAACGTATAGTCATGACTTTTTATCTAAACTATGTCTGTTCTGTTTCCATTCAGTTAGTGGCTCTTTAACTGCTACAGTTCTACAACTAAAGATTAATGTGTGATTCTGAACTAAGAGGAGTTACTGTCTGTTGATTTAAAAAGTTGAAAACAGAGGGTCCAGAGATGTTGTTGAAGGCGCATTTCAGCTGGGTGTATGAGAATATTTTTGATGATAATTCTTTGTAAAGCTCATGCATTGCTGGAGAGTTGGGCACAGGATCATGTCCTCCATTCCCTTGAGCAGTTGTTTTTTCACCTGTCCTCTGTTCCATGTCTCCCTATAGAGAGTAATCATGCACTACAGTCGGGCGCCTCGTCATGCTTGGATTAGAGAAACACTGAGAGTAGGCAGGAGGACTTCTCAACAGAAGAAATGGCATGGCCCAAAAACAATGCGGTATGAAAGGGGAATCTGACTAGATAAAAAAACAGGCTAGACACTCTGTCTTGACCAGCTGTTTCAACTCTCTCCAAAAACACCCCCAATTTTTTTATGTGGTTGGCTGTGATCTGCCAGTGGAAACACTAAACCTGAACAGAAACCATAAACAAATTTGTGTACATCCATTGCCCTGACACGACTCTGACTACCCCACCCTACCCCAGCCCAGCCCACTCCACCTTCAAACAGATTTCAAAGTACTGTTACTCCACCCGTGCTCTTTTTAAACTGAATTCAAAAACAACCTGTTACTCTTTGTCCCACTTTTGCAAATTTGAGAATCTAGTGAGCGTAACGTAGTGTGAATGTTTTTGGGAGGCTTTGTTGGATCACAGCACGTTGGATTGAATGACTGTTGAGTCTGCGTCAAGAATCAATGGCATCCTGACAGTCGAGTGGGTGAATGCCTAGTTTCTGACACTTGCAGTGAAGTTTCTACGTGAAAATCTGGTGCAACTGAATAGATAAAGTGTCTCACCTCTTAACTCTCATAAAGTTATTTTGTTGCTGGGCATTGCAGAGTTTAGCTGGGTTTTTTTATTGCTTATTAAAGTTTTGCAAGGAAGAGATTTGGTTTACTAGGACCCTAGTCAGGTGTCATTGGGTGGTGGTGATCTTTAGGCAGGTAGAATGGTATTGCTCTTTGTTTACTTCTTTAATAATTCCCAGTGTTTTGTTTCTAGTGTTCTGCCTGTGGATGTTTAGTGTAATATTGCTGCAGCGAAGGGAAATACCTTTATTTTCCAATTTTCTCCTTTACTCCATCTTTCCTGAAGGCAGTGACTCCTATTGGGATATAGTTCTATAGGTGATGGTGGTCCTTAGGGATCTCTTGGCCATTCTATTCATGCGAGCCTGGAGTGAGTTTCCAACGGGATATTTGACTGTTGTGTTAGCACATCCAAACCTGATCCTGTCCTCACCTAATTTTCACACAGCGGGGGTCACTGGTTAGTAATCAGGAACCCAGGGCCTGATCAGACTTTAAGCCGAAGTCCCGCCTGCCCTCTTTGTGGACGTAAAAGATCCCATAGCACTATTTTGATGAAGAGCCGGAGAGTCCCTCAACCTACATCACTGAAAAACAGATTCTTTTGGTCATTATCACATTGCTGTCTGTGGGACCTTGTTGTGGGCAAATTGGCTGCCGCATTTCCCACAATACAACAGTGACTACACTTCATTAGCTGTTAAGCGCTTTGGGACGATTTGAGATTGTGAAAGACGCTATATAAATGCAAGTTCTTTCTTTCTTACAGGGATGTTGAGGCAATTTGTAGTAAACCATTGCTGCTCTGGTAGAGATTGGCTAATTTAGCACAGAGGAGAGACAAATGACCTATCTGGTCTGTATGGCACAGGACTAGGCAAGATTATACTCATAGCCACTAGGCTGATGGGGAGCCTTATGTAAATTTAATGTTAATCATTTTTTGCTAACATTTATGAGCTGCGTGGCTGGCACTACTCAGTAGTTTATTTTCTATAAACCTCCGGTAAAATTTATTTCATGGTATGTTACAGCAGAATTTGCATATATTACATGTTGATAACACACAGGATAACTTTGCTGATCATTAAAGCAAACTGCTCAATAAAAATCAGGGAGAAATGACAGAAGGAACGGAGAAAAAGTCTGTGCAAAGCTAGATTCAGGGAGGCTAAGCTTGATATCCTGTCAGATAAAGCTTGACGTAATAGTGAAACCTTTTGGAACGCACTTAAGGGACCCCGCCCATCACTGAGGAAGAAGAGAATATATATTACTTTTGGGTGACAAGGGCTGGGGCTGACTATCAGATGAAGTTCAATAAATTTTACAGACAACAGATCAAGAGGCTTAACGTCAAGTAAAGCATTATGATCAAGACTGTGGTGGGGGGGTGCGGGGGGAAATCAGGTAACCGCAAATCTGAACGCACTGCTACCTCTATCTTCTTTGGACTTCACAGTAATGGATATTGTGTGTCCTGGGCGCACACATAGCGGCTACGTACATGTAAGAGATTGAGCCACTTATCTTTTTTTCTCTCTCCATCCTACTTCATGTGCCTCGGATTTTTCCTCCTGCTTGGTTCCTTTGTCTCTAAATTGCAATTCTTCCACTGACTAGTGCACTTTCAGAGTATGAGGGAGGTTGGGATGGCCCTGCTTCCTCATAGTGTTGCCTGAATCCAAATCTCACTGCAAACTTAGGAGGCGGAGGGAAGAGTGCTATTTTATAAAGACAAATGAAGCACCCAGGAGTGGTGCAGGAGGCAAATCAAGCAGAAGGGGGATATTTAAGAGATCAGAACTATAAGAGACATGGGATGTATCATGGGGTGAGATGGGGAAAGATTAGGCATAAAGAGGAGTAGGACTGGGAACATGAAGGGGTGAGGATGGGGTCGAGGGTGGGGGGGATATTGAGCAGACAGCATTGCTTATTATTTTTTGGTATTGAATTATATCCTAAGATTTAAATGTTGTAGTTACACAAAAACGATAGCCACTAGATGGTGCTGTAATTGGAGTATTTGAACCCTGGTATTTAATTCATTTTGGAGAAGTTATAAAATAGGCAATGGGACAATTCATTATTATGCTGGGGAGGCTATACAGGAATTAGCACATGCATGATATATTGAACACTTCCTTGAAGGACCAATACTCAAAAAGTTAACGTGAGTCCTGGCTGTGGTGTATTGAGAGGTGATGATTCTCACCAAGCAAACTCCTCATCAATTTTATTCATGCTCCATTTTCATGTCACTATAGTCAGCTGATGAAAAACATATGTAATCTAGTCAAAGGATGCACAGTCAATTGATACATTAAGAATTGTAGTATATTGTTCAACATGGAAATAGAGCAGTTGGTCCAAATTGCCTGTTTCTGTGCTGTAGATTGTGTATAATTCTATGTACTTTGACAGATGCCATATACCATTAGGGAGATCTGTCTGCAATCAATAACCAGGGTAATACTTCACAGAGCGGCAGGAGAAGTCCTGGGATGAGTACAACATTTTCAACATGGGGCTGTCATTGATAAATGACATGCAGGACACATGCAACCATTGACTTCACTAGTACTGACCAAGGTGACCTAACTGCAGACTGCCTTCCTTATGACCGCCCTAAACCAAATTGCAGGTCCAGGACAGCCAGCTGCTAGAAATAACAGTAACCTAAATATTGCCTACAGTGTGTGAGCACAATGCAAGAGAGTCAGCCTTGAAGATATCTCTTCCTGCCTACTCATCACCTCTTCTTCCAACAACAGGGCCCATACTTTAAGACTGGGATATGAATTGGTGTTATGCTTCCCTTTTGGACAGTTTGCTCTGCATTAATACCAGCCATAAGCTGGTGTTAGGTATTGCAGAACTTTCCTGAACATTGGAAAGGAGAAATTAGTGCATTTATATCTGAGATGCCCTCAGTAGGTTTTCAGAAATGAAGAAAACATGCAGAGCAAAGACTTTGTACCATTCCAAGGTTTGGGGTTGAAATTTCAGCACAACCCAACACTATCACAAATATATTTTACACAAGTAGGCCTATGTAGCAACGTGTTTGTGTCTGCATCCTCTAGCAAGATGATAATTCTGTCCTAGTATAAAAGAACTGCATCCCATAATTTGCATATTGTGCTATAATCAATGACAGTGACATCATATGTCCCACTTGTAGGAAATCAAGTTCTGAGTTTTTTTTTTAAAGTGTAACAAAGTTTGCTTTTTATCAAATTGTACACATGAACCAATGGTATACATGGAACACTCAATGCCATTTGGCCCCCTCATATTCTTAATTGAATACTTTTCATGTAGTCTTGCAATAATTAAGGCATTTAAGAAGACAGCAATAAGCAAAGACCATCTATCCTGTCTCTTTTTAAAAAAAATTGTTCTTGCGATGTAGGGATCGAAGGCAAGGCCATATTTATTGCCCATCGCTAGTTGCCCTGAAAAGGTGGTGGTGGGTCTTCTCAATGCACCGCTGTAGTCCTGTGCTGATGGTACTCCCATCATAGTGTTAGGTAGGGAATTCCCAAATATTGATTCAGAGACGATATATGTGATATATGTCAAAGTCAGGATGGTGTATGACTTGTAGGGGGAACTTGGAAGCGACGGGGTTCCCATGATCTTGCTGCTCTTCTCTTCTAGTTTATAGAGATACTTGTCTGGGAGATGCTGTTGAAGTAAGCTTGGAGGGTTGCTACGGTAGATATTATATACTGCAGCCGCAGTGCGCCAGTGTTGGAAGGGGTGGGTATTCAGTCCAGTGGCAGGGGCACTGATCAAATGAACTGCTCTGGCCTGGATGGTGGTTGAGCTTCACGAGTGTTGTAACAGCTGTACTTGTCCAGGTGAGTGATTCCACCACACTCCTGATTCATTTGTTGATTAGATCTGTATATAGGGTCCGATCAGATGTTTTCAACCCCTGCTTCCCTTGTCCCCAAGATTATATTCCATTACCCCTGTTGAACTAGGACTCTATCCATTTCTCTTCTGAATGTATTAACCAAGTCTGCATTCATTATGCTATTTGGAAGTTAATTTCATAAATCAACCACTTTAAGTGATTATTCAGTTCAAAGTGTCCTCAATTTAGAATGATGTCCTTTAGTTATCTTATTGAGCATAAATAACTTCCACATCTATCTTACCACTTCTTTTAAAGAACTTGGCACAAAGATGCCTCCTCACTAATGGCTCAGTGGGTTGTTGCATTATTTAGCATAGCACAAGCAATGTAGACCAGAAAGGACTTACGCTTCATCCCTGGTCTGCACTGAGTAAGCAATCTCAACTGTTGTGATGGAGGTGGGGTTGAGGGGAGGTGGGGTGGTGGGGTGGGAGCAGGGCAAGAATATAATGTAGGTCTCCATGTCCCTGGATGAGGAAGGTAAAAAAAATCAGCCAGTGTCGCCGCTGTGGTTAACGCAAAATGAGAGTGAGAACCTTAATTTCTATAGCACAGCTCATGTGCAAAGGTTAGGATAAGGCTCACCAGTGAAAGCTCCTATAGTTGAATAACCTTTTAATACCTACTGTCCAAGCTTATATGAAATCACTTGGGTAAGGTATTGCAGAGCCACTGATGCCTGTGAATTTATACCCCAACATGAGATGCCACTGTCAGGAGAGGAGGGATATTAGGAGGTGAAAAATTGACTTGGATCATTTTCCCCCTTAGTTTATTCATCTAATGAGAACATATTTATCTTCTTGTAGCTTAATGATTTAAAACCTAGTATCGATCTTGTTGGCCTTCTGTGAATCCTTTTTGTAAGTACAGTGACTGAATCTGCAAGAGATACTCCAAGTGCGGTCTTGCCAATGGTTTACATCATATGTAGCTTCCTTGACTTTATAGTCTTTCGCCAACTTATTTTCCTAACATTCAATTTGTCTTGGCATTTGCTGCTCCACAAGGTGGTAACACTTTTAACATATGGTCAACTGGCACATACACTCTTCAACCTGCTGTACTTATAGAATCATGGAAGTTTGCAGTACATATAGAGGCCATTTGGTCCATTGAGTCTGTGTTCGCTCTTTGCTAGAGCAATATAAAACGAATCCCACTGCTCCGCTCTCTCCTCAGAGCCTTCCAGTTTCCTCTGCTTGAAATATTTATCCAGTTTTCTCCTAAAAGATGCAATAGTCTCTGCCTCAACTATTACTTTTGGCAAAGCATTTCATGTTCCAGCAACCTTTCACACAAAGAAACTTCTCCTAACGTCTCTCCTCACTCTCAATGAAAATTTTAAACCGATGACCTCTTATCACTGACAGCTCAACCAGCAGAAATATTCACTGTATAAAAACTGTTCATAATTTTAAAAACCTCTATTGAATCTCCTCTTAGCCGTCTTTGGTCCAACGGAAATAGTCTCAGTACCTTGAGTGTCTTTTCATTCCTATAGATTACCATCCCTCGCATCATTATGGTGAATTTATGTTGTACACTGTCTATGGCTTTAATGTCCTTTCCACAAATGGGTGCTGAAAACTGCACACAATAGTCTAACTGTGGCCTCACCAATGTTTTGCATAAATTCATCATTACTTCTTTATTCTTGTGTTCCATGCCTCTACTTCCAAAATCCAAATTGTTGTTGGCTTTGTTTATGGCTTTATCTACCTGCTTTTGTACTTTCTGGGAATTATGTATTGAACCCCCAGGTCTCTTTGTGATCCATTCCTTTCAGCATCTCTCCATTGAGTGTATATTTCCATTCCATGTTTTTCTTCCCAAAATTTATTACCTCACACTTATCCATATTAAATTGCATCTGCCCATTTCGCTAATCTGTCTATGTCCTCCTGAAGTCTTTTATAGTCCTCTCTGCTGTTTGCCAAAGCCCATAATTTTGTGTCGACAGCAAATTTCGAGATTGTATTCCCTCAGCGCAAGTCCAAATCATTTAGATTTACCAAGAACAAAAGTGGTTCCAGCACTGACCCTTGTGGTAAACCACTTCCAACCCTTCTTCAATCTGAGCAACACTCATGTACCCTAACTCTTTGTTTTCTGTCCCTCAACCAACTTTCCTCTTACCATATGCCTGAATTCTCTTGTAGAAACACCTTATCAAATGCCTTCAATCCATATACACTACAACTACTGCATTCCCTTTATTACTTCTTCAAAACATTCTGTTAAATCTGTCAAGCACAGTTTGCTTTTAACAAATCTATGTTGGCTGTCCTTCATTAACTCAAGCATTTCCAAATGCTCTATAATTTTATCATGAATTGTCGATTTTAAGAGCTTGCTCACAACCGATGTTAGACTAACTGGGCTATAGTTACCCAGTTTGTCATTCTCTCCCTTCTTGAACAAATGTGTCACATGGGCTAAACTCCAGTCTCATGGCACAATTTGCATAGTTAAGGAGGATTGAAAAATTTTGCTCAGAACCTCTGTTCTCTGACTTTATTCAGTGATACACCATCCACTGTGTAATCTTATTTGTTATTTTTAGCAAGACTTCACGTCACTATACACTTCTCAATGTCCAATGCCATTTGCCATTTATTAGCTCGGTTGCTAAGTGACTGTAAGTCTATTTGAACAATATCAATATCCTAGTGACATCCTGCTTTCCATATATGTTTGTGTTATCCACAGACCTAAACATTCTACTTTTGCATTGTTAATGTCATTACTAAATATGATTAATTCCAATCTCTGGGGAAACTGGACTTGCTATGGCTGCCCAATTAAAACTTACACCATTGATAACTACCCTCTGTTCCCTATTATTTAGTCAATCAATCCTGTGGAAGACTTTATCAAATTCTTTTTCAAAATCAGGTTACGATATAGGCCCTGAAATTACCTGTGGGATACTAGTGTAGGAATACTTAACTTTTAAAATAATTGGCAAAAAGCTGAATTTCAGGTGAACATCTAGCATTCACATTGTAGTATCCCATTGCATAATTTCAGGGCCATGTGCTATTCAACACCTTGCCTTCATCCGCCAACACTCATGCATCCTCAAAGATTCATACTCTTTTTTTAACATTGGATTCATATTACCTAGAATCATAGAATCTTACAGCACTGACAGAGGCCATTTGGCCCGTCATGCCTATGCCAGCTCTTTGAAAATGCTGTCCAATTTAGTCCCAAATTAGTCCTCTTCAAGTACATATCCAATTGCCTTTTGAAAGTTCCTAAGGAATCTGCTTCGAATACCCTTTCAGGTAGTGCATTCCAGATCTTAACAAACCACTCATTTCCCCTCTAGTTTTTTTTTTGCCAATTATCTTAAATCTATAACCTCTGGTTACTGGCCCACTTGCCAGCGGAAACAGTTTCTCCCTATTTGCTCAATCAAAACCCCTCTTTATTTTGAATTCCTCTATTAGGTCTCCCCTTAACCTTCTCTGCTCTAAGGAGAACATTCCCAGCTTCTCCAATCCAGCTTCCACATAACTGAAGTCCTTTATCCCTGGTATCATCCTGGTAAATCTCCTCTGTACCTCCTCCAAGGCCATGACATTCTTCCTCAAGTGTGGCGTCCAGAATTGTACACAATACTCCAGCTAAGGCCTAACCAGTAATTTGTAAAGGTTCAACATGATTTCCTTGTTTTTGTATCCAATGCCCCTATTTACAAAGCCAAGTATCCCATATGCTTTCTTAACCATCTTATCAACTTGCCCTGCCACCTTCAAAGATTTGTGAATATGCACCCCCAGATCCCTCTACTCTTGCACTCACCAACTGCACCTATCTTCCAATCCTTTGGTAACACCTAATGAACTTTGCTACATTTCTGCCACCACACCCTCAACATCTATCCTGTTTCTTATAGCATTTTGTTTTCAGTTTGGTGTAGAAATGTTACTGCAGTACTAACAGGTTGATGTATGTGACCTGAGTCAGTAGCTCAAATTTTGACTGCTCGACAGGTAGAAATTTATAAACTCAAGTGTTAGTTTTGCAGGCCTGCTGCTTACCTTAGTTGTAAACAATTTTACAACACCAAGTTATAGTCCAGCAATTTTATTTTAAATTCACAAGCTTTCGGAGGCTACCTCCTTCCTCAGGTGAACGATGTGGAAATGATTGAAAACAATTTTACAACACCAAGTTATAGTCCAGCAATTTTATTTTAAATTCACAAGCTTTCGGAGATTTTCTCCTTCCTCAGGCAAATGTTTCAAGAGCTCCTTGAAGCCTACGCATTTATACATATTGAACAATACATGGTGTTTACAGACTGCCCCTGCAACTGCCCGTTGCCAAGGCAATCACCGTGTTCAGACAGAGAGGTGTTACCTGCAGAACCCCCGAATACACATTCAACAAAAAAACAAACAGGGAAAAAAAACAGAGAAAAAAAAACACAGAGAGAGGCAGAAACATCCGGAAGGCAGAGAGAGCCAGCAAATGACCCATTATATTAAAAACAGATAACATTTGTTCGCTGGTGGGGTAACGTGTAGTGTGACATGAACCCAAGAACTTTGCTACATTTCTGCCACCACACCCTCAACATCTATCCTGTTTCTTATAGCATTTTGTTTTCAGTTTGGTGTAGAAATGTTACTGCAGTACTAACAGGTTGATGTATGTGACCTGAGTCAGTAGCTCAAGTTTTGACTGCTCGACAGGTAGAAATTTATAAACTCAAGTGTTAGTTTTGCAGGCCTGCTGCTTACCTTAGTTGTAAACAATTTTACAACACCAAGTTATAGTCCAGCAATTTTATTTGGAGACTAACACGGGACGCAACCAACAGAGTACCCTTTGTCGTCCAGTACTTCCCCGGAGCGGAGAAACTACGCCATGTTCTCCGCAGCCTTCAACATGTCATCAATGAGGACAAACACCTCGCTATGGCCATCCCCACACCTCCACTACTCGCCTTTAAACAGCCACCCAACCTCAAACAGACCATCGTTCGCAGCAAACTACCCAGCTTTCAAGAGAACAGCGTCCACGACGCCACACAACCCTGCCACGGTAACCTCTGCAAGACATGCCAGATCATCGACACAGATACCACCATCACACGAGATGACACCACCCACCAGGTGCATGGTTCATACTCCTGTGACTCGGCCAACGTTGTCTACCTCATACGTTGCAGGAAAGGATGCCCCAGAGCATGGTACATTGGCGAGACCATGCAGACGCTGCGACAACGGATGAACGGACACCGCGCAACAATCGCCAAACAGGAGGGTTCCCTCCCAGTCGGGGAACACTTCAGCAGTCATGGACATTCATCCACCGACCTTCGGGTAAGCGTACTCCAAGGCGGCCTTCGAGACACACGACAACGCAAAATCGTCGAGCAGAAATTGATAGCCAAGTTCCGCACCCATGAGGACGGCCTCAACCGGGATCTTGGGTTCATGTCACGCTACACGTTACCCCACCAGCGAACAAATGTTATCTGTTTTTAATATAATGGGTCATTTGCTGGCTCTCTCTGCCTTCCGGATGTTTCTGCCTCTCTCTGTGTTTTTTTTTCTCTGTTTTTTTTCCCTGTTTGTTTTTTTGTTGAATGTGTATTCGGGGGTTCTGCAGGTAACACCTCTCTGTCTGAACACGGTGATTGCCTTGGCAACGGGCAGTTGCAGGGGCAGTCTGTAAACACCATGTATTGTTCAATATGTATAAATGCGTAGGCTTCAAGGAGCTCTTGAAACATTTGCCTGAGGAAGGAGAAAATCTCCGAAAGCTTGTGAATTTAAAATAAAATTGCTGGACTATAACTTGGTGTTGTAAAATTGTTTACAATTGTCAACCCCAGTCCATCACCGGCATCTCCACGAAATGATTGAAAGTCACCCTTAGTTGGGGTGACTTTCAATCATTCTCAATCAGGCTGTTAGCAAGATAGCAATGAATTCTATTTTCTTGGAGTTAAAAGTGACACTTTTTTCTGAACAGGAAGATGGATAATCTTGCACCATCATTCACAGAGTACACACTCAGATTGTCCCAGGTTGTGGTTAATTTGCCTGCAGGTGATAAAAATGGTGATGGTGGGGAGATGCTTCATGTCACCGTCACCAATGGCTTATGCTGCTTGCTGCTAACTGATACTCTTATATTACTGATAAGGGTCATCATTTTTCAAATGAACTGGTAGGTATGGCAAAAATATCAAGGTGGAGGCAATATGCTTGTGTAATTGTGCAATCGTGATTGTTAGCAGTCTTCTGGATATTTTGGCTTATGTAGAAATCTTCCAGGTTGCTGATTGAATGATAGGGAAAGGATACATCTTCACCTCTTTAAGGAGTGGAGGTTAAAAGGTTGGCGGGGGTGCGGGGAGCAACCTTAAGGCAAAACAATAACAAATAAGGATGGGTAAAACCATTTCAAATTAATTGGAATCTGCTGTCCCCCATAAATATCTCCCAATCTCAATGTTAAAAGGCAAAAAAATGCCACGCAATAATGGACATTTATGTTGAAAACATAACCTGATCACAGAAAAATTGACAAAATTCTTTCCTGACAGCACAGCTGATAGATTTCTTCCCACTCTCATTAGTCTGTTCTCACTAGGCTCACAGCCTGTGTCACTAACTGCCTTTCACCATCAATTAGTCTGCTTCCTGGCTGAGACAGGCTGCTGATCAAAGGACACTCGACTTGACAGGTATAAAAGGTCCATCTAAAACCGAGGCAGTGCTCAATTCCAATTTCAGTACAATAGAGAATACCAGAGTCATTAAGCAATAAATATAAAGCAAGCTTGATCTGACAGCAAAGGCTGCAAATTCCACTGATAACACATAAGACTGCATCCTATTATTGACAGTGGAAAGTACAACTCACTCCATTTATCAAGTAGTTGGACTTTGCTGTATATTCTATAAAGTTTTTATAGCAAAACAGGAGAAATATTTAGTGGCTGGCAACAGCTGCATTTAAATTTGATCACTTTGGTTAAACTCAGAGGAATTAGAAACAAAAGTTTTCAAAAGTGAAAAGTGCTGGTGGCACAGTGAGGTCACAGGACATTCCAGAGAGGGGTAGTTGATGATATTCTGTCAAAATAAGTTGTTCATACAAAATTCCTAATATTGGAATATTTTGGTTTCTTGTGTTCAGGACAGAATGCCAGGGTAATACACTGGAAGCAGGCCATAACGGCTCTCGAGAAAAGGGCCCCACTGTCCTGCCAAAATAGTTAAGGTAACACAGTGATTTACAGCACTTTTACCTCTAGGATGCATGTTCAAATCCAGCCCAGGGCAATGGGATGAAAGTTTACTGTCGTTGTGGGGGATGCTGTTATAGGTCTTAATTAAAATGAACTTGGTCAGTCTCAACACGACTGCCTGTGGACACAAATCTACAGCATGTTTGTCCTCAAATTGAGTACAGTTGACAAGTACCTGGCAATCTGACCCAGAGGACACCCTGTCCTGTAGTAGTAGGTGGCAGCCTGTTGAGGCAGTATCATGCTATTGCATCTAATGTACCATATCAGTGTACTTAGCACTATTACTGTGTGTAAAGTTTTGAAAAATACTGTTGTCCAACACCTCTCACTTTTATGGGTGGAAAGAAACAAAAAAGAAGTAGACTACATGATACCCAAGCTACCTGCCATCTGTTGTCTATAGCACTGTTCTTGTCCTTATTTGTACAGGGTCTACAAGGAGCCTATGCATTAGGACCCATTGAACTTGATAGCTCTGCCTGTTTCTGCTTCATTTGATTCAGCCCTGTAGAGAAGATCTGTTTGGGACAGACAACTGGCTTGAGCTTTAGCAGGGGCTAACATTCCATTGCAATGACTTTCAGTTATCCAAGTAATATTTGTATTGCACGATATTTGGGGAGCTTCCTTTAGGTACAAACATAGGTACAAAAATGGCAGGATAAAATAGTTACAGATATAAATCTGAATCATAAAGAATTTTGATAAACTGGAATTCAGATCATTGGAAGATAAATAATTCTTACTAAAACTTGGAAATTTCTCAGGTGTTAATCCTGCAAGGAGATTCTTCCATCAGTAGCGACAGAACAGTTTTACACTGGCCCTAATGTAATTACCTGATAGTAGTGGTAAAAGTGGGTTTCTGAGATAATGTAGTGACATAGTGTGTTGGTACTGTAACACTCATTTCATTTTCTTCCCATTTCTTTGGGCCTTCCAGAGCCATTTATCATTCCTGGCCTTTGCAGGCAAGTGACCCTCTTCCAGTCCTCTGCCAATGCTTCTATTGGCTCCTTGGAGGTGTACTAAAAAAAACAGGTGTAGAAAGATAGTCTTAAGAAGCAATTCCTTCCCCTTATAGGGAGATGCTCAGTGCAAAGTAATCATGCTTCTTAACAGTGTAAGTTTTATCCGGAGAGAGGAATTCTCTTCTGTTGAGTTATCCTGACCGATCGTTTATAGATATAGATGCATTGGGGGTGATTTTAAACCCCAAGAACGGGTTGGTTGGGGGCGGGTGGGAGTTGAAAATAGTTGTTTTTTGGGTCGCGACCACAGCCCGGCTTTATTTCCGGGTTTAACGTCGGCGCGGAAAAGTACAGGCTTCCCACTGGGAATGCAAAGTCCGAAAACTTTGCGGTTGCCACCCAGAAAGAAACAACTATTTTCATCTCCCACCCGTCCCCAACCCACCCGTTCTTGGGGTTTAAAATCGCCCCCATTGTGTCAACCCTAGACATGTGAACCTTTGCAGAGTGAGTCTGTTCACTACAGGGTAAAGCATAGCTAGACTCTGTAGATAATTGGGAGCCATTAGTTTAGTTTTAAGCCTGTCTTAAGGTTTGCAACATTATCGGTAAACTATCAATTTTAGAAAGAAAATGAGGTAACCTTCTCACTTAAAATTGAACTTTCCTCTCCTTTCTATCTGCACGGATTCAGCAATAAAAGAGTTAATTAGAAATAGAACTGGGTGATTGAATAATAGAGTTAATAAAAGTTTGTGTACGCTGAGAACAAAGCAGGCAAAGGTTCCAAGCTGTCAAACTAATAATGAGCCACAAGAAGGGCAGTAAGGTGAGCAGTGTATTAAAGCACCAGTGTGCAGCAACACAGAGTGGTGAGAGACAAGTTGGATTCCCCACCATGTTCTTGTTTGTCCATTTGATTGCTATCTGCACTGCCAAGTGGAGACCAAGGGGGGGTAATTTTAACCCCAAAGAACGGGTGGGTTGGGGGCAGGTTAAAAGGGGGCAGGAAGGTTAAAATAATAGCTTTTTGAAGTGCGACCATAACTCGGCTCCAATGCACCCACTTCCGGGATTAACCCAGGCATGTTTGGATGAGCGTGTGCATCCGAAACCAGGAAGTCCTGTCTCCACTTAATGCCGGCGGGCAGATATTTTGTTGATTCTAACCCTGAAACTAATTTAACCTCAGCTGCATGGGTTTCCCATGGCTTCTGAATCAGGTGAAAGGAGGTGAGAAGGGCCGATCCATGAGGTAAGTGCCTTTATTGCACTGCTGGTGGACCAGGAGGAGCAGAAGTGTTCTCTCCAGGCCCAACCAGCTTACCTGCTGCGATCGGACCCCCGCGATCAATTGACTCCCCCTCAGATGGGAGACCCCCACCTCTCCGAAGGCCAAGACTCCATGATGGTAGACCACCCCCACCTTTGAATCTTCATCTGATGTCCGACCTCCAACTGCCGACCTGATCACCTCCCTGCCCGCGATGTTCTCCAAGGCTCCCCCCCACCACCGAAGTTCTCCAAGGCGCCCCCCACTCCGATGTTCTCCACGCACCCCCCCACCCCGGATGTTCTCCACGGCCCACTATCTATCCCTCCCTCCCTCCTCTCCAATTCCCGGCTCCATTCCCTCCCTCCCTTCTGACAGTCGACAATCTGGCTGGCTATCGCGCGGGAAACCCGGAAGCAAAAATAATTACCTTCAGTTGAGTTGCAATTGCAGATTCCAACACACTCACTTGAAGGCCTAGCTTTACTCATGCAGCATAGTGTCTTGTTATATAACACCGTTCAGTTGTATTGTCTCCTTGTGTGGGCTTTAGGTTAGTGAGAAACCGAAAAGAGGCCATTTGAAATCTCACCCGAAAATCTATCTACCCACTGAGTTCCCGGCTCCAAGTTAAAATCATGTCTCAGGTTCTTCCCAACAGAGAGAGCAGGGTAATCAAATGCAGGGTCATCACTGGGGTACCCTTGTGCGCCTCTTACCAATCGGATCAAGGGTGACATTGGGGGGGGTTTGCAAACAGGATGACCCCTGCGATGCTCCTTAAATGTCCCAGTTTAATCAGAATATCCTGATCTCAAACAACATCACTGTGAAAAGCAACAGTATTCCAAGCAAGCAAAATCATCTGATTTGCTTGTTCCACACAAGCAATGCTTCTGCACTAAACACCAATCAGAATCCATCCATTTCACACATTGTAGGTTGAGAGAGATGACACTCAGGCTCAATGGGACCAGAAAGACAAAAAACTGGGAAAAACAGAGGGTAACATAACCTCGAAAAAGAACTCTTAAAAGTACGAATGCTAATAAGTTCTTGGTGAAGCTACCACAGTTGATATAACAGGACTGAAAGTAAACAGAAAACCTATTAGTAGGATAAGATCACAGAATTAGTTCAGTAAAAGTCCATCCCATAGTCACTCAAGGACCACCCTCTTTAACTGGAATGCCTCTTGTACCCTAGAGACACATTTTAAAGTGTAAGAGATGAGACAGTGAGATTTCAAATGGCCTCTTTTCGGTTTCTCACTAACCTAAAGCCCACACAAGGAGACAATACAACTGAACGGTGTTATATAACAAGACACTATGCTGCATGAGTAAAGCTAGGCCTGCAAGGGGGTGGAAAAGACCCACTTCAGACAGAATAGTCAATCTATGCAATGTATTTCTGTGACATTATACATAATTTTGAAATCTTCACTTTAATCAAAGAATCTTGGCGTGTGAAGATAACTACAAAATTTATCTGAAATTGATTGGAATAAATGCTACAATGATTAGCCCTAATCAATAACGAATAGAATTGCCATTTTTTAAACAGTAAAACTAAACTATACTTAAATTAAAATAACAGTAGACTACTGGATTTACTTTTTAATTATATGATCCATGACTAATTCTCTGCCCAAGAAAGATCTGGTGCTGATTAGTAACTGATCCTTAAGAAGAGACCGTCTTGAATCAATTGCCCTTCCAGTTTTCCTTCCCTCTTGTGCTGTGCCTCTGCTGGCACTGCCGGCAACTTCCATGACTGCGTTTGAGAGCACATGATGTGGGTAATTGTGTGTTTTAACCCACTTTTCACCATTCCGTCTGTTAACACAGTGATACACCCCACCCTGTGTCATAAGGGCGCTGATAATTATTGCTTTTTAAATTTTCTTCCGTCAGATAGTCAACCAACCTACTTCCTAGAAGTGGATTTCTTGAGTAGAAATCCTTGGTATCTACCCAGTTTGCCTCCTCAATTGCGTCATTCCAATTGAGCTCCATCCTACTATCTGTGTACCATATATTTTATTATCAATAGCACCCACAGCAAGTTTATAAAGAGTAGAACATTTGTTCATGATTGAAAGATATTCACAGTCCAAGTCACAGCTGATGCAAACCGTAACTTGCTGAATAGTGGATACATCGAAGGTGCTTCAGGTAAACTGCAATTAAATTGCAGCTGGCCTTTGCTTGAGCTTTTTGCTTTAAACTTTCCGATTCATATCCAACAGCTCTAAGAGAAACACATACACCAGCCTGAATGGGTATAAAATGCTTTGTGATTAGTTCAGTTTGCGGACCTCGGCTAGCTTTGATTTGTTCCTGAGTACTATCTCTGGTGAAGAATAGTTGTCACTGAACTACTAAAACACGGAAGATGTAATCTCCTAATTAAAGCACCTTCCCTTATTATTACCTTTCACGATATAATGAATTGACCAATTTATATGGAGATAAGGCACCAGTTTCTCAGGGCCATTATAATCTTACCTCTATAATTCTGGCCAACAGAAACTGCAACAATTTCCTAGAAAAATTTGAATTTGCAACACTATCAGCTGATGGATTTTATACCCTATTTTTCAGCAAAAAATAATCTAGATGATGTTAATAACAGTGAAGTCGCAATATCCCTTTTGGTGGATTTGTCAAGCTGTATTGGAGAAGTATCAACTTCCCTTTTAACAGACTTCAGTCTTTTAGAAAAAAAGATAATTTTTATAAATTTTAACTCTGTGGGTACTGAAATGAGGTATCAAACTGCAGTAGAATTTAGTTAAGGATAGCTTCCCCACCCCTTACTCCCCATTGCAAATTTTCACCAGATGTTCTCATGGGTTCAGCATCACCATTCACTCCCATAAGCAGACCTTGCGTCCTCCACCATCCGGCATTCACCTTTACTGCCCAGTATCTAGTTAAATTATAGCATTAGCCAGGGTTTATAACATAAAATCCTTGTTGCACATACTGGCTACTGTGCATTCCCCTATCTTTATGGAAGGCACTCTAACGAGACGAGACAGGGCTGCAAACCAACAAACTCATTTATTTGACATAAAATACACGAATAAAGAAAATAACATTTTCACGGTGAGATCTATCAAATCCCTTGTAACATGAGAAACAATTAAGATGAAGCTTTACTGATGCTTTAGGCAGAAGCCCAATTTATAGCTAGCTTTTCATTTCTCTTTGGGTAGCTTATTAACACTTAACATTACCACAGTCATCAGCCTAGTATCATGCCTGCAGGTTGGTGTTGAGTCAAAAATCCTGCAAAAAGCATTATAAATGAACAAAAATTCCATTCAGGCAATACAGGCAAAACCCAAAACACAACAGCCCCATTAGCACGTTTTCAAAAATAGTTACAAATAGGTCAAATCCAAACAGAGCCAAACCCAATCAGTGTGAAAAGATACTGCCTCTTGTCATAGAACTACAATGTCCAATCTATTTTTCACTTTCCACCCCCACTTCCCCATTGAATTATCGCCCTTGCACTCCCTCCACTACCTCAGCCAAACGGCATTCTTCATGGGAGAGCCCAAACTATAAGTGTAAGGCAGGTTATTTTAAAATGATGGGCATCACAGCCAATCCTAATACAGTCTTGATCCAATGTACCTATTCCAGCAAAGACCATTAGTTAAAAGAAAGAAAGAATTTGCATTTATATTGTGCCTTTCAGGATGTCCCAAAGCGCTTTTCGGCCAATGAAGTACTTTTGAAGTGTAGTTACTGTTGTAATGTTGGAAATGCGGCAGCTAATTTGTGTACAGCAAGGTCCCACAAACAGCAATATGATAATGACAAGATAATCTTTTTTTTTTAAGTGATGTTGGTTGAGGGATAAATATTGGCCAGGACATCGGGGAGAACTCCCCTACCTTTCATCGAAATAGTACCATGGGATCTTTTACTTGAGAGGGCAGACTTGGTTTAATGTCACATCTGAAAGACGTACACTCCCTTAGTACCGCACTGGGGTATCAGATTAGATTTTGTGGCTTCTTGTACATCTATCGATCTCAGTTTTGAATATACTCAATGAATTAGCATTCACAGCCCACTGGGGTAGAGAATTACAAAGATTCACAACCCTCTGAGTGAAGAAACTTTTCCTCGTCTTGGTCCTAAATCGATCTTGTGAACCTTTGTTGCACCCTCTCTAAAGCAAGTATATCCTTCCTTAGGTAAGGAGACCAAAACTGTACACAGTACTCCAGGTGTGGTCTCACCAGAGCCCTATATAATTGCAACAAGACATCTTTACTCTTATACTCCAAACCCCTTGCAAAAAAGGCTAACATACCATTTGCCTTCCTAATTGCTTGCTGTACCTGCATGTTAACTTTCTGTGATTCATGTACAAGGACACCCATATCCCTCTGAATACCAACATTTCTTAGTCTCTCATCTTGCCTGCCAAAGTGGATAATTTCACATTTCCCCACATTATTGTCCATCAAACACTATTTTGGAACTCAAACAGGTGTGAAGTAGAGGGGTAGTGGATCTCCTACCTCAGGGTTTTAGTGCTTTCATTAGTCCTCTGCATTCTATTACTATTTTTGTGTTGATGCTTAGCCAGAACTTCTTTGACTATAAATGCAGCCAAAGGCACCAGTCCGTGAGCTGTGAACAAGAAATGTGAGGCAGATGTTCCATTTATATAATAGACCTTTTGGAGGTCCCAGCTCCCAGGGGTTATATAGACCCTTCCCCATAGAATCCTACAGGATACTTGCATTCGCAATTTGTACCAAACTGATAGGACTATTATTCACAGCCTTGGCCAAACCTACTCTTAAGTGGTCAGACGTTTTACTCTGAAGCACAATCACAGTTAATAACTCTACATTACCTCTACTTAAAGGAAAGCTCCAGGAGAATGACCCAAAAGGCAGTCTGCTGAAGCTTATTTACAATCCTTGGTTGTCCAAATAGTAAAATAAAAGTCCACTGGTTGTTTAAATTCGTAAATGGGCGGTCGTGAACGGGGTGCATAATGAGCAGCCAATCTGCTGTCACCTGTTTTGCGCCCTTGCTGAAGTTGAATTTTACCCCTGTGATGTTAGATAGTTAGTGTGAATCACTTTGCACAGTTACCGGGCGTTTCCTATAAACATTTACCATGAATCAGTTCCAAGTTCACAACAAATGAAGTGAATGAATGAAAGAAAGAACTTGTACTTATATAGCACCTTAGCACATCTCTCCCAAGGCACTTCACATTCACTGGATTGCTTTGAATGCGTTGGTATCTGTCCAGGTTCATCCCCAACAGTTGAGTAACACGGGACGCTGTGCTCTGCGGGCTGTTCCCCGGGACGCACACCGAGACAGACATCACCTACGGCTGGAAGACCATCAACTTGGTGAAGGAGGCCCTTTGGTCCGCTCGAGACCTGCTGGTCTTCCAGCCGAAGGAGCTGTCCATGGCCGAACGTTGCCGACTGTCACACTCCAAGGTCCAGGAGTACGTGCTGCAGGATGCACTGAGGCGAGGTGCGACCCACGCAAAGGCTTTATCAGGAAGGGCCATGGTATAAAGCCACCCCACCTTGTATTATACAGAATGTATTAGAAAATATGTACTGTGTTTTAAAACTGTAACAATAAGATCATAGTGCATACAATCTGTACTGCATTGCTTTGAGCTGCTGTGCTGCTTTTTGTGCCAGTTATTTGAACTGTTTTACTTGAACTGAAGTTTTATGGAATATTTTGAAAAAAAACTTTGAATTGCAGTCACTGCTTTATGCAGGTGAATGAAGCAGCTGGTTTGTGCACACCAATGTTCCGCAGTCAGCAATGAGATCAACAGTCAGTTAATCTGGTGGTGATGGTTGAGGGACAATTGTTAGCCAGGACACACAAAGAACTCCCTGCTCTTCTTCGAATATTGCCATGGGATCTTTAATGTCTCCTGAAACATCGCAACAGGCAGATGGAACCTCAGTTTAATGTCATCTGTAGGATGTAGGGTTGCCTGCAGGATTGCCCTGATCTCTAGGAATTAAAGATTAATCTCCTGGATGCTGCTGCGAGCTACCCAGGAGAAAATGTATAGGTGCATTAAAAAATTGTGTATGTTTTCATTGAACACTTTTGTTTATTAGTTATAAAAATATTTGGGATGGGAAGAAAGGACGTTTGACTGGGTGGAGCGGTTGGAGATGGGAGGTCATGTAATGAAACCTTCAGGAATATGTCCAACCAGAGTTGGCGATCCTGGTAGGATGGCTCTTCCCACAATGCAGCACTCCCTCAATCCTGCACTGAAGTGTCAGCCTAGACTATGTGCGGGAATCCTGGAGTAGGGCTTGAGCCTACAATCTTTTGAACCAGTGCTAGCAACTGAGCCAGCCTGGTGAATGAATGGTGGGGGGGGGGGGGGCTGGGTCAAGGGGTCGGAAGAATAATTCTCTGATTCTGAGGATGAAAACTGTGCTTTCATCCAGCAGCCTGACTAATGAGCCTCTTCACTCTGCGGCTGGCAGATTCAAGTGGCACATTGCCCTGAGACTTGAATCTGTGACTTCCTGCTTGTGAGGTGATTATCTTTGTCAGTTTGTTACCAGAGCTCACTTTATCCTCCCAAGTTTTCTTAAAGCAAACTTGTTTTTGTACAGTCACGAGTAAATAATGAGTTTCAGATGAAACAGTCCAGAGGTTTCCAATGAAGCCAATATACCCACATATCAATGTACTACAAATTAGGCCAGCAAATTACAAAATATATTGAAACTACAGGATACGCCAAAGCAGTGGCAATGGCAAAGTGCAGGTTTTGCGTACGCTAACAGCTTCTAGCCAGTGCAATACTTTCACAAAGCTATTGCTTTCACCTCCTAGCCATGCAGGGAACAGTAAGGGAGGAAAAAATAAGTACACGACTGGTACGACCACAGTTGCAGTCAACCAGCAGGTTAATAGTGCCAGCAGGAAGCTAACAAACCACACAGATCCTCAAAACAATATAAAACCATAAATAAAGTTCTTAAATCAGTTCATAAAGCAGGGGACTGGTTTGCAATGTTGTTGTAAGCCAGTTGTTAACCTTTGTGCGGTAAACAACAACTTACATTTAGATCAGATCATAACTACTGCTCCAATTTTATCGGTCAGCAAGTGCTGGTAATGGTTCTGCTTTTGCCACTTACAGCTCCTCTGAACCCATCTTTTGTTTCTTCACTTGTCCCATTACTACCTCCTTTTGCCTTGCACCATCATCCATTTGTCATTTAATGAGTCCTGCCCTCCACCCTATCACAGACCTTCCCTTTTGTTCTTTCCTCCCCTCCCCTTCCCCCTCCCCCTTTCCCTGGCGCTGTACTTGTTTATAAACTTGGTCCAGTTCTGACGAAACTCTGACGTTAACTCTGTTCTTCTCTCCACAGGTACTGCCTGACTATCTGAGTATTTCCAGCATTTTCTGTTTTTATTACATTCATATAGCACCTTTAATGTAGTAAAACATCCAAAGGCGTTTGACAGGAGTATTATCAAACAAATTTGATACCAAGCTTACACAAGGAGATATTAGGAGAGGCGACCAAAAGCTTGGTCAAAAAGGTAGGTTTTAAGGAGCACCTTAAAGGAAGAGAGAGAGGTACAAAACCGGAGAAGTTTAGGGAGGGAATTCCAGGCAGCTGAAGGCACAGTCACTGCATTGTTGATTCAAGAGATAGGGTCCAAGGAGTGTTCCTGCAGTAATGGTTAAAATATATGGATCAGAAAGGATGCAAATCTTTAGCTGGGGCTGCTCTCCGAATAAAAAGAATTCCATTGTAAAAATTAACTACCCATTACATTTTCCTATTTTCTTTCCTTCCCTTTCCCTTTGGTCTCTCTTTGTGTTGCACTGCCCTCCCACAATCAGGTGATATGTTCCCAGACCTCATCCAGCCTTAAATGTGTTGTACGTGTTTATCTTTGTAGCAATCAATCAACCTCATGGACAGCTCATATGGTAAATAAATAAACATTACTAAACTATACAAATTAAACAGGCTTGATGACCTTGTTAAATATCATATTACAGTAAGCTTCTTACAGTATGACTATCTTATGACTTGAGTTGAACTTGAAAGTACCAGGAATTAAGTAATCATCAAGATGGTCATTGGATGCATCAAGAATGTGCATACACTGGATTTGATGCTGCATTTGATTGATGTGGTGGAATAAATTAGTTCTGATGTTTATGAGTTTACGTGAAAGCATTAAAATAAGTTTTGTTGTGAAAGCGAGAGAGAGAAAACCATTTCGGAACACGTTCACAATGAATTTAATAAAAAATTTTGTGAGGTCACTGCACATTCATTATCTGGAGTTAGGGATGAATGTATTGGAGGTGTGAGATGTCAGGCAGCTAAGTGTGTCTGCGAGAGAACCTGTATCAGACACAGAGCTGGAGAGTAATCAGACATGAGAAAAATCTGTTGCAGAATTAAGAGAGACAGTAACTGAGGCTGGGATACTGGAATGGCTGGTGTCCCTCGCCACTGAAACAAATGCCAGGTAATTTTCTGTATTTCCAAATGGTTTTGCGCGTATTTGTTCTAATTCATTGTTTAGAAAAGTACTGATCAAGACAGCAGGAATAACCTACAAATTTAATCTTTTTGAATTTATGATAATTTTGATATTATGAATTTTGTTCATTGTATGTCATGTACGAGAGATCTACAATTACAATGGTCACTGTTCAGAGTTTTCAGTAGATGTTTTAAAAAAGATATATAAATCAAAGTTGTACTTCTTGGGAAAATGCCAGACGATTCTTACACTTTGAGATTTTTTTATTTCTGTAAACATAAAAGCATTTAAATATTCCTTTACCACCAAACATTAATCTTCTGTCTTTCGTATTCTGTCACAGACATAACATTTTGTCTCTACAACGTTCCTTCTATTTTTACTTTAAATAACTTGGAATTTTTGACACAGCTACAGTAAAGCTACCTTCAAACTAGCAATCATGGCCCCATTCAGACCTCTCAGTGCTTTGATTCAGGTTAGAGTTACTAGTGTCAGCCGTGGTTCAGTCGGTAGCACTCTTGCCTCTCACTCAGAAGGTTGTGGGTTGAAGCCTCACTCCAGAGACTTGAGCACAAAATCCAGGCTGAGGGAATGCTGCACGGTCAGAGGTGCTGTCTTTCAGATGAGACATTAAACCGAGGTCGCTCAGGTGGACATAAACGATCGTGGGAGTTCTCCCAGTGTCCTGGCCAATATTTATCCCTCAACCAACATCACTAAAAACAGATGATCTGGTCATTTATCTCATTGCTGTTTGTGGGACCTTGCTGTACACAAATTGGCTGCCGTGTTTCCTACATTACAACAGCGACTACACTTCAAAAGTACTTAATTGGCTGTAAAACGTTTTGAGATGTCCTGAGGTCATGAAAGGCTTTATATAAAGGCAAGTTTTTTCTTTATTCTTTTATTTCAGGAAGTGCATTTTGGTTAAACCCTGTTTAAACACTGGGAAGAATGATACCAGCATGAATGTGTTGCTACTACTATACTCTTCCTTGTTCAAGCCACTAAGGTACTTCTGAAAGTGCTGAGAAAATTTACCTGACCAACCCTGTGATTCAGAGCCATATCAAATGTGGGCATCACATATATGTAAATTGGTCTCAAAACCAGGCAGGCTTGCCTACCCAATCAATCAAAACTGAAATAGTCATTCTCAACTGCCAAAGAGCATTGTAAACAATTTTACAACACCAAGTTATAGTCCAGCAATTTTATTTTAAATTCACAAGCTTTCGGAGGCTTCCTCCTTCCTCAGGTGAATGTCAACCCCAGTCCATCACCGGCATCTCCACATCATGGCCAAAGAGCATAGCATTAACCAAAAGAATATGGTGTTGTGTGAAAACTTGGTTGAGGAATGACTTAAAAAGACAACTTAGGTCATAAGATAGTCATACTGTCAGAAGCTTACTGTAATATGATATTTAAAGAGGCCAACAAATCTGTTTAATTTGTACAGTGGCTAAATTGGCCTTAAAAGGTGTTCTGGAACTGTTGTAATGTAAAGGGAGGCAACTTTCCACTATAGAAAAAAATATTGGAAGGAAGCTTGAGCTTGTTTGAATATATACATGCTGGTTTAAGTTTATTTTTGAAAAACTGCAGCACCTTGGCACTTTAAATGACTCTTTGTTTAAGTAAAATTTTGTCTTATTAAATCCTCAATTATTTTAAATTGATCTATTTCATTCTGTGTCAGTGAGCCACAGTCATGAAATAGATGACTGCTGTTTGGAATCAAATCTCAAGTCTCTAAATTGACTAAATAGGATGCGGACTAGATTAAAGAGTGAATGTCACCATTAGGACCCATTTAAGAAAAAAATGAGTTCTTAAAAGTAGTGGTGAGTAACAGCTTTGGGTTTTTCCTGTTGAATTTTTCCAGGTATTTTTGTTTAACTGGTGCAGACAGCATCATCAGAACTAACTGATGAAAGTGACTGTGCCTGACAGTGTGAGGGAAGTGAATTAACATCAGTAAATACAGTATTAACCCAGTGAACTGTGCAATTTAATTTGGCTCTCTCACACTCTTGGATATTATAACTCCACCAGACAGCAGCTCTCATTAGATACAGAGGGGTGGAAAATCCTTGGTCCTTCCTGTGCAATCCTGCCAATATCTCCAGTAGGAGTGTGGATGAAAGGCTATAAATTAGGCATGGGCCTGGATGTGTCACCTGGCCTTCCCTGGTAGATCCTCTATCCGCACCAAAGAAGGCCATTGGTGCAAGAGAGAGTGTGGACAGAGATGGGCCACAGTCACTTGGTAGCATTCCACAACCCCTCTCCCACTGTTCTCATCCCTAAGATCCCCTCCCAATACCCCAAACACTCCCCACCACAATCCTGGTGCTCCCAAAGCCCAAGACCACCCCCCTCCCACTTCCAAACCCCATCATTCCCTTTTCACTGTTTTTTGTGTTACCCACTCCTAGACCCTGGAACCCCCTTCCTACCAAAACTCAAGGACACCTTTCCCTGATAATCCCCTACACCCTTCTCTTGTCCCATATTCCACCAACCCTACCTACTGCTCCCACCCTCTAGATCACTTTCCAGACACTACCAATCTCCCCTAGCACCTCTACATGTCTCCTACTTACCTTTAACCAACAGTATATTATACATTATATGGCATACAACACCTTAATGACTTGTAGGAAGGCTTGAAATTTTAATATTGTTAACATTCAGACTACTCAAAGTAAAAAAAAAATGAGATCAGAGGAAATTGCTTGGGTCTAGTAATTGGCATGAAATTGTGAACCAATGGGAGTCAGTCTCCTAACACCTGACTACATGGAGACAATTGAATGAGGAAAATTGTATGGTAATGGGCTTTAGTACAGGAATGTGAAATAGATGTAGACATTAGGTTGATGTCGAACGATGAAGAAAAAGGGATTGAAGGATATGGGAACAGGGTGGGTAAATGTAATTCAAACCATTTGCTGATGTGAAGGGTAAATGTTAACACGAGTGATTGGGCCGAATGGCCTGTTACCATGTTGTAATTCCTAAATATTTCTATGTACCTACATTGTCACAGGTCTCCAGAGCGTCACCTCAGCCTAAGATAAGAGGCGCTGTGGGAAGGCTGGGGAGAAGGGGGAATAAAGACATAAACATTTCCAGGGAAAATTTGAAGTCTATGCTTCTCTGAACAGTCATTCCTTTCCATCTGATTGAATACAAATCCTTAACTGTGCCACTGGGGTCTAACTTTGCACAGCCCGGTTATAACTGGGAGAAAAAGTATAGGCATTCCATATAACACCTTTGTCTCCCCTCTCTGGACGTAAAAGATCCCTTGGCACTATTTGAAGAAGAGCAGGGGAGTTCTCCCCAGTGTCCTGGCCAACATTTATCCCTCATCACTGCGACAGATTAACTGCTCATTACCTTAATGCTGTTCGAGAGACCTTGCTCTGTGCAAATTGGCCGCCGCATTTCCTACACTTCAACAGTGGCTACACTTCAGAAAGTATCTCATTGGCTCTAAAGAGCTTTGGGGCATCCTGAGTGGTCAGGCAAGCTGCTATATAAATACAAGTTTGTTCTTTCTTTATTTCTTTCTTTATCACATTGCACAGTCTCAAAGTGCTTCAGATACAATGGGCCTGATATTACCATGGCGGCGGGGGGTCGATTGGGCACCCGGTGAAATCAGTCTGCTCCGTGCGCAATCGCAGGCTGATTGGATCCACTTACCTCTTGTTCCAGGTTCCCCGCTGCTGAGCTGCGCGGCGGGTGAACTGCGCATGCACAGTAAGGTCCGACAGCTGGAGGAGCTCTATTTAAAGGGGCAGTCCTCGACTGACTGATGCTGCAAGAAATAGGAAAAATTACAGCATGGAGTAGCCCGGGGGGGAAGGCTGCTCCCAGGTTTAATGATGCCTCACTCCAGCTCTTATTGGATGGGGTGAGGAGGAGGGGGAGGACAGAGATCTTCTCCCTGGCGGGTGGGAGGAAGGGCCTGCCTCTGCCACCATGAAGGCCTGGCTCAAGATGGCAGAGGAGGTCACCAGCACCACCAACATATCGCCCACCTGCATACAGTGCAGGAGGCGCTGCAATGACCTAAGTAGGTCAGCCAAAGTGAGTACACTTACTCATTCCCCTACACTCCGTCTGCCACATCACCGCCCCCACCCCACATCTCCTTCTGCACTGCCAACACTACTCTGTCACATCACCCCTCATTCCCACTCAAAGCTCATCCTCATCTTACCTGCACTTACTCACCTCGCCAGTATTCATCCCGCCACTACCACTCAACCCAATCCTCATACAATCTCATGGCTCTATCTCATACTCACCCTCTCATGCATCTCTTTCACAGTCAGCCTCACCCAACCTGCCACTACCTGTGCTGCAGCCACAGGGCATGCATCACATATGTGCAGTAGGAAGCGTACGGCAAACGTGTCGTGAGCATGAAGGGGATGCACAAGGGTGTTTGAGGGTTTGTCATGGTTTTTACTTATATTTGATTTCTGACCAACTCACATTACATATTATATTGGCACCACTACTGCCACGTCTTTGCGAATCTTGTCTGGTTTGTGCAATAATGCCCTTTCCTGAGGATCAAAATGAAGACCCACAACTGATGCCACCCATTGTGTCACTGCAGAGTGGGTGTAGGTGTATTTGCAGGGCTCTTTTGTGCAGACGACTGAGAGACGTCGGTGATGTCCCCGGTGGCACCCTGGAAGGATGTGGAGGAGAAGTTGTTGAGGGCAGTGGTGACTTTGACAGCGACAGGTAAGAAGATGGTGCTCGGGCCAGCCGGGAGCAGCTCGGCATGAAGGAGGCTGCAGATGTCCACGACGACATGTCGAGTGACTCTGAGCCTCCGTGTGCACTGCTGCTCAGAGAGGTCCAGGAAGCTGATCCTCGGTCTGTGGACCCTGTGGCGAGGGTAGTGCCCTCTGCGACGCATCTCTCTCTGCGGTAGCCCTCCCTCCTGCTGTGCAGGTGGATGTGTCACAGCACTGTGTTGTGGAGCTCCATGTGTCAGAGGTGGACGGCGAGGCTGGTGATGTTGTTCGCCCTCCGAGGAGGTCATGACTGCAGCTACGGCGGCCCCCATCCGCATGATGTACATCTGAGGGGGTCCGCAAGGTAGGTACATGTGTCTGGACCCCGGGGTAAGTGTGCAAGTTGGTGAATTTTATTGTTAGGAGGAGGGTGGTGGAGGCCAAACATTGTCCAAGGTGACAGAGTGGCCTCCTGCAATAAGTGAGGGTCTCCCCCCCCAACCTGTCAAATGGACCTTTGCAGCTGCCACAGTACGGGAAACAGTCCCAGTTGTTTGCAAAATCCCACCCCTCCTAAAATATATCCTTAATCAGGTTTGTAAACGACCTGAAATACCTAAATAAATACCTTAAGTGGCACCCCACTGGTTTTAATTGCCGGCGGGAGTCCCACATGTGGGGGCTGCGCGCGCATGTCAGTGAGTCACTGGGGAACCCGGAAATGGGGCGGGTTGGAGCCGGGCTCCCGCCCCGCCCCGGGATTCCCCGATTTTCGTAGCCATCCCGCCAGGAACGCACCCGATCGCAGGTGCTAAAATCGAGCCCAATGAATTACTCCTGAAGCTCAGTGACTGTTGTTATGTTGACAAATGCAAAGCAATTCTATCCCGGACAGGTAAAAGCCTTCAATAAATGCTGAAATTCCACAGGGATACCAAAAATGGGAGACTGATGGGATCCCCATGGTGTAAACAATCATTTTTGCCATTTCTCTGTGGTTTCCATCAGTTTCTTGCCAGAGTTATAATGGGAGACCAGTGCTGGCCCCCTTGTAATTTCAGGGTCCACAACTTTAGGTTATGATTAGCAGTGCTTTACTGCAAGATCTGGTGGTGGTCTTTTCACTAAAAAGAAATTACTATTTTATTGGGAACATATTGACTATTATAAAGAAGTTAAAAAAGAAATTGTGGGTATTTTTAAAATTTGGGATGAGGGTTGAAATATTCGTTAACTAATTATAAGTATTGATTTTGGCATCATGGACCCCTTTTGAATCCTTTCCCATTCAAAATGGTCAAGAAAGATCCATCAGCTGTATCTTTCCAGCTGCCACTATTTCCAATCAATTCCAGTATCAGCTCTCCATTAATCATTAACCTGCTGCCAAGGAGTGTATGTGACATTTGCTTGACTGCATTCTTTGCCATTATACAAGTTTCAACTTTCCAACTGCATGGCTGACCTGGACTGCAGACTTTATACCCTGTGGGACCGAAGGTGAACTGATTACATTTCTGCTCAGCAATAATTGTGACAAAAATCCCAAATTTGCACACTGTTAAACAAGGATTTGGATCAAGTTCAAACTTTTCCCACGTCTGTACGTGTGCACCTTGAATGCTGGAAGCTGCAGTCTTCTGAACATCTGCGGTGTTTTGTTGCAGACTGGCTGTGCGACTGAGGGAGAGCTGTTGTTGATGGGATTGTAGGATAGTAGTGCAATCGTGACTGGCGTACTGACTGTCAAACTCCCAGTAGCAGTCTACAGCAAAACGAGTACATGTGTGTCCATTATATATTCAGCAGTATTGAGGTGTGCTGAAGATGTGCACTGCATCTCCAAGTAATAGACCTTTACTGAGTTGTTGAGTAGTGGGAGTTCGTTTGATATCTGAATGTTTTTCTTTATTGTAAAAAAAGAGCCTCGCATTTTCTGAGACTGCTAGTTAAAGCTTAATTAAAAACAGTAAGAAATATATCAATTCCCCTGTTTTTTTTTAGTTTAAATAATAGTTGGGCAGCCTTGGCAGGAGGTTGGATTACCAAAGTGTTGCCTAAAGGAGAAGTGGAATGCAGATTCACATCAGTGTCACCAGGTGGCAAGTTGCAGATAGTAAGTTCTATCATCAGGGCATTTCACCACAGGAAAAAAATCACCAGGCAAGTCATCACAGGCCAAATATACAATCCAAGATCTAATTTGTGCGTAAGTTTCCATTTTGATTTACTGCAAGTCTTTCTCCTGCAGCTTCATTTATAACCACTAAGCCCAAGTTGTTTTACTTATTCCTCTTGACGTCCTGCTAGATGAAATTGCTTCCTCAACCAAACTCATTTTCTTTTAAAAAATTATATATAGTTTAATATATTTAAAAATGAGTACATAAACATGACTTGGAGACACTTCTGTACAGGGTAGGAGGTCTCTGAGACCCTAAATGTTTAAGGAAAAGAAAAAGTCAATGTGACATTTGCAGTCCCACCCCAGCTATCCTGCTTGCCTGTCTGAGCAAGACTGACTGTGCTGAGTTAGTGGTAATTTTGTCCCATGGACTCATGCCCACTTGCAACTGGATTTCAGCAACCCAAACTAATTTCACTTAAGACATTTATATAGATCAGAGAAATTAGTTTTTCACCCAATCACTCTGATCGGGATTCAAACCCAGGTCCCAGAGATCGAAAGGGAGTATTTTCACTCACTGCACCTGCCGATCCCTTTCCATTTTCCTTTTGACTGGGTTTCCAGTTCAACTCTCTGTCACACGACAGCTACCAACAGGAAACTATGAGGTCTGATGAATTGTTCCAGGAACGTTTCATCTAACATCAGACCAGTGTGTCCACATCATGCTTCCTCCCTCAGCAGATAAATCCCTGCAGCATCTGCTATACAATTCATGAGATATCACCTATTTTCTGTTCTTATCCTCAGTCAACACATTTAGACTGAAAGCATTTACAGTCAGATTATACAATGTGTGAGAAAGCAGCCTAATCATAATTCTATGTGGGGGGGGGGGGGGTGGGGAGGGATTATTTGAAATGAGATTTTTTGAAGTTTTATGGATTTAACATTGGCAGTGATTCAGAGCAATGAGTTTACTGTCTGTAAACAGGGGCAACTGCTTTCAATAACAGTTAGAATAAGGTTTAAAGGCTTTTATAAGCATGACATTTAAAGACTAAGTGATCCCAACTGAGCTAGTGGTGGGGCATTACAATTGGTCTCATTGTCCCTTTTTGATTATAAATCCCTCTCCTGTTCACTAGTGACCCCACTGGAAATGCGTGTGTGTGGATGTTGGGTGACGATGAGATTGGGGTGATCTGACCTCATCTCTGCCCTATCATTTATTTCCCACTGCTAACACTCGCTGGCTAGAATCACATGAAGAAAGGCCTCTGGAGTGAGATACCAGTACAGTGCCTGAGCATGAATTGTTCCCTGCCGCAAAAAAGAGATATCTGGGAAAAGCCACCTGACTCAGGGTAAGTAATACTACAGGCAGCAGCATACAGCTGGTAGTAACTTTTTCTGGGTCGGGCAGTTATATATTGACTCTTAGGCCATTCTAAAGTGGTAGCTCCCATTGAAGTCAGCATGTTAACTCAGAACTAATACCTGCTATCCTCGTAAGCTATGTTACAGTGATCCATGAGCCCCAAAAAAATAATCTACAAAATGTTAACACAGCTATGGCTGTAGCAGAGCTCCAATCTTGCTTCACACTGTAAAATTTCTGGATTGTATCTTTTTTGACCTAGAAATTGGATCGCGCTGCGCCCGTTAAAGCGGGCGCCCAAGTGTCCAATATGGCGGGCAGAGTGCGCGCGATCATTCAGACGTGCACCGCCCGCCATATTGGTTAGGACTCCTTCATAGACATTTAGGCAGTGTGCCTGAAACAGGCGTTAGTTCCTTTGCATATGCAAATTGGGGGGGCCTAATACCCGTTTCAGGTCCCCTTTGCAAATTTGATTGCGAGTGGCCACAGCATGCGCCATGTACGCTGCGGTCAGTTTCTTCAAGCACTCAGCAACCAGTCCTTAAAGTGACCGCTCGAAGCCTGCAACCAGAAAGGTAAGTTTGAACTTTTTTGCCTACCTTATTGTGGAGCTGGGAAGAACAGGACAATGAATGTGGAGAGGGGAATCTGTGGACAAATGATGGAGCAGCACAGCACCCCAGCCCCCTGTTTGATTGCTGGAAGTCGAAGCTAAATGCATGAAGTGGGTGTGAGGAATGTTCCCTGTTACTCCAGGGGACAGCACTGCAGCATGCCCAGTAAAGGGTTGGGGGGGCGCGGGGAATGGACAAAATTGAGGGAAAAGTGACCTTGAGGCTTACTGCAGAGGAGTAAATAAACATTTAATACAGACGGAGATATAGGAGATTAATTTTGGATTGCTCTAGCAAAAAAATGGCATAGTCACAATTGTTTCCTTCTCTGCCTGTTCTTCTATGGTTCAGTTCTGGGATCTATGGGAACCTGAACTTGTTCTTAAGTCCACGTCATTTTTGATCCTCACACATCATTGAAACCTAGCTGTAAATTGGACAAGAATAGAAAACAAACATATCAGGATATAATATATTTAGGAGGGTAAAAAAAGATGAGAAAGGAGGTAGAGTGACAATATTGGTAAAAGAGGGAATACAGGCTGTAGAGAGGGTTGATGTGGACAAGGATGGGGTATATACAGAGTCAATATGAATGGATCTCAGAGATACCTTACTAGGGGTCTATTATAGACCTCCAAATTGTGGGATGGAAATGGAAGAAGAAAGCCTCAGTTAGATTAGAGAGATGAGTAGGAATAACAAAATTGTTGTTCTGGGAGATTTTAATTATCAACTTATCAATTGGGACAGAGAGGGAGTAAATGGAGAATCACTAAAATGTGTACAAAACTCCTTCCTCAAGCAGTATGTTAGTAGTCCTACAAGGGAGGAGATCTGGTTATTAGTATTGAAATAGATCATGTCGGTGAGAACCTTGGGAGTAGTGACAACAATATGTAAGTTCTAACGGGAAAGGGAAAAATTTAAACAAATATAACAAATTAGAAGCAATCTGGATTTCAAAAGGGATGATCGTCTTGACAAATCTCATAGGGAGATATTTTCACCCCAACGGCCTTTGGGCGGCTAGCCTGCAGAGCGCACCAGCCGGCCGGCCATTTTGAAGGCTGGGCCTTGTTAACATGGAAAACGAGTGCCCTGGGAACAGCTCGCCAGCTCGGGGCAGCTGCCATATTGGGTGGCTCGGCCAGCCTCCGTTGGAAGAAGGTAAGGGTGGGAGGTCGATCTCAGGATAGGGGAGGGGCGGGACCTGGAGCGGCAGCGGCCCAGGCTTGTTTTTTTTTGAGCTTGGAGGAGCTCCTCCCGGCCCCACAAAAATAATCACCAACTTACCTGCTGGCTCCTCTTTGGCTGGACCGCCAGCAGATGCTGGGTGCAGCATTTGACGTGGGCCTGCTGACTGGCTCGGGGGAGCTCCAGCCGCTCAGCGGTAAGCCCGAGGGAAGATTGTGGTGGTCAGAGGGACGGTGGGAATGGGTTGGTAAGTCAGTCTCCACCATTTTTGGGATGCTACCGCCCCATTTTCGTCAGGTGAGAGGCCTGAAAATCTACCCCATGGGATTCTTTGAGGAGACGACAGAGTTAAGGGCAGTTTTTCCAGAGCGTTTGGAAGTGGGTAGTGGTGTCCCGCAAGGTTCACTGTGTATATCAATGATTTGGATATAGACCGAGAGGGAGTAGTGTCATAAATTTGCAGATGATACCAAAATAGGAGTTATTATAGAAATCAAAGAAAGCTGCAAAGAGATTTTGACAAAATGAGGGATTGGGCTAAAAAATGCCAAATGGAATTCAGTCAGTAAGTGCGAGGTGATACATTTTGGTAAGAAAAATAACAGCAGTGATTATGCTCTGAATGGAAGGCTTGGTGCTAGAGAAGTGCAGAAGGATTTGGGATTACTGGTTCACGGCATATTAAAGGCAGCATCTCAAGTTAATAAGGCTACAAAAAAAAGCTAATGGAATTCCGGGTTTTATCACAAAAGGTATAGAATATAAAAGCCAAGAGTCAGAAGGTTGTGGGTTCAAGCCTCACTCCAGAGACTTGAGCACAAAATCTAGGCTGACACCCCAGTGCAGTACTGAGGGAATGCTGCACTGTTGGAGGTGCAGTCTTTCGGGTGAGACGTTAACTGAGGCCCTGTTTGCCCTCTCAGGTGGACATAAAAGATCCCATGGGAATAATTTGAAGGAGAGCAGGAGAGTTCTCCCCACTGTCCTGGCCAAATTTATATCTCAGCCAACATCACTCAAACAGATATTCTGGTCATTATCACATTGCTGTTTGTGGGACCTTGCTGTGCGCAAATTGGCTAATGCGTTTCCCACAGTGCAACACTTCAAAAACTGCTTAATAGGCTGTAAAGCACTTTGGGACATCCTGAGGTCATGAAAGGCGCTATATAAATGCAAGTCTTTCTTTTTAATGATGAACCTATATAAAACCCTAACAAGACCTCAGTTGGAGTACTGTGTGCAGTAAGGGGATCCACACTATCGGAAGGAAATTGAGGCTTAATAGAGGGTACAATGCAGATTCATGAGGCCGCTGCCTGGTATGAAGGAATACAAATACGAAGGAAGACTTGAAAAACTGGGACTTTTTTCATCAATATGAAAGATGTATTTTGAAAGATGTGTTTCCAATTATGAAAGGATGGAACAGGGAAGATAAAAGCAAACTATTTCCAATAGTTGAGGGGTCTAGAACTAAGTGCCATGGATACAAGATTAAATGTAAGAAATTTAGAACAGAGAACTTCTTTACGCAGAGAGTTGGGAGGATGTGCAAAACAGCTCCAGGGTTAATGGTTTAGGCAGAAACTATGTCAACATTCAAGATTAGATTGGATAAGTGGACGAAGCAAAAGGGGATACAGGGATATGGGATCAGGGTGGGTAGATGTGATTCGGACTATTTGATTGTGTGGAGGATAAATGCCGACAGGGACCGTTTGGGCCGAATGGCCTGTTTCCACATTATAATTTCTACGTATTCTATGTATTTCTATGAAAATTGCGCAACCGTTTTCATTTGTACAGCACCAGCAAAAGTCATGAGTAAATTTAACTCGAATAATACAGCCACGTCAACCATATGTCTACCACAAGCGTACGTTCCTTCAGTCCTCCTTATCACAAGATAACTAGGGTTCAGACACAAAAGGACCAAATTTTGTTTCTTTTTTTTGCTAATGGTTTCAGCCACAGACCTAAACTGCAGCCACCATGATGGAGGGAAGTTTTGATGAGAGACTAAAACTGGCAGTGTACAAGTCTTGGTACTTTAATATAAACTGTTTAAAAAAACCTGATGGATGCAAGAAAAAGTTTGTATTAGTTTGTTTTAATTGAACTAAGCATAGTCAAATGCAGTCAGCTCTCTTATCACATTGATTGTCATAGTGTTGCATAGTGTCTACAGCACAGAAACAGGCCATTCGGCCCATATGGTCTATGCCAGCAATTATACTCCACACAAGCCTCCCCCCACCCTTCTTCAACTAACCCATCAGTATATCTAGGACTAGGATTAGGGGACATAGCCTTAAATATAGAGCCAGGACTTTCAGAGGTGACGTTAGGAAACATTTCTACATGGAAAGGGCGGTAGAAGTTTGGAACTCTCTTCCGCAAACGGCAGTTGATGCTAGCTCAATTGTTAATTTTAAATCTGAGATTGATAGGCTTTTGTTAGCCCCATATCCCTTAAAACCTTTGGTTAAGGCGGGTATATGGAGTTACATCACAGATCAGCCATGATCTCATTGAATGGCAGAACAGGTTTGAGGGGCTAAATGGCCTACTCCTGTTCCTATGTTCCTATCCTTTTATTCCTTTCTTCCTCAAGTGCTTATCTAGCTTCCCCTTAAATGCATCTATGCTATTTGCCTCACCTAGATGCATCCTAGGCTGCTGAGGGAAGCAAGGGTGGAAATTGTGGAGGTATTGGCCAAAAATCTTCCAATCATCCTTAGATACGGGGGTGGTGCCAGAGGACTGGAGAATTGCAAATGTTACACCCTTTTTCAAGAAAGGGTGTAAGGATTAACCCAGCAACTACAGGCCAGTTAGTTTAACCTCGGTAGTGAGAAACTTTTAGAAACAATTTTGTCCTGGATTATCAACAGTCACTTGGACAAGGAAAGCCAGCACGGATTTGTTAAAGGCAAATCGTGTTTAACTAACTTGATACAGAGTTTTTTGATGAGGTAACAGAGAGGGTCGATGAGGGCAATACGGTTGATGTGGTGTATATGGACTTCCAAAAGGCGTTTGATGAAGTGCCGCATAATAGGCTTGTCATCAAAGTTAAAGCCCATGGAATAAAGGGGGCAGTGGCAGCATGGATATGAAATTGGTTAAGTGATAGGAAACAGAGTAGTGGTGAACGGTTATTTATCAGACTGGAGGAAGGTATACTGTGGTGTTCTCCTGGGGTCGGTACTAGGGCCATTGCTTTTTTTGATATATATTAATGACTTGGACTTGGGTGTACAGGGCACAATTTCAAAATTTGCAGATGACACAAAACTTGGAAGGGTAGTGAACAGTGAGGAGGATAATGATAGACTGGTGGAATGGGCGGACATGTGGCAGATGAAATTCAACGCAGAAAAGTGTGAAGTGATACATTTCGGTAGAAAGAACGAGGAGAGCCAATATAAACTAAAGGGTTAGGGGTGCAGGAACAGAATGATCTAGGGGTATATGTGCACAAATTGTTCAAGATGGCAGGGCAGGTTGAGAAATCGGTTAATAAAGCATATGGGATCCTGGGCTTTGTAAATAGAGGCATAGAATACAAAAGCAAGGAGATTATGTTGAACCTTTATAAAACAATGTTTCGGCCACAACTGCAGTATTGTGTCCAATTCTGGGCACTGCACTTTAGGAAGGATGTGAAGGCCTTAGAGAGCATGCAGAAGAGATTTACTAGAATGATTCCAGGGATGAGGGACTTCAGTTGTGTGCATAGACTGGAGAAGCTGGGGTTGTCCTCCTCAGAGCAGAGAAAGTTGAGAGGAGATTTGATAGAGGTGTTCAAAATATTGAAGGGTCTGGACAGAGTAGATGGAGAGAAACTGTTCCCATTGGTGGAGGGGTCAAGAACCAGAGGACATAGATTTAAGGTGATTGGCAAAAGAACCAAAGGCGACATGAGAAGAAAAATTTTACACAGCGATCTAGAATGCACTGTGATCTGGAATGCACTGCCTGAAGGGGTGGTGGAGGCAGATTCAATCGTGGCTTTCAAAAGGGAATTGGACAAGTACTTGAAGGGAAAAAATTTGCAGGGCTATGGGGACAGGGCAGGGGAGTCGGACTAGCTGGATTGCTTTTGCAGAGAGCCAGCACAGACTCGATGGGCCAAATGGCCTCCTTCTGTGCTGTAACCATTCTATGATTCTATGATTCTAACTACTCCTTATGGTAACGTGTTCCACATTCTAACCATTCCTTGGGTGAAGTTTCTCCTGAATTCCCTATTAGAATTATTAGTGACTATCCTATATTTATGACCTCTAATTTTAGATTCGCCCACAAGTGGGAACATTTTCTCTCCTTCCCCAGTCAGGAGAATGTTTGCCAGGTGATGTATGTAATCCAGAGGTCATTTTAAGGGTTGCATGAACCTCCTCCTTATAGGAACAGGAGTTGACCATTAAGCCCCTCCGGCTTGTTCTGTCATTAAATTAGATCATTTCTGATCTCTACCTCAACTCCATTTACCCGCCTTCGTTCCATATCCCTTGACACCATTACCCAACAAAAATCTATCAGTCTCAATCTTGAAGTTTCACTTGAACGAGCAAGTTCCAGATTTCCACTACCCTTTGCATTAAAAAATGCTTCCTGATTTCACTCCTAAATGGCCTAGCTCTAATTTGCTTATATCCTGTTGTTCTGGATTCCCCACCAGAAGAAATAGTTTCCCTGTATCTATCCTATCGAATTCCTTCATCATTTTAAACACCTCGATTAGATCGTCCTTTAACCTCCTAAACTCAAGGGATAACAAGCCAAGTTTATACAACCTGTCCTCAAAATTCAACTCTTTAAGCCCTATTATCATTCTGGCGAATCTGCGCTCCAAGGCCAGTATCTCTTTCCTGAGGTTCGTTGTCCAAAACCAAATATACTGGGGTCCGACCAAACCTCTGTACAACTGAAGCATCACTTCCTCTCTTTTGAATATCAACCCCCTTTTTGAAGCAATCTCCACTTTGCTAGGATTGGTGAAATTCATTTGCCCACTTATATATGTCAGTTGAGACGGTCATTTGCTGTCCAGTCTGCTGCTCAAGGGTCCAAGCCGCTAGAGCTGTGATTAATGCCCCACCTTTTTGATGGGATTTGAATAATTATTGGTGTCTTGTTTGTAGCCCTCATGTATCATGGTCCCTGCTCCATTTGTCCGACACAAGTAAGTGTCACAACATTGGGCCTGCCATTAGCGTTTCCAGCTGGTTACTGGTGTGGTTTCCATGATATATCAGTGACCCCGCTGCAAAGTGTTACTTCGCTGAAATAACGCCCTCGTTTTGCAGTGAAATTAACATTAACATTCATGAAGTAAGATGTTAAATCTGCACGGCAACCGACATAGCACTGAAAACCACAGGTGTACATTGCACTACCATTCCGTTTGTGCCAATACACGAAGGGAAACGTATTGCAATTACTACTTAAATGACTGCTTTTTGCCGATGCGCTGCCTGATGCTGTGATGGTGGAGTCAGTTACTCCTTCAGACTGCAAGTGAACCACATGTATTTGCCTTAAAGCCACATCTGCAGCTGAATCATTGTTGGTGTTGAACTAACACTGCAGCCTGGGCCTGTACATCACACGATTCCAACAAAATTCAGCTATAGTAACTGGCTAACTGCCAAGCAACAGTTATCGTTTAAAACTTTCCAGTACAATAACTACCTGCGCAGCTGATGCACAGGTGCACTTTTTAAAATATATATAAATATATATATGTAATGTATTTAGAGTTTTAACTGTCGAAAGCAAATAAGTTCCATTCTTATTATTCAGATTTTTTCCAACTCTCAAAGGTGCAGCATTTTTATTTTCTTTGTCAATTTTCTTCCCTCCTCTCCTGAAAGCAGTAACTCGTGCTGGGGATGCACAGTGGTTGGCCACCATTTGGTACCTCAGTCAGTGGCCATTCTTCACGTGTGAGTCTTAAGACAGCGAGGACTGGACTTTCCTCTGCAATCCCACCTGCAATTGGTCGAGAGGGCAGGAAAATGGGACGGTGAGTCATACTGCTACCCAACTGTCCCGACCTTGATTTCCCTCGTCCTGCCTCCATCGGGACCCCCGCCAGCTAACCTTTTCCTGCCCACTGCATGTAAATGTTGGCGAAGAGAGGCGAGGCCTGGCTTCCCATCACATTTCCCTCCCGTCTGCCCAAGCAATCGCCGTTCCCTTGGACCGCCTAGGCCCAGGATAGCAGCGAGAAGGCCTCAAAATTCTTTAAATGTAGGTAGAGGGCTGAGTAGAGGCCTCTTCTCTCTCCATTTCTGCTCAAAAGCCTCACCTATTTAGACCTGAGTCTTGGCTAAGCCCGCAAAAGAAATGTGTAATTTGGGGAGCTTTTGCTCCTTTGAGGACACTTGCTGCCTGTGTGGTGCTGCAGTAGAATGTAGGAACAAAAGTCGGCCATTCAGCCACTTGAGCTTGTTCTGCCATTCACATAGATCATGACTGATCTGTCCTGCCCCAAAGAGGACAATCCAGCCCTGAGTGTTGTCAGGTTAATTGATTGAAATGGATATTTCAGCCAAGCCCAATCCTTTTCCCACTCTTTCCAGCAGGGGTTCCTAGATATTCATTAACATGAATCCTGTTCTAATTTAATGTCTTAGCTGGTGGAGCAGTAAGGGCATTATAATTGGCCTCAGAGGTTAAGGGGTCGGGGGGGGCACAGAAATCAGATTTCCCTTCCATGTGCCCCAGCAATCACTGTTCCCTTGGACCGAAGTCCTCTTGGCCAAGACTGAGGCCTAAATAGGTGAGGCTTTTGAGCAGAAATGGAGAGAGAAGAAGCCTCTCCTCAGCCCACTCCCTACATTTAAAGAATTTTGAGGCCTTCTCGCTGCTATCCTGGGCCCAGGCGGTCCAAGGGAACAGCAAATGATTGGGCAGACAGGAGGAAAATGTGATTTCTGTGTCCCCGCCACCCTGGCCCCTTGGCCTCTGAGGCCAATTATAATGCCCCTACTGCTCCACCAGCTAAGACATTAAATTAGAACAGACCAGAGATAGAACCTAGGGGGATCTTGATTCTGCTCAGTGATAAACCACCCAAGGCATTTACCCACTGCGTCATTGGAGGAGACCAGTGTCACCATCTTGAAGAAGTGGCAAATCTTTTTCACTTGTTTTGAAGTATGAAATATACTACCGTGCTGAAGCTCAATGTGCCTAATTTATTTTCGTTTTGCCCCTAACATTCTGTGACGTGCAATAAGACCATAAGAGATAGGAGCAGGAGTAGGCCATTCGGCCCCTCGAGCCTGCTCCGCCATTTAATGAGATCATGGCTGATCTGATTTTTACCTCAACTCCACTTTCCCGCCCTTTCCCCATATCCTTTGACTCCCTTGCTGATCAAAAATTTGTCTAGCTCAGCCTTGATTGTATTCAATGACTCAGCCTCCACAGCTTTTTGGGGTAAAGAATTCCAAAGATTCACGACCCTCTGGGAGAAGAAATTCCTCCTCTTTTCCGTCTTAAACGGGCGACCCCTTATTCTGATACTATGCTCCCTAGTTTTAGATTCCCCCATGAGGGGTAACATCCTCTCAGCATCTACCCTATAGAGCCCCCCCAGAATCTTGTATGTTTCAATAAGATCTCCTCTCATTCTTCTAAACTCCAATGAGTATAGTCCCAACCTGTTCAATCTTTCCTCATAAGACAACCCTTCTAAACCCAGAATCAACCTAGTGAACCTTCTCTGAACTGCCTCAAATGCAAGTATGTCCTTCCTTAAATAAGGGCACCAGAACTGTACGCAGTACTCTAGGTGTGGTCTCACAAGCACCCTGTACAGTTGTAGCATGACTTCCCTGCTTTAATATTCCCCACCCTTTGAAATAAAGGCCAATATTCCGTTTGCCTTCCGGATTACCTGCGCCACCTGTATGTTGATTTTTTGTGTTTCATATACGAGGACACCCAGATCCCTCTGTACTGCAGCATTTTGTAGTATTTCTCCGTTCAAATAATATTTTGCTTTTTTATTTTTCCTCCCAAAGTGGATGACTTCACATTTTCCCACATTATATTCCATCTGCCAAATTTTTGCCCATTCGCTTAACCTGTCAATATCCCTTTGCAGACACTTTGTGTCCTCATCGCAACTTGCTTTTCCTCCTATCTTTGTATTATCAGCAAATTTGGCCACAAGACACTCTGTTCCTTCATCCAAGTCATTGATATATATTGTAAATAGTTGAGGCCTCAGCACTGATCCCTGCGGCACCCCACTAGTTACAGACTGCTATTTTGAAAATGAGCCTTTTATCCCGACTTTGTTTTCTGTTAGTTAGCCAATCCTCTATCCATGCCAGTATATTACTCCCAACACCATGAGCTCTTGTGCAGTAATCTTTTATGTGGCACCTTATCGAATGCCTTTTGGAAATCCAAATATACTGCATCCATTGGTTCCCCTTTATCCACCCTACCCGTTATTTCCTCAAAGAACTCTAATAAATTTGTCAGACATGATTTCCCCTTCATAAAACCATATTGACTCTCCTTGATTGTATTATGAGTCTCTAAATGTCCTGTTACTACTTCCTTAATAATGGATTCTAGCATTTTCCCAATGACACATGTTAGGCTAACTGGTCTATAGTTACCTGCTTTCTGTCTCACTCCCTTCTTGAATGGGGGTGTTACGTTTGTGGTTTTCCAATCCGCTGTGACCTTTCCAGAATCTAGTGAATTCTGGAAGATTACAACCAATGCATCCACTATCTCTGTAGCCACTTCCTTTAAGACCCTCGGATGCAAGCCATCAGGTCCAGAGGATTTGTCAGCCTTTAGACCCATTAGTTTATCTCGTACTTTTTCTCTAGTGATAGTGATTGTTTTTAGTTCCTCCCTCCCCTTTGCCGCTTGATTTTCTACTATTATTGGTATGTTATTAGTGTCTTCTACTGTGAAGACAGGTACAAAATATCTGTTCAATTCCTCTGCCATTTCCTTGTTTTCCATTATTATTTCCCCAGTCTCATCCTCTAAGGGACCAATGTTTACTTTAGCTACCCTCTTCCTTTTTATATACTTGTAGAAGCTTTTACTGTCAGTTTTTATATTTCTTGCTAGTTTACCCTCATAATTTATTTTCTCCCTCTTTATTATTCTTTTAGTCATCCTTTGCTGGTTTTTAAAGTTTTCTCAATCTTCAGGCTTACCAATAATCTTTGCCATGTTATATGCTTTTTCTTTTAACCTGATACCATCCTTGACTTCCTTAGTTAGCCATGGTTGGTTCACCCTTTTTGTGGAGTCTTTCCTCCTCACAGAGATATATTTTTGTTGCGAGTCATAAAATATCTTTTTAAATGTTTGCCACTGCTTATCCCCCATCATACCATCTAATCTATTTACCCAGTCCACTTTAGCCAATCCGCCCTCATCCTTTATAATTGCCCTTATTTAAGTTTAATACAGTAGTTTCAGACCCAAGATCCTCACTCTCAAACTGGATGTGAAATTCATCATGTTATGATCACTGCTTCCCAAGGGATCCTTTACTTTGAGATCATTAATTAATCCTGTTTCGTTACCCATTACCAGATCCAAAATGGCTGTTCCCTGGTTGGTTCCCCAACGTGTTGTTCTAAGAAACAGTCCCTAATACACTCTATGAACTCCTCAGGGCTATTTTTGCCAATTTGATTTGTTCAATCTATGTGAAAGTTAAAATTGCCCATGATTATTGCATTACCTTTTTTACAAGCCCCCCTTATTTGCTGATTTATATTTTGCCCTACAGTGTACCTACTGTTAGGGGGCCCTATATACTACTCCCACCAGTGATTTCTTTCCCTTGCTATTTCTTACCTCCACCCAAATTGATTCGCCATCTTGATCTTCTGAGCCGAGATCATTTCTCACTATTATACCAATTTCATCCTTTATTAACAGAGCTACCCCACCACCTTTACCTTTAGGACACAGGTTATTCTTTGCAATTCCCAGTATGTTGGATTTTGAATTCCAATCACTGTATCAGACTGGCACAAAGCTAAGGCTAGGCGTTTCACCAAAAGGGGGGAAATCAGAAGCCAAGTCAAGGGTAGCACCTAAGAAGGCCTCGGAGCAAATTACCTGGTTGAACTTTGACTACACTTCAAAATTAATTAATTGTCATTGATGTCCTGAGGACATGGCATTTACCATGTGTTAGATAGTTCCTTCCTTATCCTTGTAACAGATTCGAAAAGCTAGAGACAGTAATATGTCTGATAATTAATTTCATTTATTATTGTTTCAAAACATTCATCTTAAAACTTCATGCAGAGCAGTACACATCAGCTTTGTGTCTAAAACTTGTGTTGAGGACTTTAGCAGGAAACGTGGGCATGGCTTATCCAAGGCTATTTATGCTACCTCGTCTTAAAGGTAGCCAGTAGTTCTACTGAATGAAACTTTGAATCTCTTCATACCATTTTCTTTCATTGTTCAGTTCTTGCTGGGTTCAACTCTACTGGGTGTTTTATGACCCTTAGATCATTGAACAGATTGCTGGACAATCATTGTGGGGGGGGGGTGGGGGTGGCCTTATGTCCTGTTACATTGTATCTTTGCTTTCTGTCTTTGCTCTTCCAGAATTATAGCCTTTGTATCTCTTGCAATCTCTATAGTAAAAGGAACCTATTACCTTATTTATACTGCAGTAATTTCCTTCTTTTACAATCCCCCCCCCACCCCTGCTGTGATCAATGGTCTGTTTTTTTAAAAGCCTTGTATGTGTTTTAACCTAACAACTCTTTTAATTCCCTATTATATCATTAATGCCAACTTGCTTATTTATTTAATAATCTATATGTGCCTATCCTTACAGTACAATGTCTTCAGCCCTGAAATTCATCCTTCTCCAATGTTATCAGTGTCATTGTGATCAAAAGATAGAATTTGCAAGCACACAGTTTAAACCAATTCTGGCTGTGTTACTGTTCCGTCTTTGTTCTGTATTAGAATAATGTAAAAACATATCTATATTCTTACATCATGTCAAGGCAAGTTCTTTCTTTCTTGGAATACTACCACACCAGAGTGGGGGAGGCGGGGGTGGAGGGAGCGGTGAAACTTACTCACTGAGCCATTGACATTGATTTTACCCACTACACCATTGTACGTGGATTTTTTTACCCTTTGACATACTTTGATCATAAGTGTTACAGCATAAATTGCACTACACCTGATGGCATGTTTACTATCGCAGAATAACAGGCAGAATAACAATAGTTTTTGAGGAACTGAGCTTGCCTGCAAAAAGCTTCCAAAAGACAGCATAGTGTGTGGGTGTGCTGTGTAGGATAGCCCTGTGTGTAAATTTGATGCATAATGGTTTAAAATACATCCTATGCAGACCACCAAATGAGATACTGTTTCCTTAATTGTTATCAGGTTTCAGAACCACAGAAAGATGTAGAAAAATACTAGCCTCAGCAACAATTATCAGAAGTATAGTGGAATACCGTTTTGGCAGTTTCATCAATGCATTAGAAATGGGTAAACCTGCATCAGAACAGAAGCAAAGCAACTTTTTTTTTCTTATTCATTCTCGGTATGTGGACCTTGCAGACAAGGTTGGCATTTATTGCCCATCCCTAGTTGCCCTGAGAAGGTGGTGGCGGGCCTTCCTCTTGAACCGCTGCAGATCCTTTGTTACGATATGATGCAACTGAGTTGTGCCAAATCAGATTAATGTAAAGTTACATTGGATCCTGACACAGATTTTTTGAATCCCAGCAAATGTCCCTGTAGTTGCATTTGGGTACGCTTCAGATGTCTATAAGCATGTCTCCTTGGGTTCACAGGCAGGTTTCTCTCCATTACCATGATCAATGCCTGTCCTCATCAACCAGCAGGAGGTTCAATGTGTGAGACAAGACAGGTCTCTTTACTCAGGGATGGACTTTGCCACTATAAGGCATCCTATCTCCAGGTGGGAGATTGGCAAAGAGATCTCTCCATCCTCTAAATTACGTCCGTCACAAACTGATATTGGAGGAGGTGCTTCCTAGCTAAAGTAAAGGAAGCATAACAGAGACTGAAAATATATAAAGAAATAGTTACAAATATAAAACAACCACATCATACAAAAAATAGTCTTGGCAGAACTCTGATAAGATCAGGTCCAACAAGAGAAAGTTGATCTTAATAGATACCTGGCTTGATCAGGGGTAAACACATGGAAATGAACAGAGTTGGTCGCCTAATGTTAACAGGGATTTGCCCTTATTAGAACATTGTGTAGTAAGGGGAACATTCTTTCCTGAGAAGTTATGAGCATGCACATATTTTGAATAGCGACCGAGTGAGTTGGAGGCATTGACTTCCTGCAAAGTGCTTTTTTTTAGAGCTGTCTGTCCTCAAATGACCAATCTAGAGTTGACGATATTTTTTTAAAAAAGAAATAAGTAGCTGTCTAAGTACTGACAAACCAATTACTGGCACAACAGGACCAGCTCTGGGGTATGCATGAAATAAATACTTGAAATCCTAGCTGTTCACACGTTTAGCCATTTTGATACTGACATTTGTTGGCATTTATCAACCCCTCAGCTTATTATTATCACTCAAGGTTTTGAAGAATGATGTTTATTTAAAATACAATTGTGAATTTTATAGCGCTAGAAATGATAAAGAACAAATGACAAATGAGCTGGGTATTTTTATTGAATGAAAGTGGGGGGAAAAAAGTTATTTATCTTTTTATGTGATGCTAAAATACTTCACTTTTTTTCTCTCTTAAATAATGGTTTATCCATTTTACACTTTATTTTCTCTCAACTCTATGCACTACTTCCCAAACGAGAGGGCAGATAAACAATCTGTTCCATCTGTATTGACTGGAGAGAGTTGCTTGTGGATGCAGTTGGGTTAAGGTCCAGTTTCCCCTCATTCCTTGGGGTGGTGATAGCTTCAGCTGGAGAGCTCTCCAGACAATTCAGCTGAGACCAAGAACTTGGCATCTTGGTATTCAGTCAGGGTGGAGAACTCTGACCGTGTTACTTCATTGCACAGTGTGTCAGAAGAGCAAAAGAGCAGGGCTTTGCCTTTAGTTATATAGCACCACTCTGGCTGATAATGGAGCAGGACCTTTTTGTTTTGGTTTAGCTGCATGTCTGAAGTCCATTGTCCTGTGTAACTGAGATACTGAGAAATCCACACAGGCAGAGATTCCATGGCCCCGATATTACCAGGGAGGTGGGATGGCAGCGGGGGGAAAGGCGACTGGGCGCGTGATTAACCCGCCCAGTAAAATCCATCCGTTCCCCACGTGATCGCAGGTAAATTGAAGCCATTTACCATGGTTTCCGGGTTTCCCGTCGTCAACCTGCGCAGCGGGCGGACTGCGCACCCGCATCACAGGCTGTCAGCTGGAGGAGACCTATTTAAAGGGGCAGTCCTCCAATGCTGCTCCTGCAGCAAAGAACCAAAAGTACAGAATGGAGCAGACCAGGAGAAAGGCTGCTCCTAGATTTAGTGATGCCTCACTCTAGGTCCTACTGGATGGGTTGAGGAGGAGGAGGGATATTTTCCACCCAGCAGACGGGAGGCAGTGGCCTGCCTCGGCCACCAAGAAGGCCTGGCTCAAGGTGGCAGAGGACGTCACCAGCAGCAGCAACATCTCCCGCACATGGATCCAGTGCAGGAAGCGCTTCAATGACCTAACCAGGTCAGCCAAAGTGAGTACACTTACTCATTCTCCTACACTCCGTCTGCCACATCACCGCGCCCCCCACCCCCACAACTCCTTCTGCACTGCCGACACTACTCTATAACATCATTTCTCACACCTACTCAAACCTCATCCTCAACTTACCTGCACTTACTCACTTCCCCAGTACTCATCCCACCACTACCACTCAACTCAACCCAACCCTCATACAATGTCACGGCTCTGTCTCATACTCACCCTCTGATGCATCTCTTTTACGGTCAGCCTCACCCAAACCAATGCATTCAACGGTTGGACACATCACCATCCCTCACTCACGTCTCTCTACTTTCTCCCCTTATAGGAGAAGGGAGCCCAGAATGCACAGAAGAGGGCGAAGCCAGGAGAGGGGCCACAACATCAGGTCGTCCTCACGGACGCGGAGCAGGAGGCTCTTGAACTAAGCCGTACCCTTGAGTGCCTGTCTGTCAGGGATGTCAAGACTGCCACCTGACAAACGGCTGGTGACAGAACTTTAACATTCAAACCTCACAATAGCAAATGATGTTAACATGCCTTGCCGTCATCAGCACTTCAACATCTGTCATCATGCTTAATATTGCCTTCTGTTCTCTTACAGGGCCTTCAGCGACCGCTGTGACGGCGGAGGGCGATTCTTCAGAGGACCTGCTGGCCTCTCAGGGGGCATCGTCACATCTGAGCGAGCCATCCACCAGCGCAGATACATACATCACGGTTGGTCCCCGTCCTCACTTAGTTGGGGTCACACATGGTGAGTCACCACACACATAAGCACAAGCAGTCGCTGGTGGCAAGGGCAGCTGTGGAGAGTCCGCGTCGTTGGGAGCACTGTTCTCCAGGCTCTGCTCAGCTGGACAGAGATGCTGAACCTTCGGGGCCATCCTTTAAAAGGAGAATGATCGAGGGGCAGCAGCACATTTGCGAGGTGCTGGAACAGATGCCACGTGCACTCTCCACAATAGCACAGAGGATGGAGGAGACAAACTCCAGCATGAGTGGAATGGTGGCACAGGTACAGGAGGGAATCTCTGAGATACTGGCACAGGGACGTGAGGGCATCTTTGAGATAGTGTCGCGGGTAAGTGCGGGAATGTCTGCGATGGAGGGAAGGCTCGCCTCCATGGAGCTTCAAGCAATGCTCACCAATGAGTCCATTGAGGCCCTGACAACGGACCTTCGGACTCAGGGTGAGCAACTTTCTGCCACCTTAAACAGGCAGGCAGATACTTTGGCACTGGCCTTACAAGGCTTCACACATGTCCTGCAAACTGTTGTCCAGCAGGGTGGTAGGAGTGATGTGGGCCTGGCCCAGGAGAGGGATGATGGCGAAAGGGAACATGGAAGCGGGGACGCCACTCAAAGCGCCCCCACATCTCGCCCATTGCCCCCCTCTCAACCAGTACCAGCAATGCTGCCTCCTCTCCAGGTGGCCGAGTCTGCCCCTGCACAGGTGCAGATGGAGCAGTCTTTGGAGGGACCCTCACAGGCACCGAAAACCAGGGACCGTAGGCCCAAAGCATCTAATCGGTCAGGGCATGAACAAGAGCAACCTGCCACTACCTCTGCCGCAGCCACACGGGAAGAACCATATAGGAGTACTCGTAAGCGTAAGGCGAAGGTTTTGTGAGCACAAAGGGGATGCACAAGGGTGTTTGACGGTTTGTCATGTTTTTTATTTATATTTGATTTTTGTAAATGGTACATTAAATATTATTATTGTCACCACTACTGCCACGTCTTGGCCATTCTTCACTGGCTTGTGTAATAAGTCCCTTTCATGAGGTTCACCATGAGCACCCATATTTGATGCCACCCATTGGGTCACTCCACAGTGGGTGTATGTGTAGTTGCACATTTTGTGCAGGTGCCTGTGGTGCAGCACTGTGTTGTGGAGCTCCACGTGGCGGAGGTGGACGACGTGCCTGGCGAGGCTGGTGATGTTGCTCATCCTCGGATGAAGTTAAGAATGCAGCTATGGCGCCCCCCCCATCCTGACGGTGTGAGTTTGAGGGGGTCCGCAAAGTAGGTAAATGTGTTTGCACAGCAGAGTTTAGGGTATAAATTAAGAATTTTGAGTGGAAAGACAAAGGTGTTGCAGCCAAAACTTTGTCTGAAGTGACAGAGTGCCCTGCTGCGATAAATGAGGTTTTCCCCCCACCTGTCAAATAATCCTTTGCATCTCCCACTGGCTGCTGGCTGAAACACATCTGCTCCAACAGGGAGTGTTTCCCACAGCATGGGAAACACGCTGAGGACCCTTCAAAATTGCACCCCTGCCAAAATCTCCACTCAATGAGGTCTGTCAAGTACCTCAAGTATCTAAATAACTATGTAAAGTAGCATCCCGCCGGCTTTAATTGCCGGTGGGAGACCTGCATGCAGGAGCTGCGCGCGCACCCGAACGCGTCACTGGGGAACCCGGAAGTCAGCGGGTTGGAGCTGGCATCCAAACCCGCTTCGGGATTCCGCCATTTTAGGAGCCCTAACGCACCCGCTTGGCCATCCGAAAATGGGTCCCTATCTGTCCAGTATGGAGTGCATACTTTTTTCCCCATGGGCACACATCCCACTTACCTAAGACCAGAGAACTTAGACACAGGTTGACAGAGCAAAGGATTAGGGTCCTCCTACCCATTAGTACAATAGCTTGCAGGGTTATCTTGAGTCAAATGAGAAGAGACCCACAACCTCCAGTGACTGGCATATCCAGGTTCCAAAGGGGCATCGGGCAAATCAATGCGGTTCCCAGCGGACACGGATTGCATCACAAGACCACCCAGAATTTGCCTCCAATTGGCATTAGCTTGTCACCGTCACTAAAAAGTCACAAGTCCAGCTGGTGTGGGAAATGGAAATGGCAACAGTTGTGTAGTGGGGATGCTTTTCTGATGTTGGAATTATAGCACATTGTTGGGGCAGAGTAGAGGAAGCTTTAATTCACATTAGCTTGTGCCATCTCTTATTGGCAATGCTGACACTGGGTGCCAGGAAAAGAACATTCAATTTCCCAAGACTGACATCCCTTTCTTGATAAATGGGGAAAAAATCACCAAAAAGTACATAAATCAATAAAAGGGGAGTGTCGTTAATAATTGGAATGTAATTATTATCGACTTAGCAAGAAACAACTTGTGGTGATTCCCAGGAAATTCTATGGGTAGAATATATTGTATTGCAATAAATTCTGGGTTTTGTGGGAGTTTCATAAATTTGTGATTACTGTTGAGGAGCCAAACAATAGTGTATGGAGGGAGGAGAATGTGAGGGGATATCCTTTGAGTACTGCCATTGAATTTCTGCAACATGAACCTAAAAACACTTTATGCCTCCTATTTTCAAGCCCCAAGTTGCACTTCACTATTCACCATCACAGGGCTTTCTGGAGATGTTATAGGAGTGAAATGTGCTTTCAGCGCACTAGAGGTGCTTTTACATTACCGCAGTGCTGTCACCTTCTGCTGTCCCTGTCTCATAAAATCGATAGCAATATTTTTTTCCTCGGGTCTCCTAATCTTCTGCCTGTACTCTGCCCTTTCTCGTTGGTCTTCCAAGTGCATTGAGCTGGCTCAACGTGTTTCCATGCTTGCATCGTGAGGAGAGATTGGGTCGACTAGGCCTATATTCACTCGAGTTTAGAAGAATGAGAGGTGATCGCCTCGAAACATATAAAATTCTAACAGGACGAGACAGACTAGATGCAGGGAGAATGTTCCCGATGGCTGGGGAGTCCAGAACCAAGGGTCACAGTCTCAGGATATGGGATATGCCATTTAGAACCGAGATGAGGAGAAATTTCTTCACTCAGAGGGTGGTAAACCTGTGGAATTCTCTACCACAGGAGGCCAAGTCATAAGATGTATTCAAGAAGGAGATAGATATATTTCTTAATGCTAAAGGGATCAAGGGATATGGGGAAAAAGCAGGAACAGGGTACTGAGTTAGACGATCAGCCATGATCATTTTGAATGGCAGAGGAGGCCTGAAGGGCCGAATGGCCTACTCTTGCTCCTATTTTCTATGTTTCTATGTTTCTATGTAAAATTGCATTGCAACGAGTGCATGCATGATGCACTTTCCCAGCTTAGCGCAGGACTGCTACTGGGATTCTTTTTTAAACTGCAGGATCTTATATGCTGTAACGTGCCTTCGCTCTCCTCAAGGAATGTTGGAGTCTGATTCATAAAACAGAGAGCCGGTCTCCTATGCATGTAAAAGCAACTTTACAATAGGCTGAAGGCAGCAAACCTCAAACATTTTGAAACCACTTGTTTATGGTGAAAGTCTGACAGATATTTTACCTGTCAACTTATAATTTGGCATTATATCAAATGCATGAAACAGCCTCTTAAAATACAGTCTCCCTTTGCATAAGACCATATGCTGGCTAAAACTATACCTCTTTTCAGATGATCTACTCAACAGGTTCAGGTTAGTTTTAAGACGTGAAATGAAACCAATCAATAAATGTGCTGAACTGGAAGAAAGATTCTCTGGTTGAAATAATCTCAAAGATAAAGACTGGGACAGTCGGTTTTAATGCTTCCAATTTGAGGTTGGTTGTTTAGAAGTTCAGGCGGTTCATTATTTTACTGTAAACCAGAAGATCACAAGCTTAAGTCAATAAATTTCCTGTATGACTTTCTTTGCTTTGGTGGCTGAGCCATGTAATTTCTTGGATGTGCCACTAGATGGAGTGCCTGCGTTCCATCTTGGTCGGGAGGGGAGGGGGAGTTAGTGGATTGAGGTCAGGGGTTTAAGGAATCGGGTGGGAACAGACTGATAATTTCACTTGTCCTACTGAAATTGCAAAGCTCCTGCTTGCTGATCACACAGCGGTGTTGACAGGAGTGGTTAGGAAGCTTGTGATCTAGGCTATTTGCTGCTGTCATAGCTGAAAGAGGTGGCTCAGCGATGACTGACCTACAAGGGAAATAAAATCCAAATAGGTATAGACTTTAGTTAAAGTCTACAACCAAAATAATACTGCAACTTTATTACCTAAAACACCCTTCAGACATGAGTTACACTGATTATATCCAGTTTAAAAACAGTCTTTAAAAATTGTTCATGTAATTTGTTTTGAGTTGGTCTACGCTTGAAAACTAGTTACATTCTGATTCAAACATCTTTGAACTTTTGTTTAATGCTTTCTAAAATCAAACTTCCTCCGTTTCGATGGTTTTCAATGATACTAGACCCATTTTACTTATGTACTTTGTGTGGTCTTAAACCCTACACTCAAAAACTGTCCATAGAGGGTATCATTTCATTTGCTTCCCGTCTGTCAGTTGCAGAGTGCCAAGGTAATTGGGGTTAAGGTCATGATCCCAGAAGAAGGTCATGTGTCACAGGGCATTCAGACAAGGTACCTGGAAAGAGCAAAGTCGTCCCAAACCCAGCTGGACAGCAGGTGGCTCTTTGCGTGCTTCACTACCAGAGACATAGAACTTACAGCATTCTGGCCTTCTCCATGGACATCAATAGTCAGGCAATGGAAATATCTAAGAACGATACCCTAGTATGGCAGCAATAGTTACAGACTTAGGCCCAAATTTAAAGCAATGCTTTTAGCTTTCAAGTTCATAAATAAAAAGTCACAATTCAGAAACTTGTAATTAAAAGTGATAATAATGACACATATATACAGTTATATAACGATGTTGCTACATGATGCCATTGCAGGTCAGTCACAACACAAGAACTGAGTTACATGAATAACTGCTCCTCCCTGACAGGCAGTGGTGGCTATGCCATTGTTGGACATAAAGTGATTGCAGCATGAAAACATGCATGGTCAATGGATAACTGCAACAACAATCAGTTTTAAAGCTGTGTATTCATAATAATGGCAATTCTTTAATTAATTTACTAATTGATTTCCTGCGGCACTGCCCATGGGCAAAACTAAAGAAATGTCTTTCTCTTCATAGAACTTTGTCTCTTTTTGTCATCCACTCTTTAATTCTCTCTCTCTCTCTCTCTCTCTCTGTCATTCTGCCTTGCACTCTTTCTGTCTCCCTCTTTCTCGCTCTTCTCTCAGTTGAGGTTTCACATGGTTTTGCTCATCGTTTCTGTGCTTAATTCTCACAGAAAAAGGGAGAGTTGAAAACGTAAGTCTTTCCTGCCCTCTGTCTCTTCTTTCTTCACTTTGTTGTCCAGACTGTATGTTCAGGTAAGTTTTTAGTGTGAATTTTGTGTCTGTTATGTGCTAAATTTTATGTCCAGGGGCTTGTAGTGAGATGGATGAGAAACTGATATAGTGTCCATACCTCATTGAGTTTATTTTTGGTTGAATGTGTTTGGTTGAATTTGATTGGATAGATTTTTCTGGTGGCAAGTTGAAAATTAAGGAGGCATAATATGATTGGTAAATAACAAAATGGAAAATAACCAATTAGAAAGAAGAAAAATAGAGAATTAAACTCTTAGCCCAAGAGGAAGAGGAAAATTGACGAGTAGACTTGACACAAATGACAGACACACAGAATTTTATTAGAAAGATATGATTCTGTGAATTCATCCAGAATAAACACGTGGGTCTAGAGCATTAGGATCAACTTAATAAGTTTATTTTGAATTTAAATATATTAACCCCACCCCTCATTTTATACTCCCCTATTCATAGCTGCCTGGTTTTAAAACATTTAAATCTCTCCTCAATCCCAATTCCCTAGAAATGCATTTCACACAAAAGAGATGTAGAATGAACAACATGTGCAGCTGTCATCTGGTGGGGCCACCAGCTTACAGTCCGTCTGAGAGCTAGCATTTCTAATATTTGTGACTCCTTCACCCCCAAACAGGGAAATAAAAAGCCAAAGATTCCATACAGTGATGTTACTATCTTAGTGACAGTTGGCCAAAAGAAAAAAATAAATAAAAATTAGTAAAGTAAGTAATTATTGGAACTAAGAAAACCACATGGGTGTTATACTTTCCCGTGTAACAGTTTTAAAAAAAAAATTCCACTCAATGTAAAGCAGACGCACTTGAGACCTTGTTATTTGTGAGTCATGTAGTCAAAGTCTGTTACATGGAGAGGTATTTACTGTCCTTTATGTGTCACAGGCATTTCCCAGGCAGTCTGGACTGTTAGTTTTCCATGATATCTCAAACATGTATACAGGTCTGAGGCAAACTGTTTAATGTGATGTTGCTGCTTTATTACCCCTGATGGGTGTAAGTTTAATGCAGGCAATGGTAACTTCCTTCAGACCCTTCATTACATACCACCTCCCCATATGCAGAGTGCCAATTCCAATTCATTTGTGGTTGCACAATAATGAAAGCTATTATAAATAGATTTGAAAAAAAAACCCGACATATACAAAATTGGTTTCTGCCAACTTCACTTCTACAGATTTCTGCTGAGAGCTTGGATTCTACTTTCTGCCTCACTCCTGTGTGTAGGACTAGGTGTAAGTTCTTCTCGGACATCTTGACTCACTGCTTCAGGTCTTCCTTCAACTTCTTCACGGAAGAACCATAGAATAATAAAAGGTTACAGAACAGAAGGAAACCGATTCAGCCCATTGCGTCTGTGCCAGCTCTTGGCTAGAGAGCTGCACTCTCTCCCCTCGGCCCTGTATCTTCCTCTGCTTCAAATATTTATCCAATTTTCCCTTAAAAACTGAAATGGGCTCTGCCTTCACCATTCCTCATGGCAAAGCAGTCCATGCTCCAACAACTCTCTGTGTAAAGAAATTTCCCGTAAACACTTTCCGAGTGACAATTTTAAATTGACTCCCTTATCACTGACTCTCCAACCAAAGGAAATAGTCTTTCTCTATTCAAATTCAATTTTAAAAACCTCCACTAAAGCTCCTTCTGTTCTTCTCTGCTGCAGTGGAAATACTCCCTGTATTTCCTGAATTCTAGAACTTAGCTGAAGGCAGGGCTGCCAGTGGTGGGACGATGGAAATTGGGGATGCGCAAGAGGCCAGAATTGGAGGAGCGCAGAGATCTTGGAGGGTTGTAGGGCTTGAAGTAGTGTTCCTCGTTTACCTTCTTTATGCAGTAATATCTTGTATGTTTCTATCAGTTCCCCTCTTGCTTCTTTTCAAGACCAGTTTCTCATAACTTGGATGAGGCTTGGGGGCGTGGAGGGTAATTCAGTGAGCCTGTGGTCCCAGTGGGAAGCTGTACTTCTAGCGATCATGGATCAGAGAAGTGCAACTACAATGTTGTAGCCTATCTGTGATCTGCCCTCATGTGAGGATCATTTCCCTGCTGGTAGTGTGGAATTGCCCCAGTTATGTCCCCATGGTCGAACATTGTGCCAACACTCAATGGGGGTAATGTTCACCTTCACTACCAGGGTGATAAACTAGTGATCGCCCACCCATTATAGAACCTACCCGGTTTTCATTTCCATTGAAATCAATGGGATGAAAATTGGGCAGATTCTATAACGGGCAGGCAATCTGGTTCATCAGTTAACCCCCAGTGTGGGTAGATGATGAACATTACCCCCACTGTGTCAGGTAACATGTGAAGTATTGCCACTTGGGTAAAGTCCCAGAGAGCTCTGGCGCCTGTGGAACTGTAACCTAATAAGGAGTCAGGAGGAGAAAGGAAGACTTTCCATATAATGCCTTATTAAATCTCTAGGATACACCTTAAGGGGCTCCACATACAACAAATTCCTTTGAAGTGCAGTGACAGTTGTTATGTAGACAAACCAGCACAATAGGGATGACACTATCTTGTGAAGCAGCTTTGGCTTTGCATGGAAGAAGAAAGCAACTGATGTGAAGTCAAAGCAGTGTGGGACTACTTCCTAGAAATAGTCGAGCACCGAGTGCCAAGTTTTCAGCTACAGTTACTGTTTGCATTGGTGCAAATCCAAAACTGCTTCACAACGATGCAAAATATGCAGCATAAACTGTCCTATTGGAAAATGAAACTGATGTGCATCCATCCCTAGTTAACTGGACAGACTTTTATCGTGTTGCTTTGGCCAAGGTGAGGATGCATATATCGCTGTCAGTTATTTGAAGGTGCAAAATAAACACGTGCTAATTAAGGGGGTGGAAAATGCATCAAGAACCACACAGGAAGAAGTATTATTAGTTAAGGTTATAGCAGCAATTAGCTCTGCAAAGGAAGTCTCAATTCTTCGAATGTAAACCAAACCCTAAAATATTATTGATGATGTCTGCACAGTTGCTTTTTTTAACTATCTGTGAAATTGTTGTGAGGTGAGGTGAACAATTTCTGAGTTCAATGTGGACAAAATAGGATCCTATTTGAAATAACTGTTGACTGCACACTCTTTCCTCATAAGGATTTTTAGGAACAGGGAAAGACTATTGGGCCAGTAAGCCTATCCTTTTATTGATTGATCAACCCCAACTATCTGAACACACCCAGTGGATAGCTGGTAAGCATCGGAACTTCTGGCAGATGGGTGGGGCAGACGGGTGCCCAATATGTGCCCATGGTGGTGCAGGCCCTATTTAAATAAGGTCCCCACCCATTGACCCCCCAAACCCTGACAGGCGTGATCCCAATGTAATCCCAATGCTGGGATGATTGCCCATAGATCTTTGACCCCAACATTTCTAGATTCCAACAAAGCTGACCTGACAACATTTAGCTAAATCCTGTTCAGGCCAAGACTGTACAAGCCAAAGAAAAAGGGTTATCATAAGAGCAAGAATAATCATCTCATGGATGAATGTATATTAACCCTTTGAAAACTGACCTTAATTCACCTAAATCAAAAATATTCCAAGATTTACATTATTGTGGTTTCTTCCAAAAACTCTGGGAATTATGTTCTTTGGTTCTGTATGATTCTCTATTTTGATTTAATAACATAATTAGAAAAGTGCTTACAATGTTTTGTCAAAGAAAAGATGTGGTAATTTTCAAAGCTGAAGAAGTCTTCCAGTCAGAATATTACCAAATGTATTTATATCTCTTACATAAGTTATGCTTCCCTAAACATAACTTTCAGTTTGATTACATTTTTCAGACTTGGGTTAACTTAATGATAGACTGTGATATATATACTCAGAATGTCTTTGTTATATATATCATGTTGCTTCTGGTAGGCCAGAAATGAAGCCCCCTGGTGTAATGGAACATTGCCATGGATATCTCCTGAAACATCTTGATCTCCAGAGTCCTATATTGGTGTTCAGATTCACTTTGATTCATGAGTGGCAGAACTGGACCAAAATTGAAAACTTCCATCCCACCTTTGCCCCAGACTTCTTGTGATCTTTTTTGTTTATTCATTCATTCATGGGACGTGGGTGTCGCTGGCGAGGCAGGCATTTATTGCCCATCCCTAATTGCTCTTGAGAAGGTGGTGGTGAGCCGCCTTCTTGAACCGCTGCAGTTCATGTGGTGAAGGTTCTCCCACAGTGCTGTTAGGAAGGGAGTTCCAGGATTTTGACCCAACAACGATGAAGGAACGGCGATATATTTCCAAGTCGGGATGGTATGTGACTTGGAGGGGAACGTGCAGGTGGTGTTGTTCCAATGTGCCTGCTGCCCTTGTCCTTATAGGTGGTAGAGGTCACGGGTTTGGGAGGTGCAGCGAGTTGCTGCAGTGCATCCTGTGGATGGTACACAGTGCGCCGGTGGTGAAGGGAGTGAATGTTCAGGGTGGTGGATGGGGTGCCAATCAAGCGGACTGTTTTGTCCTGGATGGTGTCGAGCTTCTTGAGTGTTGTTGGAGCTGCACTCATCCAGGCAAGTGGAGAGTATTCCATCACACTCCTGACTTGTGCCTTGTAGATGGTGGAAAGGCTTTGGGGAGTCAGGAGGTGAGTCACTCGCCGCAGAATACCCAGCATCTGACCTGCTCTTATAGCCACAGTATTTATATGGCTGGTCCAGTTAAGTTTCTGGTCAATGTTGACCCCCAGGATGTTGATGGTGGGGGATTCGGCGATGGTAATGCCGTTGAATGTCAAGGGGAGGTGGTTAGACTCTCTCTCGTTGGAGATGGTCATTGCCTGGTACGAATGTTACTTGCCACTTATCAGCCCAAGCCTGGATGTTGTCCAGGTCTTGCTGCACGCAGGCTCGGACTGCTTCATTATTTGAGGGGTTGCGAATGGAACTGAACACTGTGCAATCATCAGCGAACATCCCCATTTCTGACCTTATGATGGAAGGAAGTTCATTGATGAAGCAGCTGAAGATGGTTGGGCCTAGGACACTGCCCTGAGGAACTCCTGCAGCAATGTCCTGGGGCTGAGATGGTTGGTCTCCAACAACCACTACATCTTCCTTTGTGCTAGGTATGACTCCAGCCACTGGAGAGTTTCCCCCCTGATTCCCATTGCCTTCAATTTTACTGGGGCTCCTTGGTGCCACACTCGGTCAAATGCTGCCTTGATGTCAAGGGCAGTCACTCTCACCTCACCTCTGGAATTCAGCTCTTCTGTCCATGTTTGGACCAAGGCTGTAATGAGGTCTGGAGCTGAGTGGTCCTGGCGGAACCCAAACTGAGCATCGGTGAGCAGGTTATTGGTGAGTAAGTGCCGCTTGATAGCACTTATGACGACACCTTCCATCACTTTGCTGATGATTGAGAGTAGACTGATGGGGCAGTAATTGGCCGGATTGGATTTGTCCTGCTTTTTGTGAAGAGGACATACCTGGGCAATTTTCCACATTGTTGGGTAGATGCCAGTGTTGTAGCTGTACTGGAACAGCTTGGCTAGAGGCGCAGCTAGTTCTGGAGCACAAGTCTTCAGCACTACAGCCGGGATGTTGTCGGGGCCCATTGCCTTTGCTGTATCCAGTGCACTCAGCCATTTCTTGATATCACGTGGAGTGAATTGAATTGGCTGAAGACTGGCTTCTGTGATGGTGGGAATATCGGGAGGAGGCTGAGCTGGATCATCCACTCAGCATTCCTGGCTGAAGATGGTTGTCAAAGGCTTCAGCCTTGTCTTTTGCACTCACGTGTTGGACTCCGCCATCATTGAGGATGGGGACATTTACAGAGCCTCCTCCTCCCGTTAGTTGTTTAATTGTCCACCACCATTCATGACTGGATGTGGCAGGACTGCAGAGCTTTGATCTGATCCGTTGGTTGTGGAATCGCTTAGCTCTGCCTATAGCATGTTGTTTCTGCTGTTTAGCATGCATGTAGTCCTGAGTTGTAGCTTCACCAGGTTGGCACCTCATTTTTAGGTACGCCTGGTGCTGCTCCTGGCATGCTCTTCTACACTCCTCATTGAACCAGGGTTGATCCCCTGGCTTGTTGGTAATGGTAGAGTGAGGAATATGCTGGGCCCTGAGGTTAGATTGTGCTGGAATACATTTCTGCTGCTGATGGCCCACAGCACCTCATGGATGCCCAGTTTTGAGCTGCTGGATCTGTTCTGAATCTATGCCATTTAGCACGGTGATAGTGCCACACAACACGTTGGATGGTATCCTCAGTGCAAAGACGGGACTTAGTTAGGACTGTGCGGTGGTCACTCCTACCAATACTGTCATGGACAGATGCATTTGCGAGGTAGATTGGTGAAGACGAGGTCAAGTAAGTTTTTCCCTTGTGTTGGTTCGCTCACCACCTGCCGCAGGCCCAGTCTGGCAGCTATGTCCTTCAGGACTCGGCCAGCAGTGATGCTACCGAGCCACTCTTGGTGAGGGACATTGAGGTCCCCCACCCACAGTACATTCTGTGCCATTGCCACCGTCAGTGCTTCCTCCAGGTGGTGTTCATCATGGAGGAGGACTGATTCATCAGCTGAGGGAGGGCGGTAGGTGGTCAGCAGGAGGTTTCCTTGCCCATTTTGACCTGATGCCATGAGATTTCCTGGGGTCCAGAGTCAATGTTGAGGGCCCAGGGCCACTCCCTCCTGACTGTATATCACTGTACCGTCACCTCTTGGTTGGTCTGTCTTGTGGATGGGACAGGACATACCCAGGGCTGGTGATGGAAGATTCTGGGACGTTGGCTGAAAGATATGATTCTGTGAGTATGACTAAGTCAGGCTGTTGCTTGACTAGTCTGTGGGACAGCTCTCCCAATTTTGGCACAAGTCCCCAGATGTTAATGAGGAGGACTTTGCAGGGTCGACTGGGCTTGGTTTGCCTTCACCGTGTCCAATGCCGGGGGGTCTGTCCGGTTTTATTCTTATTGTGACTTTTTTTAGCGAGATTTTACAACTGAGTGGCTTGCTAGGCCATTTCAGAGGGCAATTAAGAATCAACCACATTGCTGTGGGTCTGGAGTCACATATAGGCCAGACCAGGTAAGGACGGCAGGTTTCCTTCCCTAAAGGACATTAGTGAACCAGATGGGTTTTTACGACAATCCAGTAGTTTCATGGTCACCATTACTGATACTAGTATTTTAATTCCAGATTTTATTTAATTAATTGAATTTAAATTCCCCAACTGCCATGGCGGGATTTGAACTCATGACTCCGGATTATTAGTCTAAGGCCTCCGGATTATTAATCCAGTAACATAACCACTATGCTACCGTACCCGAATCTCCTTGACTAATGTTGCCATTCCACCAGGATTGTCCTGGAGTCTCCAGGAATTAAAGATTAATCTCCTGGGCACTGCTGTGAGCAAACACCAGGAGACAAATCATTGGCGAACAGTGTGCTTTTTTCTCCATTTTCTTTGCCAATACTTTCGTTTTATTAATTGTAAATATATTGCAGATGGGGAATAAAAAGGGCAGAGTAATTGGAGATGGGTGATCAAACGATGAAACCTCCAGGAATAGCTGCAACCAGAGTTGGCAACCCTATCCTTGACCTAGCTACAAAAATGTTAATGTAACATTTTAGGTTGCCTTAACAATGAAACCTTTTTCTTTTAATGAGTTCTATCAATATAGAAACAAAATCTGAACGTAAAATGAAGGGAAATTGCTGATACAGGGGAACTGCTACTTTGGAATTCATTTCCACTCTGAGTAGCCTGCTATATTTTTATTTGCTTGTCTTCTGACCTGCGACCTATTATACATTCAGTACTTGCATTTGCATTGACAGAGTTGCGTTAAAAGCTGCAAGGCTTCCAAGTGTCTCACTATTCCTATGGTCAACAGTCCACTAATTTTTCCAATGTTAGTGCTTCAAATATCGATATTAATACTAAAGAAAACATCTTTTTTTAAATAAAACTAGAAGCTGACAGATTATACTTATTCTGCTCTTGAGAAATGATAAGAAATCCAGCTGAAGCAAGATTATATTGTGAAATACTTCTTGTAAAGTAACTTTTTGATAATAGGTTTTTTTTGCTGTTGTGTGTGAGATATTGTTTCTAAACAATGAGAAAAATTGTTGCATTTTTAAAATCAATATGCTTAAAATGGAAATGTCTACATCAGAGCAGTGTTCAAAGCTGCTGGGTGTTAAAATGCCAACTGCATTGAGTTACATCAAAACTACAGCACAGAAACAGACCATTCGGCCCAACTGGTCTATGCCAGGATTTATGCTCCACATGACCCTACATCATCTAACCCTATCGGCATATCCTTCTATTCCTTTCTCCCTCGTGTTCTTATCTAGCTTCCTCTGAAATGCATCTATGCTATTTGCCTCAACTACTCCTTGTGGTAGCGTGTTCCACATTCTTACCACTCTTTGGGTAAAGAAGTTTCTCCTGAATTCCCTATTGGATTTATTAGCGACTTTTTATATTTATGACCTTTAGTTTTGGACTCCCCCACAAGTGGAAACATTTTCTCTACATTTACCCTATCAAAGCCTTTCATTATCATAAAGACCTCTATCAGGTCATCCCTCAGCCTTCCCTTTTCTAGAGAAAAGAGCCCCAGCCTATTCAGCCTTTCCTGTTAAGGATATCCTCTCAGTTAAGACCATAAGACCATAAGAGATAGGAGCAGGAGTAGGCCATTCGGCCCCTTGAGCCTGCTCCGGCATTTAATGAGATCATGGCTGATCTGATTTTTATCTCAACTCCACTTTCCTGCCCTTTCCCCATATCCTTTGACTCCCTTGCTGATCAAAAATTTGTCTAACTCAGCCTTGAATGTATTCAATGACTCAGCCTCCACAGCTTTTTGGGGTAAAGAATTCCAAAGATTCACGACCCTCTGGGAGAAGAAATTCCTCCTCATTTCCATCTTAACCGGGCGACCCCTTATTCTGAGACTTATCCTGGAACTCCCTTCCTAACAGCACTGTGGGAGAACCGTCACCACACGGACTGCAGCTGTTCAAGAAGGCGGCTCACCACCACCTTCTCGAGGGCAATTAGGGATGGGCAATAAATGCCGGCCTTGCCAGCGACGCCCACATCCCGTGAACGAATAAAAAAAAAAATTTAAAAAAATGCCCCCTAGTTTTAGATTCCCCCATGAGGGGTAACATCCTCTCAGCATCTACCCTATAGAGTCCCCTCAGAATCTTGTATATTTCAATAAGATCTCCTCTCATTCTTCTAAACTCCAATGAGTATAGTCCCAACCTGTTCAATCTTTCCTCATAAGACAACCCTTCCATACCCAGAATCAACCTAGTGAACGTTCTCTGAACTGCCTCCAATGCAAGTATATCCTTCCTTAAATAAGGGCACCAGAACTGTACGCAGTACTCCAGGTGTGATCTCACCAGCACCCTGTACAATTGTAGCATGACTTCCCTGCTTTTATACTCCATACCCCTAGAAATAAAGGCCAATATTCCATTTGCCTTCCGGATTACCTGCTGCACCTGTATGTTGACTTTTTGTGTTTCATGTATGAGGACACCCAGATTCCTCTGTACTGCAGCATTTTGTAGTATTTCTCCATTCCAATAATATTTTGCTTTTTTATTTTTCCTCCCAAAGTGGATGACTTCACATTTTCCCACATTATATTCCATCTGCCAAATTTTTGCCCATTCGCTTAACCTGTCAATATCCCTTTGCAGACACTTTGTGTCCTCATCGCAACTTGCTTTTCCTCCTATCTTTGTATTATCAGCAAATTTGGCCACAAGACACTCTGTTCCTTCATCCAAGTCATTGATATATATTGTAAATAGTTGAGGCCTCAGCGGCACCCCACTAGTTACAGATTGCCATTTTGAAAATGACTCTTTTATCCCGACTCTTTGTTTTCTGTTAATTAGCCAATCCTCTATCCATGCCAGTATATTACCCCCAACACCATGAGCTCTTATCTTGTGCAGTAATCTTTTATGTGGCACCTCATCGAATGCCTTTTGGAAATCCAAATATACTGCATCCATTGGTTCCCCTTTATCCACCCTGCCTGTTATTTCCTCAAAGAACTCTAATAAATTTGTCAGACACAATTTCCCCTTCATAAAACCATGTTGACTCTCCTTGATTGTATTATGAGTCTCCAAATGTCCTGCTACTACTTCCTTAATAATGGATTCTAGCATTTTCCCAATGACACATGTTAGGCTAACTGGTCTATCGTTACCTGCTTTCTGTCTCACTCCCTTCTTGAATGGGGGTGTTAAGTTTGCGGTTTTCCAATCCGCTGGGACCATTCCAGAATCTAGTGAATTCTGGAAGTTTACAACCAATGCATCCACTATCTCTATAGCCACTTCCTTTAAGACTCTCAGATGCAAGCCATCAGGTCCAGGGGACTTGTCAGCCTTTAGACCCATTAGTTTATCTCGTACTTTTTCTCTAGTGATAGTGATAGTTTTTAGTTCCTCCCTCCCCTTTGCCCCTTGATTTTCTACTATTATTGGTATGTTATTAGTGTCTTCGACTGTGAAGACAAATACAAAATATCTGTTCAATTCCTCTGCCATTTCCTTGTTTTCCATTATTATTTCCCCAGTCTCATCCTCTAAGGGACCAATGTTCACTTTAGCTACCCTCTTCCTTTTTATATACTTGTAGAAGCTTTTACTGTCAGTTTTTATATTTCTTGTTAGTTTACTCTCATAATTTATTTTCTCCCTCTTTATTATTCTTTTAGTCATCCTTTGCTGGTTTTTAAAGTTTTCTCAATCTTCGGGCTTATCAGTAATCTTTGCCATGTTACATGCTTTTTCTTTTAACCTGATACCATCCTTGACTTCCTTAGTTAGCTATGGTTGGTTCACCCTTTTTGTGGCGTCTTTCCTCCTCACAGAGATATATTTTTGTTGCGAGTCATAAAATATCTTTTTAAATGTTTGCCACTGCTTATCCCCCATCATACCATCTAATCTGTTTACCCAGTCCACTTTAGCCAATTCTGCCCTCATTCCTTTATAATTGCCCTTATTTAAGTTTAATACAGTAGTTTCAGACCCGAGATCCTCGCTTCCAAACTGGATGTGAAATTCATCATGTTATGATCACTGCTTCCCAAGGGATCCTTTACTTTGAGATCATTAATTAATCCTGTTTCGTTACTCATTACCAGATCCAAAATGGCTTGTCCCCTGGTTGGTTCCCCAAAGTATTGGTCTAAGAAACAGTCCCTAATCCATGTGAATCTTTCTTGCATCCTCTCCAATGCCTCTATATTCTTTCTATAATATGGAGACCAGAACTGTGCAACAGGACTCCATGTGTGGTCCAACCAAGGTTCTACACAAGTTTAACATAACTCCTCTGCTTTTCAATTCCATCCATCTAAAAATGAACTCCAGTGCTTGATTTGTCTTTTATATGGCCTTTTTAACCTGTGTCGCTACTTTTAGTGATTTGTGTATCTGTACCCTTAGATCCTTTGCTCCTCTACCCCATTACTCTCATCATCCAAGCAGTATGTGGCCCCCTTATTCTTCCTACCAAATTGCACCACCTCACATTTATCTATATTGAATTTCATTTGCCCATTACACGTCCATTCTGCAAGTTTATTAATGTCCTCTTGCATTTTTCCTTTGTGCTAACTGCACCTCCCAATTTGGTGTCATCCGCAAATTTTGAAATTGTACTTCTGATTCCCAAATCCAAATTGTTCATGTAAACTCTGAACAATCAATCCCTGTGGAACATCACTTCCCACCTTTGCCAGTCTGAATAGCTACCCTTAACCCCACGCTCTGTTTTCTGTTTTGCAGCCAACTTGCTATCCATTCTGCTACCTGTTCCCTGACTCCACTATACAAGGCTAACCTTAGTGAACTTACAGATATGTAAGAAAACAAGATAAACAGTGGGAACTGCACCCAGAGAGAAAACACACAGACACACAAAAGGAAAAGTGATATTGCTTTGCTTTGTTTCTGAAACAGATAAAAAGAAAACAAAACAACAGCAACATCAAAGAAAATAAAAAGGATTTTTAAGAAATGGCAAAGAAGAAAGTAATAATAGAAAGGCACCCAAGGAGAAAACACAGAGAGCAAAGACTCTACTGCAATTCTTCTATGGATCATTTTGCAAGCGAAAGTTAACATAAATTTTTTAATTTGTTACATAATATTTAATGTTTTGTGCATATTTTAAACTAACCATTGCTTTCAGAACTACTCACATTATTTAAACCAT